>NW_026294469.1:20477126-21077126 GCF_007827085.1 Peromyscus californicus insignis | reverse complement strand
ACGCTGTGAATGTGTTGCTCTGAGTTGGTTGATAAATAAAACTCTGATTGGTCAGTAGCCAGGCAGGAAGTATAGTATAGGCAGGACAAGCAGAGAAGAGAATTCTGGGAACAGGAAGGCTGAGAGAGGAGTTGCCAGCCAGACACAGAGGAAGCAAGATGTGAAGGCAGAACTGGGAAAAGGTACCAAGCCACATGGCTAAACATAAATAAGAATTATGGGCTAATTTAAGTGTAAGATCTAGCCAGCAAGAAGCCTGAGCTATTAGGCCAAACAGTTTTAATTAATATAAGTGTCTGTGTATTTATTTGGGTCTGAGCGGCTGTGGGCCTGGGCGGGACTGGAGAAAACACCAGCTACAGTTTCTTTATAAATTTTTGCAGTCAATGAAAACTAAAAGCAACCTTAATGTTGTTCATTGGGTACATGACAATGAAACCATGACTGAATTTTATGAGGCAACACCACTTAGCCATAAGAAAATCAAACTGTTAATGTTTATCACATCTAGATTAATCTTAGGAGATGCTATGCTGAATGAAAGCATGTATTCAAGAAAAAGATGTAGAATAATTCAATCTTTATGACATTTTTCAAACCTCCCAAAAACATAGTCTAAGAAACATGTGGTGGTATGAATAGGAATGCCTGCATAGGCTTGTAGATTTAAATACTTTGTTGCTAGGGAGGGGCACTATTAGGATGTATGTCGTTGTTGGAGGATGTGTGTCCTTATTGGAGGAAGTACGTCACTGGGGTGGGCTTTGAGCTTTCAAATGCTCAAGCCAGGCCCAGTGTCTCTCTCTCTCTCTCCTCCTGTTGCCTGCCAATCCAGATGTAGAACTCTTGGCTCCTTCTCCAGCACTATGTTTGACTGCATACCGCTATGCTTCCCGTTATGGTAATAATGGACTAAACCTTGAACCTGTAAGCCAGCCCCAGTTACATTTTCCTTTATAAGAGTTGCCATGGTCATGGTGTCTCTTCACAGCAACAGAATAATGACTAAAACATTAATGGATTCCAAAGTATGTGCATGGTGGGGGAAGTATAGAGTTATAAATTCTGATTACAGTAAAGGTTACATGAATACATACATAAATTAATATTTATTGAGCAATATGTACAGAGAAAAGCAAATTTTACTCAATAAATTAAAAATATTCTTAAAATAAATTTCAGGATAAGAAGGGCAACACACAAGACAAGAATAATACTAGACAGAAGAGGAGTCGTGATTACTAACCTAATGTTTGTAGACTACTAAATAATACACGCATATATATAAAATCAATACTAAATATATACTAAATTATATAGAGGCCTGTTATATAATACAAACTAGGTACTATTATGTGTAATAAGTATTTTCTAAATTGTATATATATATTACTCTATTTAAAATGTAATCATTCTCCCTTGTCTGCCCCTTCCTTGTGTTCCTCCCCTCCTCTCTTCCTCTGCCTCCTTTAACTTCATTCTCTACCCTACACCCAACCTTCTTACCTCCTTTCATACCTCTCTGTCTCTCTGTCTTTCTCATTCCTCTGCCTAGTCTTTCTTTCCTACATTCTTGCTACTCTCTTTCTATTTCTCTGTGCTCTGATCATTTATGTTTTTTATTTATTTGTCCAGGTTACATATTTTGGATATTTGCAATAATTTGATTTGGATATTTAAATGATAGCTCTTAAGTTTTTACAGCTCCAGTAGATATAATCAGCAGTTTGGAGCACTGTGCCTGCACGCCAGATGGACTAAATGTATTTAAATGCCAAACGTTAGTAGGTAAGATGCATTTCATTAAAAATAATATGATTTCAGTAACAGCTAGGAGAGGTCAGGAACAAGTACAAAAGAGATGCCCACTTTAGGCACCAAATGTTTTCCAAAATGGAACTTTTCATTTCTTGTGGTTTTGCCTCCTTCCCACAGTTAGAGATCTTTGAACTTTGGTTTTAATTCTCCTAGGACTGCTTGTGAGTTTCTCTGATGTTTTCTTTCTTTTTTTTTTATAAATTAATTTTTTTTTCATTTTTTTTTACATCCAGACTGCTGTTTCCCTTCCCTCCTCCCCTACCATTCCCTCTCCCACCTCCCTTCTGCCCCGCCATCCACTCCTGTGTTTCTGTTCAAAAAGAGGCAGGCCTCCCATGGGTGTCAACAAGCATGGCATATCAAGTTGAGGTAGGACTAAGCTCCTCCCTTTGTATCAAGGCTGGGCGAGGCAATCCAGCATGGGGATCTCTGCTGCTTTCTGACAAGAAATGCTGTGAAGAGACATAGAATGTAATCATTAAAAGGATTTGGAGACTTGGGAGAGACAAATGATTTCCATTTCTTTTTTAAATTCCTGATGCATAAAACAATATCTGGCTACATATCCCCATGTAAGTCTGTAAGATGCTTTCCTCCAGAGAAAAACCTGAAGGGCCTTTTTCGAAGGTGTTCTGTGAACAACACTCTTCACTTGAGACTAAGGATGGGTTTGTGAAAGGGATAAGTTTTAAAAAAGCAGGTGAATGTAATTTTGTGAGATGAGCATTGTGAGGTAATAGATATTTGGAGGAAGCACAGGTGAGTAATTAAAGACATATTCTGCATTCCTTCTGGAATATGGATTAGAATAAGAAGCTAGGATGTGGTCATGCTGCGTGTGGGTTTTTGGCATTGAAGCTGGTGCCTAATGCAGATGGGGTCCAGAAATATGAAGGTCAAGAGTCATTCTGGGACAAACAAGAAACTTTCAGCGGTAAATACTGAAACGTTTAAAAGTCACAGTTACAGACCTTCTCATCCTTGCTCTCCAAATCTGGACATGACCTCTAACCGCATCTACACATGTACCGGAGATCTCCACATGTTCCAGTGCTGCTTGAATTGCCACATGAAGCCAACCTACAATTAATTGCCTTTTCTCACTTGATTTATTAAAGCTCAGACCACAGGAATGGACATTGATAAGCTCATATTTATGAGTTTAATAGTTTACTGTTACTTCTTTCAATTCTCACATTAACCATCCATACACATCTACCTGGTTGACGGATCTCGCACAGAGGCCTTGTGGCTGCAGATATGCAGATTTGACTCTGAGACAGTTTTCAAAGTGAGTAAGATAGTCATACACTAAAGGTTCAGAACAAACCTCATTTTTCAGAAGAAGACATTTTAATCTCTGTACATTTCAAATTTCATTTACTTTTCTCCTATAAATACGATCAGTGGTTATATATATCTCTTCTTTTGGGCATCCATACTAACTTGTTTGTGCATGTCTTTACTATTCTCTTAACTCAGGAAACCTGCAGCAGGTAAAAACAAGTACACACGTTGGTGAACTTTTCATTATATAGCATACATAAGGACAAACTCAACAATTACAAAATGACTCAGTGAGTTAACCCCAAATGAAAGCCTCTGTTGACTCCTGCTCAGACCCTCAACAGTAGAGCTCTAGAAAGCTACTAGATGCTCCATCCCAATTAACAAGCCCCTGTGATGTCTACTGACACCAATTAGATTTTCTTGTTTAGGTTCAACTGTGAGGAATCAGACAGTATATACTTGATTTCGCTTTCCTTTCTCTAATTGTATTTGAGAAATTCATTCTTTTTCGTATATAATGATACTTATTTGTTATTTCATATAGTACAATATGGTATTCAATTAAATAGCCAAGCATTCACAGTACAGGGAGTTGTTTCCAACGTTGACAATTATTATTATCAGCATATATTCTCTGTCATGTTAGAATTCCACAGCGGCATCACTGCATGCCCACTACATAGCTGTCTTTTGCTTGCATAGTGGTTACTGTCAACAGTTTCACAAAATACTTACTGTGAATATAAACAGGCAAAAGCAGTGACTAAAACATTGTTGCCCATTTTTTAGATGGTTAGTAAACATTTAAATAAAATTTTATTTAGTCTTTCATACATCGTATACAATGTATTTGGGTCATAGCCCCCCTCCACTTCCTCCCTCTAGCTCTCCAACACATCTCCCTCCTAACTTCACGCCCTTTTTTGGTTTGTGTATTTGGTAATCCACTGAGTCCAACTGGAGCTTCCCATATGCTCATGGGTGTGGGGCCATCCACTGTGGCATGTATTGCCAAAATTTTTTGTCAAAACCTAGTAAGTCTTGCAGTGGAACTGAAGTCCTTCCTACTGTGGGAAGTTTTCATTGCTCTCAGGATCCTCTGATCCTTTCCTAGGATCACTCACTGCTATAATTTTACTTGTTTCTTTTGCTTTTTTTCCCCCCTATCTTTAATTGGAATGTGTCTTTTAGACACTCATTTTCTTGAAAAAATTGTGTGTATAATTTCTATTTCATAAATATACATTGCAATGATTTTTTTTTTTTAATTTTTTGTGACTGCCTTCTCTGCTTTTTGGTGCCAGTTGTAATTTAGATATTTTCATGTGTTACCAGAAACTCTCAACAAGGTTAATACTTTTTGCATAACGACTTCAGAGTCCTAGGTTCTCTTTTCTGTGATGTTTTAACAATTTTGGTAAATATGTTTCTGTAATTTTCCTTCTGTGCATGCTTGTAAGCTGAATCTTCCATTTTTGAAGTCATTTTGGGATGAAGGGTGGTCACTCTTTTTAGATGCTGTCTTAGGGTTTCTGTTGCTGTGAAGAGACACCATGACCGTGGCAACTCTTATAAGGAAAACATTTAATTGGGGTGGCTCGCTTGCAGTTTCAGAGGTCCAGTCCGTTCTCATCATGGCAGGGAGCATGGCGGCATGCAGGCAGATGTTGCCGTGCTGCCTACACCTTGACTTGAAGGGAACAGGAAGCCAGACACTGGGTGGTATCCTGAGAATAGGAAACTTCAAAACCTTCCCCGGTAGTGATGCACTTCCTCCAAGAAGGCCACACCCACTCCAACAAAGCCACATCTCCTAATAGTGCTACTCCCTATGAGATGATGGGGGCCAGTAACATCAGACTACCACAGATGCTTTCTGCTCTGTTTTGTGCATCTAATTTCTATTGAAATTTATCTATGACCATAAATTATTGGTAATTTTATTTAGATTTCAAACCATAAGATTTCCTACTTAAATGTGGTATGATTTTCTTTGTTTAATGTCCTTTGGTTATGGAACAAACTGAGTTACTTTAATCCTGTAGATGTTTTGCAACTCAGCCAACACAAGCTCCATTTACTGTGTCCCAGGACTTACTTGTAAATACCACTGGGTATGATATTTGATAAGTGGGCCAAATAAATAAATTTATTCAGGTATTCTCTATTTGTACTGAATTTTTCTTCTGTCAGTCGTGAGAAAGTTTGGATGCTTTTAAAATTTAAAACATGTTAACTCAACTAATCTCTCTCCCTTTGAATTACTGTCATTAATATATTTAGTCTGTCTATATTTTGCATTTTACTCCATTTTTTTTAAATTTAAAGTTCATAGACTCACATTTTTCCTATGTCATTGGGTACAATCATTTCTTTCATCTAATTGATACTTTATGATAATCCATACCTTCTGCTTCTATAAATGTCTTCCTTTCATCCTGATTTTACTGGTACAAAATTCCAGGTTGACAGCTACTCTAATTTCACACATATTTCCATTTTAAAAAATAATTATACATTGAGTCCTGTATTGACATCACTTTTGCCCCTTCCTTTCTCCCTCTAACTCCTTCTGTGGCCCCTACCCCCTCTCAAGTTCATGACCTCTTTGTCTTTGTATGTATTTATGTACATATAAATACAGCCTGTTGAGTCCATTTAGTGTTATTAATTTGTGTATGTGTTTACGGCTGACTGCTTAGGATTGGATTACATATCAGGGGCTCCTCCAGGGAGAAGACTGACTGCCCCTCTCTCAACAGCACTTTTATTTTAATAACTTGTGGTTCTACATCTAAGATGGGGCCTTGTGAGATTTCCCCACATAGGTTGGCATGTCAACTGGTGTTAGATTGTTCTGCCTTTGTTTAAATGGTCATATTGTTGAGATTTCATGAGTACAGCTTCCCTGTTGTATTTAGAAGACCCTACTCCACAGCAGGCTTTGTGGTCCTCTAGCTCTTACTATCTTCCTGCCTCCTTCTCTGTGATGTTTCCTGAGAACAGGGATGTATTAGAGAAATGCCAGTTGTTCTTTGCATTTTTACCTGTTGTGAACTTCTGTGGTGGTCTTCATCTACTGGAAAAAAATCTTCTTTGATGAGGAATGAGAGTTATATTTATTTGTGGACATAAGGATAGGAATTTGGACTTTAGTCTGGCATTATACTGGTTTTAAAAGTTGTTATTCTGTTATTTTCAGGTGCCTGTCATTCTATAGTGCTGTCGAGTCAGGTTTTATGCTGCTCTACACACATAAGACATAATTTTCTAGTTATCCTCAAGATTTAACTGAGGTTCATGTTGATTTATATCAATCATCCCAGCAGTTAGTATTTTTTTTTTTTTTTTCGAGACAGGGTTTCTCTGTGTAGCTTTACGCCTTTCCTGGAACTCACTTGGTAGTCCAGGCTGGCCTCGAACTCACAGAGATCCGCCTGGCTCTGCCTCCCGAGTGCTGGGATTAAAGGCGTGCGCCACCACCGCCCGGCAGTATTTTTTAAAGAAATATATGGGTTGATACTTTTCAGTGACTTTGGATATTGCAATGCCATTTTCTTTTCAGAGGGACTGATTCTGTCTCATAATACCTTAGTACACTTCTGGATCAGCAAATGCTACTCACGTCTTTACACTTAAGTCCCCATATCATGACATTCTGATAACACTCAGAAACTTCTTGACTTTGTTTCCTTGCATGATTATCCAGTGACTTTTTTGTTTATAAGAAATAGAGCCAGGCGGTGGTGGCACACACCTTTAATCCCAGCACTTGGGAGGCAGAGCCATGCGGATCTTGGTGAGTTCGAGGCCAGCCTGGTCTACAGAGCGAGATCCAGGACAGGCACCAAAGCTAGACTGAGGGAAAAAAAAAGAAAAGAAAATAGAAATTTACCTGAAAAGAGAAAGGTGATTTGTGAACTTTTAAATAACCTCTGTGTTCTTTCTCTTGTATCCTGCCCTTGAAGTGAAATTGTTTAACCCTCAAATGAAATATTGATTTTAAGAAATTGTTCTAATTAAATGAACTTATTATAATCTAAACAAAAGTTTGCATATGATTTTTTATTGTTGAAAATCAGGTGTTGACTCCTTCATGATAAAAGTTCTGGAGAGATTAGGGATATAAGGGATATACTTCAACCTAAGAAAGGCAATTTGGGGCCTGGAGAGATGGCTCAGCAGTTAAGAGCACTGGCTGCTCTTCCATAGGACCTGGGCTCAATTTCCAGCATCCACTTGGCAGCTCACACCTGTCTGTAACTCCAGTTCTGGAGCTTTTGACACAGACATACATGCAGACAAATCACCAATGAACATAAAAGTAAAAAGAAAGGCAATTTACAGCAAGCCCATAACCAACATCAACCTGAATGGAAAGAAGCTCAAAGCATTGCCTCTAAAATAAGGAACAAGACAAGCTGTCAACTCTCTCAATACCTATTCAATATAGTACGTGAAGTCCTAGCTAGAGCAATCAGACAACTGAAAGAGATCAAGGGAATACAAATTGGAAAGGAAGAAGTCAAAGTATCTTTATTTGCAGATGATATGATAGTATACATGAGTGACCTTAAAAATCCCACTGGGAAACTCCTATAGCTATAACCACTTTCAGCTAAGTAGCAGGATACAAAATTAGCACACAAAACTATAGTCTTGCTATATATAAATGATACATAGATTGAGAAATAAATCATGGAAACAACATCTTTCACAATAGCCTCAAACATATAAAACATCCTGGGGTAATTTTAACCAAGCAAATGAAATACTTATATGATAAAAACTTTAAGATATTGGAGAGAGAAATTGAAGAAGATATCAGAAAATGGAATGACCTCCCGTACTCAAGGATTGGTAAGATTAAAATAGTAAAATGACCATTTTACAAAGCAATATACAGATTTAATGCAATCCCCATCAAAATTTCAACATAATTCTTCACAAATCAGCTTCATATGGAAACACAAAATATCTCAGCATAGCCAAAACACTTTAGAATAATAAAAGAACTGCTGAGTATATTATCATTCCTGGCTTTAAGTTGTATTATAAAGCTATAATAATAAGAACAGCATGGTATTGGCACTAAAAAAAAAGACTCATTGATCCAATGGAATTGAGTTGAAGATGGAGAAATGAGTCCATGTACTTACTAACATCTGATTTTTGATAAAGAATCCAGAAATATACACTGGAAAAAAGATGGCATCTTCATGGTCAAACTGAACATCTGCATGTAGAAGAATGCAAACTGATCCATACTTATCATCCTGTACAAAACTCCAAATGGATCAAAGACCTAACATAAAGCCAGATATGCTGAATTTGATGGAAGAGAAAGTGGGGAATGTTCTTGAACTCACTGACATAGGAAAAGAGTTTCTGACATCAATAGCACAGATACTAAGATCAACAATTGATAAATGGGACTTCATGATACTGAAAAGAACACACTGTATGGCCCCCATGTACTAGTGTTCATGGTACTGGAAAACAGCCTGCTTGCTACCAAAGGAGAAAGATAAACACCAATTCCATTACAAAACTTTTAATCTGTAGTGGTGATCTATCTGCAAGACACACTGGTGTAATAATATCACAGATCTTGTGAAGTAACCAACCATATCTGATTTAATTTAAGGCCCATTCACTGAGAGGGAACCCATACCTGACACTGCTTGGGTGGCCAAGAACATGAGACTAGATAGGCTATGGTCCTAGGGCAAAACCAAATACTACTGTTCCAAAGGAATGTAGCAACAAAATGGCTTCTAATAACATTCTGCTATACTTATAGATCAGTGCCTTGCTCAGCCATCATTACAGAAGCTTCCTCCTGCATCAGATGGACACAAATACGGAGACCCACATCCAAAAATGTGCAGAAATGAGAAAAGAGGGAGATAAAGAGACAACATACACACACACAGAGTGAGTGAGAGAGAGAGAGAGAGAGAGAGAGAGAGAGAGAGAGAGAGAGAGAGAGAGAGAGAGAGAGAGAGAGAAAAGCTTGGAAGCTTGGAACACACAGCTCTAAATGGGATGTTTCCATCAATCCCTCCCCTCAGGGCTCAAGGAACTCTGCTGAAGAGGAGGTGGAAAAAGTATAAGAGCCATAGGGCATGGAGGACACCAAGGACAAGGCTTTCTAAACACATCATGATAGACATCCAAACAAACTCAGAGACTGGCAGCATGCACCGGGCCCGCTTGGATCTGCACCAGATGGGGCCCCTGAGCTGAGAGGAGAAGGGACACACTCCCCAACTCCTATCCCAGAAGCTATCTCCAACTGATAACCACTTTCAAATGAAAAATTAATTTTCTCCAAGTGAATCTCACTGGGGAAGCAAACTCCTCTTAAGGCTAGGCTCCAAGCCCAACAGTAGATGGCCAACATGAAATAAACTCAGTGACATTATTGGAGGTTCTTTGTCATGGAATGTTGTGTCAAGGCTTGTTTTTTCTTTTTTCTTTTCCTTATAGGTTTTTGCGTATATATTATGGCTTCCAACCTTATATTTTTATGGAATTCTTATGTGTGTGAACATGTGTGTTTCTCATGCTTTTTCTTTGGTTCTTTTCTTCTGTTTGTTTTTCCCAATTCTGATTTGTTTTTCTTTTATCTTGTTTTATTATTCCTTAGATGCCTAATCAGAGACAGAAAGGGTGTGGCCTAGGATGTGAGGGTGGGAAGGGAAGAGGAGAGGATCTTGGAGGAGTTGGGGAAGGAAACCATAATCTTGATGTATTGTATGAGAAAAAGCTATTTTCAATAAAAGAAAAAAATCAAGTGTTGGTATTTTTGGGTTTGTTATGGATATTTGTTTGTTCCTGCAATTCTACTTTTATTTAAGAAGTGGTGACACATGTGCACATTGAAATACTATTCATCCACAATAAAGGATAATGCCCCAAAGTTAAGTGATCCAGACACTGAAAACAAACACCACCTGGATTTATTGCATGTGGAATGTACAAAGGCTGATCTCAAAGAACCTGAGGTAGACTGATCATTGACAGGTCAGAGGCAAGTTCATCAATGGGCAGTAGGTTTTAGTCCTAAACTAGTATAATTTCTAACCCCATTCTGAATACCTATCCTTATTCCCACAGATAAGCGTAAATGTCATCCCTCATCAAAAAGCTTCATTTTGCAGCAGTTAGAGATGATCACAGAAACACACAACTAGTTAAAACACAGGAACAACTGAATGTGGGGTTCCAGGCCTCAGCTGTTCCATCTATAACACAACACCCACACCAAAGGTTCAGGGAACATTGCTGAAGAGGTGGCAGAAAGGGAGCCAGAGGACCAAGATATCTACTGTATATGGTAGAGAAGCTGTGCCCATGAAATTTCAACAATGTGGTCACATAAACAAGACCCTTACAGAGACACCAAGTGACATACCAGTGTTGGTGAGGGAACTTTCATAAGGCCCCACTCTGAGATGAAGAGCTCTGGGGAATTGGTAGCTGTTGAGAGGAGATGGAGACCCCTGATATTCAATCCAAAGTGTTCAGCACTAAACATGTATACATATGAGCAACAATAAATGGACTCAGCATGTTGTATGTATACACACACACACACACACACACACACACACACACACACACACACACACACAGTGTCAACAATTTGAGAGGAAGTGGGGGACACGGAAGGAAGTGGAGAGGAAAAAAGGATTGGTGAAATGATGTAAATATAAAACTCATGTATGAAATTCTCTAAACATCGAAAAAGAGTAAGAATTTCTGGTGTTCTCTTGAAAAATAGAGTAACTATAAGTGGTAATATGTACTATGTGTTTTCAAACACTAAAGATAGGAGTTTAAACGATTTTACCATAAATAAATGCTAAATGTTTGGAGAGAGAGATGTTTGAAATGATTTAAACATTTCACAAAATAAACACATGAAGAAATGTCACATGGCAGCATATAAATATGTATGATTCCTATGCATTTGTGTCTCAGTTAAAATAAGCCTAAATTAATATAAAGGAGAAAAAAAAAACTAATTTTGTTTCTTAGTCATAATATTTTATAACACAAAATTATGTTGGAAATTTATATGGTATTTTGATTTTTTTTTCATTTACAGAATCCTTGAAAAATCTATTTGCTCATGTGGGAAAGACAACTTCATTCTGACTTTAGCTGCTCGTTGTCACAGAAGATGTTAACATCTGCACTGTTGTATGAACTACCTCCTGGGCCAGCAGAAGAACGTCTCTGGGACGTCTGTGACATGTAAAGGGCTTGTTGGTTCGACAGGGTACAAACATGACCCTTTGCTTCTTAACTGTGTTCTAACCTGCAACCTCTGAAGTCCGTTCAGGTTTGATTTTAGAGTCATTTCTTACCATACTATTTAGGAATATTTTCTCTAAGTTACCATTCTACTTTACATATATCTGAATAATCTCCATTGTTTCCCAAGAGTTTTCATGCCTTAGACATTATTTTGCATTTATGTTTTAGAGGTAAAACCCTGGCCGTGCATCAGCCTCCCTAAGATCACCACCCCACTCAGAAATGGAAGGAATCATGTCTTTATTCAGTTTATATGTTTTTGTTTGCTTTCTTCAGTGTGCACCACAACTTTGCTTTATGAAATAGATGGTAAGTCATTTGAAACATAAGTCTACATGCTGTTGGACTCTCATTTTTTTTTTTTTTTTTTTTTTTTTTGGTTTTTCGAGACAGGGTTTCTCTGTGCAGCTTTGCACCTTTCCTGGGACTCACTTGGTAGCCCAGGCTGGCCTCGAACTCACAGAGATCCGCCTGGCTCTGCCTCCCGAGTGCTGGGATTAAAGGCGTGCGCCACCACCACCCGGCCTGGACTCTCATTTTTAGTAAATGCTTTTTAAAACAAATTTAATGTTTTCTTCCTTGTGATGTATTCTTAATTTCCTACCTCAATTTATTTCTATGTTTTAATAAATCTTCATTCATTCTATTTAATGCATGTATTCCAGCTATTTTCATGTTTATATTTTAATTTAAGCAGAATATATTAAGATTGTTCTTTTTAACCCACTACGAGCTTTACGTTAAAAGTGAATTTCTTACTAATTGGCACTTTGTGAAATTTTGTTATGCTTACATTTTACTTAAGTTGTTTGGGTTTTCTTTCTGATGTTATCATTATTAACATTTTAACTTTATTCTTTATTCCTGTTTCATCATCATGTAAATTTTATACTAGATCACAACTCTCCTTCAGTTATTACTGGACATCAGTTCCTCCTGTCATTACCCATGTTTACCTCTACCATGTGAAAATAGTTATTATCAAATAATAAAACATCTGTTGAATCTGCACCGTTTAAGAGAGAAAATTTGGTGTGCTTCTATCCTCCCTACACTCCCCAACATACATATAAAATATCCCGACATTTTATTCTTATAATAGCATGAGGGACATCTCATACGATTAGAGTTGAAAAAGGGAATAAGGCATCTTGAGGAGGTAGAAGGAGGCCCTTCCAAGGTGAACTGAAAGAAGAAATGCTTACAAAGATTTCTAGGCCAAATTCTTATTGAGACGCCAAGATCTACAAATTGAAGACGTTCATTTGGCCACACCTTCAAGATGAGTTACAGCCTCTGGTTTCTGGTACTCACTGGAACTCCTCTGGGACATCCCTGGGCTGCCAGAGTCATGGAGATCCTGCTATTATTGTTCCACAGGAAATAGACCTGTGACTTAGTACAATGAACATTTGCTGGTAAAGCTGATTGGACAGAAGGGTATACTATGTGATACACCTCTCCCAATGCCAGCTGAACAAATGGAAGAGGTGTGGGAGAGGTGGGAATGAAAGAGAAACAAAGACATGTGGTTTTTTTTTTTTTTTTTTTTTTTTTTTGTTCTTGCTTTTGTTTGTTTGCTTGCTTTGTTTTGCTCTGATTTGATTTAAAAAAAATTGTCTTTTGGGGTCGCTGTGGAAGTGAGGGGAGGATATGGGGGAACCAGGAGGTGAGTAGAGTTAGGGTGTATAATGTGAAATTCCCAAAGAATCAATCAAGAAATTATATTTACTCACTCATAGGAGGATACTAGATGTGGAACAAGGATGACTGGACTGCTACTCACATCACCAGGGAGGCTACCTGGAAAACAGGACCCCAAGAAAGACACGGGGATCGCCCAATTGCTGTGGGATGGTCTGTATGTCAAATGTGTTGCTCTGATTGGTCAATAAATAAATCACTGATTGGCCCGTGGCCAGGCAGGAAGTATAGGCGGGACAAGGAGGAGAATAGAGCTGGGAAGTGGAAGGCTGAGTCAGAGAGACACTGCCAGCCGCCACGATGACAAACAGCATGTGAAGATGCCGGTAAGCCACGAGCCATGTGGCAAGGTATAGATTAATAGAAATGGATTAATTTAAGCTGTAAGAACAGTTAGCAAGAAGCCTGCCACGGCCATACAGTTTGTAAGCAATATAAGTCTCTGTGTTTACTTGATCGGGTTTGAGCGGCTTGGGACTGGCAGGTGAGAGAGATTTGCCCTGACTGTGTGGGCCAGGCAGGAAAACTCTAGCTACACCCAATAACGGAGTAATGGAAGAGATCTACGTGAACAGCCTGGACATGAGTAGGGGTAATGAAGGGCGAGGGTCGAGGGAAAGAGAGCTTGGGGGAGCGGGAGATCCCAGCTGGATCAACAACAGAGAGGGAGAACAAGGAATAGGAGATCATGGTAAATGAAGACACATGAGAATAGGAAGAAGCAAAGTGCTAGAGAGGCCCACAGAAATCCACAAAGATACCCCCACAACAGACAGCTGGCAATGGTCGAGAGACAGCCCGAACTGACCTACTCTGGTGATGGGATGGCCAAACACCCTAATTGTCGTGCTAGAAACCTCATCCAACTACTGAGGGATCTGGATGCAGAGATCCATGGCTAGGCCCCGGGTGGAGCTCTGGGAGTCCAATTAGCGAGAAAGAGGAGGGTTTATATGAGCGAGAATTGTTGAGACCAAGGTTGGATAAAGCACAGGGACAAATAGCCAAATGAATGGAAACACATGAACTATGAACCAATGGCTGAGGGGTCCCCAACTGGATCAGGCCCTCTGAATGGGTGAGACAGTTGATTGGCTTGATCTGTGTGGGAGGCATCCAGGCAGTGGGACTGGGTCCTGTGCTCATTGCATGAGTCGGCTGTTTGAAACCTGGGGCCTATGCAGGATCGCTTGGCTCGGCCTGGGAGGAGGGGACTGGACCTGCCTGGACTGAGTCTACCAGGTTGATTTCAGTCCGCGGGGGAGGCTTTGCCCTGGAGGAGGTGGGAATAGAGGGAGAGCTGGGGGGCAGGTGAGGGGGGCGGGAGGGGGGAGAGAACAAGGGAATCCATGGCTGGTATGTAGAACTGGACTGTACTGCAAACAAAACAAAACAAAACAAAAAAACCCTCCAAAATAAAAAAAGATGATTTATAGCCCTGTGGAAAATTGTGTATTAGTATTAGTGAAGGCATGGATCATCTGTGTGGAACTATGGGTATAAAGACCAAGGATGTGCCAAGATGGCTTAGAAGACTAAGTAGGAAAGAAAATCGTTTTTCCTGGAATGGAAAAAGTAAACCCCTTTTTCACAAGTCAGAAATGAGACAGGATGTCTACTTTCTGCACTTTATTCAATATAGTGGTTGAATTCTTAGATGGATATTAAGGCAACAGAAAGAAAAGGGATGTAAATTGAAAATAATTATTGCCCTTTGCTAATTATATGATCCTATATGTAAAAGACCTTAAGGACTACACTACATAACTCATAGTTCTGGTAAACACTTAGAAAAACAGTAAGATTAAAAAAATCAATATTAAAAAACACAGTAGCAGTTCTATACAATAATAAGTAGTATGATCAGAGAAAATCATGAAAGCAATTCCGTTCACAGAATAAAATTGAAATGAAAATAACCATGAAAGTGAAAGATCTGTGCAGTGAGAATTTTAACAGTGAAGAAAGAAATTTATGAAAACCCCAGATGATGGGAAGATCTCTTAGGTTCATGGGGTGTAAGAACTAATGTAGTAGAACTGGTTACATTAATGAATATGATATAAAGATAAAGGCAATTTACATCAGCATTCTGTCTTACTTACTTTTCTACTGCTGTAAGAGACAACATGACCAAGGCAACTTGTCAAAGAACTAATTTAATTGGAGGGTGAGTCCATGAGCACCATGGCGGGGAGCATGGCAGTAGGTAGGCAAGAAAGGAACTGAAGCAGTAACTAAGAATTTATATCCTGATCTGAAAGTAGGAGCCAGAAAGAGAGAGAGAGAGAGAGAGAGAGAGAGAGAGAGAGAGGAGAGGTTGGGCTTGGCCAAAGTCCATCACCAGTGACACATGCATTCTAACAAGTCCATGCCTCCTAATTCTTCTCCAAACAGTTTTACCAATGAGGGATCAAACATTCAAACATAAACCAGTGAGGACCATTTTATTCAAACCACCACACATTCCAATAACATTTTTTTTTACAGAAATAGGAAAATATTTCTTAAATTAATATGGAAAAACAAAAGATCTAGTATAGCTAAAGACATCCTGAGCAAAAATAACAATGCTAGGTGTATCACAACAGTTGATCTCAAATTATATTATGGAATTATAGTAACAAAAACTCTGTGGTATAAAATCCAACAGAACAGAGCATATACACACCTATGCAACTGTTTCAATACAGTTCCTCAAAAAGAATATACATTGGAGAAGAGAAAATCTCTTCAAGAAATGGCAATCCTGTTCATTCACACGTATAAAAATGAAACTAGAATCCCATTTTATTCACCTTGTACAAAAGTCAATTAAAAATGGAGCAAAGACCTTAATGTAAAACTTGACTCTTTGAAACTCCAACGGGAAATCATAAAGACACTTTGGTAGCAAAAATGGATAAATAGAATTAGGTATGTGTGTAATATAAAACTTTCCCATTTGTGTTCGAGCCAGCATTCTTAAATACAATGACTTGGAACATTGATGCAATCATTTATTTTCTACAATCAGATATTCAGTCCACTCCAAATTCCAGAAAAATATGTTTGTATCACCAAAACTTATTGAGGAGCAGTTTAACATTTCACACACTTTTAAAGTTTCCTTGTGATTAACAACATTATATTAGTATACCAACAAATACCATTTTTGAATAAGGGAATGTTAAAATCATAAAGTATATATAATAAATATGGACTTTACCAATCAGATTCCATACTAAATTAAATCAAATTAACTGAATGAAGAAAATAGAATAAAAATAAGTGAGTCATCAATTAAATTTACCTGGATTTTTTAAAATACTGAGTTGAATTCAAGGGTTTTGCTAATTGTTTCTCAGAGCATAGTATGTGAAGATGTTTTTACTGAAAGAAACACACTGAAGTAAACACTGTTGCTGGGACAGAACCTTCTGTTTCTCAGCACTGGAATTGTTTGAGGTTGTGTGTTTTGGGTGGTAAAAGGGCGGTTACCTAGCAACAACCCCTCCTCCCTTGTCTGTGCTGCAAGAATCAGCTTGGGCATGTCAGTAAATTTATTACTAGTTTGCTAGATCTGAAAGAACAATGCGATAATGTGGTAGGGCGTATTTCTCAATCATAAGAAACTTACAGTTTTTTTTCTGTGGATTCCACTCTTTATCTGATGCTGCCTGAAGCTTGTCTAGAGATCGTATAAATGCCGAAGTGATATTAATCAAATGAAAAAGAAAGAAACTTCAGGTTTTGATTAATGGCATTTATTTTCAGTTTGCTTTTGAAGCAAGCAATGAAATAGTTACAATACCATTAGCTCTGGGCAAGTGGTCATTTTATCTCATTGGACCCTCTGAAATAAGGCAGCACACAATGGGTTGGGTTTGGGAGAAATACTGTTTAAGAATCCAGACAGGTTTTATTCACCATTTTACCATCTGAAGGTATAGTTAACGAGGTACTAATTTTTATATAACATACACAGAATATACTTCTGTTTATCACAAATGAGCTCAACCATATGTTACAATAACTTAGATGGAAAACATACACTTTAATACAATTTGCATCATATAATCAGATTACTTTGAAAAACATCCCAGCTGAATGCCACTGTCATCTGATAGAGCAGTTCCACTGGTGCGTGCCCAGGGCTGAGAAGGCAGCTACTGTGAATGATCAGATTGTTTAGGACACTGCCACAGACACTGCCATGGGAAAATTACACGCAGCAACTTAGTTTCTGTGTTTTCAGAGCATGAGTATGTAAGACTTGAAAAAAATGGCTATTCAAAGAATGCTACAGTGCCAAGTGTGTGGGAGCTGACTGGAAGGGAGAGAAAAGAGCCTGCGGTTTAGAAAATTTTCCATGATGCAGAGGGCTGAAACCAATGTCTCCCCAGACACCCTGCTGACGCTCGGGGCAGCTGTTCGCCAGTGTGCAGACACCTGTCTCATGTACAGTAGTTTTCTGAGACATCCTCATGCCTCATCTTCCTTCAACACAGCACATACCGAATTCCATTTGTTTATTGAATTTCAGAGCAAAGGACATTGGGTGTATCTGTGAAACATGAAGTAATGGGTGCAAGTCCCAGCTGTATGTTTCTTCTTTGTAAATCTGCTAAGTGTTCATTTTAAAGAGTAATACCTTTAAGATTCAAATTAATCAAAATATGAGATCTTATTTTTCCAGATCCTCATTCCAAAGACTAGCATTCCTTTGAAAGTAACTGCTAATAATATTATTTCAGAATTTGGTCCAATTCTTGTAACTTGTTTGCAGAAACCCAGTAGAAGCTAGGGCCTTTGACTGTAAATATGACTATATCAGCAGTGTCCAAATATTGAAAGTCATGTCTGAGAATAAACTTAACACAGAATTGATTCCAACTCCTCCCAAGAATCTTAACTGGTCAAATGTCAGATATTAAAAGGAAAATAGCAGCCAGGCGGTGGTGGCGCACGCCTTTAATCCCAGCACTCGGGAGGCAGAGCCAGGCGGATCTCTGTGAGTTCGAGGCCAGCCTGGGCTACCAAGTGAGTTCCAGGAAAGGCGCAAAGCTACACAGGGAAACCCTGTCTCGAAAAACCAAAAAAAAAAAAAAAAAAAAAAAAAAAAAAAAAAAAAAAAAGGAAAATAGCTGACAGATCCGAAAACAGCAGGGACATCAACCACATGTCTAGACTAGAAATTGTTTAAATATAAGCGATGGTAGAGGGAACATGGTTTTTTACATATATCGATTTGCAGTGGATTTCCCTAAAATGTGATAAGTATGACAAGCATTCAATAGTTCACAGAATATTTTAGGAGACAAGGATGCATTTTACAGTGGGTATTTGATACGGACATTTTCCTTTCCTTACTCTTTATTTCCTTTATAAATTATGATATTCTGATAACTAGGCCACATTTATTTTAATATCTGTAGATGATCAAGAGAATTTCGGATTAAGAACTGTCAGGGATGCGTCTCGGGACGCTTCTCCGCGTGTCTCTGAGCCTAACAGAATAGCATAGTTAATATCTAGTAGCCCAACAGTTAAAATAATTGGTGAGTGTGCGCTGAATCCTCAGGAGAGGAGGGAGGGTGCCAGAAGGAGAACGAGGAGGAGCGGCTGAAGGCAGGAGGGGGAGGGCAGGTGCTGATTTCAGCCCTGTAGCGTCAGGATTGCGTCAATTCGGGTTTCTGCCACGTCTGGAGTCTCGGAGACAAGCTTTTCAGAAGAGCCCAAACAGGAACAGGGCAGGGCGGCACATTGCTGATAGCAAGCGCGGACCTTCCTCCAGCCCCTCCCGCTGCCGGTGCCGGTCCCAGGATCGGCTGTGTTTCCCCGGGAAGCCTTGTTCCAGGGTCCTTCCAGGTGAATCTGCCTGGAGTTCCTTCAGCACCTCGGACAGAGCACGCAGAAAACATGGCTCCTATCGCGACCAGCCGCGTGGAATTCGGTGAGCAAGTTGCTGAACTTGGGGCTGTGGCTGGGCTCGGGGCTGTGCTGTGCTTTGCTCTCCACTGGATGTTGAATATGTATATTTTCAAGTAGCTAATTTGAAAGGAAGACGAGAGCAGCAGATGGTTAATTGTGGCTTACTTCCTTTTCTCAGTATCTTTCTCCTTAACATCGCCTTCTGTGATTTCACCTTCCAGAAGTTCCCGAATGTTCACTCAGCTCTGTAAGCCTGAGCTGAGGAAAGACAAGGACATCTGTTGTTAGAACGCTGCTTCATTTCTTTTTCTGGATGATTCCTATTTATGTGTAAATCTTTTAAGGAAAGCCACACACACCTTTGGTTACATAAGAGTTCGATATGTCATAAAATAACTTGTAGGTTGGGGATTTGGGAATGAGTATTTTATTACACTGTCATAATTTTTTTTTCTGTTATGTTTTCTTGTATCCCTGAAGTATGTTGCTAATGACAGGCAGAATTCTGTGATAGCATAGTTCTGAGGACTTTGAAACCAAACTGGCTTCGGCCTGTTTCATGTCCCTGGTTGAGCTTTCTGGAGTCCAGCACTGTGCAGTTAAGTAAAAGCTGCTCAAAACTTGGATTAAGGAATCTGCTTTCTGGATTACTCTTCCTGTTCGTATTCCAAAATTTTGTCACCATGGTCTCCTTGTCTGCTACAGCAAATAAACTAGACGTGCCTTTTAGAAAATCAATTCACATGTCTAGGTCCAATTATATTCTAATGGGAAAAGACCAGGGTTTTTATCTATAAGTATTTTTTAATTAAAGGATGGAGAAATTTCAGAATAGTATCTCTAGATGTATCATAATTGTGATTAAAATGAGGGATATGGCATAATCTCTGCCCTCAAAAGCTAAATACAGTGTCAGTAGTTACATTAGCAGAACATGAGTCCATGTTATCTTGGGTGTTTTGAACATCAGAGATAATAAAATATGCATAAATGATTTTCTCAGCCTTTCGTCATTGGATTTGTATGTGTGTATGGGTGTGCGATACACTCAGTTCTTGATTTGAAATCAGGATTTTTTTCATAGTGAGGCATCTTCAGAGACTATCCTTGTGAACATGTGGTCATGCCCAGTTGTCTGTCTACTTAGGAAATATTGATTTCAACTGCTTTTATTGTTCTTCTTATATTGGCTGAAGCATTTCTTAGTTCCTGAGTTTGCGTTTGCTTTCTTGCTCTGAGTTATTAGATTGTGTGTGTGTGTGTGTGTGTGTGTGTGTGTGTGTGTGTGTGTGTGTGTGTGTCGGGTGGGGGGGCACAAAGATTTGAATAGAAGGGAAGAAGCTGATACTGTTTAGTTGATTAACTCTTCTTCTTCCTCCTCCTCCTTCTTCCCTCCTCTTCCTCCTCCCTTCCTCCTCCTCCTCCTCCTCCTCCTCCTCCTCCTCCTCCTCCTCCTCCTCCTTCTCTGCTTCTCCTCCTTCTTCTGTAGCATTAACTTCTTTCCCATTTAGGAGACTCACAGCTTTACTTCATTTTTACACTATTCAGTTTAGTCATACAATTGAGTTATGGAATTTTTTTACTGTTTTATTTTTTTAACCTCACATATTTCTCTTACTGTTTCTTCATTTGATTATCTTTGAGTTCATTTTTATTATTATGAAGTAAATGCTCAAAATATTTAGGATATGGAGAAGGGACATAAAAAAGATTGGTCTTCTTGATCTTAGAAAGTGTTAACTCTTTTTGCCTGAGAGTCTTATGTTTAGTATTCACTATTTGAAATGAAACATGGATAAAACGGAGTTAAATGTGCATAATGTGTCATATTCACTTTATGCCAAGATCTACTCAGTTGCTTCACTGCTAGATGTGATAGTTCAACTACAAATAATTGTTAGAAGAATCTGCTTACTTATGAAATGATATGTGCTTCAGGCACAATCACTGCTGGCATATCACTTGATGCCAATGATTTAATGTGTTCAAAGTTAAGAAAACAATGCCCTTTTCAATTTTCTCATCTTTTGCCATATAGAAATAGACAAGGGTAAAATTGAACTCTAAATTATCTATACTCACTTTTCACTCACATTTTGGGAATGATTATGGATTTATGGCCATCATTTGCTTTTAACCCACATAGATTACTTTGTGCTTTGGATAATCCAGTGCTTGAAGAATTTTAAGTTCGTATTTACAAAGGGATTATAATATTATACTTATATACTATTATCAAACTATTGTTTTTCTTTCCTCTTTTTTATCATTATTAATAGATGTTTATCTTTTTTAAAATCACATTCCCACAAAGAATAAAAAAATTAATGGGTTTGTAACAATAACCAATGGCCAGGGTGTTTTTTTCCCATAATTTTTTACTTGTGTAGACTACTGTCTTTAGGTATTCTTTTTTTTTTCTGCTTGAATCCTGGGTGAATGTAGATGTATTAAAAAGACAGAGTTCTCCGATATTTGTTGGTTATATATGTATATAAATGCATATATATTCATAATTAGTAGATTAATGCTTTTGGAAAGCCTCAAAATGTCAATGAAAAAAACAATGAAAATAATACTTTCTCATATTATTGTAGTTGACTCATGATATCTGAGTAAAACAAAGCTAGGTGAGAATATTAAACATGACCCCATGTTTGTTCCAGATACACTTTTTCATTTATTTATGAAAATCTACTGAAGTAAGGAGTTTTAAATCATAATATATTTCATGTGTGTCACATAGGGCTATGTATAGACCTCAAGTTAGCGGGAAATACTACTATTACTCATGCCCAGAACTGTGGGGAAGTAATTCAATCTTCCCCACTTATAGTAAGAGTTAGCTCTATTACGCTCTTCCTATAGTCTCCCATTTCTATTCTGATCATTTAATGTATGTCATTGGTCATTTGGCTTTTCAGATGAAATTCCCACAGTAGTGGGGATCTTCAGTGCATTTGGCCTTGTCTTCACTGTCTCTCTCTTTGCTTGGATCTGCTGCCAGAGAAGATCATCTAAGTCCAACAAGACTCCTCCGTACAAGTTTGTGCATGTGCTGAAAGGAGTTGACATCTACCCTGAAAACCTAAGCAGCAAAAAGAAATTTGGAGGAGATGACAAAAATGAAGTTAAGAATAAACCAGCTGTGCCAAAAATTTCATTGCATCTTGATCTGGAGAAGCGAGATCTCAATGGCAATTTCCCCAAAACCAACCTCAAAGCTGGCAGCCCATCTGATCTAGAGAAAGTGACCCCAAAGCACTTTACAGAGAGAGAAAAAGAGGCCATTTCCCCTGAGAGCTTGAAGTCTAGTACTTCCCTCACTTCGGAAGAGAAGCAGGAGAAGCTGGGGACACTCTGCTTGTCCCTAGAGTACAACTTTGAGAAGAAAGCATTTGTGGTGAACATCAAGGAAGCCCAGGGCTTACCAGCCATGGATGAGCAATCCATGACCTCTGACCCGTACATCAAAATGACCATCCTACCTGAGAAAAAGCATAAAGTGAAAACCAGAGTGCTGAGGAAGACACTGGACCCTGTTTTTGACGAAACCTTCACCTTCTATGGGATTCCTTATCCCCACATCCAAGAGTTGTCCTTGCACCTCACAGTTCTGAGTTTTGACAGGTTTTCAAGAGATGATATTATTGGAGAAGTCCTGATTCCTCTTTCGGGGATTGAATTATCGGATGGAAAAATGTTAATGAATAGAGAGATCATCAAGAGAAATGCTAAGGTAATTCTTTAAGCATTTAAAGCATATAAAGAATCTTTAGTGCAGGTTTTTAAAAATATCTCTGGTGTTTTCATTCAAATGATGAGTTGGTATACATTATCATTAGTTACTATAGGTGACAGCAAACAGAGAATAAGAGAATGGAGCAGGCAAAAAGAAATTTAATACAACTGAAATGCTCAAGGAATCTTAATGATATAAAATAAGAAGCCATACTTTTATGATATTTATACATCATTTATGTAAAAGACATTTTTTACTTTCTATTAAAATATTTTAAAAAAGACTGCTACTTTAAAATTTATATATATGTCTCTTAACATAGGTTATCAAAAGTGTTTCAGGGCCAGGGTAGCTTAATTTGAAAGTGAAATTAAAAATTAAACCAATTCTTTCTCAGGATGTGGAATTTGAATGCAATGTGGAATTTGAATGAAGTTGATTTTGAACAAGGGGTCATCCTGTTATGTTGACTTATGAAGGTCTATTTTCCTGCCACATAAAGGAAGTGAATTACTCTGCCTTCCTACTTGTACTACTTTGTCAGTTCTTGGATGATTAGAAAATGACATGATATCATTTTAGCAAACAGAACCCTTTTCTGTTTTAAACATATAGAATGTCATTGATTCTAATAGTGGCATTTCAGAATAATTTATTCTCCCAATACCATAATTGAAGAAAAACAACAATCACATTATTTAAGTTTTTTTAAATCACAATATTTTAGAGCTCATATGTCTTTAGAACACTTTGTAACCACTTTCTGGTCTTCTATGTATTGATAACAGT
Source organism: Peromyscus californicus insignis (assembly GCF_007827085.1). Classification (NCBI taxonomy): domain Eukaryota; kingdom Metazoa; phylum Chordata; class Mammalia; order Rodentia; family Cricetidae; genus Peromyscus; species Peromyscus californicus. The sequence goes on along the minus strand of NW_026294469.1, from coordinate 21,053,542 downwards.
GAAAGCCCAGGTCAGATCCAGAGGGTTGCACAGCTTGTCAGAGGTGCCTGACTGATTGGGGCCCCTTAGGAGCAAAGAGCTCCCTGGCTGCCTTTTCGCTCTCTTTGCTCTTCCTTTTTGTGGGCCTGCTTAGTTTTAGGTGGTCTTTCTTGGCTATAGAAATATAGCCATATATTCATTTTTTTGACAGGTTTTTCTTTAGCTGTTCTTAATTGTAAGCAAGTCCCATGTTACTGTTTTGTTAGTTTTAGTTAAAGCTTACACTTAGTTGTCTCAGCTAATGTATTTAATATAAATTTAAATGCAAGTAGCTTGCAATGAAGGAATCCGTATTGCTGTCCAAAAGCAAGTTATAAAACTTGAGTCAATTCTCTTCAATACTGAAATTCATTTATTTTTTCCTTAAATTAAGGAAAGACTTTGACTATGTAGGACAAGAATTCTAACTCCATCATGATCCTGGTCCAGAACAGTGGTTGGATGCAGAATAAGTTTTCTTTGGCTTGAATTCAAATGTCAATGATGCCAATAATAAAGAATTTAAACTAAACTAAAATATCAGCCATGTGATCCTACACATATCAATTGACAGTATTATGTATTATATTACTATTAACAACTTAAAAGATTAAAGATATCCTTAAATAGCAAAAGTAAAAGAAAAAAATCCTCTTGGGAATAGAATATAAACACTCTTCAAAACATGTGTAAGTACTGGGTGTGGTCAAATCCTTGCAAATTTAGCATCATGTAGTACCTAAAACAACCACAAGATGGCAGGCAATGGTTTTAATCATTATAGGGCTGCACAAAAGCGTTTTCTCAGATTCTCTAGCTTGCCATATTAAAAACAAATAGGAACATGACATTGAAATAACAAAGCCATTACATTGCTGTATGTTTTGTGATGAGAGTACAAAAACTCAAAACGAAAACTATGTCTACTGTGTTTGTCTTTGTTTAGAAGTCTTCTGGACGGGGTGAACTTCTGGTCTCTCTCTGTTATCAGTCCACTACAAACACGCTCACTGTGGTTGTCTTAAAGGCACGGCACCTGCCGAAGTCCGATGTGTCTGGGCTTTCAGGTGAGAATACTTGTGAAATCCCAGAGTCCGGTCTATAGCTGGCTAACGTATTTCACAACTGTCAACCAACACTGGACTCTGGCTTTGTTATTCTCAGTCATGAGTACTGGGATTGTCGATTTTTGTTTCCTTGCTTTGTGGGAAAAATTTGTGAGTCAGTTCTGCCAACACTACAGAGAAGTTCATACGCCTGTAAGATAGGGTTAGTGAGGAGGGAACATTTAAGCAAATGGCTTACAAAAAGCAATGATGAACGAGGGAAAGGTGTAGCCTAACGCTGCTCAGAAAAAGAGTTTTTTACTTTTGCAGTTCAAATGACTTACTCGTTCACACTCTTTGGTGAGCTTATTACTTTTCTTCTCATAATATATACACTTTAAGAATTAAATTTCAGTTTTTGAATAACTGAAAAAATAAAATATTTGTTGTAGACTGTGAGAAAGCAAATGGACTACGTTATGGGTTAAAACAGTCTTAATTAAACTTTTCACCCTTCCATTTCTTAGTGTAGTGTCTTCTTTATATTTCTTAAACACTGTAGAAATTGGGCACAATCACACTTGAAGAGCGTTTTGAAAACTAGAAATATGTATTTTAATAAAGAATTACTGATGGGTATGGTTATTATTATTTGATTGTAGAAATTGAAGTCAAGTTCTTAGAACTTGAGATCATGAAAATGAATAACACATACACTGCAATAAAAAATTATAATTATGTGATAAAGAAAGTTACATAATCCTAAACCCATTTAGTAAGAATGTCACAGGAGATATCAACTCTGGTAAACTGAAAGCAAATTCTGCAAAAGGCTAACCACCTGCAGAAAAGCTAAGGTGGAGGGCATGACCAGTAGGGTTTTCAAATCCCTGTTCAACACCAACCCAGCCCTCACCTAGAGACAGACCCACCGAGAGCATCAAACCAGCAAACTCAGATGCTGTCCTCATCCCACTTGCTGGATTTTGTTATTAGTAGGCAGTGTGTAGCATTCTCTTGTCTTCCCCTTCTTGTTAAGCTCTTGTCCTTCTATTATGGTTCCTTCCCTAATGTCAAGTCTAGAACTGGTTTCTATCCTCCATTATTTCCAGTTTTATTGATAAGGGAAAGTTCAAATATATCCACGCTTCCTATTTGTTTATACTTGTTTATGTTGTAAGATGCTCATTTCCACTGTACTGGGGTGACATAGTCAACTAGCCATCTCTTAGGTTGGATCTGCAGCTGATTGTTGCCAACATAACACTTGTGTGTCATTGCAGATCCCTACGTCAAAGTGAACCTGTACCACGCCAAGAAGAGAATCTCTAAAAAGAAGACTCACGTTAAAAAATGCACTCCCAATGCAGTGTTCAATGAACTGTTTGTCTTTGATATTCCTTGTGAGAGTCTTGAAGAAATAAGCGTTGAATTTTTAGTTTTGGATTCTGAAAGGGGGTCCCGAAATGAGGTGATTGGGCGGTTGGTCCTGGGTGCCACAGCAGAAGGAAGCGGTGGGGGGCACTGGAAGGAGATCTGTGACTTTCCCAGGAGACAAATTGCTAAGTGGCATATGCTCTGTGATGGGTAGTTTCCTGGCCATGAGTTGGAGCTTAAAGATTTTTACTAGGCGAGAAGTGATTTTCTTACTTATACATGATTATAAGCTTGTGGCACAGCAAGCTAGTTTGTTTGTTTGTTTGTTTATTTATTTATTTATTTATTATTTTGGTTAGAAGTGGATTAAATTAGTAGATCAGAAAACAGTTGTAAATGTGTATCTTGATAATTTTCTCCTTTATTAGAGGTGTTGGCTAAATTTTTGTAAGATACTCAGTTTCCCTGTGTGGTCTTAAGCGGGCCAACCAAGCCTGTTATGAGAGAGCACTCTAGCTTAATCTCAAGTCACAGGTAGGTGTGCATTGTAGGTGATGATGTCACTTTTGCCTTGGTAGCAAAAGTCCAGGTGATTGGTAAGAGTTCAAAATGAAAACCACACCTTTTTGTATGAATATTAACTCATGTTTCTTCAGGTTGGGGAGATAAGGTTTTATTTAAATCCAAAGATATTTCAGAAATGTCCTCAAGTCCGTTTCTTAGTTCAATATGTCATGTACAAATGGTTGTCCTATATATCAAAGATATGCTGTCATTTCCATTTGGTTTGTAATTATTTGATACAATCTCATCATAAAAGGGGTAACTTGGGTTCATTTCACAAAGACAGCAAACAAGTTGAGATATTAATTTATTAAAGGGCTGAATTGAAGAACACTGTGGTTGCGATGAGATTTTTTTTGTTCCCTAAGATCACATGTGAGTCATGTAAAATGTAACTTCACATAAGAACCATGGTCTTGAATTATTCACTGCCCATTAGAAGCCTCAGTGTGGCCGAAGATACTCCTATTTACCTTTGTGAAATTGTCAGATTATCTAGTGGAAAAAAAATAAACGTAAGTTAGAAATTCAGTTAGGAATACATTTTTTTTTAAAAATCTATCAGTGTACAGGTGTATTTTCAAGGCTGTCTTTCCCCCTCAGAGAGGGCATGGCTACCTAAGTTTTTAGCTTATTCTTTCCCAGGAAGACCTAAGCTACTTTAAGAGAAACAAAAGAAAACATGTTTAAATTCTGTATGTTGTCAGGTTGAAATCAACCACATTAAGTAAAAAGACTAAGACAAAAGACGAATAAGCCTATCAGAATTTACAAATATTCACAAAATATACTTAAGCTGTAAAATTAGCACAGACATGTGTGTTCTGCACTATCTTTGGAGGCCGACTTGTCTTGAGCTGTTATTTTTAAGATAGTTTAAAGAATCGTGTCTTGTGCCACTCCCAGTTGCTAAGCTCTGAAATTCTTGCACAACTTGTTGGAGGCAAGCAGAGCTCTGGCATTTTCTGGGAAGACTTAACTCGATGGTGATGTCTTTATATTTGAGTTGTTAGAGAATCATGAGTGTGACTTAGGTCCAGCTGAATTATTAAATATGCAAGTTAGAGATGATGTCTCCTGAAAAACTTTACCCTTTGAGTCCAGTTTTGTGGCAGTACTTTAGACATTGTTGAGAATGTGTTTGATATCACAGTGTTTGTAAATTCAATGAAGATGTATTTCCGAACTACTTGTCCGTGCTTTTTACGATGACAGCAAACGTCCAGCTTCCTGTAAGGAAGTTTCTTTCATTCTGTTTGTACAAAAACTGAAACAACCTCTTTCATGCTTTTCCCATACTCACTGTCATCCAGTGACAATGTCATCTCACACCCCTGTCTACTCAGCAGTCTGTGAAGACAACATGGGATGAACTGCCATCATGTGAAGTTTGGGGAGGCCAGAAGGCCTTTGTATGTATGGACATTTGATGTCATAGGCCATGGAATGTAGTATAGCTTGGAACTCTAATGCCATGAGGCATCCTTTCCAAGTCTCCTACAGAGCGGCAGGAAGTTGATGGTGATCCAGTTTATAGGATATTTACTGGAAAAGATTTTTTTTTAAATAGAAAACAAGTCTGACAACAGATGCTTTTAAATCACGTTCAAATGTTTGTAAATAGTTTTTTTAGTTTCACAATTTCAAGTGTTTTGAAGGTGATAAGTTGATTAAAACTATTTATAACTGGTTTTAAGGAAAAGAAAGAGAAAAGCAAGAAAAGAGTTGAAACAGGCGGGGAGTTAAGTGATCTCATCGTTTCTGAAAATTGTGCTGTTTATAACGTATTACAATATCAATGTGAATATCCAACTCTGCTAAAGTTCCTGCACTGTATTAAACATGTAAATTAATTTACTGTCTGCTTAGCTGGGCAAACCACCCCAATAGGGAGGTTGCCGTGTCTGAAGAACTGTGTGATTCAGTAACTGACTTGTTCTGACTTGTTGTAGTTCAGTAGAAGTGATCTGGAGGAAAGCATGGTGTAAGGGAGATGGTGTCTGTTCTTTTGTGCCAGCACTGTATGTCTGTAAGACATGAATAAACTGCTGCTTTTGCCCAAACAATCTCAAGTAAGTGTTTCCTGCCCGTGGTGCCATCATAAGTCTTATCTTACCGCTTTCTGAGTTTTTCTCTTTTTCTGATAGACCACCCACACAGGTTAGGGAGCACTGGAGACTGAGCAACAAGATCTTTCATGTTTGGAACTCTGAATTTTGTCTCATTTTGACAGTCATCGGAGGCAAACATGCCTAACCTGAGGTGAAGTCCGATTATTAGGAAGCAGAGGCACTGGGCTCAATGGTGCATAGACGGACAGGTGAGGGTCGCTTTTGGCATTCCTCACTCCTTCCTCCTTTCTGTTCTTCTCTCTTCAAGGGTGAGGATGGATAGGCAGGAGTTTTGTCAATTGACTTCACTAGATGTTTCTACTTCTTCTCAGGACATGGTCTTGCTAGCCCAGGTTAGTGTTAGACTCATGCTCTTCTGTCTCCAGTCTCCTGAGTTCTGTGGTTTGAGAGGTGTACTGCCATCGGCAAAGATGCAGTCTTCATAGGGACAACTCCTTATTTTCATCTTTACAGTGAGGGAGACTGAATCTACATTCTTATCCATGATAGGCCACTGCAAGATCACTGTATATCCCTAGCTCTTTCTGCTAGATTCTTCTTTAAAAGTTTTATTTTACAGCCCTACTGCAGTTTCCCCTCCCTCCTCTCCTCTCTTCCCATTTCTTCCCCTTTCTCCCCTCTGCCCCACCAACCTCTCCTCCCCTGTTTCTGTTCAGAAAGGGGCAGGCTTCCCATGGGTGTCAACAAAGCATGGCTTATCAAGTTGTAGTAAGACTCAGCACCTCCCCTTGTATTTAGGCTGGGCAAGGCAATCCAGTATGAGGAATATTTTTCCAAGAACCAGCCAAAGCATTGTGGGCAGACCCTGCTCCCATTGTTAGGAGCCCCACAAGTAGACCAAGCTACACAACTATCACATATATGTAGAGGGCCTAGGTTGGTCCCATACATGCTCCCTGGTTGCTGGTTCAGACTCTGTGAGCTCCTATGAGGCCAGGTTAGTTGATTCTGCAGGTTTTCTTGTGATTTCCTTTATCCCTCTGGCTCCTACAATCCTTCCTCCCTTACTTCAGCAGGATTCCCCAAGCTCTGCCTAATGTTTAGGTGTGGGTCTCTGCCTCTGTTTCCATCAGTGACTGGAGGAAGGCTCTCTGATGACAACTGGAGTAGTTACCAATCTGATCACAGGACATGGCTAGTTCAGGCCCCATAACCACTATTGCTGAGAGTCTTCCTGCTAGATTCTTAAAGGAGGCCCTTCTCATTATTTTTTATTTACTTTTCCACATTTTCTTGTTTTTATTCAACCATTTTGGTTCCCATTATATTTTTACACTTTTTGTCCTCTTTATTTTACTTTAGGTTTTTCCCTACTTATTTTATATTATTTCCTTATACTATTTTTTTTATCATTCCCACATCCTTATACTACCTAGATTTATTTATTATAATAGCAAAACAGTACAGATATATTTCATCTTTAAGAAGGAAAGAAAACCTGGGGCAGCTGCAGCAGTTCCATCAGTGTGAGCCTAGAGTAACAGCCTAGAGAATCAGATACTTTTTACAGTATTGACCTGTGTGCAAGTGTGCTATGGTGTACATATGTAGCACAGTGTTCTTGTGAATAGAATACAACTATAATCAACCGACTTTTTTCTTTCAAGACAGGGTTTCTCTGTGTAGCTTTGTGCCTTTCCTGGAACTCACTTGGTAGCCCAGGCTGGCCTCGAACTCACAGAGATCCGCCTGGCTCTGCCTCCCGAGTGCTGGGATTAAAGACATGCGCCACCACTGCACGGTGACATTTTTTTTGAAATCACCTGGTTCGTATTAAAAGTGTGCATTGGTATGCTGAAAGAATAAATAGGCCATTATTATATTTAAATGTTCGGTGGTCTTAAAAGATGCCTATCTTTGAGGCTGGAGAGATGGCTCAGTGGTTAGGGAGATGGCTCAGTGGTTAAGAATACTGGCTGCTATACCAGAGGATCTCAGTTCAGTTCTCAACAAGCACACTGTGGCTCACAACTACCTGTAACTCCAGTCTCAGGGATCCCAACACTCTCTACTTGCCTCTATGGGCACCAGGTATGCATATGGTACATAGATATACAAGTAAAATATTCGCACATATAAAATAAATATTTAAGAAAGATACATATGTTCTAGAAGCATTCAGAGGCATTAAGTATTTTCCAAGGGAATTTATTATCAGGGAAATGCTAGTTAAAACTGCAGCAGAGGATCAGGAAGTTTGTTGTAAGAATGTGTCTCCTTAAAACGTCAGAAGCTATACTGTAAAGTCTCACCAAAATTATTGTCTAAACATGAGCTGAACAAGAACAACACTAGACATGCCAAAGTGGATGGAGGAAAACCCAGGAGGCCTCAACCCTACGCAAAGAACTACAGGCAACTAAGGAATGTTGAGGGTGGGAGAAATAGTCTTCACCAGGGAAGAGCATATCAATTGGTTCTCCAATATGAAGTGGTCAGCCATGAACATAATTCAAGTAACATTATACAGAATGGGCAGGTTTCATTTATCAATATATATGTGCATGTATGTATATACATGTATCCATGTAACAATTAATGAAACATGAGGCCATGAATTTGAAAGAGTTAAGGAGGCATATATGGGACCGTCTGGATGGAGGAAAGGAAAAGGAGAAATGATACAATTGTATCCTAATCTCAAAAGCAAAAGAAAAAATGAAATGGAAAAATTGCAGCAAGAGGTTGCTGCATTTCTATTATAGAAATAAAAACTCAGAGTATGCCAAATATTGACAAGGACATAGAAGGAACATTCCTCCCTTCATCGCTAACAGAAAACACAAAGTACTCTGTTATGTTGGATATAATCTATCATAACACTCATTCATTTTATCATAGTTATATACTTAAGAAAAATGAAAGAATTTGTTCACACACGGATTTTTTTTGTTTTGTTTTGTTTTGTTTTTTTCGAGACAGGGTTTCTCTGTGTAGCTTTGCGCCTTTCCTGGATCTCGCTCTGTAGACCAGGCTGGCCTCGAACTCACAGAGATCCGCCTGCCTCTGCCTCCCGAGTGCTGGGATTAAAGGCGTGCGCCACCACTGCCCGGCTCACACACGGATTTTTATATCAGCTTAATTTGTAGTAGTCAAATCCAGGAATCCACCCAAATGGTCATCAGTGGATGAGTAAATAAATTGTGGTATAGCCACAAAATAAAATGCTACTTGGCAATAAGATAAACAAACCCTTGATGTGTACAACATTTTACATCTTATAATAATTATTCTCAGCACAGAAGGTTAGACAACTCCGTTTCCTTCAAAATGTACAGTGTATATCATATTCGTCTATGTATCCAAAAGGCTAGACATGGCTGTAACGTATAGTGATGAGGAACAAATCGCTGCTTGCCTGGGACTGGGGAGCCATTACAGATAGATAAGACTGGCAGAGATTAGAAAGGGCTAGGGAGAAACTTCGGAGACAATGACTCTGGTGATTTTCTTGTCTGTGATAGTGAGTATAGGAGTATGTATTAAAACTCATCAAATTTAAATGTGTGTAAGTTATTGTGTCTAAATTAGATCCCTATAAATTTGTTAAGGGAAAAAAAATAGGAGACAATTGCAGCGAAGTCACAAAAGAATGAACAACACTGGCATGGCCATGTGATGGATGACTTCTGGAAATCAGGGGTCTATACTGTATTTGGGGAAAATTTCCTGTGTCATTAGGGTACGTTGTCCTAACAATTTTCATGAGCACTTCTTAGTCATTTGAAGTGGTTTCTGTATAATTATGCCACCAAATCACTTTACATTTAAGTTATTTTTGTTTTTATTTTTAGGAAATTACTTTTAAAATTGAATATTTATAGTTCATGAAATATTACATTGTTCCAAAGTTAAATTACAAAGAAAACAATTTTCCATTCATTATCTCCAATATGTTCCCTCTTTCCTCATACTTAATGAGGGTACTTTTCTCAATTTTACTGTAGGTAAGTACATTTGTCTAGGCATTTTTTTTCTTCTTACGATATGAGAAAACCTGTGATGCACACTCCTTCTCTGCTCTATTTTCAGTGAACAAGGTATCATGCAGGAAGTCCCCTGACTGTAGGTGGTGACGATAATCCTTAATCTAATTTAAAAATCTATGGAGGGCTCCCTTGCAGAAAGGACTTTATATGTATCATGTTCAAACTTACACCTATCAATGATTTGTCAGAAAAGTGCATTTCCTTCCTCATTATTATAAGCTTAGATCCTTATATGGAAGAAGTGTGTGCTCTGTTGATCTTTATATATCTACAGTGGGTGGGCTGGAGTTTTGCATGCAGTAAATACAATGAGTATTTACTTAACTAAAGAAATTTGAGCCAATAAAGAAATTAGATTTGAACTAAATTTAGGAATACTATTAGAAAGCCATGTGTACCCATATATGTCTGCAGGAGGAAAGTGGGGGCACACTGAAAGCGTTGCAACAGTCTCTGCTACACTCATAGGTAGAATATTCTCCATAGATGGAGAATCTGTGGACAGGATCCATGCAGGGAAATTAGACTGAATTCTCATCCCTAAACAGCCATCCTAACTAGGTAGGAGGCGAAATGCTTATGTCACGACTGCTGTTCACATCAGGTACTGAACCCTGTACTGAGCTGATTTACTTAACGTCTCTATTTCTATATTCTTCTCAGCTGGAATTCTTCTGTAGTATGGGTACTACATCTCCAGCATCTGTTCATGGTAGTAAGTCACTCAAACACTTATTAGATTGAAAACTCAAAAGCACACTGCATTTTCTCATTCACGTCACTTCAGTTCACAGCATGGTATAAGATGTAGGCAATATCACTCTACTTTTCACTGATGGTAGACTCCAATGTTGGAATGCTATGTAATTTAAAGCTGGCAGTGATGGGATGGAACCTCAGGCTGCTAAATACAAAACTTCCAGTTTGTATCACTATGTAGACCAGTCTAAGCTACGTGACACATTTTTTCTTTACTTGCACCCTATGATAATGTTAAATATATAGAAAATACTGAAAATGATGAAAATACTCTTTGAAACAAATTCCCAGCTTATCACCGGCACCAGCACCAGCACCAGTACCAGCACCAGCACCAGTACCACCACCATTATTATTGTGTGTGTGTTTGTGTGTGTGTGAGTGAGTGTGCGTTTAACACAGATCTGCGAGCATTAAGCAATAGAACTGGTATTTTCTGTAAATGATTTTAATAACTTTGTCAGGATCCCCGAACATTAATTTTTGAATGTTAAGATAAATTAGGAGGCCAAATCATAGAACACAGCATAGCAGAAAACTGATGCTGAGATCACTTGTGACATGAGAAAGGGTTCAGTAGTTTAGCCCAGAATTACCATTTATTTTCTCTTAAACATCATTTTATAGATTTTCCTTCTTCTGTTGGTCATATGTGACTGGACTAAGTGATCCCTCTACTCTAATCTCTAAAAGTGAAGCTCAATGTTCAGACTCCTTTAGTGTGAGCTGTTACTCTATCTAGGGAGCATCTTTCTACTAGATATTTCTGTTTCAGTTTCTCCCTAGCTAAAACAGAGTTGAAAATACTTGCATCATAGCAAAACGTTCAAATTAAACAAAAAGATAGGAGGGAAAGTCATTAGTTCTATGTGGATGCTGGTTTTCAGAAGATGTCTATTAAATTTCTTTCGATCTAATAAGATAAAAAGAAAATCTAGTAAATTAAACTATGATGCTTTTAAAAGAGTTATTGATATGTGTAACCAGTTCAACTCTACTTAGGAATTCATAGATATATTTTAAATGATAACACATATCCATTTCAATATTTAGTTTTCACAAAAAGTCTGTAAAATTGAAATGATACTTTTTTTTTTAATCACTGGGTAGCTAAAAAATTCACCAGAGGTTAGAATTTGCGTTTTATCAGTAAAACCAAATGTGGCAAAGAGAAAATGGAAGGACTAAGTCAGAGAAAGCAAGAATTTTAGAGAAATTTTAGGTTTGAGGTAGAACAGAGCTTCCATACTCAGAAGGCACAAAGAAAAAAAAAAGTTCAATTACCTAAAGAAAAAAAAAACACTCATAATGACATGACAGGGAATTTTGAGGGGGCCCAGAGGCAACTAGACAGTGATACCTATATCTGAAATAGTGTATTATAGAAGAATTGAATCTAAACTATTTGATTGGTTAACCTTCCTACTCAAGTGTTGTGTGAATGCTTCTCTGTATTTTCATAGATATTTATGTAAACATTGTGTGTTTGTGTGTGTGTGTGTGTGTGTGTTCTTATGTAGCTCAGACTGTGCTCATTTTGGAATGTAGCTGAAGATGACTTTGAACTTGTGATAATCCTTTCTTTACCTCCTAGTTCTGGAGTTCCAGATATACACTACCACATCCATTTTATAGAATACTTTTATTCAAACCATTATAATGAATGCACAAAGAGAACAATAGAAACAATGGTGAAATAATTATACAACAATAAATATAGACTAGAACTTCAAGTAGTGAAAAAAAAGTAGGCGTTGAGGCTTGCTAGGCTTGACAAGGCAAATACTGTGTGTAGGGCAGCTTAGACAAGAAAAATATGTTTTTCTCACAGTTCTGAAGTACAAGTATCTGAGATCAAAATGTCACCAGAATTGACTTCTTCTGTAACACACTGCCTCATAGATGACTTCTGTCCATTCATCCACCCGTCTGTCCATCCACCCGTCCATCCATCCATCATCCATCCATCATCCATCCACCCATCCACCCATCCACCCATCCATCCATCCATCCATCCATCCATCCATCCATCCATCCATCCATCCATCCATGTATCCATGTATCCATGTATCTATCTATCTATCTATCTATCTATCTATCTATCTATCTATCTACCTATCTACCTATCTATCTATCTACCTATCTATCTATCTATCATCTATCTATCTATCTATCTATCTATCTATCTATCTATCTATCTATCTATCTATCTATCTCTGTGTGTGTGTTCTTTATGTTCCTATGTCCTAATGTCTTTTAATGCAGATAGAGAGTCCTATTGGATTGAGCCTTTCTCTTGTAAGTACATTCTATCCAAATTGACTCTTTTTTTTTGGTTTTTTGAGACAGGGTTTCTCTGTGTAGCTTTGTGCCTTTCCTGGATCTCGCTCTGTAGACCAGGCTGGCCTCGAACTCACAAGATCTGCCTGCCTCTGCCTCCCGAGTGCTGGGATTAAAGGCGTGTGCCACCACCGCCCGGCACAAATTGACTTTTAAATGCTGATCTCCAAATACAGACACATTTCTGGATTTGGAGGGACATAGTTCAGAATTTTCCAAATAATAAATAGAAAGAGAGAAAAAAACATTACTTTAGGAAGATGACTGCCACCTTTAAACTGACAACATTCCCCTCACTACTGAAAACAAAAAGGCTAAATGTGTCAAGAGTTTTCTGGGAGCAAAGTGAAGACTCATGAAATCTACCTGAAGAATGCAATACTCTTCTTTCCATTTGGTTGTGACTTTGCATAACTTCCAAGAGATGAATGAACATTTACCAGTCATGTGATGCTTCATCTAAATTGAAATAGAATAAGGTAGAAAAGACCAATTATTAAATGCTGATTACCTAACTGCCAAAGTTTGTTCTTGCAGAATTCTTCTACATTTCACCATACCATTTCACTGTAGCCATGAATTACCATCACATAGAAATGCACTCATAGCTACTGCCACATAACATAACCAAATTAAGCCACCTTTGTGATATTAAAGTCTTCCTACACATTGCTGTCACAATTACAGACACATTGCCATAGATTTAAGCTAAGATAAAGCGGACTGGGGAGATGGAACAGTCAGTAAAATGCCTGCTGTGCAAGCATCAGGACTTGATTTGGATTCTAAGCACACATGTAAAAGCTGGATAAGGTGGAGTCCATTCGTAACACTAGCAAAGGCAGGGCCAATATTGGTGAAATTATTAAGGCCACTCCACGTAGTTAAAAGGGAGATTTATTTAATGGTGTAACTTACAAATGAAGGGATAGGTAGGTGGCGGGTTCTGGGAAAGATGCAGCGCAGTCCGGCGGTGTTCTCTGGAGAACTCTCCTCGGTCCACCTCTAGCGTCCAGGGTCCAAGCAGGAAGAGAGCGAGGCGCATTCTCATCTCCGGTCTTCAGCGCCCTCCCTTGGCCCTGCCTTGTAGGTGTGATAGTTACTGAAGCCTCAATGGGGGTTGGAACTTGCAAACCAAAGCTGGAATGGCTACCCACTATATCGGAGGGACAGTGGCAAGAAAATGACTGGACCGAATTGGCTTGTCAGCTTAGTCAAATCAATGAGCTCCAGGTTTGTGAGTGACCTTGTCTAAAAAAAATATGGTGTGGTGACACACATTGTTTCCCCCAACAAAGACCCTTTACTGAAAGCTCCCTAAAACATCCAGTCCTTGATTTGAACAAGTTTCCCCATAGCTGATGGTTGACTTAGGTAAGGCTTCTTGGTGACAAGAAGGCTTCCCATCTATAACATTGAAGCAGGTTCTTGACTTATGCATGAGTGTCCTCAGGGCCTTTCTGTCATCTTCTTCAGGGTTCGATTAAGCTATTCAAATTTGTGGATATGTTGGATAAAGAAATCCCATAGCATCTGGTGACCTTTGTTTCTGCAATGTGGATCATGTCCTTACCAATATAGAAGCTCACGGCCAAGGCTGACTGGAATTTGCCACCTAGGGCAGAAATGCCAATGGTCCATATCAGGTTCTTCATCTTGTGCTTGAAGACAAGCAGTTGAATGCAGAACTCCTGCTCTGCTCCATGAGGTCCGGGAAGCCAGCCAGCTTGGCCACTGGCATGGTGTTGTAGAGCTTGAGGAAGCTGCAGATGGTGGAGAGCTGGGCCTGCTGATGTACTTTATCAGAAAACACCATCAGCTGCTTCAGCAAGGACTCTTTGTGGTAGTTAGGATGTATATCGCCATAGTTGGGCACCACAGGTGACAGGAACTTGGGGCAGGCATAGTTTTTCATAGACCTTGGGGTTACTCTTCTGCATACGGAGGATCTTGTTCCCATTTCTCATGCAGCGGGAGGTGTATGCTCTCATCAATCTGCATGGGGTACATGATGAGAGCAATGGCCAACAGAGCATGAATCTGCTCATTCTGCTTGTTAATCATTTCATACTTGTATGTGGTCCTCTGGATGTACAGAAGGATATTGGCAAAGACCCAGATAGCATCCTGGAAGTGACACATCATCAGACACTCAAAGCCAACATGATAGTATTGACACACATTTTAAATCCCAGCTCCTGGGAGGCAGAAGCCAGTGGATCAGTTTATGTTGGAGGCCAGTCTGTGCTACATAGTAAGTTTCAGGGCAGCCAAGGCTGTATAGAGAGATCCTTTCTTAAAATAATGATAATGATGATAATGATGATGATAGCAACAATAATTTGGCTGGGGCTTGAGTTTAAAAGTGTTTACTACTGTTGTAGAGGACCGATATTTGATTCCCTGAACCCACATCAGTGGTTCATCATCATTTGTAACTCTAGTTCCAGGGTATCCATGCCCTCTGACCTCTATGGGAACCTGAATGCATATGGTGTTCGCAAACTCATGCTAGTACACATACATATAAAAAAACAGAATATCTAAAATATTAGATGGAGAGAATCTGAGGAAGACACTTGGAATAGACCTCTAGGCCCACCCATGAATATCTATGCTGTACATGCATGTATACCAACACAAATATGTGCATATAACACATGTGAACACACACACACACACACACAGATTATACATCAAATTGCTTTTCTTTTGTTTTCATTTTCTCCCAGAGCAAGTAGCTCTCCAAATCCCGAAACATGGGTATAATCCATATTCCTGCTGTAGAGACTACTATTGTCTGTGGCATTGGAAGAATGGATCAGATGGCTTGGATTTTGCTTCCGGTATCTATTCACTGGCCTCAAGTTATATGCTGTGCTATTTTCTTCTTGTTACCTAATAAAATACTCTGAAGAAAACAAATTAAAAATGAAAGGATTTGTTCTGTCTCACAGTTCAAGTGTACAGCCCATCATAGTGGGGAGGTTAAAGCAGCTGGAGATTTAAGCATCGGGAAAGCATGCTGGTGCTCAGCTCACTTGCTCAATTTTATATAGCGCAAGATCCCAACCCATGCTGGCTACTTTTATGTCAACTGGACACAAGCTAGAGTGATTTGGGAATAGGGACTCTCAATTGAGAAAACACCTATGTAAGGTCGTGCTGCAGGGGAGCCGGCAGGAAATTTTCTTAATTAGTGATCGGTGTGGGAGGGCCTAGCCTATTGTGTGTGGTGCTGCCTCTGGTGGTCCTGGTTCTTTAAGGAAGCAGGCTGAGCAAGCCATAAGCAGCAAGCCAGTAAACAGCACTCCTCCCTGGTCTCTGTATCAGCTCCTGCCTCCAGGTTCCTGCTTGCTTGGGTTCAGTGATGGACTATTACTTGGAAGCGTAAGTGAAATAAGCCCTTTCCTCCCCAAGTTGCCTTTGGTCGTGTGTCCTTATCACAGCAATATTAACTCTTAGACACCACCTCAGGAATGATCTTCCCTACAAAATGTATGTCTTCACTTCTAAATTAATACAGTCAAGATGATGCCACAAACATGCCCAAATGCCTACCTCCCAAATGAGTCCAGATTCTGTCAAGTTGGCAGTTAAAACTAAAAATCACAGGTAGTGTCCAAAATTAATATAATAATATCACAAGTCATTAGAAGTCCTATCCCTGAAAAGCTGAAGTTAGTCTAACATTTTGAAATTACTTAATTACCTAGTTCTGAGCAGTTGGATTTTCCAAAGGTCTGGGGATATTTTGAAAATAAAGGTATTTATTATAAAATAAATAGCAAGGTACTTTGAAAGTAAGCAGTGTACTAGAAAATCAATGACAATTTATTTCAAGTGAAAAAACATATTTGGGATGTAACATCCACTAGAATTTGTAATGGACAGGTATAAGAACTCAGGAGGACATGAGATACCACTAAGTGAAGTCTTCAAGGGGGTTGTCACACTAGAAGATGCCACCGGTCTCTGCTCCAGCCTGCTGCTGTCACTCACTGCTGTCAAATGTGGAGAGACACAGACTCTGCCAAAGAGGAACACTTGCAGAGATTCTCCTTGCCCACTCATGACTGAGAGAGCAGAACGACCCCACCCAGCTGACTGGTAACTATGACACAATGACTGTTTACACATGCCCAAATCCATAAAATTTGATACATTAAATATACACAACAAACAACATTAACAAATTAAAAAATACCTTGAAGGAACAATCCTACTTCATCCCATAGCCGTATCCTTGAATCAGTTTTTCAAGTTCTAGTTTTATTTTTTTTCTTCCATTGCTCCCTATCACACATGCACATGCTGGATCATTTGGGACTGAGCCCTCTTCCTTGCCCCTTGAGAAGGAGACTATTTGTAGCTTATTCCTGCTGAGCTCTTGTTTGTTGTTTGTTATTATAAAATAATTATTATTCGTGGATATGGATTAGAGTACTTGCCCAGCATGTACCAGATCCTGGACTAAATTCCTCGCACACACACAAACACACAAGCTAATGCTTAGTTAGATAATCTAAGGTCTTCAGTTGCTTTGGTGGGTCTGCATTAGCTGAATAGAGCCAAGGGAGGTTAACAAGATTCTGAAGACTCCAAAAGATGACTCTACTTTCTGGTAGTGATAATAGCTATTCAGTTATCTTGACTTGTTTGTGCTAAATGAATAGAGCCAACTGTGACATGTTTATCTTTGATGTTGAGGTGTGTTTCTTGTATACAGCAAAAGGATAGATTCTGTTTTTGTATCCATTTTGTTAGCCTGTCTTTTTATTGATGAATTGAATCCATTGATATTGAGAGATATTTATGACTAATGGTTGTTAATTCTTGCTATTTTTTGTTGTTGTTGGTAGTAGTGTGTGTGTGTGTGTGTGTGTGTGTGTGTGTGTGTGTGTGTGTGTGTGAGTGTGTGTGTTTCTCTTCTTTGAGTTTTGCTGGTGTGATATTATCTATTGCCTATGTTTTCATGGATGTAGCTAACTTCCTTGGGTTGGAGTTTTCCTTCTAGTACCTTATGTAGGACTGGATTTGTGGAAAGATACTGTTTAAATTTGACTTTGTCATGAAATATCTTGTTTTCTCCATCTATGGTGATTCACAGTTTTGCTGGGTATAGTATTTTGGGATGGCATCTGTGGTCTTTTAAAGTCTGCAAGACATCAGTCAAGCCCTTCCTGGCTTTTAGGGTCTTTGTTGAGAAGTCAGGTGTGATCCTAATAGGTCTGTCTTTATATGTTACTTGGCCCCTTCCCCTTACTGCTTTCAATATTCTTTCTTTGTTCTATATGTTTAGTGTTTTGATTATTATATGGTTCAGGGATTTCCTTTTATAATCCAGTCTATTTGTTGTTCTGTAAGTTTCTTATACCTTTATAGGCATATCCTCTTTAAGTTAGGAAAATTTTCTTCTATGATTTTATTGAACGTATTCTCTGGGTTTTTGAGCTGGGATTCTTCTTTTTCTATGCCTATTATTTTATTGGTGTTTTCATAGAGTCCCAGATTTTCTGGATGTTTTAAGTTAGGAGTTTTTTAGCTTTAACATTTTCTTTGACCAATGAATCTATTTCTTCTATTGTATCAACACCTGAGATTCACTCTTTAATCTCTTGTATTCTGTTTGTGATGCTTGCATCCATAGTTCCTGTTTGTTTATCCAGATTTCCATTTCCAGAATTTCCTCAGTTTGTGTTTTCTTTATTGCTTCTATTCGATTTTCTGGCCTAGTTTTCTTCACCTGTTTGCTTTTTCTTGGCATTCTTTAAGGGACTTATTGATTTCCCTCAACTCTTTGGTTGTCTTTCCCTCAACTGCCTTAAGGGAGTTTTTCATTTCCTCTTTAAGGACCTCTATCATCTTCATCAAGTTGTTTTAAAGATTCTTTTCTTGTGCTTTGACTGCCTTGGAATATTGAAGTCCTGCTGCTGTAGGCTAGCTGGAGTCTGATGGTGTCATATTGCCCTTGCTGTTGTTGATTGTATTCTTACACTGGTGTTTAGGCCTCTGGTTTTGGGATGATTATAGGTCTAGGTTCTGATGTCTGAGTTTGTCTTTGTTGGATTTTTTTTTTCTTGGTTTCTGTTTCCTCTTTGGTCTTCTAGTTCTTTTTGCCTGGATTCCTAGTGGCCAGTGTGGCCTCTGATCTAGTAGGGAGTCTCTGTCCAAGTTGGGAGCTAGCCTTTTGGTGGTTAGGTTGGCCTTTGGTGCAGCAGGGGGTCTTTGTTCTTGTGACTGGTGTGGCCTGTTTTTCTGACTGCTGTGGTCTACATCTGGTCTTTCAACTGGTGTGGACTGTGCCTGAGTCAATGAGGTCTGCTCCTCTGATTGGTTTGGACTGCACCCAAGTAGTTGGGGGCAAAGCCCAGCAGTGGTTTTGATGCTGAGGTGGGAGAGGGAGGGCCACAGGGTGTATGCTGGGGATCAGAATCTGGAGAGTGGGGACACTCTGTTGGGAGGAAGGTTACTCACCTGTTCTTCCAACAGATGTGGACAGTACCTGAGCCAATGAAGTCTATCAGAGTTGAGGGAGGGCTTGTTGTGGGGAGGAGGATGAGGTTGGAGGGTGTGCATGGTGGAATGGTTCTTGGGGGAATGAGATGAAGGGTGCAGTCCAGTTGGCCGGGTGGATCACTCACCCGCACCTCCACTTGGTGGGGACTATACCCAAGCAGTGGAATTCCACTGGAGTCGATATCAGTAATTTTTGTTATTTTCACATCATCACTTTAAGTAACCATTATTGTTGAAATGAAGAAGTGATTGTAATTATACATGTATGTCACTGTAGAACTATGGATATATAAAACTGTAGATGACAATGAGGTGAAGAAAATTCAAATCCATAGATAAGCTCTACTTATAGTAAGATCTGAAAATATGAATGGGATTTTAAGAAAATCTTAACATTTGTACAGAGAATTGGAAGTTCCACTTGAATAAACATGTATGTATACACACGTATATACATGCAAATACATACATATCTAGTTAAGTTTGCTCATTTTTGCTTAAATAGTGACTGTTAGAACTTTCCCTAAAAAACATTTGTTTTATTTTATCTTACAAATAGCTGTGAACTTCTGGGATAAACCCAAATAGTTTACATAGACTGGCTTCTACTGCCCTATCTAACTTTGCTGATAGCTGGCTCCCTGAGGGCAAGTCACCATCTATCTCTACAGGCTTCAGACTAGGAAGCCTGTTAGAGGGATTGGTGTCTGAAAGGTCTTTTTAAGGTCTAAACAAGATTTAATCTTCTTAGTCCCATTTTGGATAATTGGAAACCTATTGAAATGTGATGTGGAAGCATTGCTTTCTAAATGATAAAGACTGGGAGGTCTGAGATGGCAGATTTGGAGTAAAAGGTGGTGCTCACCCCCATTGGGAACATGAAATAAAACAAGACAGTACTTGTGTGAGTTGCCCATTCAAGTAGGTAGAATCGATTGAGAAGAATTTTTATGTGGAACATCCTCAAGTGGCAAGAATGACTTAATATGAGGTTGTTCAGCAACGTTAAAGGAAAGAGATTACAACAGGGGTAGGGATGTTTGTCTGAAACCTGCTCTTGCCTTACATCATGCTAACTCCTCCCAATACTTCACAGATATGCTGATGGAACAGGTCTTTAAAGAACCAATTCCCATTCAGTGCCCGGAATGCCCATTAACTCTTAGTGGCTGGGATATTGTAGCACTGTGTAGACTGACTCTGGGAAGACTTTGGTGTATTGGCTGTCAGCAAGAGTTTATATAAATTACTCAGAAAGAGGATATGGCCCAATTTGTCTAGTGCTACCCCTTATCAGAGAATTTGCTTAGCTGATACAACAGGTGGATGACTGTCACAGCAAATGTTTTAGATTCAAGGGTATGTGCACTTATGGAGTTACTCCTATAGGTCCCCAAATGTGAGCCTTGGAAAAATGTGTTGAGTTTTGCATAGCTACACTTGGTCACCTAATAGATTACCCTCACCAATATACTTATGGAATGACACTGAAATGCTTGAAATGGGCTTTGAGATCCAGATAGGTAAAGTTGTTAAGAAAATTAGGTCTGACCAAATTAGTATTGTTGTTTTCAGTTTCCTCTGAGAGGTAGAAGGTAAGTCCCTATTGCTGAAGGTAACATACACTTTGGACACATGACCCAGAGGACCTTAGCTGGAATAGACCTGAAAGCTTCCTCCATGGGTACTGCTTTCACAGTACCAGAAGATGTCATGCACACTTCTGAGGGAGGGAAGCTCCCAACAGTCTGATATGGCTATGCTGTCCATGCACTACAACAGTGATCAGAACAGCATGACAACCCTAAGGGTACAATGGTGGCATGCATACCTCGCAGTAATCAACAGCTGTCTAGTTGGATTTAAAGTCTCCTCAACATGAGGAAAACTAAGCCTGGTATAGAAACCTAGCTGACTATTCAGTGCTCATAAAGTCATGGATCTTGGAAGAGAACCCACAACAGCCACATAAACCCTAACCACTTTCCAAATATTTATCCTCAAACCCACAGATGAGTATAGTTCTCACCCTCATCAAAGAAAGTTCTCTTTGTGACTAAAAACCGTTAACATGCCCAAATGCAGAGAACAAGAGATTATGTGACGCCCCATTCCAACCAGTACATCTATTGCACAATTCCTATGCCTAAGGCTCATGAATCATTGTGGAAGAGGAGATGGAAATGTTGTAGGCGTTAGAGGAACAGAAGATTTTCTTGGAGATTGTGTTTCCTAGAGATGCCAGAGAAGCCACACTCATTACCTTTTATCAACCTGGCTGTCTAAAAAAGACCTGAACAATGGTCACACCAATAGATATGCTAACACAGTTTTCAAGACTTTTTAGCATTGACTGGATACACAAGATGCTTTGTTTGAAGCTGTTACCACTATGGAAAAAACTAATTATAATTGGATATATTTGAGAGATATATGTCATATATACTTTACATATATATATATATAGTCCTTTACCCAACATACCAACCCAATTTATACAACAGTTATTAGCATCATAAACATGTTTCTCCAATATGATAAATTTTAATTAAATTTAAAATATTCTTACCAATCCACTCAAAATTCATTGGAAGACAAACAACGGTGAGTTCAGGTGACAAAATTAGGAAACAGAGAAATGTGGACTTTAGCTTTCAAAGTGGCAACACTGATGCAGCATGTACTTTGAATTAAACTATTTCAATTTAAAGAGGCTAAAGGAGGAAGGGGGATAAACTACCATGCCTAGTAAACAATATAACTGGTAAGAAGTTCCTACATATATTATCTTACTTTGTGATGCCCTGAGCTGAATTCCCTCTGTTCTCTCTGCCTCATCATTGCTGGAGTCGGCAGCTTCCCAAACTCTGACAGAGTCCTAGTTCACTCAGATTCTCGCCACAGTTTCTCTTAAGAGCTTTTCTGAAGGTAGGAGAGAGCATGTCTTTATGCACACACAACACTGGAGAGCACGGGAAAAACAGTCCAAGTGGTTACGGAATGTGTTCTGAGTTGGTTCCCAAATGGATTGAGAACTATTTGCCCACAGCAAGAGCCAGGCCTACCGTGCTCTTAGTAGCTTTCCTCCTTTTGATCTTCAACTGTGTCCGAGATGATCTCTAAAATAAACTAATGGTTTGAGAGTGACCTGAACAAAAGTATGCAGAAACTCAAGAAAATGATGTAACAAATACACATGTTATTTCTGTATTGGTCATTACTTTGCTACATTTTCATTTCTATATTTTGATAAATGTATTTATATTTGTATGTATGAAAAATTATTTCCTACTGCTTCATAATTGTTACAGGTGTATCAAAATACAAAATTTCAGGAATATTCTTTCAGCTATTTTAAATATTCCTTATCATTATATATCAGTCCACAACTAATGAATTTAATTTTAGTGTGTTATTTATAACACATTTGAAATCCTTATAACATTTGTAAATTATTCTTTTTCATTGTGTTTTTTAACCCAGTATTACATAGCTTTTTAGTTACTCCACTTTTACCTAGATGTATTTTATTTATTTCCTTTAAGTCCTGTGAGGCATATTACTATGTGGATTTTACAAAATTTATATACTAAATCTCCTGTTGGTGGTAGTAATTCATTTCCCTTTTTCCTTTTCTTTTAAATTTTGTGACATACAAAATATTACAATTAGCATATTAGTATACGTCCTCGTGTACCTAGTTTAAAAGTTCTTTAGTCAGTGATTTTTCAAGCACCAGCACGAACTGGAATCACACTAGGATAGAATTCTGGGCTTCTCTCAGAGATTTCAGTGAAAAACAAGTGATTTGAAATTCTGATTTCCAGGAAGTCCTTGTGATGTGTAGACTGCTAGCCTCATGGCATGCTTTAATACAAATGGGCTAGGGAGCAGTTTCAGAATACATTTCTACAGTAAAGGTACATTAGTTACTTTTGGTTTTGGTTGTGAGCCTACCCTTTAATGGCTGAGCCGTCTCTCCAGCCCTAATTAGTTTTCTATTGCTGTGATAAAGCACTTTGACCAAAGCCACTTAGAGAAGGAAAGGTCTGAGGGGCTTATGGTTCCAGAGGGTATCATGACAGCAGGAACAAGCGAGAGATGACATCTAGAACTTCAAGAAGGAAGAGAAAGGACAAACTAAAAATGACACAATCTCTAATCTCCTAAAACCTGCCTCCAGGGACATACTTCCTTCAGAAAGACCTCACCTCCCAAACCTTCCCAACTGCACCACCAACTGTGAACCAAGTATTCCAGCATTCAGAACTATGGGGGGGCATCTCATCCAAATCACCACAATAGAGTACCTCGGTATTATTAGATACTTCCCAAGTGTTTATAAAGTGGCTATTCCTTTACAGGTCATGGTAGAGTACTAAAGAATATGGGTGTTCTGTTGCTGCTCAACATACAATAAAATTTTGTATTATCATGTTATTGGCAACTAATTCTGTTAGTCAATATTCAGCAAAATCTCATATTGTCTCATTTGTTGAGATTGTTATATCAATGTAACAAACCAAACTGGGATATGATTTCGAGTTTAGTTTGCAGTTTCTTGGTACTAATGAGCATTTTTCTTTAATGAATCTCTTGTTCAGACCTATTGCCTTTTTTTAACCTTACACCTCCTCCCCCCAAGTTGGTACTTTTACCCTTAATGTGAATATTAATAATGATTTACTAAGTATATATGCTGCAAACGACTGAGGCCAGTATCTATCTTGTTTTTATTCTTCCACACCTGGTGATTTGTAAATGTTTTCCTTATTTCACGTTTACGGAATCAAGGGTCAGGAGGTTAGATGATTTCCCTCCCCTCCCCTCCCCTCCCCTCCCCTCCCCTCCCCTCCTCTCTTTTCTCTTCTCTTCTTTCACTCTACTCCCTTCAATATTACCTCTCTAAAACATCTCTTTTGATTACAGAACTTCACAATAAATTCATACTATTTTACATGTTCTTGGATACTTTTCTATGTGGTCATTTCCCCCTTTGGGTTTCCATGGCACAGTGCTTCATCTTAGGATTTACAGCATAACACATATGTGTAGACTAGCACAGCCTTATTGGAAGACACACACAAGGCCATGTTTAAGTGGACAAAGGGTAGAGGTTGACAGGTACATATAAAGTCTGATTTCTCTTGTATATTTGCATAACAGAGATGGAATTTTGGGGAACATATTCTCTGTACACAAAAGTTCAGGTAATTTTGTAGTAACTGTATGCATTGACTTCTTTACTATTTTACTTAAGATAATAACTCACTGTATTCCATTTACCTATTTTTCTAATTTAATCCTCTAAGACAATCCTGCATTTGTCACTAAAGGGTTCCATTACACAAATATTAGACTTGTGACTGAAAAAGCATTAAATCTTTTAAATATGCAGATTTCACAAGAGGGTGAAACAGGATAAAACATAAGTATCTATTTTTTCCTTTCACAAATGTCTGTCTTCTTTATTTATATCACTGCCGGCTTTATAAAAGAAAAGAGAATGAGCTTAATATGTAAAAATAGAACTGGGATACTTAAATTGAGGCAGCAATTTCTCTTATTCTTCCTTATATACACCCAGAAATTAGAGTAAGTTTTTGGGAGTTGAAATCTCTCCAGGAGAAAGCTGTGTCCAGAAGGGCCACAGGGAGACACACTGAGGATGAGCTAGAAGAAAGCCAGAGTGAGCAACCTGAAGTCTGAAAGTATTAATGGATATTTTGAGTGCTATGGTTGTGAAGAGAGATTCATTTTAGTATTGAAGTAATTAAATAAAGATAAATGATAGAAATGGTTTCACTAACGAGGAGTTCCCCTGCCCCCAGAAAGGTCTGTATACTACTATGTCCATGATTTTGTTAACTTTTTATTATCTAAGATATGATATTGCAGAATATAGCAGTCTGCTAATTTCTCACAGAATCACATAGAAACCCATAGAGAAGCTTTCTCCTAGAAGAAACAAAACATAAAAAAGGATTAGTTAGGAATTCTTTTACAAGACATGGCTTTTATTGAGTAAGCTTCCCACAAGAAAAGTGCAAAGATATCAGTGTGGACTATTTTACCTTCTATGTAGGTTTAAATTAATGTAGATTCTGGGGAAATTACCCCTTTATGTGATTTACTTCAAGAGTGATGATACCTCTGTTCTCAAAAATGCCCATTTTTTCCCCCTTGACCCCTGAAAAAAGATTATGCAAGGGACAGAGTTCAGGAAAGACTCCAGTTGAGAAGTCCCCTTAAAAGGCTGAGGAGATGGTTCAGTTAGCAAATCGATAGAGTGAAGGGAGTCTGTATGTTAACCTGTACTCCAGGTGATTCTGACCCAGAGGATCCACATCATTTCCCTGTCACTAAAATAAAAAATCACAGTGACACTTATTTTCCTTGTGTCAAAGGTTTTTGAGAGGAACTGGTACTGAGCTCATTGACTGACACATGGTGTCTTGCATGAGAGCCTGGGATTCATCATTACCACCCTCCACCACCAAAAAGTGGGTTTTCTGGGGGCTCAGAATGAGAACAGGTTTGAAGACGACATTGATTATTATATTCTACATGTTTTGCTATTATGTTCTTATTTGTCCTTTTATGGTTCTTGTAGCTGGAATGTTTTTCAGTCCTGCCTGGCCCTGCGGTTCCACAGAAGCTTATAAAATAATCACTCAGAGGCTTAATTACAAACTGTATGGCTTATGGCTTCAGCTTCTTGATAGCTAGCTTTTTCATCTTAAATTAACCCATTTCTATTAACCTATATATCGTTACAGGTCTGCTGGCATCTTATTGCTCTTTTGTCTCTCTTAACCCTGCCCTTCTCTCTGTATCTCTGCTTGGATTGCCCGCCTGGCTTGTGAGCTTTCTTGCCATAGGCCCAAACAACTTTATTTATTATCCAGTGGGAGCCACACATATTCACAGCATATAGAAAGACATCTCACAGCAAGTTGCTGCTTCACTCTAGGAGTAGAGGTATATCAAAGCTGTAATACCCTACTTAGGTGGTGAAGATTATAGTCACCAAACCTCCTTGTGCCCTAAATTGTCTAAGGACTCTTTCATTTACTTAGACACTATTTCTTCAGAGAGGCACAGCATTTAACTGTTTGAGCCACAGAGGACAGTTACAAAAATTACATAAAGTCAAGAGAATGTGCAAAATCAGACCTTTGACCTAGGGTTTGAATGTGGAGTAAAGTTTTGGAAAACAAATGTACTAGAGTTGTGGGAATTTTCGGACCAAAAACATTCACACAGAGAGTCTTGAGGGAGACTCTTGACTCTGTCTAGGAGGAATCACGGAGAGCATTTTTTTTAATTATTTACACATATACACTATTGTGGATACTACCCATGTGTAATACTGGCCAGCCTGAAGAAATGAGTGGATTGTGACATAAGGGGACAGTTTGGAATTCACAGTGTTCACCTTGAGTGCAACTTCCCAGGTGACACCTGGGAAAGTGAAAGGAAGGACTGTGGTTCAGGAAACATTAAAGTAAAATCAACACCCTTGTCAAACACAATGGGCTAGAACCTGAAGCTTCCTCCTGTGTGCAAGTGTTATGGCTTTGGAGGGAAAGGTAGGCTGGCTCTCGGAAGTCAGGCTATACCTGCAAGGGTTACAGCTCTGGAGGGAAAGGTGCCCTGACTGTCGGAAGTCAGGCTGTACTTGCAAGTGTTACAACCTGAAGCTGGGTTCCAGTGGGGGATGGTCTCCCACAGGATGTGGCAATCCTGCTCCTCTCTGAGAGAGAGCCGCTACAGCTGAGCTCTGCTGTGCTCCCCTAAGGGAGTTTCCCAGCAGAAGTTTCTGTTGCTTCCCTTCTCCTTTCCGCTAGGGAGTTTCCCTGGAGAGAGGTCCCGTTGCTTCTTCTCAGCTCCTGCAGAAGTTGTAACTTCTCTGCTTCACTCTGCTAATGGGGGGAACCCCTGCAGAAATGAAGCAGTCTGCTCAGGCTCCAGCAAAAAGTTGTTACTTCTGCTCCGCTCCCTTAAGGAAGTTTCCCAGCAGAGAGGTCCATTGCTTCTCTGCTCCACTCTACAGAGAGAGTTTCCCAGCAGAGATTCTGCTCCACTCCAATGAAAGGTCTTCACCCAAAACTCTTTCAAGAGATTTATTTGGTAAGAAGGAATCCAGGAGAGTGGCTGCCTCTGCGAGGGTGGAGAAAGGCAGCTGCTAACTGAACAGGCACAGGGCTTATATGGCTTCTTAGGGGCCGAGATTTTCCAGGGAGATTTTTCAGGGTGGGAATTGGTCAGAGTTCAATCCCCTTGAGCTTGGACAAGCTCTCATTGGTTGGTTTTGTGCTCAGGGATTGGTTGGTTTTGTGCTCAGAGATTGGTTGGTTTCATGCTCAGTTGGTCAGGGGCAGATTTGGCTCTGGTTTCAGGGCCAAAGTGTTTCTTTCACTGGCTCTGGTTTCAGGGCCAGGGTGAGTTTCTTTGGCGGGCCCATTTACCCTGCAATGTGTGCATTTCATATAGAGAACCACGTCAATTTCTGAGGAGCTTGATTAGCTGGAGAAGGCAGAAGTTAGTGAGAACAAGGTAAAACAAATAACAGGCTTTTAAGCATAGGTATCACTTACTAAATGAGCTTGGGCTGGATTTGATTCTGAATCAGGAAAATCAACTTCCAAAAGAAAAATTAAAAGCAAGAAACCATGACCATAATTTGGGTCTCCTTAAACCAGCTTATCTATCATGTTGCTTTGTTTCCATCTTTACATTTCTCTATCAAGTCGATTATAAATTATCAGAACTCAAACAGATGTCTTCCACATCTCAAAACAAATTTGAAAAAGCTGTTCAGGTGGAAATAGTAAAAACAAAAGGACACTCACTGGAACTGTTGTTAACGTCATTGAATCATGTCTTTAATCCTTTCTTTGTTATTTTACTATTTGAAAATACCTTCCTTTTCTGAATTACATGCATGTCTCATACAGCCTAACAGTGGAAATAGTCTTGTTTGTTCAGGAAAGGAAGGTCTTTGGTTGTAAATACTGTAAGTGCATGTGTAACGCTCTAAGGTACAGATCAGATGACTAACATAGTATAATTAACACACACCACAACGTGAGGAATCTAAAAAAGTAAACGCTGAAGGGAATACCACTGAATGAAAATGAAACCTCCCAGAATTCTCATACCAAAGCTTCTTAGGGTATTTTGGGAACTCTGGCATTTTAACTGTTTCGGTCACACTGAAAATAAGCTGACAACTGTCAGGGAAAC
The DNA here is from genome assembly GCF_007827085.1 of Peromyscus californicus insignis. Taxonomy (NCBI): domain Eukaryota; kingdom Metazoa; phylum Chordata; class Mammalia; order Rodentia; family Cricetidae; genus Peromyscus; species Peromyscus californicus. The sequence continues at coordinate 21,025,549 of NW_026294469.1, read as the reverse complement.
TTGAACCCCACAGGCCAAACAAAACAAAACAAAAGGAAAGGAAAGAACAAAGTCATTTGAAACCTAACCATGTTGTGATACTTACAGTCACCAACCCATTTATTTATATTTGAAAATAAAGATAAGACTGAAGTAATTATGGCAACATATATCACTGCTATAGGAATCCCAACAAATGTCCAGAGGATTGAACTAAATAAAGCAGTGTATGTTACCAAAGCTGGGAAAGGGATTTATTTCATTTTTGAACCCCTTATGAACTCAGCATTTATCATCTCTTCTCTCTTCTCCACATGCACACCACACACACACCCCAACCTTCTTTCCCAGCACAGAGAGTTAGGGTAAATGCAATGAGTAAAAACAAATGTTAAAACTGTTTAATAACAATGTCTGGCATCGTAGGAAAGATCACTAATAACTGAGGACAATTAACTCTTCACAATAAAGTCTCATGCATATGGGTTGGCGATTTCATTTTTAACTGTATCTAGCTCTAATTAGGTGAGTTTGCTAGGTATTACCATTACAGTTTTGGCAATTATGGAAACCCTTGAAATGTAAAACAAATTACAGTGTTGTGTTGTTCTTTCCTTATATTTAAGGGATTTTTTTGTTTCCATTTTTAGTTTAAACAACTACCATAAGTCATGGAATGTTTTGTGGGGCAGTGAATCATGTTCCTTGGGATGAAGAACCTAGCTGAAAACTAGCACCACCACAAATGACTGGAATTGAGAAAGGAGGCAAGGTAATGCAGTGCATGTGCTCTGGAGCAAAACCAGTCTCTGTTGTAGAGATGCACCGAGTCTGGTCTTTAGCAAACAGGGTTCAAGAGGTAAAGAGAGAAAGGGTGATGAAAGGAATCTCCCATGAACTCTGTCCCATGGCTTTGAACTTTCACCATCTCCACAATGTTTATGTGGAAACAGGAGTCTTATGGTTTTTCTTTTTTGGTTTTTTGAGACAGGGTTTCTCTGTGTAGTTTTGGTGCCTATCCTGGATCTCGCTCTATAGACCAGGCTGGCCTCGAACTCTCAGAGATCATGCCTGGCTCTGCCTCCCGAGTGTTGGGATTAAAGGCATGCACCACCACCGCCTGACTTTTGTGTATTTGTTTTAGGGTTCAGAATAAAGGACACATTTAACATCACCAACTAGATATACATTGAATTTTTTAATAAGCAAAGAATACTTATAAGGTACAGATTTTGTGATATTATTATTCAATTTGGATACAATTTCCATTTGTATTAGAGTTGTCAAGACTTTGAAAAGTATGACAAGATGGACTCCAAAGACCTGATTAGTATTGCAGCATTATCTGTGAGTAGAGAGTGGGAAGTATTGTCCCAGCAATTGTCCCTAGAGAGGGGAAGTGACCATTTGAAGATGTACAGCTAATCAATAGAAAATCTTCCATATGGTCCTCACTCCACTATTTTTGCAATGGGACAAGTTAGAAATACATGCCATGGAGGTCCATATAGGATCAGAATGAGGTGTCTTGAATGCATTAAATAGTTCATGGCTAATCATATCTGATTAAAACTTGTTTCAATTTACATTTTAATGATTTATCAATTATTTGGAATTCAGTGTCATCTTGAATGGGATCATTTACCTTTCCATCTGCATTTTTTGTTGAACTACCCAGAGATGCTGTAGTGAAGCAGGGGACACCATTACAGCGTTACTGTTACTGAAAGCTGCAAGTGCTAATGAAGAGCTATGAGCATGAAACCATTTGTTTCCTGTGTTAGACTAGAGGGCCACAGCTCTCCCATGGGTTTATACATCAGGAGTTCTATTCACTATCATAATAAAGACAAGGGCATATGTTCTTATTTTCTATCTAGATTAATATAGCCTGAGGGAATGGCATATTGCTTACAGATTTACAATTCTTCAAGGCCTACTATTAATAGCTGTCATTTTGTTGCATCTATTCTCTTTGGTAGGATCTTTAAAAACATCTCTAATTCTCACATCACTTCTATAAAGAAGATATTATTATCCGTCTATGTCTTTACCTCTGTTTATTTCAGATAAGGAAACTAATGGACAAGGCAGTTGAGTAATTTATCGAAAGTCCCACAGCTGACACATGGCATAGATTAAAAACTAGACCTTTTATAGTCTGACTTCACGTGTGTCTTACTTTGTTCATTACAATTTCAATATTTCTGTGGTGTGGTATGCACGATATTAAGGTCAGGGCTTACAGATGATGAAGGGATTCCAAAAGGAATTTTGCAGTTATAGTTCTACAAATTACAATGCATTTTTAATTAATAGTAATTTCACAATAATTTTCTTTTTTCAATAAAAGTTTTTAGCAAAGTGTATCATAGATTAGAAGAAAATTATTATATAAGACCCATGACTCTTAGATGTATAAGACAGACTTTAGGTGTTGTTAATACAACCTCATAACTTGATAGCAGTGACGAATAGTGCTTTCTAATTATTCATTCAGGGCTCACCATGTTAAGCATGATTAAAGTTTTATTACAGCCAGTTTTCACGTTAGTCCCGAGGGCTGGGGATATACAAGGTTAGAGAGCAGAGAAATTAAGCATATTACTCAAACTCCTAACTAGTTGACAGAAGAGGAGAAGTGAAGATTCACTCAGAGCTCTATGCTCAGGAAGCTTAAAGATTCATTCAGAGCTCTATACTCAGGATGCTTAATCTTGTTTCTGCCCTGTCTTAGATGTTTAGGCATCACCCAGAAAGTGTTGTTATAGTTTAGTATTGATTGTTGGTTTGACTAGATCTAGAGTCAGTTTGAATGCAAAGCTCTCTGCATGTCTGTGAAGGATTATCTACACTAGGTTAATGGATGTGGGACGACTCACCCTCAATGTAGATGATACCATTCCACAGGCTGGGGTTCCACGTTACATAAACAAGAAGAATCTCGTTCAACACAAGAACTCATCACTTTGTTTCCGGACTACACATGTAATGTGATCAGCAGCTTCATGATCCTGTTACCATCTTCTCTGCCACAATTGGACTTCCCCACAAACTATAAACCAAAATGAAACCTTTCATTAAATTGGTCAGGTATTTCATTGCAGAAACCAAAGAGATAACTAATGTAGAGAAACAAATGTAGGAGTGTGGCCATTGATGTGATAAACCTGATCATAATGTTCTTAGGCTTTTGGAACTGGTTTGTGAGAAGAATTTAGAAGGGCTTGGCACTTAAGGTTAGGAAAGTCCTTGCATGATGTTAGCAGAGCTAAATGGACAATTCATGTGGGATTTAGAAGACCAGAAGGCTGGAGGAAATGTAGACAGGTAAGGCTTGGTTCATTAAGTTTCATGGATAAACAAAGACTCTGTCAGAAACTGGGCTAGGAGCCACTCAAGTTATATTCTGTGAAGAATCTAGCTGTATTTTACCTGTGTCCTGAGAACTTGAATGAGATTGTTACAATTGTTAAAGAGAAACCACCAGCATCGGGACCATAGGTAAGCTAATCCTAAAGACAAGATATCACTCATCAGCTTTACCTTGTGAACATTTAAATTATTTTAAATGAAAAAAATTCAAACTGAGAATGACACAGAAAGAGCTTTCTCCCCCAAAACAACAACCTAAGAAAGAGATTTTTCAGATTGAATCACCAAAGCACACAGACACTGTAGAAACTATAATCTAGGAGAGGCAGCCTGCAACTTGACATGGCCTACAGAACTTGGCAATCCAAGTGGTATTGGTTTTGCAGACATAAAACATGCAAGATTGAGTTAATTGTAGAGTATTGCTCCATGGTCTTAGAATATTTCTGATGTCAGCAATATGTGGCAGAGTTGGAATGGTGCTTTGAATGAAAGTGGCCTCCATAAGCTCATAGGGAGTGGCATTATTAGGAGGTGAGGTCTTGTTGGAGTAGGTGTGGTCTTGTTGGAGGAAGTGTGTCACTGGGGGAAGGCTTTCAGGTCTCAGATGCTCAAGCTAGGCTCAGTGTGTCACAGTCTCTTCCTGCTGCCTATGGATCCAGATGTAGAACTCTCAGCTACTTCTCCAGCACCATGTCTGCTTGGGTGCTGCCATGTTTCATGCCATGATGATAATGGACTAAACCTCTGAACTGTAAGCCAGCTCCAATTACATGCTTTCCTTTTTAAGAGTTTCCATGGTCATGGTGTTTTTTTTTTTTTCATAGCAATTAACCCTAACTAAGACATTTGGAGTCCCTGCAAGAGACTCTGAGGGCTCTAGTATGAAGCTGCAAAGGTGAAACCTAAGTTATAATAGACACCCAAAGATATTGGAGATGTCAGACCCATGGGAATCTGCTGAGGAAAGCTGTAGTTATGTAGCAGACTGGCTCAAAGTAGTATGCTGCAAGAGGCAGAACTGGAAGGTCTGTGCTGCCTAAGCCCTTTGGAACTTAGACAATTACGTCATAAGGTTGTTATGCTAGACATGGCGCTTCAGTTTTTTGGTGTTTTTCCTCCTGGGCTTTGGTCTTGAATTGGTCTAATATTTACTTTCTATGCCTCTTTTCCTCTGTTTTGAAATGGGAGTGTGTGTTCTGTTCCACTGTATGTTAAAATCACGTTAATTATTTTGATGTTAAATGTGTTCAGGGGATGGGATCCCAGATGTTGTTTGAATATCAGAAGAGACTCTGTAATTTGGAATTAACACATTTGAACGATGTTAGAACTGTTAAAAATTACAGGATTTTTTTCAGGTTGGACTTACTGAATTTTTTCAGGGAGTGTTTTTTCTGAGTCTGTGGGGATAATGACTGGAAAGTTGGGACTTAAAAGTGATATGTTGCAGTGTCAAGATGACTAGGATTGAATTTGTGATGATTTATGTTTCAATTTAACTGGATATAGTACCTTGGAGTCAAGTCTCTAGGCATGCCTGTGATGATTATCTTGATTAGGTTAATTGAGGTAGGAAGACCCACCTTAAATGTGAATGGTAGCTTTTCAGGGGCTGGGATTCCAGACTACCATAGAAGGGAGAAAGTTAACTGATCACAAGCATTCTTCTCTTTCTTTGCCTCTTGCAGTATGAATAATGTCTCATGCTCTTATTACCACAACTTCTTCATCATGATAGACTGCCCCTCAAACTTTCAGCCAAAATAATGATCTCAGTCAAAGAACGATCTCAAAATCACAATTTCAAATAGTTGGGTGTCAGAACACATGTGGTTATAGAGGCAAGAGCTTTGATACATCAGACAGAATTGACAGCAATGGAAAGATGATCTGCAGGAACACACACTAGAACTCATGATTGTTCAGAGTCTATCTCCCATGCTAAAATCAGTGACTAAACTCGAAAGCATAGTTCCAAAACGGTCTTTCCCTGCTTAAAATCCTTCCAGGGGAGTAGAGATGGCTCGGCAGTTAAGAGCACCTACTGCTCTTCAAGAGGAACCTAGGTTCAATTCCCAGCACCCTCAGGGCAGCTCACAATCACCTATAACTGCAACAGGGGAATCTGACACCATGTTCTGGCATCTGGGAACACTAGGTATGCAAATGGTACAAGAAAGACTCATAGGCAAAACACCCAGACACACAAAATAATAAGAAAGACTGTAGAAAAATCTTTCCAGCTTGTAAGAGTAAAAGGTGGCATGTTTTCCATGAGAGGACATTCCATAAAGTTTCAATCTTTTTTCCCCTAGTGGCACCTTCCTTAATCATAAGCCCACACAATTGCTGAGAGTCCTATAAAAGACAGATTAAGAACATGTGTTTGGTGAGGTATCTCTGAGCAAACTATTTCATATTCATTTTCAACTCACTATATATATATATATATATATATATATATATATATATATATATATACACACACACACACACATATAGTGCCTGTATGTAGATGTAATTCAGTGGTCTTATTAAACAAGAAACACAGAGCCGATTCAGAGAAGAAAGCCAAGAGGTCAGAGCCAAGAGCCTTACCCTTCCTGATTCAGGGATCCTCCTCAGCCCAGAGAGCTCTCCGAAAGAGAGAGCCCTACTTCCTGTGTGTCTGTCTCGCTAGTCTCCTTGTTCTGGCTTCTGATTGGTTGTAAACCCAATCATGTGACTGCCTCGTCACTGCCTGTATGTACCGCCCTCCAGGTCCTTAAAGGCGTACGCCACCACTGCCACGCACTTGCTATGGCTCTAATAGCTCTGACCCCAGGCAACTTTATTTATACCACCACATTTCCCCTTTTCTAATTTAATAAAAAGGAAAAAAAAGAAAAAGGTTATAACTAACAAAAGAAAAACTACATACAAAAGTACAATAACTATACACAATATATACAAGTAATAAATGTCTAAATAATTTCTAGTCCATTCTTCTTGGCTGTGTATATATGGCTTCATCTCAGCATCCCGTTCTTCTCCACATCCCTCTGTCAAATGCCATATTCTGTAGATCTCTGAAGGGTTTGAAGATGACCTGTCTAAAATATATCTGCTCAATTTTTAAAACATATCTAATATGACTACAAGTTCCATTGCAATGTCCAACTACTAACCTTCATTTCTTTATATCCTAATAGTTGGTAATAATAACATTCAAGGATCAGAAAATTGCATTGTTAAATGAACGGTATAAGTACAATTAGAAATATACATATAGCATTTTCTAAAATATCAATTCCAATATATATAACTTGTATACAATATAAAATAATCCAATCCAATGTAAAATACTTAAAACTAGTAATTGTCTTTTTCTTCTTCTTTCTTTCTTTCTTTCTTTCTTTCTTTTTTTTTTCAAACAAGAACCTTTAATCTCCTTTGCTTAGCCTTTTTCCTAACCCTTGACAACAACTTGTAACCAACCCCTAAACAATGAAAATTATCCCAGACCCAAAACCCATTAAAAAGACCAAAAAACCACCTGCCCCACACCACCTCTTTGGGAATGTGGGTGTCGTATTCTTAAAATTGCTTCCTGCTGGGTATGGGCGAAGTTATCTTTATCCTGAAAGAAAAATTTTAGGTTAATTGTCAAATTCTAGGAAAGGTAACCATATCCTTCATTATCCAGTCTGTGTATAATGCCAAAGTTCAGGGTTTATCTCAAGTCCTTATTCAAGTAGTCTTTGAGACTGGATCATCTCAGCTAGTCATCTCAAAATTGCTCTGAGCACCTTGTAGTTCAAAGCTGATCTGTAGATGATGTTTGTCAGCTTAGTGATATTATTATTGTCCACATGGAATTGTTGTTGTTGTGGGGCCCCAACTTCTTCCTGGAGACTTCAGTTGATGTTAGGCCTGGCCGTGATTTTCTGCAGAAAACCATACGCCGTTTCACTCTGTTTCCTGGGATAGATGATTTGTCCCTTTTCTTCAGTTGTCTCATTTTCAATTTTCCTCTCTGTCCTTCTGGACCTATACATTCGAGCCATCTTGCACTCTGTTTCACCTGAGATAATGTCCCAATACCTTACAGTTGAACGTTTACCTCCTGAAGAGGCCAAGTTGGATGCCAAAATTCTGGTGCAATTATGGTAACATCTGCACCTGGGTCTACCAAACCAGACAACAAAACACCATTTATTTTTATCGATAATTTTGGTCTTTGTTCATTAATAGAAGTTTGCCAAAAAAATTTCTTTGTTTTCTCCTGAATTTTCTATTCTCTCTGTTTCATCATCCTGACCAGCATGACTTATTCCAATAGGCATTTGGTTATTTAATTGCTCTGAGTAGGGGTTTCCTCTACGACTGCAGGAAAGGTTTGAACTGGATTTGCTATTGGGGCCTGCATGAGGCCCCTCTGGGAGTTTCCCAAAGACTGAGGCAAAGGATTACCCTGTCTGTCCCTTGTTGATCTACATTAGTTGGTCCAGTGTTTTCCCTTACCACACCTTCTGCATACTCCAGAAGGAAAGGGCATTCTGTTGCCATTGTTCCTTGAGGAAACATTGTTTCTAGGAATGACCTGTTTACAGTCCCTTTTCAAATGTCCTTGCTTTCCACATCCAAAACATCTAACATTCCTCAAACCTTTTGAAATTGCTTCTCCTACCCACGTATCATCATGCTCATGAGTTTCAACATTAACCGTGTCTCTAACCCAATCTTCCAAAGGTGCAGATCTTGCCTTTAACAGCCTGATTATTGTTTTGCATGCTGCATTCGCATTCTCAAAGGCCAAAGTTTCAATTACTATCTTACTAGCTTCTGAATCCGGGACCTTTCTCTTTACTGCTGAAGCCAGTCTTTGTAAAAAATCTGTGAAAGATTCTTTTGGGCCTTGTACAACCTTTGTAAATGACTCAGTTTTTTTTCCTGGTTCCTCAACTCTGTCCCATGCATTCAAGGCTGCTGTTCGACATAAAATTAGGGTTTGGACATCATATAAACATTGTGCTGGTGCTGAAGCATATTGACCTTCTCCCATAAGCTGATCCTGGCAGACTTGTATTCCTTTATCCCTCCACTGTTTTTCTATGTTTTTAGCTTCATCCTTGAACCAAGTTAGCCACTGAAGCCTTTGACTGGGTTCCAGAACAGCTTGTGCCAGCTCCCGCCAATCCTGTGGTACAATCCTATTATATGTTGACCAAGAGTTTAACATTTGCTTTACATATGGGGAATGCATGCCATAAGATACTATTGCCTCCTTAAACCTTCGTAAATCCAACATTTCGATTGGAGCCCAAATATTTTGTGTAGTCATTTGATCAGGCAACTGCTGTACGGTTACTGGACAAACTAAGGGTGACTGTGTGAAAACAGGCTTTCTTTCTGTAACCCTATGATCCAATCTTGAAGCAACTTCACTGTTAGTTTCTTCTGTCTGAGTTTTTACAGGTGTATCAAGTTTTTCTAAAGCTGTCACCCTGGCACTTAAATTGACTATCTTCTTAAATAGTAAAATAAGAATAAATATAGTAATAAAATGCATAATTCTATCAACATTAATCTTCTCATATAGCTGTTCCATTGTTAGACGGTCTAAAATTGCAAACAAAGCCCAATTTGCTTCCAATGAACACAGAAAACCCATTTTTTTTAAATGTGGAAAAAAAATTCTCTTTTAAATAGTTTCCTTTAAAATATTGGATAACTAAGTCCTTGTAGAACAGTACAAATCTGAGGGAATTTCAAAACAGCCACCTAGTGTCCGAGGTGTGAATCCAGCTCAGCAGTTAAACGGTTTTTAATGGATTCTTTTCACGTTGGGCGCCAAATGTAGATGTAATTCAGTGGTCTTATTAAATAAGAAACACAGAGCTGATTCAGAGAAGAAAGCCAAGAGGTCAGAGCCAAGAGCCTCACCCTTCCTGATTCAGGGATCCTCCTCAGCCCAGAGAGCTCTCCGAAAGAGAGAGCCCTACTTCCTGTGTGTCTGTCTCGCTAGTCTCCTTGTTCTGGCTTCTGATTGGTTGTAAACCCAATCATGTGACTGCCTCGTCACTGCCTGTATGTACCGCCCTCCAGGTCCTTAAAGGCGTACGCCACCACTGCCACACACTTGCTATGGCTCTAATAGCTCTGACCCCAGGCAACTTTATTTATATCACCACACCTGTATATATATGTGTATATATATATATATATATATATATATACACACACACACACACACACATATATAGTGCCTGTATATATATATATATATATACACACATATATATAGTGCCTGTATATATATGCACACACACATATATAGTGCCTATATATATATAGTGCCTATATATTTGGTGCCTGTCCTGTATCTCGCTCTGTAGACCAGGCTGGCCTCGAACTCACAGAGATCCCCCTGGCTCTGCCTCCTGAGTGCTGAGATTAAAGGTATGCACCACCACCGTCCGACTCAATTCACAAAATATTTAAGTGGTAGATTTACTTATTTTTTTCCCAATACTCCTGTAACTGAAAGTGTTTCTGTGTCCTGGCCTGTGGGTGGTCTGGACAAATCTCTCCCACTCACATTCCCCAAGTCAACACACAGAGGCTTATATTAATTAAAACTGTATGGCCATGGCAGGCTTTTTGCTATCTAGTTCTTATACCTTAAATTAACCCATTTCTGTTAATCTATATGTTGCCACGTGGCTGTGGCTTACTGGTCTGCTGGCATGTTGTTCTTTGGTGGCAGCTAGTGTCTGCCCCTTCCTAGAATTCTCCTGGTCTGTTTTTCCCACCTATACTTCCTGCCTGGCTACTGGCCAATCAGCTTTTTATTTATCAACCAATCAGAACAACACATTCACAGCATACAGAACATCCCACAGCATACTCCATATCTGGCAACCTGAGTTTCAGCCAGGTTCAAGTCTATCCCATCCTCACAAGCCACTCTCCTCCATGAAATCCCATTGGTGACTACTAGAACTACAGCTAACTTTTGCTATTAACCGTGGTCTTGACTATGTAAGAAGCCAAGATTAACTGCGATCTGTGTTTTATCTTGGTAGTATAAAAGTCATTTACTAAGGAAAGTGATAGGCAAAGATATTTATGGCATGAAAAGCAACAGTGTTTACCCAAATTGACATAGTTGCACTAAAGGGAAGTCAGGGAAAATTACTTCTTTTCTCTTCAAGAGAATGGAATCTCTGGCCTGGGTGACCTAACATTCCAGAAGGACTAGCGAATCACCTGACAGGACCATTTCTCAGGAAGGCAGGATCACCTCTAGGAATGCAGGCTTACCTTAAGCCATGCTAAAATGACAGGCAGAATAAAATGATTCCTTTAATGAGGCAATATGCCTTTCCTTCACAGAATCCCTGTCCCAGAGTGCAGTCAAGGGTCACGGGGTCTGCTCATCTTTTTGATTCCTGATTTAGAAATGTGCAGCTTCCCCTCTTCCTTTTCCTGTCTCTTTTCTGTGCTGTCCTAAACCTGAGTCAGCTTTCTCTGGCATTTTGGGATTCCTTATTCTTTCTCTAAAGCTCCGCCCCCAGCCCCCCGGCTTGTTGTTGCTTGTCTGCTGTGTGATTGGCTGACCTCCAGGCCACTGTTACTCAGATGGCCTGGCTCCCCACCCCCTTCTCTCCTTCAGTCTCTTCCTCCATTCAGTTGCTGAGATTTACAACTCGCCTGCTCTATGTCCCCCCCGCCCCCCCCCCCCCATTAAACTAGTAAAACTGTCTCTCAGCCTCTTTTGAATCTGTTCTTAAATTATTTTAATAATGAGACCAAGAACCCCAAGAGCGGACCCCGACATCCAGGAACCATCTGACAACCACAAAGGGAGTCATCAAAATTTTCAATTACAAAACTATGTCACTATCTGAGTACCTGGGATACTTACGTTTTATATTCCTTCTGGTCCTTAGGAACAATTAGCTCATATGGACAGGAAATTGTAAGTAGACTAAAATAACCCATGTCTGTGTTTCGCCCTCTTTTCAAGAATCTAGAACTATGGACACAAAAGCCCCTATGGAGTCCCCACGTATAAGACAGTGTCCCTATCCGCTCTTGGTGTTAGATATTACTTGTGGGTGAGTCTTTTCTTAATAAACTGGGCAGCTCAGAGTGGTGTACTTTGTTAGTATATAGTTTAGCAAGCAGTATAACTTATTACTTATATTTTAAAGAAAATCTTTGCATTGCCTTTTAAGATACAGTTTTTTTCTTGATACCTCTTCAATGGAAATAAAATCATATTAGTGGTACAGTCTCAAATGTCAACTCTGTCCTAGTTTTTATACTAACTCTGTCTCTTTTTCTCACTCTAGTGTGAGCCAGTAGTCATATTTATGTGGAAAAATAAACTTCCAAGTGGTTTGGCTGGCATAGATAATACTGTAATCCATTTCTTTTAGTGCTGGACAAGCATCTTAAATTAACAAAAGTTCAGTACCAATGAGAGTATTTTAGTATCTCATGTCACTGTTTTAAACTTGGCTTAAGTTAATTTTCCACTTATCCATGATATCATTTATGTTAATTATGCTTAAAACATATTATTTCAATACAGGCTATATTTTATTTATTTACTTTGAAGAATTAGTACACTTTTTAATAGATCTTATTCTTCAGTTTCAAGAATCATACCAATATTGGTCAAAAGTATAGACCCCCCTATTCCCCCACGCCCCCTTCTGCTCTCTTTTCTATCAACTTTTCGTGAATAGGCATCATCGCCAAGACTCATAGCCTATGGAAGGATCACTGTATGAATTCAAAGAAACATGTATATTCACTATTATGACATCATGCAAATGTCATTCCTTGACGCACAACCCCTTGGTGTTTTACCTGTTTATCTTTCCTTCCCATGGACCCCTGACAACCACAGACCTTTTAGTATTGTTTCCATTTACTATTTTGGAGTCTATCAAGGAGTTGAATCATGCAAAATGCAGTCTTTTCAGATAGACTTATTTTATTTAATGACATACATTTAAAGTCAAACATGACTTCTGACAACATACAGATAATTTATAGACAATATCAATTAATAGTACATTGTCCATGCATGACAAAATTTTCATTCTCTCAATGAAGGACACTTTGGATGCTTCCAGGCTTTGCAAATTTTAGTAGCACTGCTAGAAACCATACATGCAAGTTTTGTATAGCCATATGTTGTATGGTTATTTGTGCAAATACCAAGAATGATTTCCTGGGTTATAATGTAAGAGTATGTTCAGGGTTCTAAAAAACATCAAAGTGTCTTCACATTGCTCAATCTTGACTGTCTATACTATTATGTTGTTCATGCAGACATCCAACTGTTACTGCACCATTTATTGAAAAGACTGCCTTGTCTCCAGTGTCTTGTCAAGAACCAGTTACCTCAGCTTGTATGTCTGCAATTATGGTTATCTGCTCTGGGCCTTTGATCTATTTTTTTTTTTTTTGGCTCAGTCCAGATTTGAACTGATTTCTACTACAGGGTATAAAGAATTCCAAGCCTTTGCATAGGGAGATCAGCCTACTTTTCAAATCTACCCAAGATTCACCACCTTAAGAAAGCCTAGCTACTTTTTAACCCTGAAACTATCTTCCAATGAGATATTACATCCAGAAATTGAAGGAGAGTGACTATGTTACTTAAAATGTATGATTAATTAAAAGTTAAATTGAATGATGGCATTGATCAAAACAATAATTTGCTTCTTTTTCTTGAAAATTAGCATAGTTTACCATCAAAACTGAATCTTAATCTAATCTTTCAAATCTATTATTTATGAAGAATATCATCAGAAATTACTAATAATTTGTCCTAAACTCAAAGCACTTTAAGTAATTTATATTTTATTACTCTTATTTTATTAAAATATTAATTTTACCTTATTATACTGGAATAACTTTTAATGTATTTAAAAGTAATTAGATTGTTTTTATTAGAAATACTGAAGGAAAGAATTTTATATTTCAACCTAAGGAAAAAACAGTAAAAAATAAAGACAGAAATATCTCCTTATACAGTGCTTTCAGACTAGAAAATTCAGATAGTATTTATTTTGAGCCTATACCAGGCATGATTCCAGATTCACAAACATTTCTGATGATATGCTTGTGGGTAGGTTTTCTAGGCTGAATTATAGTGAGTCTGGGATGTATTTCTGCGACTCCACAGCTTAGCAGGTAAAGGTACTTGCTGCTAAGCCTGAAAACCTGAGTTTGATCCTTGGAACCCATGTAGTGGAAGAAGAAAACTACCTTCTGAAAGTTATTCTCTGTGGCATATGCCACTGCCCACCCCCAGAAATAAATAAGTGTAAACAGATGTGTAAAGTTATTTTTTGAATTTGCATACTAAATGAGTGGAATGTCAACCAAAGTTTCCTTTTAATTTTTGAGATTATAATTTAATTGCAACATTTCTCCCTTCCTTTTCCTCCTTCCAAACTCTCCCATATACCCCTCCCTGCTCTCCTTCAATTTATAGCTTCTTTGTCACTAATTGTTATTGCAAACATATATGTATTTGTATACACATATGTATTCCTAAATATAACCTGTCGAGTCTGTGAAATACTACTTGTATGTAAGTGCCAGGGGTGAGCTTTGACACTGGACAAACAATTGGTAAGCTCTTCCCTGCAGAGGACCCACCTCTCCTGTTCCGAGATTTTTCAGTTGCCTATAGTTGTTTTTTTTTTTTTTTGGTGTGTGTGTGTGTGTGTGTGTGTGTGTGTGTGTGTGTGTGTGTGTGTGTGTGTGTTAAGGACTCATGGACATTTCTGTATCCAGTTCGGTATGTTTTAGGTATCATCCTTGTTCAGCTCATTTTTAGGCAGTCATGTTGGTGAGAATTTATGGGTATAGCTTCTGATATTACTAAGAGACACAATATCATAGCAAATTTCCTTACCTTTTGGTTCTTAGAATGTTTCTGCCTCCTCTTCTGCAATGTTCTCCAAGTCTTTGGATGGGGAATGTTTTGCACATAAACCCATTACAACTCTGTATTTTAATTGGTTGTGATATTCTGTCAACTTGTTGCAAAGTTTCCTTGATAAGGAGTAAAGACTACATTTAGTTGTGGGTATAAGGACAAATTATTATATGTTGTTGGTTGTTTTTTATTCTTTGCATCTTTGGAGGGCCCGCCACCCAGCTCCCAAATAAATCCACAGAGGCTTATTCTTTCTGAAGCTTCCCTCAGTGTGACAGTCTGTTGACTTCCTGTTGCCTGCAAGATGTAGGACTCTCAGCTCCTCCAGCAGCAACTTGGTAAAGTTGCCTGCATGCTGCCATGCTCCCTGCTATGATGATAATGGACTGAACCTCTAAAACTGTAAGCAAGCTACTCAATTAAAAACTTTCTTTATAAGAATTGCCATAGTCATGGTGTCTCTTCACAGCAATAAAAACTCTAAGACAAACACATTAATGATAATCAAATGCTCATCTTTCTAGACATTTTTGCTCCTGTATAATGCTGTTTGACTGTATTGTTTCCCAAGTGGAAATGATCATGATGAATAATTTTCCAACTCTAAGATTCAATGATTCTATGATCATATTCTAATAATTATAACCCAGAACTGTTAATGCTTATCAATCTTCTTTATACCTGACACATTAAGTATACCTCTTCAAAAGATCTGAAATCAGAAAATTATTGCCATTTTAGAGCCTGGAAAATGAAGATACAGAATGCATAAATTGCTCATTGCAGAAATAACTCACTCAGTGAAAAGACTGGAGAGAAAGAACATTTGACAGGTTTTTAAAAAGCATTCTTCAGGGGTAATACCTTGTTTATATTCATTTATGAAGCTTCTAATGATAATAGCTTCACTTAAGATACTACCAATTATTTAACAAGGGAATCATCCCTAATCTGAAGACAGTTTAAAGTTAAAATAGCTCTTTGCAAACAGTTTTTGAAATGCTTATTGTACACAGTTTTTATTGGAGCTTTATTTCAAAGACACAAGCATCATATACAACCCCCAATTTACAGACTCAAACCATTCAATGCTTGACTTTTAAAATGAATTTTATTGGACAACAAAACCATTTTATCTTAAGATGTGATTTTTCTTGGTCAATTACGGACCCAATAACATTTCCGTTCTCCCTTGAATTTTCTTGTTGTTTACCATCACAACCATATTTCATTTCAAAGACCTGCTCCTCCATGTGCCACAGTGCTTAGTGAAAACTTGATTGTATTGGGCCTCTGTTATACTAGAGCTTATTGTTTTGTCTGTTACTCTGGGCCTCTGTTACCCATTTCTCTGTCTTGTTCTAATGCAGATGTGTGCCTATACACGCCCACTTGCTCACACTATTGTACACCTCCTCCAGAGATTTATTATTAGTGTTGCTGAGGGCCATTCTTTTTTTTTTATTAAGAAATTTTTTTATTCATTTTACTCACCAATCAAAGAAGATCCCCCTCTTCCCTCCTCCCACCCCCAGCATCCCCCTCAATTCACCCCCACTCCCCCCCACAAGAAGACAAGGCCTCCCATGGGGAGGCACATCCAGTAGAGGCAAGTCCAAGCCCTTCCTCCTGTCTCAAGACTGCACAAGGTGTCCCATCACAGGTAGTGGGCTCCAAAAAGCCCCCTTATGCACCAGGGATGGATTCTGATTCTACTGTCAGGGGGCCCCTGAAAACAAATCAAGCTACACAATTATCTCGTCATGCAGAGGGCCTAGTCCAGTCCCATGCAGGCTCCACAGCCATTGATCCAACTTTCATGAGTTCCTACTAGTTTGGTTTGATCATCTCTGCAGGTTTCCCCATCATGATCCTGATGCACTTGCTCATAGAATCACTGAGGGTCATTCTTGCACCATTAATTTTAAGCATTAAAATGGATGTGTTCAAGAAGCAAGATGTGTTTGGTGCTGATCAAGAAAAACAAAAAGCCCATTTATTTTTATTTATTTTGGTATTCTATTTCTGAACCCAAGCAATGGGTTGCTTACAACATTAATGTTTCACATGGTTCTCAATGTAATGATTGCAGGACCATCGTGAAGCATTACCAAGTCACTGGAAACTGTTGGCAGCTAGTAAACTCATACTAGTATCATCTTCCTGACAGCTAGAGGGCTCAAAAATCAACCTAATTACTATGATAGATTTTTCACTGAGTACACATTCTTCCAGTCTCTCTCTGTATTTCTGTTGGTGGTGGTGTTGATGTTGGTGGTAGTGTGCATCCTTTGCCCTCTCTCTCCTCAGCAGGTGTTCATATCATGTGGGTGGTATTTATTTCATTAACCCTTTCTGCTTATATTTAATGATCATCAAATTAAATGGAGAGAAACTCAGCAATTCCACTAAAATCAATTTTGAAAATGAATGAGAAGTTTGAGAAGTTTATTGAATACTGTTACCTGGTATATGAATTTTAATGACCTAGTTCTTATTAAATACTCATAGTTTTCCTTATTTCCTTGTATATTTTATTGGAAGGGATGACTTGGAAACAGAAAACAGCAAACTCTAACTCTGACAGCATGTAGGGACCTTTTGAAATTATGCAAAAAAAAGAAAGCCAAAACCCAAAAAGTTTTACCAAGGATTAGAATTAAACACAGGGTCAACATCTAGTGTGAGATGCTGATTAAATTTTAATGATTTTTAATTTCTATCTTACATCTCAGGCAGACAAGTCTAGAAGAATGTAGACTATCTCAGGAACTGAAGATGACACACTGTGGCTCTACCTGACTCTGCACATAATTTGGAAACTTTGGTTGTTTTTACCTTCATGTAGCATCTCCTTTCCTTATTGTCCCTTGAAAGGTAAAGTTTCTAGTTTCAAGCAGCCTTCTTGATTAAATTAGATAATTTTTTCTCTAGGAGATCATCTTCCACACTTAAGTTTAGGTTTCTAATGCAATCAAGATGAAAACTAGATTGAGTATAAGCAGAAAATCATATATGTGTATATCTCTCTAACTTTACTTGAGAATAATGATATTTTAAGTAGCCATGCAAAGTCAACAGCAGTCAGCTGCCATGGTTGACTTTTTTGGTGCTGCTTTTCCAAAATTTATTTTAGAAGTGCCTGTAAGATAAGCCTAGAGGTTGTATGTGAAAGATAAGTTAGTTTACACAGATTCCCACTTCTGTGAGGTCCAGTAGAATAATATCCAAGATCATCTATGACCATATAGTACTCTGAATATCTCAAGTCTCATCTCAACTTGGAGTGAAAAAGAGTTGGCATTGTTTGTAATTTAATGAGACAAATATGTCCTGGCTTGATTGGTCAATAATTCACGTTAACAAGTGTATTAACTATGACTAAACTAAGCACCCACATCCATTGAGGTAAGTTTTAGGAAGAGTGTTATAGCATACTCACGCAGGGTCATTCTGATGCTTTTGGAGATGCCTGTCTACTTTCTCTTATTTTCGAATCGCCTCCATCCATCTGGATCTTAACATTTAGTGCCACAAACTGGGAGGAGTTGGGGAGTCTTTCACCCCAGCCTACCCTCTGTGCAACATCTGTCTCCCTAAACCTTTTTTCCTCTCTCTCTCAGACCTATCCCATCATGAACATGGCTACCCATTGAGCCTACAAGGCTTAATGGTCTTCAGTCATACTCTTGAGCTTTTGATATGCCGTGTAAACTCACTTTGAGTTTTTTCTCTCATCTGCCCTTCTTTCTCACTCTCTCCATCACTATCTGCCACCCTCTCTTTGTCTCTCACTATCTTCTGACCTCCAGGGCAGAGGCCAATCACCATTTATCACTGGACTACACCCACCATAAATGCAGTGGGAAAGTAAGGCCCAGCCAAGGCCTGCAGATGCCCCAGATTTCAGCCCCTCCATAACTCTGGGAATTCTTTGGCTTTTGCCCTCTGCTTTTGCCACACATTTTCTATAGGCAGGGATACCCTCTTCTGTAAATCAGAATTGTCCACCCCTAGCTGTTCAAACCCTGGTGATGACTTGGGAAATGACTGTACCTCCCTCTACCCTGCCCTCTGAGATGGGTTCCAAACTGCCTGTGCCCAAGAACACTCCCTTGGTATACTTCAAGACTTTGGGTCTTGGCAACCTCAGACCCATTACTCTTATGGGACTGTCCATTCAGATCCTGCCCCAACATCAATTAGAGAATGGCCACACCTGAACTGAATTCGCGACTTTCAACTTCCAAATCCTTACCAGCTTAGACAAAATTTCACAGGGTCTAAAGTCTTACCTTCAAGTCTCTTCTTTATCATCACTCTTGTCGTTCAATTTATACCTCAGGTTTTACCTGTTCAAATTTCTAAACACAATTCCCTAATCTTTCCTCATCCTGGAACAGGGCTGGTAACATCCCTTAGGAAAGTAATCTTCAGAGATCTTTACTCTTTGCCCATTAACTCTTCTGAGACTTTGAGAGATGCTTCCTCCTGTGATTCTAGCTGCTCTTTCAGCTGCTTATGGACCCAGATTTCTGGATTTGAGACCATGAAATTCTTTCCCTCATTTCTTTATTTTGCTATTTTGTGCTTACCTGCCTAGGTAGGCCTTAGGGTACCATCTCCTCTGATATACATATGTAGTTTAACTTCTCTTACAAAGCTTTCAGGTACCTGATCCTTATGCAGGAGTCTGTTATAACTCACAGCTGATAACAGTTACCTTATCCTTCCTTCTACAGGGCTATGGGACAACGTCCATCTAGCTGTACCATTACATTTCATCTTACTAAACAAAACTCATGTTAATCATGATGTTAAAATTCTTAATGTTTCCTAAAAAATTGTAATCAAGGAGACCCAGTGCCTGATTCTGAGCTTAGACTGGCCAATGAAAAATGTCTCAAACTCTTCTGCCAAACCAAATGGAGTTACACCTTGTAATCCACAACTGTGTAGCAAGTATCATCAGTTTTGCTAACACCCATGACAAAGTCTGCTAAGTGTTTTTAGATTTTTTTTCTTTTTTTTTGTCTTCTATTTTCCTCCAATAGGGGTAAAGATGTTCCAACTATTTTCTTAACTACACCCTTGGTAGGAATTATAGTACTCCCGATACTCTTGTTCATTTGTGTGTCACAGATGTACCTCCCTCGCATAACATACTCCAAGGATGCATGCTGTCATCGCATGGCTGTTTTACGCTCTGTTTCTTTGACATCTGTTAAGTTTTGTTGTGGGCTCTGAGATGGACCATCCTCTGAAGCACTCTAACTGAAGCTGCCCTTTCTACATCACCCCCTTTTGCCAGCTTGAAACAGTAAAGAGAGACCTGGGCCCTACTCAGACTCCTAAAAGCAGTTCTGGTGACCTCTGAAAAGGGGACTAATGAGCCATCCAGCTCATTAGCCTTTTTTTTTTTTTAACTACTCTGGACATTCCCCCCCCCCCCCCCCCCCCCCCCCCCCCCCCCCCGGGGGCCTTAGAACTAAAACAGTTGCAATGAAGGCTACTTTGCATTGATTAACCTCGCTGTCCTCACCAGCTCTCAGAAAATCTTAAAGGAATTTCAGAGCAGCTTAGAATCCTTCAGGACCAACTTGATTCTCCGGCTATTGTGGTACTCTAAAAATGAAAGAGGATGGCATCTGATTACTGCTAAGGATGGGATTTGTGCCATTTTTCAGGAACATGCTGAACATGCTACTTCTACCCCCACAATTCCAAACGGGTCCAAGATGGGCTCAAAGGCAAAGGGACCAGACAAAAATTCAATGGCAGGTTTCCTCTTACTGATGGCCTTTGAGCTGGCCCCTCCCCTTGGTCACTCCATTCCTCCTTGTCGTTCTCACACTTAAGTTTTCACTTTATCTTTGATAAATTTTTTTTTTTTTAAACAGAATTTCCTCCTGGATTAATCACTGCTGTCACTTGGTCCACATGAGGATAGTGGTTACCCTGGCTGGGTCCCCTACTAGCTTTCCTAGTCTTCTTTACTATAGTCCCCTGTCTAACTATCTAATTAAAAATGTTTCTCTAGGAGTGCATAATGGCAATAGAAGAGCCACCTCAGCCAATCAGGTCGAAAACACTCTGACCAAGATGCCCCCTAAGATCCTGGGTATAGAGCCTAACCCCCCCCCCCCCCCCCCCCCCCCCCCCCCCCCCCGCTTCATTATCCCTTGCAGGAAGCAACCAATATGGTAAAACATTGTCCCCCTTCTTTTTATGTGTCCTTGGGGTATGGAATGAAGGTTGAACAGAGGATCTTTTTGGAAAGGAAAGTTGACATCACTGTAACACCTGTGGGCTGTCAGGTTCCAGGACACTTTTGATAAGGGAATCAACACACCTCTTGGAGTGTTGATTTACCACTCCGAGACAGCAGAGGACCTGACCTGCAGTGAATCTTCTATCCCCCAAAGCCCCTTTCCACCCTATAAAATCGCCAAGATGCCCCACCCCCCATACCACGCGAGCACAAACAATCTCTACTCCCACAGATTGTGGGCACTCAGTTGTTCTGATTAAGGAACAATTCTATATCTGAGGGGGGGGGGGAAGGAATGTTACATAGTGATTTGAATTCATGTAACAAGTAGACTTAATTTTTAATTATAAAAATAACACTTTACCTAGGGTGAAGTTTATAACTTCACAGTTTTAAAGTAGATCTAGAATTCATTTATTTTACACTATTGGTTTAATGGCTGGTTCTCTGTTTTCTCCTGGGTTTATTTATGGGAAGGACATATTAGAAAAACTGTCAAGGGTTTGTTTTTTAGATTACTTCAAATTCACCAAATTGATAAATGTTTATCAAAACCATCTGGGCACGTGCTATAACTGCTCCCCCTGATGCCCCCCCCCATTAGCAAGTATGCTTCTCAATGGGGGAAAAAGTTGTTCTGTTTACCTTACATAAAATACCAATTCTGCCACATTAAAATAGTTAGATGAAAACTCAGTATAAAAGTAACATTTTAATGGATAACATAGCAAACTTTTTGAAACTGAAATACTCAAAAATTTATTTAAAAGCAGAACAATTATTCCTATCTAACCCTGATTTATACTTATCTACAAATTTTGTGTAGTATAAAACTTTAAATTAACATCTGCTAATTTGCTTCAACTGTAATTCCTATGTGAAAGTAAATCAGTTCATGTCTGTGTTTCCCTGACTAAATATTACAATTCTATTGTAATTTTATAATTATATCACCTGTAGGTTCCAGTCAGTCATAAACACAATAATTTGTCCTAGATACAGTAAATACATTCTTTGCTTAATCAAGAGACTCATTAAATGGTGTGTAGGTATATGCTGATTATTTCATAAACCAGACACTAAATCCAATTTGTGTTGGCTCTTGCTGGGGCCAATAAGAAAATGGGTTTCCTTTTCTTTTAGATTTCCCATGAGTTCATGCCAAGTCAGTAGGAGCCATTTACATTAATTAATACAAGCTGTTGCTCATATTCCCTGGAATATTGTTGAGGTCACAAAACATAAAAGTTCTTCCAGATTAAAACAGCATACATGATAAAGTATAGGGTAGTTTAGGGGATTTAAAAAATCCACCAGAAATTAAATATAGGGAAAGTATCTATCTTGAATTGTATCTTTGAGGCCTTGTAAAAACAACCTTGTTATAATTTGTAAGCTACCTTGAGTACTTTTTTTTCCTCCCACGATGAGTTAACTATCTTTCCTTGAAGTGTGTTAGGATGAGAATTGCATGTCAAGGATCGGGAGGGAAGAGAAGCTTGCTGAGTCGGTGGTCTTCTGTCTTTAATTTTCATTCTTTACTTTCAGTTTCCCAGAAGTCAAGACTTACCTGCTTCTGCATCTGTGGGCCTCCACCCTGGTGAGGCTGCATCTTGGTAGGAAGCTGAGGTTTCAGTACCTGGTTGAGTCTGACGCAGAGGAAGGTTGTCTCCCAAAGGTGAATCAGATGTATTCAGCTCCTAAATTAATTATGGTGTGGGAAATAAAATAACACAAGTGCATACAATATTTGGTAAAAATTAGTTTCCTATGTGCTTCTTGTGTTGTTTAAGAACACCTCAGTCAGTGCTAGCAGGGAGGAAACACAAGGCACTGGATGGGGCTCATAGGAAGTGACAAGGATATATAATAAGCTAGTAACTGGCAAGTCCTGTTCGCATAGTTAGAGCAAATGGAGCACTTTTGAAGAGTAAGGAATGATCAAGAATACCTCAAAAATAGGAAAGAATAGGAACACCAAGAAAAATGTAAGAGCTCATGACAACTCCAGCTTGAAAAAATTTCTCATCTTATAAATTCTTAAACACTGATGTGAGGTGCATATTTACTAAATGGGAATATAGGACACCCAAGTAGCATCGAATTTCAGATCAATAATGTGTTTTTGACCCTAAGTATGATCTACATGCTATTGGGGACATACTGATGACACACATGCTTATGTGCATAAATTTATTGATTATATGATATTCAAATTCTTGATTGTTCTGTTTTATCTGGAAAATGTTTACTTGTGACACCTATTATAGACTTATTTTAGTCCCATACCAATAAATGCATGCTAGATGGTGAAATGTAGGTGTAGTGGTGATGGGTGATGTTACTCTGTATGCTGTTAATGTGTTGCTCTGATTGGTTGATAAATAAAATGCTGATTGGCCAGTAGCCAGGCAGGAAGTATAGGTGGGATAAGCAGAGAAGGAGAATTCTGGGAGAGGAAGGCTGAGTCAGGAGACGCCAGCCCACCGTCCACGGAGCAGCATGTAATGGCACATAGGTAAAGCCATGAAACACATGGCGACATATAGATGAACAGAAATGGGCTGAGTTTAAGTGTAAGAGCTAGTCAGTGGTTGGCCTGAGCTAATGGCTGAGCAGTTTTAATTAAAATAAGCCTGTGTGTGTTTACTTGGTTCTGAACGGCTGTGGGACTGTTGGGTCACCGGGCGGGAACACAGAAAAACTTTCAGCTACATAGTGGGTACTCTTCTGTGGATATCTCTGTAATAGTGCAAGTAAGTTTTGTTGCCTACTTACCATTATGTCAATATTCATAATAGAAATATAATCCTTATGTAAATTCTTAAAATGTAAGAAGTCCCACAAAATAGAAAGCACAGCACAATTCAGAAGCAATGGTTAATGGTCCCCTGGCTCTGTCACTTTGGGTGCATTTGAGGCAGACCATATGGTGAAGAGCCATTCTGCTTCTCTCCCCATGGCCAGGTCACAGTGGAAAGGAGGAAGAAGTTTTGTCCCAACATGCTGTTTAGGTACATGACACCAGTGACCTTCTTCAGCTAGATGCCATCGACAAAAGCAGCTGTCACCTGATACAGTACCATCAGCTGGGGACCAGCTCCTTAACAAGTCATCTTCGGGAAGACAGATGACAGTAACAAAGATAAAATCATGACAACCGCTGTATTGAATTGTTTCCTTGAATTTTGGTAGCTTCAAAACAGCAAAATAAAAATTTCTGGGATTGTCACTGTCCTGAAAAAGGGTAAGTGTTAGAAATGTACATCATTTCCCCATACCACACAGCCTGTGAGTCTTCTCTAAGCGCTCTTAAGGAGGAATGGAATAGTCACAACAAATCTTATTAGCCTTGTAGCTACTAGCCCAGTGCCCCTTCCTCCAGGATCCATTCTAATTTGTTTACTTACACAGTGAACAGAAGGCATGGTGGCATTTGCCTTATACCTCAGGACTTGGGAAGCAGAGACAGGCAGTTATCAATCTCTGAGTTGAGGCCAGGCTGGACTACATAGCAAGTTCCAGGCCAGCCAGAGCTACATAGTGCGTTTCTGTCTGAAAAAATAAAATAAAGAGATCTTATTAAAATATAAAAAAACAAACCCAACTACAATGAGGTGTTTTCAATGCAATGCACACTTCTAATTTTGAAAAACAACAGTTCTTTTTCAACTATGGATGTGAATATTCTAATTGTAAAAATACTCAGTGCACACAGTCCCACCTTTGTGTGTGAGACAGTCTAAAACAACCTCAAACACAGATACATATATCTGGGAATAAACACAAAAGCTATTGGATTCATTCAAGTTGAAGCCTTCCAGCTGTTTTCATATATAAGCTAATCTGACTTTCGTTTCTGTCCCACTGACTTTCTCCTAGGAGGTGTGTTTTTCATGATATTATAGTGTCCCTTTTCCCTCCTGAGGCACCAACAATAACTCAATTCTCATTTTCTGCAAGCATGCATGCCCAGGAATATCTTTGCCATTAGTTTCGTTTTACCAATTTAACAAATTTAGAGACTAAAAGTAGCATAAAATGCTTTGAAATAATACAATATACATTATTTTCATATAAGATAATCATTAATTAATCTATTATATGTTTTTACCTTATACAGAGTAACAAAATTACTTTTATAAAATAATCTGCATAAAGATAATATAATTCCTTATTGTTGTAAGGAACTAGACTGGTATAAATATTTTAAATATACAAATAACTTCAGAAGAGAAGGTAATTGTTACAGTAACACAGATAAGAAATAATATGAGCCTGAATTAGCACAGAGACAGTAGAACTGAAAGTATAACAAGAAATATTGTGAATTTGAAATTTGCCAAATTAGGAGGATGCCACTTCCATGAATTATCACCATGCTTGGGTGGGGTTTTCTTTTTCATTTTTTTTTCCTTTGCATGGTTTAACTTTTAAAAAAAAACTTGTCTTTTTATTGTTTGATATTATAGTATTATTACATCATTTTCCCCCTTTCCTGACCTCCCTCTGAACTCTTAAACCCATTCATATGCCTCTACCCTTGCTCTCCTTGAAATTTCTGCCCTCTTTTTACTTTGTAACATACATTTATATTCCTAAATACAACCTGCTCAGTCTGTGTCATGTTACTCGCATGTGTATTTTCAGGGCTGAGCATTTGGTATCAGATAACCAATTGATGTACTCTTTCCTAGGAAAGAATTTTTTTTCTGCCCTCATCAATCTTTAGTTGCTCGTAGTTCTTTGCTTAGAGTTGAGACCTCCTGCCCCTGAGTTTCCTGCCCCCCGCCCCACCCCGGCATTTACATAAGCATGTTTAATGGTTCTGTCAATTTCATGAAATGTACTTTTACTATATTCACCTCTCTCCAAAAATCTCAGATTCACCCGACTTCACTAGTTGCCCTTGTCAAATTCAGTTGACATCCCAGCGTAGGTCTTATGGGCCTCCGCCCCCAGAGAGAGAGTTATTAGCAATTAACAACTGCTGAGAATGGGAGAATCATTGCCCTCTTCCCAGGGATGAATTCCCTGATTGTTTTCCCAACATCAAGTAGTCAGCCCTAGACACATATGCATGCAGGCAACACCTAGTGAACTCAGCAGGTTGTCTTTACGTATTTACTCATTTATGTATGTATGCAACAACAATGTTTAAAGAAGATGAGACCTCATGAATTTAGGAGGGAGAGAAGGAGGATGGAAATGGTGTAACTATAATTTAGTTAAATAAAAAAAAATTCTTTAAGTAAAAACACAGTTTGAGGTGAGATGGGTAGGGTGAAAAGACAGATTTTTCAAGCAAAAGCCCTGAATCTAACACTGATGTATAATGTGTGTATTACAGTATGATGGTTGTATAAGAAAAGGCCAGAACTTGTCAGACCAACGTGTTCGCATGCTGCTCTTCCGCATTATTCGCTTTCTCTTCCCTTCCACTCTTATCACCACACATACACTTTGACTTTGGGTTGTTCACTTGATATTTATTTAACAACACAACACGAGTAAAGTGACAAATGTCTGAAAACTATAAATGTGACTGCCTGCATTGACTGGGATTATCGCATCTCTCTCTCTCTGCTGTGAAAACAGCATGCTTCAGGTAAAGCCTTCTGCTCTGCCATTAGCTCCACATTGTGAAGTCAGGTGCAAAAAAGCCTGGAGTCGAGTGACAATGTGGCAAAAGTTACTGCCGAGCCTTGCTGTACAAGTAACACAAATGAAAAATAAATATTTGCCATTATATGACACTGAGATTTTTTAGTTTTCCTTCTTATAAATCCAGTGATCAGAAAGCCTCATGGGGTAGTTTATTTCTCTTTCACATAGTCCAAAGTAAAGTAATCAGAAATGCATGCTATGTGAAATAGAGACTCCAGAAGTCATTATTTCATAACTCCCACTTTTTCAACAGATACTATAAAAATTCTCTTATAATTTGGAAGCTACACATTTGGGTAAACATGTAGAATGCAGGATGGGAAGAGTTCATAGGTTCTGAAAGGGGATGCAATATTTGTAGCTAGAGTTTTCCTGCCTGGCCCACAGTCAGGACAAATCTCTCTCACCTGCCAGTCCCACAGCCGCTCAGACCCGACCAAGTAAACACAGAGACTTATATTGGTTGCAAACTGTATGGCCGTGGCAGGCTTCTTGCTAACTGTTCTTACAGCTTAAATTAATCCATTTCCATTAATCTATACCTTGCCACATGGCTCGTGGCTTACCGGCATCTTCATATGCTGTTTGTCATCGTGGCGGCTGGCAGTGTCTCTCTGACTCAGCCTTCCACTTCCCAGCTTTATTCTCCTCCTTGTCCCGCCTACACTTCCTGCCTAGCCAATGGCCAATCAGTGTTTTATTTATTGACTAATTAGCAACACATTTGCCATACAGAACATCCCACAGCAAATATTGAACTCACTCTTCGGCTGAAAACTCACCCCATGGCCACATCTTACTATGTTTGTCTTGCAAATAAGTTGATTTCCTTTTTTCTTCCCATTAAAACGTCATTCATTTAAACTTTAATAATCATTTTTTCCTACTGTCAGTATCTAATAGGGAATTTATTCTATACTTTGGCCTGGTGTTTTCACACATTTATGACAACTCATTCAAAAGTCACTTGGGTTTAATACATAAAAACAAACTCTACAACTGTCATAAGTTGGTATTTAAACTCTTCTGCTGCCTGACACTGGCTTAACCTGTCACCATATATTCCTCGTCTTCATGTATCATATACTAGATTTAAATAGAGCAACATAATTGCCATGGTTGGCTAAGGATATTGCCAGATATGTGTGAAGACCATATGACACAAATAAACGCCAACAACAGCAGCAGCAACAACAACAAAAACAACTATTATGGTAAAGCTGTCATTCAAATCCTGTGTTTTGGAGCATGCATTTCTATATATTGAGATTGGGCTTCTATTAGTTTTGATTAATGGAAATCAAATCCTACTGTTATATATCCTGAAAGATCAATAATTTCCAACAGGACTGCTGCCTGCCGTATAAGTAATTCCTGCCTTGTGCTTGTGTTGTATCATACTAAGTATGTTACATTTGCATCACTGGGACCAATGCTTGAGAGACTTCAGATTAAAGGATGAGAATTTATTCTGGCTCTCAGTTTGAAGGGTTCAGTCTCTGGTCACTTGATTTGAGTATTGTTAGGTCAGTGGCAAGACAGAACATCATAGAAAAAAATCATATGGTGGAGGAGAGAATCTCAGATGATGATGACCAGCAGACAGAGAGAGAGAGAGAGAGAGAGAGAGAGAGAGAGAGAGAGAGAGAGAGAGAGAGAGAGAGAGAGAGAGATATTAGACAGACAGACAGACAGACAGATAGAGACTTCTTTCATAGCAATATCTGTCCCCAATCCATTAAGAGGCCCCATGATCCATCATTCATCACCCAAAGGCCCCACGGCTGAACATTTCTGCACTAGGCACTAAACCTTCAATGTGTGAGCTTTGGGAGGAGGAACTTCAAATCTAAATCATACTACTGGGAGTGAGTAGTATGTTCCAATTTTACTGTTGGAAGTAGACAAATGAAACTGAAATCTGAAAAGACCACATGATGTCCTCCTGATTTTATTGAATTTAAGCAATGCTTCATAGTTACAAATTAAAACACCAAGAAAACATATTACCCTTCTCCCCCCCCCCCCCACCAAAGTTAAAAAACTAAAGAAAAGTGTTCCTCCAATACTCTAACCTCAAGCATGGATTCTTCTTAGTGCCTCCTTTGGAATTTGCTAAAAACTGTTATGAAGATGTAGGGCTTCATGGAGTTGCAAAATGGAGAAACCTCTACTATCTTTGAATTATGACACCACTGCTCTCATTCCCTGGGAATTTTCTCAGCATCCTTACTTTGAAAGTGACCATTTAAAGCTCACTTTTATTGAGTAGCTTCCACATATAGCTTGATATGCTACATTTTATGATGTTTTTATTTGTGTATAGGCCATAATGATATTTCTCAAAGAGTCACTTATTATATACCATAGTTTTGTTTTTCGAGACAGGGTTTCTCTGTGTTGTTTTGGTGCCTGTCCTGGATCTTGCTCTGTAGACCAGGCTGGCCTCGAACTCACAGAGATCCGCCTGGCTCTGCCTCCCAAGTGCTAGGATTAAAGGCGTGTGCCACCACCGCCTGGCCCATATACCATAGTTTTGTAAGCTAAGTAATGAGTTTAAAAAATAAGCATATCACCCCCCTCAAATGATCCCAAACTTCCTGCCTTGTTATGAAAGTTTTGTTAACATAGTACCTGAACGGAAAATTTAATAAATGTGCTACAGAACATTAGATGCATAATAAAATATCTTGTCAACACCAACTATGACCTTTGGTGAATGTTATGCTGTCACTGGAAGCTGTTTCCCTCATGTATGAATAAGACTGTTAGATAGGAAGTTCTTTAGTATGTATTGTCTGAGTACTGTAGTTCATCAAAGTACTACATAATCACTTATTCACTACTTCACAGTTCTGTGTGTGCCAAAATAAGGACATAGAATAACTCAACTTGGTTGACTGATCAGGGTGTCAGGATATAAAGCATGGTATCTATAGGGACAGAACCTTATTTGGAAGAACAATCCTATCATTCTACTTCCTTTAGGGTTGTGGAAGATATTAGGCCCTTGTAGTTACAGAAAGTCTCTGTTTCCTTGACCTAGCTCTTTGAGAATCTTGTGTGAGTGTATTAATGGATAAATAAAACTAGTACTAAGTCACTGGAATTTCTCAAGCTTTGTATATCTCTATTTGCCTTTTGGCTTCTTCTTCTTCTTCTTCTTCTTCTTCTTCTTCTTCTTCTTCTTCTTCTTCTTCTTCTTCTTCTCCTCCTCCTCCTCCTCCTCCTCCTCCTCCTCCTCCTCCTTCTCCTCCTCCTCCTCTCTCTTTGTCTCTATCTCTCTGTCTCTCTGTCTTTCTGTCTCTTTCTCTCTGAGACACTGGAGATCAGTACCTGGGTCTTATATTTGCCAGGTGGGTGATCTCAGGCTGAGACAAACACCCAGCCCTCATCTGCTTTCTGTTCCATTTACAGTGATCCTTTCACTGTATGGTGTAATATAATAACTCTCAAAGGAAATGAAGAACATGAACACTGAAATTCTTCTGGCTGTAGATGTGACATTTGAAGAACCAGAGACCTACACAGATAAGTCAAAGGCTTTGTAAAATAATTATTGAGCATTCATTTGGAAGTTATATGCAGAGATACTTTAGAAAGATAATTATTGGGTCATATAATTTATTCAAACCTAAAATTTAACAATTATATATTATGGAATTGTTATGTTAGCTGTTTGTATGTTAATGTTGTCTATTACCAAAGTTGACACAGGTATATAATGTCATAAAGAGACTAACAAGAGGGCAAAAAGCTACTTGAGAGCAGAGCAAGGGCAAAGAAATTTTCTCATTGACTTCTTTTAGTCTCTTTCCAAAGCTAAACAACCAAAAATAGCGTGCCTAACATGTGAACATGTCCTTAATTTATGCCTTTAACTTAGTTCATGCACTTAAGCCTGACATAATCTTAAATATTAATTAATGCACATATTGCAACATAGCTGGCAAACTTGCAAATGTATGTGAATGCATTTAGAAAGAGTATGAATTCAAGACCCAAATTCTTCAGACATATCTGGAATGCCTTTGAATGCAGAATGAGCATCATCTGGGGATATTCCAGCTTTACCTGCTGTCATATCTCTCCGTATTATTTCAGAAATGCCATGCCTGGTTGAATGCTGCATGCACAGGTGGCCTTGTATCAACAGAGTTTGATGATGTGATTGTACAGTAAGGAGAGAGGAGGAAAAAAATGTCATAGTGAAGTGTGTGACTTTTTAGCATAACTACATTAGCAAATGAGAAGCACATTGTAATAAAACTTTTATCATCTGTAGAGCTATTGATGAATAAAACATGCTCTAGACACCAAAATTTTCTTGAATAAAAAGTTTTGTCATCATGAACAATACTGAATTTCTTAAGAGAACAAAGTTTAGATTTTTGTTAGATTTTGAATGAAGGAATGAGGCAAACAAATGGTGATAGGTTTGAACTTCATTAATTCTCATTGATGTGCCAACAGTCTGGGTGCTAGTAATGGGCACAAGGCACTACAAAATTTGTCAGAGATACCTGTGTTGTGGTCTTTTATTTCTAAGATTGAAAGGTGATTAAATCAATCACTTGAAGGTACTGATAGGTGTGCTTATCTGCCAAGTGGAAATTAATACTAGCTCTTTTACTATATTATTCTGAAGTTTTATGTCAGGCTAGAAGTTGATAAAGGATGTGTATTTTCTACCCCCCATGACCTCAGCAAACTCCCCAAGACACAGAATCTGCCAACTCTGATTGGACCAAGAGCTCCCTGAGACACAGAATCTGCCAGCTCTGATTGTATCAAGTGTGCTCATCGGACCAAGAATGGCCCCTTAAGTTACAGACACAACCAGGACAGATTGGACCAAGAGCAGCTTCCTCAGTCACAGACCCCTCTTGCACCAATTGGAGGAAGAGATGAGGAGATGCCAGTGAAAAAATACATGCAACAACATAATGAGCAATATGGCACCACCAGAACCTAGTGGTTCTTCAATAGTAAGACCTGAACATCACACCTTAGAAGAAGCAGAGGAAAGTGACCTTAAAAATAACTTTATGAAGATGATAGAGGCCTTTAAAAAAGAAATAAAAAATTCTGTTGCATACAAGAAACACGCCTCAACTTCAAAGACAGACACTACCTCAGAGTAAAAGGTTAGGAAAAGACTTTCCAATCAAATGGACTTAAGAAGCAAGCTGGTGTCGCTATCCTAACAGTTAACAAAATAGACTTCAAACTGAAATCAATCAAAAGAGATCAGGAAGGACATTAAATATTCATTACAGGAAAAAATCCATCAAGAGGAAGTCTCAATTTTGAATATTTATGCCCCAAATACAAGGGCACCCACATATGTAAAAGAAACATTGCTAAAGCTTAAATTGCACATCAAACCCCACACACTAGTAGTGGAAGACTTCAACATACCACTGTCACCAATGGACAGGTCTGCCAGGCAGAAACTTAACAGAGAAATAAGGGATCTAACAGACGTTATGACTCAAATAGACATAATAGATATCTACAGAATATTCCACCCTAACACAAAAGAATGTACCTTCTTCTCAGCTCCCCATGGAACCTTCTCTAAAATCAACCACATACTCGGTCACAAAGCAAATCTCAACAGATACAAAAAAATTGGAATAACCTTCTATATTTATTGGACCACCGTAGCTTAAAGTTAGAATTCAAAAAAAGCAAAAATTACAAAAAACCTACAAACTCATAGAAACTGAATAATTCTCAACTGAATCACCACTGGGTCAAGAAAGAAATAAAGAAAGAAATTAAAGACTTCCTAGAGATCAATGAAAATTAACATACAGCATACCCAAACTTATGGGACACTATGAAAGCAGTGCTAACAGGAAAATTCATAGCTCTAAATGCCCACATAGAGAAGCTGGAGAAATCTCACTCTAGTGACTTAACAGCACACCTGAAAGCTCTAGAAAAAAAAAGAAGCAAACTCACTCAGGGGGAATAGACACCAGGAAATAGTCAAATTGAGGGCTGAAATCAATAAAATAGAAACAAAGAGAACAATACCAAGAATCAATGAAACAAAGAGTTGGTTCTTTGAGAAAATCAACAAGATAGACAAATCTTTATACAAACAAACCAAAAGTCAGAGAGAGAGCACCCAAATCAACAAAATCAGAAATGAAAAGGGAGGCATAACAACAGACAATGAGGAAATCCAGAGAATCATCAGGTCATACTTCAAAAACCTGTACTCCACAAAATTGGAAAATGTAAAAGAAATGGACAATTTTCTAGATAGGTTCCACATACCAAAATTAAATCAAGAGCAGATAACAATTTAAATAGATCTATAGCCCCTAAGAAAATAGAAATAATCATTAAAAGTCTCCCAACCAAAAAAGACCCAGGACCAGATGGTTTCAATGCAGAATTCTACCAGATTTTCAAAGAAGAGTTAATACCAATACTCCCCCCCCCCCCCCCCAGACAGGGCTTCTCCATGTAGTTTTGGTACCTGTCCTGGATATCACTTTGTAGACCAGGCTGACTTCGAACTCACAGAGATCTGCCTGGCTTTGCCTCCCGAGTGCTGGGATTAAGGGCGTGCATCACTGCTGCTTGGTTAATACCAATACTCTTAAAATTGTTTCGCTCAATAGAAACAGAAGGAACAGTGCCGAGCTCTTTTCATGAGGCTACAGTTACCCTGATACCCAAACCACACAAAGATGCAGCAAAGAAAATTAGTTTGTGTTGATAGTTGACCTTGCTGGGGTTTATTCACCAAGTAATCATGTTGTTTTTCACTTTAAAAGTAAAAAACAGTACACTTATATGATAATATAACAATATATTTATAGCTTAATAACAATCATCTCATAAATTATATCTTATCACATATAAAATAGAGATCACAAACAATTCAATAACCAAAATTAATATTTTATCATAGTTAATTTTGTTTTATTGATACTAAATTATGATCTTCAATCTAATTGGTGTAAAAATATGGCTCTGAAGTATTACTATATGTCTATGCCTTGGAATTATATTTATACCTGTGTCATCATAATAATTGTATGCATATAATGTTTATATGGTTATTAACAATAGTGCCTTTATTTGATTTTTTTTTTTGAAGAAAAATATGTTTCCAGAATTTTACCAAATTCTATCAGTAAATAATTACTGGATGCAATTTGAAATAAAAAATTACATGGCAATACTATAAATATTTAAATTAACATTATAATTTTATTAAATTACATTAAAATTATAATAAAAATCTAATCAAATCTAATTCAAAATATCTCAACCTAATATAGGAAGCACAATATACTAGGCACCGTTGAGTCACTACTAAGAGAGGTTACGGGATGACTTGATTGAGATATGCTTTGGTCGGTAAACTCTCCATGCCTTCTCCCTAGTGAGCTGTGTTCCATTCTCACTGCAACCCTCCTCCATGCTCATTTTGACTCTCAGAACCCCAGGGTATAAGGGAGACCATACAGGCAAAGGCATGAGCAAAGGAACATTACAAACCTATACTGATTTGCCCTAAAACATCTTACGGTGCTGAGTACATGGCTTAGTGGGTAAAAATGCTCACAGCAAGCACTAGCCTGACTTACCCAAGTTCAGTCCTCAGGACCCATGCAAAATCCCATGAGAATCTGTCATCTCAGCGTTCCTCTGGTGAGATGAGAGGTATAAACAGGAGGATAACTGGGAAAATCATGGACCAGCTGTCCTGGAGTTCACAGAATAGACAAAGAAACAGGAGAAACCTCACATCAACAAGGGGGAAGGAGAGAACGAACTCCCTAAAATAGAGCTCTGAGCTCCACACACATGCCTTGGGACATATGTACCTGCGTATACAGACAGCACCCACTGCACATTTTTTTTTTTTAAACTTGTTGTATAAAAACTTCAACAAATGATCAGAATCTGCTTGGAACTCCCTTATATGTCGGTCAAGAAGCAATACAATCGAAATTCAAGTCATAGTTCAGTGAAATAATTGAGCGTATGGAGATGGAATGATAGCACATTTTGCCCACATGCTAAAATTACCTGCTTTATGTGTTTCAAAATGTTTTAAAAAATGACTTGAAGATTATTGATAAGAACAAAAAATGAGTTAAAGACTGTTTCCTTATATATTAAGATAACGTGAAATTTGCAGTTGATATTTTTTTCAGCAAGTGAGACTTTGGGTGGATTAATAAAACAATCATAGAACAATTTTACATAACGATTTCTGTTGACAATTTTTTGGAAAATGGATGCTTTCAAGCAACTTTGAACACAGTTACCATACAATGCACACACCTTTTACATACCAAAGAGATACTGTGCACACTCACATATATCACACACTCTCATCATATGCAGACACACACACACACACACACACACACACACACACACACACACACACACACACACACACACACAACCAAGTAACAGACTCACCTGTTTACACTTTGCTTGGGTGAAAGAGCTGAGATTTCAGATGAAGCACCATGACAGCCTAATATATTCAAACAATATTTTCTAGGCCTTCCTCACCCCCACTTCATGGATTTTTCTTCATGGGTGAATCAGTCAAACACAAACTTTTTGACAAAGCTAGAAGGCAAAATAAAAATTGTCTTCAATAAGTACTTAAATTACAATCTTATAAAAATTAATGGGTGATGTTTGAAATACATTACATGTATAAAACTTCAAATTCTACCATAAAAACCAATAGCTGAGGAGCCCCCATGGAACTAGACCAGGCCCTCTGGATAAGTGAGACAGATGATTAGCTTGAACTGTTTGGGAGGCTCCCAGGCAGTGGGACCAGGACCTGTCCTTGGTGTATGAACTGGCTTTTTGGAGCCTCGGGCCTATGGTGAGATACATTGCTCAGCCTTGGTGCAGGGAGGAGGGGACTGGACCTGCCTCAACTGAATGTACCAGGGTGGGCTGACTCCTCAGGGGACACCTTGCCTTAGAGGAGGTGAGAATGGGGGGTGAATTGAGGGAAAGGCTGGGGGGTGGGAGAAGGGAGGACAGGGGAATTCATGGCTGATATGTAAAATTAAATTAATTATAAAATAAAAATATAAAAAAATTCTTAAATTTCAAAAGGAAAAAAAAGACCGAATTACATGGGGGAATTCCTAGAGGACATTGGACCTGAGTTGATCCTGAAAGAAAAACATTAATTCTCAACCCCAAAGGCTGTTTGACATCACTTACTCCCCTATGCTGCCTTACAAACAGCATGACAAAATGAGACCTTGTAGAATCAGGGGTGGGGGTTTTCAAAGGAAAAGTAAAGTACATCTTGTGTTAAAAAGATCATTCAGAGGTGCTGGAGAGATGGCTGCAGGTAAGAGCACTTGGTGCTCTTATAGAGGACATGGGTTCAGTACCCAGTGTCCACATGGTGGTTCACAGGCAGTTCCTTCTGACCACGTGATGTACATACATACATGTAGGCAAAATACTCATACATGTAAAATAAAATAAATAAATCTAAAAATGATTATTTACTTTATCTATCAATCTGTCTATCTATCTATCTATCTATCTATCTATCTATCTATCTATCTATCTATTTTTATATCCCGACCACAGTTTCCCCTCCCTCCTCTTCTAGTCCCTTCCT
The DNA here is from genome assembly GCF_007827085.1 of Peromyscus californicus insignis. Taxonomy (NCBI): domain Eukaryota; kingdom Metazoa; phylum Chordata; class Mammalia; order Rodentia; family Cricetidae; genus Peromyscus; species Peromyscus californicus. The sequence continues at coordinate 20,989,654 of NW_026294469.1, read as the reverse complement.
CCATCCACTCCTCCATTTCTTTTCATTAAAGGGTGGGCCTCCCACAGATATCAATCATTCATGGTATATCAAGTTGCAGTAAGACTAGGCACCTCCTCTCCTATTAAGGCTGGACGAAGCACCCAGTAGGAGGAAAGGGTCCCAAAGCAGGTAACAGAGTCAAAGACGGCCCTTGCTCCCACTGTTAGGAGTCCCCCTTGTCAAAATCCAAATTACACAACTGTTACTTATATGTAGAAGGCCTAACTCAGTCCCATGCAGGATCCTGGGTTGTCAGTTCAGTCTCTGTCAGCCCCTATTAGCCCAGGTTAGTTGATTGTGTGGGTTTTCTTGTGATGTCCTTGACTCCTCTGACTCTTGCAATTCTTTCTCTCCCTATTCCACAGGATATCCTGAGATCCAACTAATGTTTGACTGTGGGTCTCTGCATCAGTTTCTGGGTGAAGCCTCTCTGATCTAAACTCCAATTATGTTTGTATTTCTGGGTCTGGGTTACCTCACTCAGGATGATATTTTCTAGTTCCATTCATTTACCTGCAAATTTCATGATGTCATTGTTTTTAACAGCTGAGTTAAAAATACCCACTGTGTAAATGTGTAGATGTAACCAACCATCTTATTAAATAAGAAACACAGAGCCGATTCAGAGAAGAAAGCCAAGAGGTCAGAGCTAAGAGCCTCACCCTTCCTGCTTCAGCGATCCTCTTCAGCCAAGAGAGCTCTCCGAAAAGGAGCTACTTCCTGTGTGTTTGTCTTTATAAAGACTTTTGGTTCTGCCTTCTCATTGCTTGTAAACTCATGCCTCGTCACTGCCTGTCTGTAAAGACTTCCAGGTCTTCTATGGTTGGGATTGAGATTAAAGGCGTGTGTCTCCAATGCTACGCTCTTGCTATGGCTCTAATAGCTCTGACCCCCCAGGCAACTTTATTTATTAACATACAATTAAAATCACATTTCAGTACAAGTAAAATACCACCACATTAATGTATCACATTTTCTTTATCTATTCTTCAGTTGAGGAACATCTAGTTTTTTCTCAGTTTCTGGTTATTATGAATAAAGCTGCTATGAGCATAGCTGAGCAACTATCCTTGTGATAGGACAGAGCATCCTTTGGGTATGTGCCCAGGAGTGGTATAGCTGGGTCTTGAGGTAGATCAATTGCTAATTTTCTGAGAAACTGCCATATTGATTTGCAAAGTGGCTGTACAAGTTTGCACTCCCACCAGCAATGGAGGAATGTTCTTCTTGCTCCACATCTATGCCAGCATGAGCTGTCACTTGTGTTATTGATCTTAGCCATTCTGACAGGTGTAAAATGGAAACTCAAGTTGTTTTGATTTTCATTTCCCTGATAGCTAAGGGTGTTGAACATGTCTTTAAGTGTTTCTTGACCATTTGAAAATTTTCTATTGAGAACTCTCTGTTTAGATCTGCATCCCACTTTTAATTGGGTTATTTGGTTTGTTAATGTCTAGTTTCTTGAGTTCTTATTATATTTTGGAATCAGCCCTCTGTCAGATGTGGGGTTGGTGAAGATCTTTTCCCATTCTGTAGGCTGCCCTTTTGTCCTGTTGATGGTGTCCTTTCTCTTACTGAAGCTTTTAAGTTTTATGAGGTTGTTAATAAATAAAGTTACCTGGGGATCAGATCTAATAGCAAGCCATAGCAGAAGCTGGGCGGTGGTGGCACACGCCTTTGATCCCAGCACTTGGGAGGTAGAGCTAGGCGGATATCTGTGTGTTCAAGGATACAGCTAGAATGGAGACACACGCCTTTAATCTCAATACCAACCTTAGAAGACCTGGAGGTCTGTACAGACAGGCAGTGGAGGTCATGTGGTTGGGTTTATAACCAATGAGAAGGCAGAACAGAAAGTCAATAAAAGGACAGACACACAGGAAGTAGGTCTCTTCCTGAGGGGAAGGACGACAGCGGCAGCTAAGGATAAGAAAGGCGGTTTTAAGTCTCAGCTCTCAGCTACTTCTCTGACCTCTTGGGCTTTTAACTCTGCAACTGGCTCTGTGTTTCTTATTTAATAAGACTGTTCATCTACATGAGGTCCCATTTATTAATTGTTGATCTTAGTGCCTGCACTACTGGTGTTCTGGTCAGGAAGTTGTCTTCTATGCCAATGAGTTCAAGGCTATTCCCCACTTTCTTTTCTATCAGGTTCAGTGTATCTGGCTTTATGTTAAGGTCTTTGGTCCACTTGGATTTGAGTTTTGTGCACAATGGAAGATATGGATCTATTTGCATTCTTCTACATGTTGACATCCAGTTATGCCAGCACCATTTGTTGAACATGCTTTCTTTTTTTCCATTGTATAATTTTGTCTTCTTTGTCAAAAATAAGGTGTTTGAAAGTGTGTGGATTTATGTCAGGATCTTCAAATGGATTTCCATTTAGCTACCTGTCTGTTTTAATGCTAATACCATGTTGTTTTTATTACTACTGCTCTGTAGTAGAGCTTGAAATCAGGGATGGTGATACCTTGGAAGTTCTTTTACTATACAGGATTGTTTTAGCTATCCTGTTTTTTGTTTTTCCATATGAAATTAAGTATTGTTCTTTCAAAGTCTGTGAAGAATTGTGTTGGATTTTGATGGGGATTCCATTGAATCTATAGATTGCTTTTGGTAAGATTGCCATTTTTACCTTTGTTAATCCTACCTATCCATGAACATGGGAGATCCTTTCCATTTTCTGATATTTTCTCCAGTTTCTTCCTTCAAAGACTTTAAATTTTTTTCATATAGGTCTTTCACTTGCTTGGTTAAAATTACAACAAGATATTTTACATTATTTGTGGCTATTGTAGAGGGTCTTGGTTTTCTAAATTTTTTTTTGTTGGCTCCTTTACCATTTGTACATAGGAGGGCTGCTGGTTTTCTTTTAGTTAATCTTGTATTCAACCACTTTTCTGAAGGTGTTTATCAGCTGTGGGAGTTCCCTGATAGAATTTTTGGGGTCACTCATCATGTATACTATCATATCATCTGCAAATAGGGATACTTTGACTTCTCCTTACCAATTTGTGTCTCTTTGATATCCTTGTGTTGTCTTATTGCTCTAGTTAGAACTTTGAGTACTATATCAAATAGATATGGAGAGAATGAACAGCCTTGTCTTATTCTTGATTTAGTGAAATTGCTCTGAGTTTCTCTCCATTTAATTTGATGTTGGCTGTCAGCTTGATGTAAATTGCCTTTATTATGTTTAGGTATGTTCTTTGTATCTATGATCTCTCTAACACTTCTATCATGAAGGAGTACTGGATTTTGTCAAAGGCTTTTTCAGCATCTTGTGAGATGATCATGGGGTTTTTTGCTTCAGTTTGTTTATATAGTGGATTACATTGAAAGATTTTCATATGTTGAACCATCCCTGCATTTCTGGGATGAAGCCCATTTGGTCCTGATGTATGATCTTTTTGATGTATTCTTGGATTCAGTTTGCAAGTATTTTATTGAATATTATTGCATCATGTATCAGATGGATGTTTTCTTATCCATTCTGTTAGCCTATGTCTTTCTATTGGCAATTTGAGTCCATCAATTTTGAGAGATACTAATGTCCAGTGATTGTTAATTCCTGTTATTTTGTTGTTATTGATTGTGTGTGTGTGTGTGTGTGTGTGTGTTTCCCTTTGGATTTTGCTTGTGTGAGATTATCTATTGCCTGTGTTTTTATGGGTGTAGTTAACTTCCTTGGGCTGGAGTTTTCCTTCTAGTACCTGGTATAGGACTGGATTCATGGATAGACATTGTTTAAATTTTACTTTTGTTAGCTGCCAATAAATACCTCATCAAACATGATTCAAAACCATGCTGCACAGTTCAAGAAAGTCAGAACACAGAGGTAGCTGTCCTTTTGTATCTGCAGAGTTTACTCGCATGTATTTAGTTAACTGTAGAGAGGAAACATTTGGAAAAATTGTGTCCATACTGTGAATGTGCAGACAATTTTCTTTTTTCTTGTCCTCTGTAAAACATTGTGTAACTACCACGTACAATTTGTATTTTATTCAGTGAGGCAAATGATCTTGGGAAAATTCTAGTAAACTAGAAGATGAAAATCGATTATAAGAAATCACTAAATCATATTTTATAAGAGACTGAGACATCTACAATTTTGATATTGTAGTATTCCTGGAACAAATGAATATAGCCAGTAGGTTTTTTCAAACAGATATTGGCATTTTTTCCCCCCAAACAGACACCAATAAAAGAATTCAAGTGATGACAGAAAAAAAAAAAACTTAAGCAAACTAATTTGATCAAATAGAGTCCAGATTATTTGATTGCTAAGAAAATGTATCTTCAAATTAAGATATCTTTTTAATATTCTAACCTCAGTTTTAAAATTAATATCCTAAAATAGGAAATACATTCTTTAAATAACTATGAAAATCTTCAGTGAGGTAGGTGGTCCTGACTAAATCCTTTGTCATATGAATGCAGAGTCCTGTTGTGATGATCACATAGCTATGGGACTTTCATTGGCTAAAGAAAAGCAGAAGTCATGACTCAGAAGATGCTAAAATGGTCTTATGGTGGAGGTGGTGGGGCTTCTCTGTCATATAACTTCCATCATCAGGAGACAGCACACTGAGGTTAGTCTATATATAGAGAGATTGATGGTAGAACATGTAAGAGTTGACTTTCACAGGTTTCTGAGAGGTCATTGTTAAATATATAGAAATTTTATGAGCCATTTATTAAATCACTGATGTCTGAAGATACGATCACATGTGAATTTTCATATCATAGAGATGAGGAGATGTGTACACTAGGATTCTCCCTTTCTATTTTTGGAAGGCAGTTTACTAGCATAGCACTATAGCTGGAGCAGAGCCACAGCATACTTACCTTTCATTCCACATACCAACTACTCAGTAGACAGACATGACGAGAGTTGACTATGGTGAACCAATTGACCTAGCTAATCCTTTCTGATCCCAGGGATTTGAGCAACCAATTTATTATACATCACTGAAGGCTTGTGGATAAACTTTACATATCATAAGACAATGTCTTTCTTAACGATTGAACATGAAAAGTGATTTAAAATTTAATTGATTGGGTATATATCATTGTGAATTATAACTTGAGTATTTTGCTTGTAAAGACTTGGGCCAAAGAGAAGTAAGATGAGTATATACTAAATAAAATCACCTTGTATCTACTAAGAAAAAGCAGATGATAGATATTTATTGGATCAATGTAATGTTTTAAGAATTTTCTGTTTAATAACCATAGCTATGTAGTGATATTATTTAGGATGTCATGGCAAATTGAAGTAAATTGTATTTCCAAGTTGTTTGCTCCAAAAATGTGCAATATGCATTATCTCCTGAAAACCTCAAAATCAGTATCCAAAATGAAGACATTGTGTATAATTTTCTTAACTCAAATATAGTTGTCCCAGATAAATGAACTCATTGTTATAGCAATTATATGCCTTCACAGTGAGAAATCACTCCTCACACTTAGAGAGTAATTAAGAAAAAACTCTTTAATAGCACTTGATTGGCTCTGGCTAATGCTCAAAGAGCAGCAGCATCAAATAAAAGAGTTTTCTTTTATTTAGGCTTATGCATTCTACATATGCTGTCTTCAGGTCTCACTCCCCACTACAGATACACTTTGAACAATAAACAAGAGACAACAAGTATGGTCACTTGGGCAGATGGGGGATTTATACAGCAAACATATTGCCAGAAATATTTCTTAACTACACCAACATTCTTCTTTCCCAACAGTTGATACCTGTAGGAGAAAAGGCAAGCATGACCTGGTGGCCAGTCTACCTGGAAGCACTGTGCTTCTAAATAAGAAACATGGCACACCATGCCCCAGAAGTCAGAACACTGAATTCTAAGTAGTGTAAATAAGTAACTGTCCTGCAGATGAGTCTGCATTCCCCATGTCTCCTTCAATGTGCTTCTTCCAAATAGAGACTCTGGTGGTATGAGTACTCACTATCCGATCTGAGGTAAAGTGCTAACCAATCATAGTAGATAGACTTCCACTGTGCAAGAAGTTGCTCATGTGCAATAAATTAGGCACTGTTATCTGAAACCATCTCCATAGTGTCTCATCTCTTCACCCTTTACTGTCCATGGCAGTGCTGTCTTGTTGGGGCACACCCTGGTAATGACGGCAGTTACCCACTCATCTTGCCCACCTGGCAGAACTATGCTTTTTTCAGGGGGCTTAATGGCAGATCAGGACTTAATGGTGGTTGTGATCCTGAGCTGCTCCCTTTAGCTGTCCCTTAGAGGCATGTTCTTTTATATCAGGAGAGGCCTATTGGCCAACTGCAACTCAGGACTGTCTCCTTTTGTTATGGGGATGGAGCCTAATTGGAGGTCAATTTTGTTGAATACACATTGGAAGAAACTTTCTCAGCAACCCTGAACATCAACTATGGCACAGAATTTTCTTAGTTTCTAACAGCCCTGGTCAGCACACTATTTATCTTCCAGTCGTATTGGAAGGAGCGCTCCTTTAACTAAGTTCTACTTTGTATAACTTGATTATTTCCTAAGCAAGTGTATTATTCAATCCTGTATAGCAGCAATTTTACTACTTGAAGCATCTCCTGCATCATAATGACACACAGAGAAATCTGAAAAGTTCATGGTAGACGACTTACCATGTGGTCAGTCTGTATCACTTTGACCCTTTCTCACAGAGATGGAAAGAGGATGGACAGGGAGATTGCATTGCCTGTGGCCACTGAGGAATGATGAAGGACCTGCTCCTTCTCCAAATCCAACTAAACTGTAGAAAATCTGTTATCTTTTATGTAAGATTCTCATTTCTCCTCTTCAGATAGAAGCCAACTTCCTTTCTTGCCATCCTTGTTTCGCACTCATTACTTCTCTTTTAGATGAGAACTTTGTAGGTATTACCTATTTAAAACTCATCACACGGGGCTGGAGAGATGGCTCAGAGGTTAAGAGCACTGACTGCTCTTCCAGAGGTCCTGAGTTCAATTCCCAGCAACCACATGGTGGCTCACAACCATCTGTGATGAAATCTGGTGCCCTCTTCTGGCCTGCTGTCATACATGCTGTATACATAATAAATAAATAAATCTTTAAAAAAAAAAAAAAAAAAAAAAAAAAAAACTCATCACACTATAATAAAATATGCATTGCTTGTCTACTTCATACTTGAGGGGACAGAGACAAAGATACACAAGATGACAACCTTACAGTCCTCAGCAATGAGTGTTAAAGGTTGCCCTTGAACCTTTTTCTGACTTATTCCAAAGCAAAAACTCAGACATCTCTATCAGCCTTCTTGTTGGCTTTCAGTATTTGTAAGCTATTTATAATACCTCTCAAAATGATCTAATGAACTGTAGCTCCACCTCAGTTAATTTCTTCAAGATAGCCACATATTAAATTTGTGTAAAGGATTTTGAACATAATGAAATTCATCATTATTTTTCCTTAAACAAGCACAAAGAATATCACATTTCTAAACTTGTTTTTTTAAAAAACCTTCATTTTAGCCCAGTTTTATCTTTCATAGTTTCCCATTCTGTCTTGAGCCATCCAGTTGACACCTCGTGTCCTTAAAACATTTTGTGTGTTGCTGGTTATAAATTTTTGTACACTGTATCATTGTAGGACTTTGTGAATGAAAACTCCTGAAAAGAAGCCATATCTGCAGAGACTGAGTGATTGAAATTTCAGTACTGTGGGGAGATTTGATCACCTTTGCTGGGGATGCTGTGAATTTGTTGCTCTGATTGATTGATAAATAAAACACTGATTGGCCAGTAGCCAGGCAGGAAGTGTAGTATAGGGGGGATAAACAAAGAGGAGAATTCTGGGAAGTGGAAGGCTGAGTGAGGAGAAGCTGCCAGCTGCTTCCGCCATTGAAGCAAGATGTAAAGTACTGGTAAGCCACAAGCCACGTGGCAACTTATAGATTAATAGAAATGGGTTAATTTAAGATATAAGAACTAGATAGCAAGAAGCCTGCCACGGCCATACACTTTATAAGTAATATAAGTCTCTGTGTGTTTACTTGGGTCTGAGTGGCTGCGGGCCCTGGCAGGACTGGAGAAATCTCCAGCTACACACCTTCTCTTGGGCTAGTTGTAGGCTTCCAGAGCAGCCATACCTTGCCTACCTCAGTATCAGAAATAACATCTTATTACTAATAGATAAGAATCTTCTGAAGCCTATTACCTGACAGACCCCCAGCTTCTACAAGCCAAAAGTTAGCATCTTGAGGCTATAGAAAAGTCTCTCCCATCTGGTTACTATTCCTGCCTCTTCGATGTATACACCATTGTATTTTAAACTTGCCTCAATTATGACTTCCTTTGTTCTGTGGAAGTATACAACTTCATAAAACTGCTTCCATGTTGGAACATGAAATTTGGGGTAACCTAAATCTGTGTTCCTAGGCCTTGATCACTCAAAATGACTCCAGAATAAACTATCTTTTATTCCCTTTAAGATGAGAGCTTTGGTTTTAGGTCAACAATTCATATGTATGCTACTTATTGAAGCATTTTATTATATTGTTATATAACATATATGCACATGCTTATTATACATATGATGACACAGAGAGATAAATTAATAAACTGTATCCTACCATATTACTTATTTTATTTACTACAAATTAGGTACTTCAGAAATTAGGTACTTTGTATGCTCCAAAGCTGTAACTATAGAATTTCAAATGGTTGAAACAAATCCATGGTGGTTTTCTATGTTCCCAGAATATTTTCTTCTAAAATATAGTAAACATACAACCAACATACCATCTCCCACTCTTCAGAATATGTTATTTCCCACAAAATATGTATAATGAAATTTAAAATTCTATTAAATAATAAACTTACTTTGGGTAGATATTTGCCAAAGTCCCAAGGCTCCTTTATTAGGTAGAAGAAGACTGGAGAGCATTTTCCCAGGCTATAATTCTGCCCCAACGCATCGTTTCACCCCCCCCCACCCCACCCCCTTAACTCTCAAAGAAGATAACTCTATAAAATATTCACATTGTTTTAGAAATATTTGGATAACATGAGCAGGGAAATGAAAAGCCATATAAGTTGGCAAATGCTTTGAAATAAGGTGGCACCTTAAAATATGATACAACAAGCCGGGCGGTGGTGGCGCACACCTTTAATCCCAGCACTCGGGAGGCAGAGCCAGGCGGATCTCTGTGAGTTCGAGGCCAGCCTGGGCTACCAAGTGAGTTCCAGGAGAGGCACAAAGCTACACAGAGAAGCCCTGTCTCGAAAAACCAAAAAAAAAAATATGATACAACAGTAAAATATTAAAATAATGATATTCTAGGATGCATTGTGCTTAATGCCAGACACACTGGTATTTTTTTTTAATCTCACATTAAGCTACATTATTTTCTTTGTAAATGGCTTTATTATTTTTCATGTATTGAGCTTGAGCAAGCTCCATATTCTAGGCTTTATGTTTCAGAAGCAGCTATCTTCAATTTATTTCTGATAGGATTAACATGCCAGCCTAGACTTACATCATCTCAGTTAGCAGAATTTCCTGAAGTAGACTATCTTACTGCTGTTCAAAGACAGAACTGGCATGGATTCTCTCCTATCCTGTGGGTTTCTGTTTCACTGGATTGTTTCCTTAGCTGTACAGAAGCTTTTTAGTTTTATGAGGTCCCAGGTGTCAGTGGTTGGCCTTAATTCCTGGGTAAATGGAGTCCTGTTCAGAAAGTCCTTTTCTGTCCATATTATGTGGAGCATTATGTATGTTTTCTTCTAGTAGTTTTAGTGTTTCAAGTTCTAAATTGAGGTATTTGATCCATATAGATCTAATTTTTGTACAGGGTAAAATTTGACTGTAAAATTTTCATTCTGATAAGCCTTGCTTGTTGTCATTTCCTGTGTGGGCAAGGGTTTGACATGTGACATTGTTTTTCAGGATCCTCCAGTATTTTCTTCAGATGACACCAGTTTTACTGCTTGAATATGTAAGTAAAAGAAGAAATAAAGATAGGTTTTCTTTGTGGAACATTCTAATATAAAAATATATAGTATTAAGTTTCTGGTTTTTATAGGTGAGTATGTTGAAGAATAAAGGAAAATTCCCTCTCTCTTACTTAAGACTAATAAAAGCATCAAATAGAAATGAATGAAGGTCTAGGTTAAGTGCTGTGAGATAATGCTTTTGTACACTGTTTTAATAAAACGCTGATTGGTCAGTAGCCAATTAGGAAGTATAGGTGGGTTAAGCAGACAAGGAGAATTCCGGGAAGAAGAAGGTTGAGTCAGGAGACACTAGCCTGCCCTCCAGGGAGCAGTATGTAATGGCACACAGGTAAAGCCATGGAACACATGGCAACATATAGATTAACAGAAATGTTCTGAGTTTAAGTGCAAAAGCTAGTCAGTAGCAAGTGTGAGCTAATGGCCGAGCAGTTTTTAATTAATATAAGCCTCTGTGTGTTTACTTGGGTCTGAATGGCTGTGGTCTGGGTGGGACACAGGAAAACTTTCAGCTACAGTTAAGAGAATATTTTGTTTGAAAAAAAAAACTGTTACAATAAGAAAAGAATTCAAAATTCAAGATTTACAAGTACTTCAAAATCAGAGAAAGTCTTTTCCTTACAGAGAAGGGCAAGAAGAGCTGAAGGCATCATTGACAGCAAGTTGGGTAAGTGAATGGAAGCAAGTGGTGTGAACAGTGTTGATGATGAGAAATATTTTTAGCATTGGTCATGTAGTTCCTAAAAATGAGGATTTAATGAGACAAGCCTTTTATATATTTTATTTTATTATTTGCTCAGCTTTTAGACAAATCAAAGGTAGGAGAGTAGGGCAGGGAGTGAGGCTAGAAGTTGAACTGTTTTTTGCAGAGTCAAAGGCTGCAGGATCAGCATATGAAGAAGCTGGTTGGTAAGTAGGAAGGCTGGAAAGCCTCTGGCTGAGGTCAGCCAAATTTTGCTACAGCTCCAGGTACAGAGGCACAACATAGTGAAAGTGAAACGTAACTCAAAATGATACTGAAATGCACACCTCTAGATGGACAGTGATGGTGCCAATGAGATGTGAAATGTATGAAGTTGTGTGTAGAACTACATGGAACAGACAGCATGCACCAGGTAGCCCATGGTATGTACATGACTCCACCCCCAAAACTCTGTACAGTGGGGCCATTTGAGCTGGTAAACTTTCACTTTATTCTGGCACACTTCCTCTCTTGGAAATCTATCTTTTGGATAAGCTGTCCCTGCTTCTGCTGCTGCCCAATTCCCTTTTTCAGGACACAGGGTCCTAGATTCCTCTGTAGGTGTGCATAAAACCCAAAATCTACCTATATAAAAAGGTCAGGGACCTGTAGGGAGTTGAGATTTCTGACCAAGGTTTGGCTAAACTTAGTCAGTAGGTACAGGGACAACCATGAGCATTTGGCCAATATCAGGGCCAAAAATAAATTCTATTTTTAAATGCAAATCAAACCAGGTCTAAAAACATGTTTAAGTAAGTGTCTACCATGCACAGGAGACTATATTATGAAAACTGACGAATTTTGAAATAACTTTATCAACATGGCGCTCTTTCACAGTTGGAATTGACCATTGAGAACATTGCATTCTACAGCACTGAATATCCTTGATTCTTGTCTCTGGAGAGGCTTCAGTGAGTAAGGGTAACATAATAAGGCAATAGAAGGAAAGGTTAAGACTTACAAAGTTGCCAATATACAAAGCTAAGTAAACTGGAACAGTCTGTTTTCATTGGGTTCTTTCTTTAAAAGCAAGTTATGCAATTAAAAATATTACAGTATGTATGTATGTGTGCATGAGTGCACATGTGTATATGTGTGGTTTAAGGTATCACTTAAAAAGGGCAAATAGTTAAGAAGTAAAGTTTGATGCAAGGGCAAGTATTCTACGGGTGTCTTGAGTGTCCTTTGTTCAGACTATAAGTTGAGAAATTGCTAAGTAGAACTGATCATTCAGCTCCTGGGTAACTAAAGAAAGTGCATGTCAATGAGGTAAGAAGATAGATATCTGTTTTTTTTCATAAAAGACTATGAAACAATACAGGTATAAAATTATGTGAGACCTAGCCGTTTTTACTACCGCTTTCTATAGAATGAAGCTATTGAATATATTTAGTACTGTTTTCCTATCAAGTGTAACAAAGGAGATGTATTTAATTTGGGAAATGCATTGAAAAGCTAACAAGCAATATTTGATTTATTTAGAGACAACATAGTAGATATCAACTAGTATCTGTGATTAATTATCAATAAATGCTGATGGTATATGTGTGATAATAATCCAGAGAGGAGAGAGAGCATGGTCAAAACACATGAAGGGAATTACAAAAAGCTACCCAAATTTTCAATTCTTAAGAATTTATTTTTGGTTTGACAATGTGTTACATAACTATATTTGCTATGTTTTGAAAAAAGATATTTATAGCTAGAAGTCTTCTCCAGTCCTGCCTGGCCCTGTGGTCCCATAGCTGCTTATAAAATGATCACTCAGAAGCTATATTAATTATAACTGTGTGGTCATTAGCTCAGGCTTATTACTGACTAGCTCTTACACTTAAATTAACGCACAATTCTTAATCTATGTTTTGCTTTGTGTTCCATGGCTTTATTGGTCTGCTGGCATGTTGTTCCTGACATCTCTCTCTGTTCTGCCTTTCCTCTACCTGTCTCTCTCTTCAGTTTCCCACCTAGCTATAACCTGACTTGCCATAGGTCAAACGGCTTTATTTATCAACCAATCAGAACAACACATATTCACAGCAAACAGAAAGACATCCCACAGCAGATATTAGAAACAAAAAGGCATAAGAGTGGTAGTTTGTTTTTGTCTTGCCAAAGTTTAAATGTATTACTAATGAAAATATTTTCTCAAACTACTCCATGTTGCTAATTGAAATTTTATGAGAAAATCCTGGGCTCCCCTAAACACAACAAGCTAGATTCAGTCACCCATCCTTAATACATTCATTATAGAGGTATTTTAATAATGTAAAGAGTTTTATTGAATATGGCCACATTGGGAAAAGGAACAGATTAAGATGGCTAGTGACACCCAAGTCCATCTTCAAGTTAATGTCAGCAAATTTAGGTTTAAAAACGTTTAGGTTTAAAAGGTATATATAATTGAGTAGTCCAGGTCAAGGCAGGATTCTGCCCATCATCGAGTTATCATTCATCTCTGGTCTGTTTGCAAGGTGGTTTGACAAATTGCAAAATGTTAACCCCTGGGAGCCTCTTCTTCAGGGATAATGGTCCTCCTCTGGTGTGTGGTCTGTCTTGTGACATACTCCTCTGGGGTGTGGTCTGTCTTGTGACACACCCCTCTCTCAACTGGAGCTCAAGTAACTTGAGAGTAAGAGTTAAAGACAGTCACCTAACCCTGCTCAGCCAAAGTCAAGACACAGAATGAAGACAGAGATGTCAGGCTCTCAATTATCTGAAGGAATCAGTACCTTGACTGTTTTAACATGTTTATTTATGAGATGCGGGTCTGAAACATATGATATCCTTCTAAGTATGTATTGATATGGTTTTAAGTATTAATTAAAAATAACAAGTAAAAATATATTTGCCAGCAGGGTAAGGTAATCTTTTGATTACAAAATATGGCTTTGGGGTAATAATAATAATATTAATAATAATAACACCAATTTTCAAAAACTCAAGAGTATGAAATATGAAATGACAGGTTTTGGGAAATATTATCAACATAGAGATAACATTTTGGTTAATAATATTGTTTAGCCTCACACTAAGCTGAACTCAGCATTTTTAGTAGACTCTGTTAAATATTTTGGAGAGAAAATAAACCTGTCAACACAGATAAATAAACTATAAATAGAGTTCATTGAAATATATTAATGTCTCTTATACAGCATTGCTTTAAGGTAACCTTAAAACACGAAGTATTCAAACAGGATATTGTTATTACAGCTGAAATAGAAGTGAGAGTATGAGTATCCACATGAGAGAAGAATATTAATCTGTGTTTTAACAAGAAATGTGACATGTTGCTGGCACTATTTCGAGTAGAAGAAGATGACTGTTACATGATTTGCTGCAAACTAGCAAACAGGATTAATCTCTATTCATCTATCAGGAAGGCTGATGGTGCCTTTACTGGCTAATTCAGGGTTCCTTTTTCAAGTATTGGATGTTTCTATGAAACACATTATATGGCTCAACAACTTTCCAAGGTTACGATATTTATGAAGATGAATTATCTGCCACTGCTGAGTGACAACTAAAGTTTTACTGTGGGCATGAGAAGCAGTTGAAGATCAGCTCCTACAGATTTGGGAATTAAAATATCAGCAGTTCAGGCTCACACACACAAAGACCTAATTTCATACTGTACCAGTCGCATACTGTGTATAGTGTTCTGTACACATGATCTTAATATGCTCAATGTATAAGGAAAAAGGGCTTGTTTTGGTTCTGTGTTGAAGGGTCAGTCTACGGTCAATCAGTACCTGGGCCTGTGTCAAGGCAGCACACCACAGCATGTAGCTCACCTCACATCCAGAAAGTTGAATGAACAAAGAGGCCAGGAAACATGCTCTCCTTCAAAGCACGTACTCAGGGATCAAAGACCTCCTCTTGGCCTCAAATCACTTTTTTAAAAAATTTTTAAATTTTTAATTTTTTATTTGTTTTTCGAGACAGGGTTTTTCCACGTGGTTTTGGTGCCTGTCCTGGATCTTGCTCTGTAGACCAAGCTGGCCTCAAACTCATAGAAATCCTCCTGAGTACTGGGATTAAAGGTGTGCGCCATCACCGCTCGGCTTTTGGCCTCAAATCCTAAAGTTCCAACTGCTTTCAGGAGTTTCACTTTGGAGGCCAAGATTTTAACACATGGCCTTTGTGAGGCATTTAACATATACTCAACTCAGGTTAACAAGTATGTAAATTTACTTTTTTCCAAAACTTATGTTGAGTTTTCAGCTGGTGAAAATAGAGACAGAACTTTTGGGAAATTTCCTTAGAAATTTACAAAACAATTAAAAAATATCAATTATCCTTTATAACAATACTCTTGATTTGGCATGAGAAATCTAAATGCATAGCTTAACATCTACTGAGAGTTTCTTATACCCTTAAATTTATGCCACATATGCTATTTAATGTAAGTAAGAAAACTGATTTATTGCTGTGAATATTTTGTATTCACCTAAGTGAGATGTTCAAGGAAAAGAAACGTAATAAATATACTCATCTCTCAAAAACAGAGTATTTCTGTCCCTAAATCATAAAACTGCTTCAATTAGAGTCTGAAGTAGTAACAGCCAAACCAGGGATCCGAGAGAAGGAGCATACGGAGGTGTTTCTGAATTCAGCATCATTACAGACCACCAGTGAATGGCCAGTGTCATTCAAGGGTGACAGGTATCAAGGGATGACCTAAGAATTCATGAAAATGGGAATTTAAGGCACCACGGGACCTCAAGAATCTCGGTGAATACACAGAAGTTGAAAGACACAAAGGGAACCTGGTCCTGAGGTCAGGGCAAAGAGAGGGTGGAACAGATTGAGTAAATCCATTCTTTTTACCATCTTTCTTAATTACTACTTTTTTGGGGGCAGTTCCTTATTTTTCAATCAACTATTTCTGGAGGGGCATTACACATTATCATCACATGCATATGTCTAAAATTTGTGTGTATGCTTCAGACATTTCTGTTTAGTTTCTATGTCAGTAAATGGATACACATATAATGATATATGAGTATATATTAGTAACTCATATGAATTACTCACTTTTCTTCATTGAAGACGTCAGTAGATTTCAAGTGTAGATGAAGGATACATGATAGACAATATTGACATTAGCATGCATGATTACAGAATTTTATTATTCTCTGAAGGTAAATGTATAAATGGAGTTTTCTGAATAACATACTATGCACAGTTTCAAATGTACATGTTTTTGGCAAATGTCTTCATGTTCTAGGCATCGTCTACTGTCGAATAGTCAATAAACAATTGAAGTCGCAGCCTGGCCTTGTGGTGTTTACATACTGATGCGAGTGAGATGATGAGCAGATGTATTGCTCTTCAGTAGATTGACAAAAGAAGGAAAAGCAAACTGTGTGGACAAAGTGGAACCAAGGAAGGGATTACTGGAGGTGAGCTTTGAAGAGTGGTTTGCAGTGAATGGATGAGCTATATGGGGCATGCCGGCCAGCTCCAGTAGAGTTTGTAGGAAAGAATTCTGACTCAAAGTACCTTATGCTCATCTAAAATGGATGATATAAGGGGCTGACAGGTAACCTTAGACAAGATCTCCAGAGGTTGATCGGACATAGAACTATCTAGTCTACAGTGAAGGACCTAATCACCCAACTCCAGGGCTGAGAAGGACTCATGTCCTTACACACTGAATATGGGCTGACCAAGGGCCAAATTTCAATATGTATGAGGGGGCAAAGGTGGAACCTGGCCCTTTGGTTTGGGACAAACATGTCTATCTGGCTTTAAACTTTGGTAGCTTCTTTATATAAAATGCTAGAGAGCCAGCTCTGGAGGGGACATGTGGAAAGAAGGAGATCTGGGAATACAGGTGACAATCATTTCATCAGATAGATAAATAAATAGATTCTAAATTCATAGTTTCCTGTATTTCCACTAGTTTATATTCACATGTGTCTTGTGTCCTTTGTAGAGACCGACACAGGCTAAGGAAGAGTATGGGAATATTGAAACACACACCAGCCTCCTGCAACCCCTACAGCAAATGATGAAGGACAAAGTGGGAATACTTACGAAGCCTGTTTCCCTGCCAGACAGCCCTTCAGGGTTTTGCTGCTTCAGCAAGGCTTCTCTGTTGCCCCATGCTGGGTAAGAAAGTGTAGAGGTCTGGGGGGGGACTCACTGTACTGGCATCTTTTCCCATTCTCCACCTGCTTTCCTCTCTCCCTTGAAGACTTTCTGTAGGAGCCTGAATCCTTGTCTCAGGCTCTGCCTCAAGGAAATCCAACCTCAGACAAGAAAATTTTGTAAAAGGGGGTTTAGCAAAACACAGGTTATGACTCATACCGATTCAATCCTCCCTTGCTTCTTTTATAAATAGAGTTTTATTGGAGCATGACCAAACCTTTCTACAAATACAAATGTGTGTGTGTGTGTGTGTGTGTGTGTGTGTGTGTGTGTGTGTGTGTGTGTGTGTGCAGCTTTCATTCTACACTAGCAGATTTTGTGCATTGTTTTAGAGGCCTAGTGATCTGCACTTATTTTATTTCTTGACCTTTGACAAAAGTTAAAAAAAAAGCTTATTGACCCATGTTATATCTTTTCTACCAGTATTTTACTGACACATTGAGCCAATATCTTTTGTGCTTAATGAGGTAGAGCAAGTTGCTGGAGTTAATTCTCTCCCTCAGTTGATTTTCAATATAGAACAGGCCAAACAAAATCTACAAAAACACAGATACTGAGTTGGACCAGGAAGATGCCATTCCTGTACCTCAAGAGCATATTCCCAGATTAATCATTCCTTGTTATATATTGGTAACTTAGGTATGCCGTAACTACCTAGAAGCATATTAAACACAAGTATTACTTCATGCTAAGTAAGCAATCAGATTATTTTCATATATTTGAAAATTTCTATGAAGAAGGCAATTTTAATCTGGATTTTAAAGAGAAAGGAAGGTTTTAAATGGACAATTGTGATAGCAGATGAAAAATATAAATGAATTAAAATGCAAAACCAAGAACATAGGTGCTAAATTTGAATTTAATGTATATTTAGTGTTGCTGTTCATGTTATTTTTTTTTGTCTTTTAATTTTTCCTTTCACTCCATTTCTCATGTTTACAAATAGAATGCTTTAAGAAGTGGGTGGGAAAGAAGTCATTCTCAGTCTACAGAAGTTTGCAGAGCAATGTGGGGATTTTTATTTATGCTGAAGATAGTGAGTTGAGTGACTATAAAAAGTAGTGACTCTCCAACAAAAATCCAAAGTCAACTCTATAAGAAAAGGATTAACATATTCTTGAAATGCAGGTTTCATGACATCAGACAAAGATTATCATTGAATGTGAACTTTGGTTTATCTCACACAAAACCTCTGCAGTTACTGGAGTTGATGTCTATTGAGCAGTGTTCGCTATGCTAGCAACCTCCTCATAGTATTTTTGCATGGCTTGAAATATAAATGTTTTTAAAATAGTATATTTTAGAAGTATAAGAAAGCATTAGAGATCTTATTAAAAAGTAAATCTCCAGTTTTCAGTGCCTCTGGCTTTCCTTTTACCTCTGACAGTTTTGAGATCTTGTTTGATTTTCTCCACTTTTGAAAAGTCAAATATAGTGTACTATCCAATAAATTATAATCTTTACTTTACTGGTTACAAATCGTAAGCATGGTAAAGCATGTAAAATGGATGAGCACATGGACTGAATAAATGGAGATTTGGTCAGTGGCGAAGATGACATACATTCAATAGAAAACGCCATCATGAAATCAAAGGGTCTGTGATTATTACTGTCTGTGCTCATATTATTACTAATTTTCTTTGCAAAGATTGGATCAAGATCATGCTCAGAACTGTGTATACTAAACACAATTTTCTTTATCATCACAGAAATCACCTCCAATATTGAGACGAAGTACAGAGAGAACACAGTTGAGAGATGCTTTCCCATCAGAGCACGACCTCATAAACACTGACAGGCTAGTTCACCTGAGATAGAGAACATCACCAAAGAAAGACTTGAGGTGTCTCCAATTACTAAGGAGGGAGGGACATCCATCTGAGTGCACAGCTGTATGGTTTTAGTTGTCCACTTACGGTACACTTTTTTTAAAAAAATATAAAGCAGAAATGGATGGTTGGGAGAAATGTATCTTGAAAGTTGTGCATATGTTTTCTTTCTAGTTACTTAAGAAATGACAGCGTCTGTTAGGTCAGCCTCAGAGTTTAAAAACCTTCCTTGGATTGTAAGTTCTTTCCTGTGAGAACTTCTAGGTATTTTATTTTCATAACCAGTAACTAATTCAGCATTATTAATCGCTGATTGTACATATATTTTAAGATCAAATAAACATAAATATAAAATATTTGTTTCTAAATGAATTTTAAGGAGTTCAGGAAGAAAAATAATGAAATGTTTCTTGGTAAAACAATAGCATTTAAGTCTTACAATTCCAACAAACTTGACTCTACATAGATCTAAATTTAGAGCTTATTCGGGTGAAATCTCATGGTTAGGATTCTCAAAATGTATCTTCAAGTGATTTAGATTTCTGGCCTGGCTTAGATAAGAGGAATCTAATGTCTTGGACATCTTAGGATATTTTATGCCTTTCCTTTCTAGTGGCTATAGCTCTTTCAGATCGCTGTTTGTAATGCTATAAGCCAGAGGCAAAACTGGAACAGTAAGAAGTAATTTGTGAAAGGCAGGCCTGTTTCACAGCAGCCTGTGCTAATGCAAACCATTATGAACAAGCACGTTAATGTATTCACTTGCACTTCACTCTGTATTTTGTGGTTTCTTTCTTTCTTTGTCTCTGTTTCTGAGCTTGGACTTCCCACTTTGTCCTGCATCCTTCATTACCTGGTAGAAGCTGAAGTGATAACGTCATCCTTTCCCTCGATAACATGTTAGTGATGGTAACGTGCTCTTCTCACCTGCTACCCGTCTCTTAATTTCATTATAACATGCAGGACAAGGTTATCTGTCCTATTCCACCAACTTTCATATGAACTCTTGTCAAAGGTTCACAACATTGTTTGACTAATTATAGAAACATTATTTAAATATTGGGTGAAATGTCACTTTCTGTTAATTTTTATTGTTTTATTCTTTTCAAAAACGCTTTAAGTGTTAATTAAAAAATACAGTCTTCATTTTATTCTAAAATAGGTATTTGCTGAGGACCTATAGTTGCTGGCCCAGTAGCTAGGACCCAGTGGATTTTGTCCTTATCAAGGATGCAGGTCATATGTTATAGATTCCTGATGAGACCCTTTTTTTTTTTTTTGATTTTTTGAGACAGTTTCTCTGTGTAGCTTTTTGTGCCTTTCCTGGAACTCACTCTGTAGCCCAGGCTGGCCTCGAACTCACAGAAATCCACCTGCCTCTGCCTCCCAAGTGCTGGGATTAAAGGCGTGCACCACCACCACCTGGCTTCCTGATGAAACTTCTGTCCAAAGTCTTATTCTTATTTATCCTGAGGTGCTCCAGGACAGAGCTTGAAGAAATCTCATAAATGTCTTACCCACTTCAAGATTTTTTTTTTCTTGATTTTTCGAGGCAGGGTTTCTCTGTGTAGCTTTGCGCCTTTCCTGGAACTCACTTGGTAGCCCAGGCTGGCCTCGAACTCACAGAGATCCGCCTGGCTCTGCCTCCCAAGTGCTGGGACTAAAGGCGTGCGCCACCACCACCTGGCCCCACTTCAAGATTTAATCAGTGTTAGAATTTATCAGTCTACTTTGCAGTATTTACCTTGTCCATTTCTTGATAACTTTGAACTCTGGAAAAGTTGATCCCTTTGCAAAGTAGATTTCTGTGTCGGGAAAGACAGACACGAGTTAGACTTTCCTGGTTCACATGCCATACTCAACTTATGAAATAATTCTTAAAACGTAGTATACTATCAGGATCAAATACTTCAGATTGCAGATTGCTGACGTCTTTTATAAATATTAAGCATTATTATCAGATTGATGGTCTTGTGTTTAAGTTTTTGAAAGTGTTATTTTATGTGTTTGAGTATTTTTCTTGCGTGCATATCTGTGCTACACATGTCTGTAGAGATTAGAAGAGGACCTCAGACCCTCTGGAACTAGAGTTACTGATGGTTGTGGGATACCTTGTGGGTTCTTGGAGCTGAACTTGGGTCCTCTGCAAGAGCAACAAGTGCTCTTAACTGCCAAGCTATCTCTCCAGGCATACACTGATAACTTTTTACCTCTCCTCAGTTAAGAGTCACTTTATTAAACAAATAGGTTGGTTACAATGTGAAACCCTTTTCATACCACCAACAAAATCATGTTCCTATTCTTTTTTTTTTTTTTTTTTTTTTTTTTTTTTTTTTTTTTTTTTACTTTTAAAATACATTTACTTACGTACAAAGTGGGTTGATACAAAAAGTAGAAGTAACCAGATATCCATACACACACACACCCCTAAACCTCAAGGGCCTGTACTGTGGCAGCAGAAACAGGAGTCTGGCCTTAGGCTTCTGGGCAACTATATCTTCCTTGGCATGGGGGCAAGACAAGGGCACTACCTTCACAGAACCACTAGTCTCTGGTCACCTAGGACCCCATTCCTCAGCTGCCTGGAGTGGTTGCCACATAAGTTGCCTCCAAATGGCGAAATAGATCCCAAGGTCCAACAAGCTTGGTTCAGAATCCTACCACCTGCATTATCCCAGACAGGGATGGGATGGTTAGTTTGAGCAAGTAGGGAGGGGGCTGGTAGTCACTTGGCATCCAGTGACTACTCTTTATAGACCCCACAAAGCTTGGTGGTGGGCAGGGTCTCAGCTCAGGGCAACCAGGGCTTCTGGTGTCCTTTGGTCTAGCCACATTCTCAGTCATCAAAGCCTCTGTCTTGTCGTTTGCGGGATGGGCTCCTTCCACTGTCCTGGCTATGTCCCCGCTTCCTCTTAGAGCAGGGGGAGAAGTCAGAATCATGTCTCTGGTGTCTGGGCCGAGCAGGGGAGGGAGATGATGGGCAGCTGTCAGTCTCCCTTTTGTATTCTTTGTCTTTCTTCTTCTTGTGTTTCTTGTGTTTCTTCTTCTTGTGTTTCTTTTCTTTCTTACTTTTCTTAGAGCTCTCTGTATCCAATTCGGCCTTGTCCTCAGCACGGGGCTTCTTTCTGGCAGCAGATGGGGCTGTGCTTGGGCCTTCGCTGTCCACGCGGTGGTGCGTGAACACTGACAGCCCAAGCTTGGCAGCCTCTTTGTCTTCCCGGGATAGTGCCACACGGCCTGCGGAGCCACTGGCACTGCCCAGGCCCAGCAGCCGGTCCACGCCCTTCTCCTCAGGGTCGCCTCCTTCCCGTTTGCAGATCTCCACGAAGTCCTCCTTGCTCAGGCCGGTGGGCTGTTTCCTCACGTTCTTATAACCGAGTGCGGCCAGCAGCGCCTCGCGCTCCGCCTCGCGCACAGCCGCCAGCTCTTCCTCACGGCTCGGGCCGGCGCACGGCGCACGGTCCTTCGCGTACCAGGTGAGGTCGCGGCCCTTCTGCCAGCGGCCCACTGGCGCCATCAGCGAGTTGCCTAGGTAGTTCTCCCTCTGCTTGTCGGTCTTCACGTCCTCCCAGTTGAACTGGTCCTGCCCGCCACGCACGCCGCCGCGGCTGGAGCCGAACATGGCGTCGGAGACCCTGCACAATCTCCAGGACCCGCAGCCCCGAGCGCCGGACTCCCGCACCACCTCATGTTCCTATTCTTAAGACAGAAAATAAGGAACTCTTAGTATGGATTCACTCTGTGTATACTACTATTCTCTGCTTTCTGTCTTTGATAGAGCTTTCAGCCTTTCTTTCAGAAGTTTGGATGGGGTCAGAAAACGTATATGGACGTGCCTGAGCTCTGAGACCATGGGTAAGACAAATTCAGATGTCTGTATAGCAGAATTCCTTTTCAGATTTTTTTCATCAATATTACTGTATGGAAACAGGTGAGCATATCTTACACCATTGATTTCTCCAAGTTAATCCACCCATCACACTGCAAAATTTTCTTTCCTTTTGATGGAATCATCTTCCCCATAGTTTCTCCTGAATGTATGTATTTATGAAGTCCTTTCTTTCCATATTAACTTCTGTCACCACTAAATTAGCAAATTCCATTTCCATTCAATGCTTCCCTTTACCCAGCCCCTCTCCTCTTCCCTGTCTGACATCCATTATTCACAACTAAACAGATTACTAATATTAGCATCTCTTACTATTCCTCTTGGCTGAGGATTTGCCTTCCTGATATTTTATATCCCATGACTGTTCTAAAGCATTGCTAACAGTTTGCTAGTCTAAATCGATTTTGCTCTTAATTAACAATCATAAGACAAAAGTCTCTGTTTGTTAATAAGCTGATTAATTACGAATGACTTTTTAATCTCATTTCTAATTTTCCATGGAACTTTTACTACTTTAAACAAAAATCTGGAGCCAAGATTTTCTGCACAAATAATACCCAATTCACTTTTATTTTGTCCTTTTATAACTACAAGCTATTAAATCTAACATAATTTTCTGAAACTTTGTAGGCTACCAGCACACTCAGAGACACATACAGTTCATGCAATGGAAATATTGTAGAAAATTGTATTCTTCAAAAAAATTAAAACAGAGTAGAATTCATTTTAAAGTAAACTATTAAGTTTCATTTTTAGGAGACCTCTTATCAGGGTCCTGCGTTTTTGTTTCTTCCTCTTCTTTGGGTACAGAAGGGAAACTGGAGTCGTTACAGATTTAGAGCTCTTTATATCACAACCTGTCTACTTGTAACGTTGAGCTATTTGTCTGAGTGAGCATCCTCTTTGGTGGTTCCAGACCCAAGCCCCTGTCTCTTTTAGTTTTAGTGATGCCTCTGACCCATTTAACCATTTGGGTACCCTTCTGCCTTCACCTCGTTGGATTCAGCTCTGGAGTATCAGTAGATGCACAGGAAGGAGATGGTAATGACAACTGAAATTCTTGGAAGAACTTTTCAAGTAATTCAAATTATTTTAAGTCAAAATTTTCTCTTCTGTGTTTGCACCACCCTGATTTATTTCCTATGTGCATAGTAGAAATATACACTAGAACTATGTGTGTGTGTGTGTGTGTGTGTGTGTGTGTGTGTGTGTGTGTGTGTGTGTGTGTGATAGTTATGGTTGCTATTGTTGTGATGAAACATCATGACCAAAAGCAACTTGGGGAGGAAAGGCTTTATTTCACTCACAGTTCCATATAATAGTTCATCATCAAAAGCAGTGAGGGCAGGAACTCCCATATGACAGGAACCTAGAGGCAGGAGCTAATGCAGAGGCCATGGACCGGTGCTGCTTACTGGCTTGTTCCACATGGCTTCTTCAGTTTGCTTTCTTATAGGATCTAGGACCACCAGCCCAGGGATGGCACTACCGCAATCCTCCATTGATCACTAATTAAGAAAATATCTTCCACCTGGATCTAATGGATCCATTTTCTCAATTGAGGTTCTCTTCTCTGATGACTCTAGCTTCTGTCAAATTGATACAAAACTAGCCAGCAACTGCCCTTGTCACAAACACAAACACATCACTTTTTAGTTAATTAGAACCTTTCCTTTCTCATTTATCCCCAAGATGGAACATTAATATTAATATCACAATATAAAACACAAATAACTTAAAAAGTCCCACAGTCCTTACAAATTTAAACACATTGAAAATTTAGTCTCGCCGGGCAGTAGAGGTGCACACCTTTAATGCCAGCACTCGGAAGGCAGAGGCAGGTGGATCTCTGTGAGTTTGAGGCCAGCCTGGTCTACAAAGTGAGTTCCAGGAAAGGCGCAAAGCTACACAGAGAAACCCTGTCTCAAAAAACCAATAAAATAAAATAAAATAAAATTCAGTCTCTTTAAAATATCTAATCTCTTTAAAAATCCAACATCTCCTTGAAATGTTCAAAGTCTTTCTGCTGTGGGCTCTGGTAAAAATAAAAAATTAAGCTAAGTACTTAAATCTTTATTAGTTAATAGCTTAATTAAGTTCAATTCAAGAGGGAAGAGCCAGGATATAGTCACAATCTGAACAAAGCAAAAAAAACCTGGGTAAATAATGCAATATCCATTCAAGTTGGAGCCAGGATGTGGGGCATTGCTGTGATCCAGAACAAATCAGGTCTGTAGTTGGTCACATTTGAGCTCTCTGACTTACAAATTGCTTTTGTAAGTCTTGCCTCACGTCTCCTAAATGGGACCAATGGGTCTGTTGTATTGAGCATTGAGTCCACAGATTCTGTTTGCTGAGAACGGTGCTTCAGATCCTCTTTGGGAGCTTTCCTGTGGGCATACAGCCAGAGGATGCACTTTTGATGTAAAGTGAGAGGATAAACAATATAGAACACAGTAAATTCATGAGAGTTGTGTCCTGCACATTGTGATCATAGTGCAGAAGTGCTAGTGAGAGATTTGAACACTTTAGTGACTAGCTATCATGACTTCTATAGTGTGCTCTGGGGATTAATTTAAAGAACAACGTTCACTTGGATGAACGAATTTTAATACATTAGGAATCAATCCAGTTAATTTATAAACACATTAGATTTGCAGTTAGGGGCCTATAGGATTGACATGGAGGGAGCTGATTATACTTTTAAAAGATAATTTTCTGGGTGGGGGAGATAGCTCAATTGGTAAAGGAGCTCACCTCATAAGCATAAAAACAGAAATTAGTTTAGATCCTCAGAACTCAAATCAAAAGCTTGGCACAGCAGCACACACCAGTGAACCCAGGGCTGTGAGAAGGGAAGCAGAGACAATTCCCTGGAAGCTCATGTGTCAGCTACCCTGCATTACATAGGAAAGTTCCTGGTCAGTGAAGAGGAGGCCCTGTCTTCAAAAATGTTGAAAGCATCAATGGATCAATACTCGAAGTTGGCCTCTGAATGGAAGGAGCACCATTAACTTGCTCATAAATATGAAAGTTATGCAGATTAGAAATTTTATTCCAAATGCTAAGATATTACATCAAAACAGATTGCTGGAAACAAAAGAGGGTTAGGAGGAATGGTGGGTGAAATCATGGGGTTCGTTGGGTCAAGCACCATCAGCAATCAGTATTTCCACTTCCACCAACAAGGTAGAGAAGAAGGAACAGAGTGAGCACAGATGAAGGGAGTGCAGCTTGATTTGAGGCTCTGGAGCATGGTGACTGTTGATATCAGCTCCACATTGCTCGCCAGCCACAAGAAGGGCACTTTTGGCCACTTCAACTTGAAAGCAATTATTCTAGTTTCTGAACTTTAAATTCCTAACAAACTTCAGATTTCTGTAGTGCCTCTTAGTAGAGGGGCATGATATTTAACTCTGAATATAAAGGCACTTTATTTAGGGGCTAAGCCTAAGGTGGCATGAATAATCTGTGGAAAAATGATTGTAGTAAAAAACACACCGAATTCTATTGGTTTGGAAAATAGGAGGCCCACTATGTACATGACTAGAAAGAACTCAGCAAAACAGAGGTTTTGACTTACCCAACTTGTGGATGAGGTTTCTGAAGGACCCTTATAGTCTGCTACGTTCTCTATCACCGTGTCACAGCCAATAGTAGACGATCTGAGAATAACTTTCTTGGTGTTTTATTGCATATCCATACAGAATTATGATGCATAATTAAGAGGTGACACACGGAGATTTGGGTCTCTCAGCTTCAGTGACTTGGAGTGGATTCCTAAACATCTGCGAACCCTCGTTATCAGGTGTGATTGTGAGTCTTCGCTCAACACCTACAGAAGTGGGGAGAGAACGAGAAGGTGGCTGCTGCTGCAGAGTCTGGAGGAGAACAGGTAGGAATCGAATGTCTACTCTTTCAATTCTGTGCCTGACATACTTTGCTTTAGTTTCTCTAATGCGCCTGTCCTCCATCAAATACACACTCCTCCTAAAAGATAAGAAAGACATGTTATCCTAAAGTAAAAGATATTTCCTCTCAGAAGACAAGTGGTGGCTTCCTCATCACACTGCAAAGTTCTGCTTTACTGTGAGTTACACTCTTAGGTAGTCCCTAGTAATCTATCCATTTACCAAAAGTTCTTTTTAGGTGAAGTAAGAAGTTTGGAAACGTTCATATTTAAGAGGAAAAATATAGCTTTTGATCAATTTATCTAAATTCTCATTGTTTCCTTCTATTTTAAAGCTAGGTTCTTCTGTCTATCACAATACAGTTTTATATATATATAATATATATATATATGATTCTACACACATATGTATATTTATATGATGATTAGACACACACATGTAAGATTTTTGCTCTTTGTATAGATACAGTGAATTAGTCTACCAAGTTATTTTTCTGTTTAGAACCAATCAACTTGACTCTTGACCCATCAAGAATGAACTAGTTTATTATCTAATGTGTACTGATCAAGCACATTGTTTATGTTAAAAATAAAGGGTAACAATTAGAAAGCATTTTATAAAGTTAGGAGAGAATATTTTCATTATCAAGAAATGCAAGACACATGTCTGACTGATGTTTTCAGCTCCTCTGCTCTCTCCTTCAGGACTAACTTCTGATTTGAGAAAACTTGTTTTTACTAGAAGTGTCATTGAAAAAGAACTGAGCTCCGTGCAATGATATGTAGATTCAGTATTGTATTTCTTTTCCTGGGCCCAGGTGGTTAATAGAAATGGTTCATCAGAGAATCAGAGTCTTGGGAGTTGTGCAAGTTTATATGTTTGGTGTTTTCTCATTAGTTGCCTTTGCTTTACAACAATTTGTTTGGATGTCACAAATAATATGTCTCAAGGACTTCCTCCCCAGATACTTGCTACTTTCCTAGTTGAGCTATATTTAAATCCAACTAACCTCTGACTTGTCATGCATCCCAAGAGCAATCTCAAAATTAGGAAAGTGGTGGAAGAAAATAGAATCTAGCGTGCTGTCTGAATGTAATTTGTTCTGGAAACTCAGATTATTTTTTTCCCCTTTTGAGACAAGCCTTCACTAAATGACCCAGGCTGACCTAAGCTTGTGATCCTTCTGCTTCAACATCTGGAATGGTACACCTAGAGACTGGCTGTACCTTGCTAACCTTGAAAAACAGGTTTTAGGCACTAAATTTAGAGAGGAAGGACAGAGCAGCTTGGTAATCGGTCACTATGATGCAAACCTGGGAACTTGATTCATGGCTTCTCATGAATACTAAAGAGTGGAGATAAGCCTGACCACAGCTCTGCCTTCTCTCATCTATCTCCTTTATCTGAAAATGAACAGACACAAACAAGTCATTTCTAAAATTTACCCCATTATGTCGTGAGTGGTAAGTCACTGGTCCTCAGAACACAAGATGGCACATGAAGAAGACATTTGAAGGTACATAAGACTCTGTTTAGCATTCTTTAGTCCCACATCAAGAGGACGTTATGTCACAGGGTTCCCACACAATTTCTAATGATCCTGAGCCAACACACAAGTTCCCCATGTAAATGATCTGCTTGGAATGAACAGGTTGGTTGATCCAGAAAACATATGTGTATAAACTATGCATTCAAAATGTCTGAGGAATGTTTTGAGATATACAATTTTTTAAAAATCAGAAAATGTCTTTGAGTTATTTTCCACTTGCAAATGAGTAATCAAATTTTGGAATACTTTATATATCACAGTTAGAAAAAATCCTTCTTTTCCATTTAAAATTTCCTGTTTTCAATTCAAATTAAAATGTATTTTTCATCAACTTGTTATTTAGAAATGCTGATGAAGCTTCTAAATTAAAAACAGACCACTCACCTGTGGCATAGGCTGCATGAAGCATGAGGCGGATCGTTTTCCAGCCTGTTTCTGTTTCACACATGGCATCACACAAAACCAAGGTTTTGTACCTGTTATCATTGACTCACGATGACCTCTTCAAAATGCGAATGCTTTGCTGTAAATTTGATCTGCATCCTAGCCACTCTTCACCCACTGTACCCAGTAAATACTGAAAAAGTATAATATTGATTATTTTAAAAGTATTAATATTGATTATTATTTTAGTGAGTTCTTTTTGTAAGAGAAAACACCCCCCACCCACCCAAAAGGAGAACTCTAGCTAGGTCTTTTTTTTTTTCTTTTTCTCTTCTTTCCATTTGTTTTCCCTTGTTAAAAACCAGAGAGAGCAGTGCACAAATTTTTTAATTTTGTGAAAATGACCTGAAGTGAACATCATTTAATGTTGATTCTTGCCTCAAAGCATTTTGTCACTGGTGGGAAGTGACAGGCTGCTTTCTTCTACAGGATGAGCCTGAGTAGAGTCAGCTAAGATCTCAGAAGCCCTGTCTCCCAATTTGAAAACCCTGCTCCTATTCCCAAACTCCCTCCCAGGGAAGCCTCCTACTAGACTAACCAATCAGATCACTTGTGTTCCCTGAGCTTCGTCACAGACTTTACCACACTGAGGTGGAAATTCAAAAGGCTTCCCTGGACATTGGTAGCTCAGTGGGAAGCCCAGGTTATTTTATAGAGGCCTTCTAAAATTGACCTATTCACATATCATTCTAGCCAAGACTCCTGTTGAAAGACAATCGTGATTTGCTAAAATGTCAAAAATTCCACTCCAGAGTTTTGAATATTGCTAAAATACTTAAAAAAGGAAAATGCAATACTAGCAATTTGGAATAAAACACTGAGATGAAAATTAAACAAAGAAAAGGCGAGAAGCATGCAAGTATGTAATCTCTTTCTCTTTAATTATACATACACATATATACTCACATATTATATATAGGCATATAAATGTACATATAATATATATTGGTGTGTGTGTGTGTGTGTGCGCGCACACATGTATATGCATGGAAGACAAGGCAAAGTACTGTCCTTTGTGGAAAGGGTTGTTCAGGATGATGTTAGCTGAGTGTTTGAGCCTCACTCAGGAAACAGTGTATGCACTGTGGGAGGAGCAGTCCAGAGCTCTCTATCCCCTGCAATCAAGGTGTTCTGAAGTCTCCTCAGCAGGTTACAGTTTACAAGACAAACCCTTATTTTCCTGACTTGCACCTTCATTACCGTATGCTCAATTTTTTTTCCTACTGACCCTAAATTATTAATGGATTTCAACTCTTTAGCTTTAAGTTTTTCTTACCTCCTCATTACCCACCATAGCCTCCCAATCAAATAGTTGGTAATTTGAAACAACTAAAAACATTGGGGAAGTAGATGTTCTTAAAAAGACCCTTGGGAAGTGGACTTTTAAAGACAAATAGTCATTTATTAAAATTTTTTGATCATGGTATATCCATTTCTTACTGAGGCTACTGTACACTCAGATTTCATCTAGAACTGTCGAAAAGCTCTCTGTGGCTCTCAATTATACTAAAAATATTCACAATGCTCTCTTAAGTTGAACATCATAGAAATGTACTAAAGTCATGTGATCTTTGTACACATTTCTCATTCTTGTCTCTCAAATTTAAGAAAATTAGTGTGTGAAAAACAAAATTCCAGGAGACTGCTAGACATAAGTTAGTTCTCTGTCTTCTGAGGTTCCCAACACAATTTAACTGGCCCCAATGTAATACATAATCTCTTTGAGCACTCAACCCTCAACCTTGTGCCCAGTACTAAGTCAAGCATTGTCAGGAGCTTTGAGGAATCATCTCTGCCCATGCACTTAGCACAATAAAGCTCAGTTACCAACTAAGCAATGAAAGGAGGGTTTGAATGTGCACCAAAGGACAAAAGGCAGAAGAAAAATATTTTATTTTAATGATTGTGTGACTGAGTGGGTTGAAGTTATCTAAATGAAAGCATGGCATCCTGGTTCCCAGAAGAGTCACCTTGAAGTACCCAAGACTCCTCAGGGATATGAGAAACATCCCACTCATCATTCTACCATTGTAAGAGCATCGTAAGTCTGAAGACAATGTCCACAGAGAGAGGTTAGAAGTTCAGAGGGACAGTGTATCTCACAAGAGAGAACATTCATATTTTCTTTCCCTCCCTCCAGCCCTCCTTCCTTCCTTCCTTTCTTTCTTTCTTTCTTTCTTTCTTTCTTTCTTTCTTTCTTTCTTTCTTTCTTTCTTTCTTTCTTTCTTTCTCTGGCCCTGGGTTTTTTCATTTGGGTATATATATTTGTAATTGAAAATAAATTATTCTCTCATACAATACATCCCAACCACAGTTACCCCTCCCTCCACTCCTCCTAGATCCCCTCCAACTCCCCTTCTCCCAAGATTCAAGCCCCCTCTGTTTCCTCTTCAGAAAAAAAGCAGGTCTTCAAGAGATGACAGCCAGACAGGATAAAACAAGATACAAGGTGAAAGCCCTTCTATCAAGACTGGATAAGGCAACCCAATAGGAGGAAAAGAGTCTCAAGAGCAGGCAAAAGAGTCGGAGATACACCCTCTCCAACTGTTAGGAGTCTCACAAGAACACCAAGCTAATAGTCTTAACATATACACAGAAGACTTAGTGCAGACCCATGCAGGCTCTATGCTTGCTGTTTCAGTGAGCCCATGTGAATCCTGTTGGTTGATTCAGTGGGCCATGTTGTCTTGGCATGCTCCATCCTCTCTGACTCCTATAGTGTTTTCTCCTCTTCCACAAGATTTCCCTGATCTCTGAGGGGAAGGACCCTATGGAGACCTCCTATTTAGATTCTCTCTCTCTGCATAATGTCTGGCTGAGTCTCCTTACCCATTCCCATCTTCTACCAGAGGAATTCTCTCTGATTATGACTGGACAAGGCATTGATCTGTGAGTATATCAGCATATCATTAGAATAATTTCATTTATTTATTTATTTTTTGCCAGTTGTGTTTGGTTCTACCCTAGGTCTCTGTGCTATCCAGTCTCCAGTTTCTGGCCATCCATACAATGTAAGGCATAGGCTTCCTCTCATGACTTGGGTCTCAAGTCAAACTAAACAATGGTTGGTCATTCCTACATGTTCTGCAATACTGTTGTCCCCACTCATCTTGCAGGCAGGACAGATTGTAAGTGGAGGGTTTTGTGGTGTCCAGGTTTCTTATCCATATCCTGCAGAATACCTTCCCACATCTAAAAGACTTGAACATAGGGGTGAAGGCTCTAAGCACATACCAGATTGACCTCTCTAAGTTCAATGAGCTGAGTGTAAATTATCCTCAGCAATGGGGCCCCATCATCAGTTTTCAGAGGATGACCTTATGTCATAGCATCAGTCTGGCTTGTTTAGAGATCTCCATGTACCCACTCAGCGAACAACTCAACCAAATGTAACCCAATCCCACCAATGAAATCCTTGCCTGGCTACAAAAGATGGCCAGTTTAGACTCCATATCCTCCATTACTAGGAGTTCTCACTAGGGTCACTCATAGATTCCAGGAAGTTTTCACTTCACTAAGTTTCAACATTGATCCCCAAATGCCCCTAAATTCCAGCAGTCTCTCCCCATACTCTCTCCCTCTATTCCCCCCTCACTTAATGTATCCCACGTCCCTAACCACTGCCCCAGTCAACCCACAATCTATTCTATTTCCTCTTTGCAGGGAGATCTATCCAACTTAACTGAGGTTACTTCTAAAAGATCAAAAGAGGATGAAAGAAAACAATATCCTCTAATCATATTTTAGTATGAGACAAAAAGTGTGTATGTGTGTGTGTGTGTGTGTGTGTGTGTGTGTGTGTGTGTGTGTGTTTATGTGTGTTGGTGGACAATGTAAAACTAACATAACACATAAAAAATTAACGAGAAAACCATTTTCATTTAAATATATCACAATCTTTCCCCAAGACCATATGTTTTCTTACATATTAGATCAATGAATCCTATCTATATGTTTGCAGTAGATAGAAAGCTAAAAGTTCAAGTGTCTTCCGGCTATACATTTAATTAAGCTGTGTGGGCACCATGGATTCCTATCCAAGATTGGCTTATTTGTTGTTTGTCACTGAGGAGATTCCAGTCACAATGGCAGGAAAATCTCCAGGAATCTTTTATCAGGAAATAACTTTGCTGGAACAAACTTATTGGTTGTAGAAGTTTCAAACTGATACATGAGCCTTTTATGCTTCCTTGGGCAAGGAAAACAGATAAGTTACTTTCTATTAATGTTTTTTTTTTTTTCCTGTTGGAAGTTTCAAGTTTTCTTCTGTTCCTGTTTGTGGAAAAATCAACTGGCTCCCAAGTTGAATTTTGTAAAGTGACCAGCAAAGACATACTGATGCTTCTGCCTCAGTCCTCAGCCAAGTTCCCTGTTTTCACAGCCCCAAAAGAACCTAAGGCTGCAGTTCTGATCTGTCTTCTGCAAACCCAAAAATTTTCTTGTAGATGTAATTCTAAACAGTCTTATTAAATAAGAAACACAGAGCCAAATAAAGAGTTAAAAGCCCAAGAGGTCAGAGCACTAGCAAATAGCCTTTAGCTTACCAGTTGCTGCTGTCCTTCCCCTGAGAGAGAGACCTTCTCCTATGTGACACGTCTTTTTACTGCCTTTCTCTTCTGCCTTCTCATTGGTTCTAAACCCAACCACATGACTTCCTCATCACTGCCTGTCTATACAGTCTTCCAGGTTTCTATGGTTGGTACTTGTATTAAAGGCGTGTATCTCCATGCTGGCTGTGTCCTTGAACACACAGGGATTCTGCCTGCCATGTGATCGGGGATTAAGGGCATGTGCTACCACTACCAGACTTCTGCTAAATGGCTTGCTATTAGCTCTGACCCTCAGGCAACTTTATTTATTAACATACAAATAAAATCACATTTCAGCACAAATAAAATATCACCATATTTTTCAGCAACATTTTTGTTGCCTTAAGGGGCTTAAGGTATGTACTTAAACTCACAGTGAGTCAATACCTACTAATCTCAATAAGGACTTTGTCTTACCTTTTCATTTGTCTAGTCCTGAGCCCACACTATTGTTTTAGAGCTGCCACTGACTTTTCCCATTAGAGTCTGAGATTTACCACCAGAATCCACTACTTCACATCCCTCATCTATTTCATGGTGCTTATATGATGCACTGAGTGGTCTTGAGGGCTGCAAGAATATATCATAGAGACTCAGCTGTGTATTAAAGCTATACCTTGACCGGCCAAGGGTCTGTCAAGAGGCAAGCCATTCATTATGAATATTTGGTGCTATCCAGCCTTTAATATTCCAGCTGTCTTCTACTATGAAATTCTTGCATGCCCAAATATTTTCAGACCCTCAGAACTTCTACATTACTAACTCCCCCACTGACCCTAGGAGACAAGCTGGCTGGAGATGCATAGCTTTGCTTCTTGTGCAAATGAAGCTCAGACCATCCCTCTGACCTTAGGCCTAGCAGCTCTCTGGATCAACTGACTGAAGACAAAAGAACTTTTTACATATCAAGGTGAGAGGTAGAATAACATTCCTGGGGAGGCAGAGAACCGCAAGCCCAGGGAAAGAAAGGGCAGGCATTTTCTGTAGAAATAGACAGAACAGCATGGTGAGAGAGAAGAGAGGAAGACAGAGGTTCCATAGAGGGTAAGCAGATCTTGAGTAGAGTTTTCTGAGTGCCAGGAGTAGAGAGTAGCAGAGATGGAGAAAGAGGATACAGAGGACCAAGATGAGGCTGGAAGCATAAGAGTTTAGTTGTTAGCAGGACTATGAGCTAGGGAGCTGGACAGAACTAAAGCAATATAGACATGATTTCATCCCAGAGAAATAGAGTAGACGAGTAAAGAGCTTGGTGTATCTGGAGTTATTTCTGCCTTAAATGCCTGTCGGAGCTATAGCTGTACTGATAAAATTTTGTCTTAGAGGAATAAAGTTAACAAACATAAGAACATGTGTACATAGATTTTTTTCCCCCCTCAGATATCTCATGCCGGACTTAGCTAAACCCTTGGACCCCTGGATACTCCATAGAGTGGCTCATAACATAAGGAGAAAGACACAGTTAATGAATATTTATTTCATGGTTTCTATTGTCCAGAAAATAGAAGAGGCATCTCTCTACTCAAATCCACATTTTGGGAAGAAAGTAGACTGTGTCTATACATATGTAAAGAATCAAATAAACTCAAGAATTAGTTCAGCTGAGGTTTAGAGTCACATAAAATGGAACAGAATGTATGTTGTATGCTATGAACATACTGACCTTGTCAGAACATGGTCCAAGAATGGAGTCATGTGTGAGGAAATTTCTAATTGCTTGTGGGAAAACTCCAAGGAAATAAGGTAGAAGTTCTCTTACCTCAGTTTTTTCAAAAACATGGAATTGTTCTTGGATGTGTTTTTGTGCTTCTCCCAAGTGCAGGAGATAGGAATGAGTTGACTTCAGATTATACTTACAGCTGGCCAGGCTACTGTTTATATGACTCAATGGAAAAATGTGGTTTTGCCACATGTTGTAACAGTACTTTTTCATTGACACTGCCAGCCCACAAATCATGCCAAAGAGACTTATTATTAATTATGAAAGTTTGGCCTTAGCTTAGGTTTGTCCTACTAGCTCTTATAACTTAAATAAACCTGCTTTTATTAATCTACATTTTATCACATGGTTTTTTGCCTTACTTTCACTCTGTGTATCTGACTTCCTCCATGTCTTGTTGGCATCTCCTATGTGCCTAGATTCCTCCTCCTCTTCCTATCTCTCCCCAGAAATCCCACCTATACTTCCTGCCTAGATATTGGCCATTCAGCTCTTTATTATACCAATCAGAGCAATATATCTTCACACAGTATACAAATATCCCACACCATTACCCCCTTTTGTCTAAATAAAAAGGAAAAGTTTTAACTCTAACATTGTAAAACAATATACAATAAGAATAATTATCAGGTGAGAAATACATTCAGAATGTCCAGTTTATTTGCATTTGGCAAATTCAGAGAAAGTACTCAATTATCTAGCATATTTTAGTGAGTTCAAAGTTTTATATCTAAACCACAGTATTACCATCCTAGAAATATCTTTTTAGAACTTAAGACATATTCTTGATAAACAAGTTAAGATTTTATGTTTCTCAACCTTATAAACTTTATATCTCTGATGTAAGTCTCTTTTCTGAATTTGACAACAAGAAAAATAGTAACTATCTAGTCTTTAATGTCCATCAGAGACCCAAGAAGGATATAATATTACCTGAGTAAACAGGAAGTGCAAAGCAAGCAACTTCTAAAACTATAAAAACAACAGAGACATCTGGCTGTCTGGACAGTCACCCAGCATTCCTCTGTAATGTTGGGGCATCCATCTTCAGTCTACAGGCCTAGAATACTTGACAGATGTTTTTGTTAAGCAGAAAGTTTGAAGCACTGTCCTGCCTTGTTTTGGCAAAGTTTGACAGTCACTTTCTTTTGTGTCTTGCTTGTCCAGTTTGGACAATATACTGTTAGCAGTTGAGGCAAGGGCAGTTTCTTGCCCAAATTGCTAGCTTTGCCACATTGAAAGCAAACTCCATATGGAGGTTTTTTGATGCCCATTGTCCTTTTCTTGAAGTAAATTGGTGCTGCCAGGAGCAGACGTGTCTCACTGTCATGAAAAGCCATAGGCTATTAAAACATTTTAAATGCCATATTTATAAAATTTAAAGTGTTTGAAGAGCAGTATCTATCTAAAATATATCTCTATTTCACCTGGAAAACATACCTAACATGGTCAGAAATTTGATTGTTAGCTGGCTAACAACTAACCTGTACTTCATAATTATCTTAAATAGTTTGTAATAATAACTTGTAAGAACTAGAAATTTATATTATATTGTTAAATGAACTGAACAGGTACAATACCTTAAACAAGAGTAGAAACATATATACAGTATAACAAAAATAATCTTAAATTTGTATCAATATATAAAAATCAATACTAATGTAAAATATTTAAGACTAGTAGTTGTTTTTTAGTTCAAAAGTAGACTTAACAATCCACCTTTTTATCCTACTATTCAATATCCCCCTTTTCCCTTCAGAAAGAGATCCCTGAATCTCATCTCCTTTGTTCAGGTTTTTCCTGACATGACCAACAGCAACTTGTAACCAACCACTCTAAACAATGACAAAAATCCATAATCCAGCCACCCCCCCAACCCACCTCTTGGGAAGGTGAGTGCCATGTTTTCTAGACTACTTCTGGTTATCTGGGGGCAATGGCATCTGTAGGGGACCCTGAGGAAATTGAGATAATTGCAAGTCCTAGGAGAGCTAGTTGTATTATTTTTTGTTTAGTCTTTGTGTGATGGGAAAGTATAGATCTCATCTGAAGTCTTGGCTGGGTAGTCTGTGAGACTGGACCATCTCAGCTAGCAGCTTTGAAGTTGTTTTCTATGCAGAACTTTGAGGAAACTGCAACAGAGGTATTCTGAGAGGCTGGGTCATCTGGGCTACTTGTGAAAGGATAAATGGTGCTAGTTTGTCAGCGGAAGAGTCATGAGCCATGGCTACCAAAGTTAGAATGGGCTTTATTAGAAAGGAGGGGGGATAGGATGGAGAAGCCAGGCCTGGCAGAGAGGAAACAGAGAGAGAGGCACAGAGAGGCACAGAGAGAAAAAGAGCGTGGGGGTCCGTGTGTGGCTTTTTAAGGCGAGGACGCAGTCGCCCGCTGATGACGTAAGGCATTAAACCTGGAAGAGTGAGAGCAGGATCCTTGTAACTTGTCTTTATTGAGGTATGGTCCCTTTTTTTCTGAAAATACAAACTTGTAAAGGTAACATCTATGTCTATCTATCTATCTATCTATCTATCTATCTATCTATCTATCTGCATTAACACAAGTATGGAATGTGCATTGTGCATATGTCAGTTAAAGACGATTTTTTGCTTTATGTTTGAACATATAAAAGGCATTTGTTAACTTTATAAGTTTATTTGGACTGTATAACCAAACCTCTATCCATGCCATATGAAACAATGGCATGTAATAATAACTCATGAGGACTCTGTAGCCAACAAGTTTTATCATGTCTCATTCAGTCTCAGAGCTATTCCCATGTTGAGATATCAGCAGATATGTCATATATCTTATAGTCTTTCTTGGCTTTTTCCCCTCATGTCTATAGCCAAGATCCTCAGGAATTCTCCTCTGGTTAAATCTGATTTCCATTAACTTTGAAGGAATCCATAGCTTTTTGTTTCTTGTGTAAACAAAAGCAAAACCTCTCCCCAATGCAACATATTTTCTGACTTCCATTCTGAAGTTAAGACATTCTTTTTTCAATTAAATTTTTTCATTTATTTTACATACCAACCACAGTTTCCCCTCCCTCCTCTCCTTCCATCCCCTCCCCTGATCTCCCTTCTACCCCACCACCACCATCCACTCCTCCTCCATCTTCATTCTTAAAGGTGCAGGCCTACCACAGGAGTCAACACATCATAGCACATCAAGTTGAGGTAGGATCAAGCTCCTCCCCCTGCATCAAGGTTGGGCAAGGCAACCCAGCATGGGAAATAGGTTTTCAAAAGCCAGTTCAAGTGCCAGGGACATGTCCTGATTCCACTGCTAGGAGTCCCACAAACAGACCAAGTTATACAACTGTCACACACAAGCAAAGGGCCTAGGTTGGTCCCATACATGCTCCCTAACTGTTGGTCCAGAGTTGGTGAGCTCCTCCAACTTAGGTCAGCTGTCTCTGTGGGTTCCCCTGTCATGACCTTGACTACCCTGGCTCATACAATCCTTCCTCTCTCTCTTCAACAGGACTTTCAGGGCTCGGCCCAGTACTTGGCTGTGGATCTTTGCATCTGCTTCTGTCAGTTACTGGATGAATGCTCTCTGATGACAAATAGGATAGTTATCAATCTGATATAGGAAATGGCTATTTCAGGTACCCTCTCCACTATTGCTAGGAGTCTTAGCTGGGGTCATCCTTGTAGATTTCTGGGAGTTTCCCTGGCACTAGGTGTCTCCCTAAAGCCAAAGTATCCTCCCATCAAGATATCTCTTTCACTATTCTCCCCATCTATCTGGTCCCTATTCCAGCCAACCCAATCCCTCATGTTCCCATTACCACCTCCCCCAGGTTACCGAGGAGATCGCTTCTATTTCCTCTTCCCAGGGAAATCCATATATCTCTCTTAGGTTCCTCCTTGTTACCTAGCTTCTCTGGGGCTGTGGATTGTAGCCTGGTTATCCTTTACTTTATAGCTAATACCCACTTATGAGTAAGTACATACTATGAAAATATATGGGTTGCTTTAATTTAGCATTTCCATAATCCAATGTCTCTTAGCAGCTATTGTGTTTTGTTCATTAGCATGTAAAAAATTCAAAGTCAACAAAGCATCATACAGGATCTAGACACCATGTGTACTTCCCATCTTTATGTGGTTTATTCTTTTACATTACTTTATTTAAAGACTTCATTATTTTTAAACTATATATTTTTATGACTCTCTATACCCATTTTCTTTTTCCTTTTTCCTTCAGCACTTAAGTCTATTCAAACATATATCTGTTTAGAGGTTTTCTTTGGTCTGGACCTGACTTTCTAAGTGCCTGCAGCATTCCCTGACCATGTGAGACAAATCTTAAACTGTTTGGCTAGACCTCCACTGCATGGTTTTAGCTTATGGTGCTGGAGGATGATTCTGCCCTCTTTGGGTCCATGAGAGTAGATCCTCATGCCTGTGGGCTCCGGCCTGGAGTCAGTCTAGCTGTCCCAGCTCTGGTAGGAGCTTGTCTCCTGCCATCAAGTAGTGCATTGCCTGCCACTCATAAACCTCATTCAAATGCTTGGTAGCAGGACCTCTTAAAAGAGCCATGGCTTTTGGTGCTTCCGAGCCTACTTGGAACTTTCCCCCACAGCTTTCTCAGGCCCTATGTGGATTTACATGCCATTTGTTGTGCATCAAATGTAACAAGTATTCATCTGTCCCACCAGCCAAATAATGACATGGAGACTTATTATTAATTATGAAAGCCTGGCCTTAGCTTAGGCTTGTTTTTAACTAGCTTTTACAACTTAAATGAACCCATTTCTATTAATCTACATTCTGTCACATACTGTCCATCCTGCTTCTTCTGGCATCTCTCTCTCTCTCATTCTCTTTCTCTTGTGTGTGCATGTGTGCATGCCTATATTCTTCCTACTACTTCTTCTCTCTGGCTGGAAGTCTTGCCTATACCTCCTGTCTAGCTATTGGTCATTCAGCTCTTTATTAAACTAATCACAACAATATATCTTTATACAACAATATGCAGTTTGTCTGATAAGTGTTGCTTGCCCTCATGATTGTACATTTTACTTACATGACTCTTCTTAACCCTCAGAGTATAAATTGTCTGATGCTCTGAGTAGAGTTGCTATTGTACAAGACTTTAGTCTGCCTCATTTATTGGCTCCATTCTTCCAGGTCCCACTGCTTCTAGATGGGTAAGCAAGTGGCATCATGAACAGGGACCTGAAGTTGGCTATGAGGTAAAAGAGTGGGGAGATTAAAAAAAAGTGAGTGAGAACAATGGGTTACAAACCAAGGCTTTGTGCAGAGCTTGTGCATCAGTTTTTAAAGAAAGGAGGAGCACACACATTAAAATCACAATTTTCAAGTTGTTTGTGATTACAACCCCTGGTTTCCAGAAGAAGGAACTTTAGATGAAGAAAGATGGGGCAGAGTCTGAAAGAATACTGAAAAGGCATATAAACAAGGGGAAAAGATCTCCGTTCAGTTTTGGTCATTGTGTCTTAGTATCCTATTACTGTGAAGGGACACCACAACCACACCAATTCTTATAAAGGAAAATATTTAATTTCAGAAGTTTAGTTAGTTGTCATCATAGCAGCAAGCATGGCAGCACAAAAGCAGACATGATGCTGGAGAAGTAGCTAAGAGTTCTGCATATGGATTGGCAGGCAGCAGGAAGAGAAAGACACTCTATCTGACTTGAGCATTTGAAACTCCAAAGTCTATCCCCGGGGACACATCCTATAACAAGACCACACCTTCTAATTCTACTCCCTAAGCATTCAAATACATGAGCCTATGGGGGCCATTCTTATTCAAACCACCACACTTGAACATTAATTCAGACTGTTACTAAAATACTTAAGGAAGATATTAATAATGAGGAACAGATGGCTAATTCCTTGAATGAATATAAACTGGATGATCAAAATTTAAAATTGATAAAAGAGGCAAAAAAGGAGATTATCCCCATTCTGGCAAATCAAAAGTAAAAACAGTACCACTGATAACTGTGCTGGTGAAGGTTCACTCAGCTCCCTTACTAGAGCCTCTTTAAATATGTATTCTCCATTGCCTGAAAATGACCCAAAGCATGGGATGAGGAATTTGATAATCTAATCTTGAATTCTCTTCTCTTTTGATGAGAACTTAGGAGAGTCTAAGAAGATGCTAAGTTTACAACCTAGGCAAGCTAGAGCTGGCAGGGAAAAGGAACTTGTTCACCAATTCCCCCCTGGTCTCATAAGCTGTGGTTGGTATTCCCAGTACAATTTCAACAAAATAAAAAATGTTATATGCTCTAACCAATCAATTTAAAACTCCAGAAGAAGAGATGACATTGGACAGTCCTTGCATATTATCTCTAGAGGCAAGGGAAGAATTACAGATATTTGAATCCAGACTAAAAGAAGCATTTGTGTATTATGTGGATCCTTCACTGCATTTCAACTTATGCATTTGCCCCTCTAAATTGTCTCCTACAGTTATTATAGCACGAGAGGATGAACCATTGGGATGGATGTATTTACAACATAAGGGTCATAAAATACTAACTGCTTACCTTACTCTTCCTGCTCAATTAGTAAATTAGGGGAGGACCTGATGTCAACAATTATATGGATTTGATCCTTGCTGTGTTATATTACCCTCAACTAACAATCACTTTTAAAGAGTGTTACAAAACTCCACGAATTTTCAAATTTCATTGGCAGATGACTTTGGAAAGATAAGAATGACACATGCTGCTTTGTGGCTATTACTCTCTATCCTCACCTGTAGTGTTTGTCTATATCATTTTTTACTTTTCTATAGATTCTCTTGAATTTTAGTAACTTCTTCTTTCCTATAGAAACCGTATTCTGGCATACCATTATAGTGTAGACATATTCTTTTGAAGAAAAATTATAGAATTTCCACAATCTCAGATGGCCAATGGCTGCTAAGCAAGGGACAATCAGTTTCCTCCAGGTACTGGCATAGTTTGTCCAATCCCAAGTGTTGAGCAATTGACATATGTATATATGAGTAACACTAAATAGACCCAGTAGGTTGTGTACACACACACACACACACACACACACACATACACACACAGAGCAATAACAAGGAAGAACAGGAGGACACAGGAGAGGAGCTAGAGGAGGAAGGCTCAGGAGTGTGTACATGCACTGCTCATGCATGAAATTCTCAAAAAGATAAAATTAAATAAAATATAAAAAGAAGCCATTGACTCTAGTTTGTCATGATGATTCCTCTTTGTCTGCAACATTGTTTTAAGGTGTTCTTTTTTGGTTGTTCATTTATAAATGTGTGTAACTCTTGGAGCCTCAGTTTCCCCAGGCTGACTTTATTCACTCTCAGTGTCTTAACAGGAATCCTTATATAATGTATATTATATAGTTTGTCTTCCTTCTTAGTATATTTTTCTATCAGGTTTAAGAGACTTACCTTCCAGGATACTGCATATAATTAGCAAACTGTTTTATGTATCTGAAATCTTGCTACTTTGTGTGTGGTTAGTGATTATAAATAGATTTTTAAAGTAGGTATTGGGAAAGTAGCCTCCCAACCAACTCAAAATTCAGCATCTGAAAAGTGGAATTGCCCATATTCAGTTGAAGGTGGGTTCAGAGAGAAGCCAAACCTCACAGGTCCAACTTGGTAGCAGAGCAGCAGACAAGGTGAATTCAACAGAACAGAAATGATTCCTCTGTGTGTGTGTGTGTGTGTGTGTGTGTGTGTGTGTGTGTGTGTGTGTGTGTGTGAATGTGGTGTATGTATATGTGTTCTGTTGTTGTAGGTGTTAATTGGCCTTGTCACTAATATAATTCTAACACTCTGGTTAGAATGTGGGGAAAATACTGTTTTAATTTTTTTCTATACATCATGTCAAGCCTTTCTTTTCCACCCTAATTTCTCCATGCAATACTGACAAGCTATGGAAGTCAGTTGAGAGAAGCAAAATAAACAAAACAAAATAAAAACAGAATTTCAACGAAATGTATCCCAGGATAAAGGATGAGATCTACAAGTTTAGATCAAAGATTTAAAATTTATATGGTCTTCAGAAGAGAGGTTTCCAAGGTAATATCTCTATGACACCATCCATAAATACCATCAAGGCAACAAAATAAACAAAGCAAATTATTTACAGTCACAAAAAACAATAGGATAAGAGTGATTGTTTGAAGCTAAGTTATGGAAAACTTTACAGTGGAACATAAAACCAGGAAGTTTAAGCTGAAAGCAAAACCAAACAATAAAATCAACACTGACAGATATTAAGATCCATCACAGACCTGTAATAAACAAAAATTCAGACAACCTACAGGCTTGTGTGGGTAAAATACACAGATTTTAAAAGATGAAAATTATTACATATGCAATGTAAAAATTAGAATGGGGGAATCCAGTCAGGATTTCTTGCTCACAATATGTGGAAGTTTTTTGAGAATCTCATTTTAAATGCAGATATAAATTAGAGTAACATTAATTGCTTTGGTTGAATTTCATTCTTTTTTTATTCCAAAGAACATTTCCCACTGACTATATAGCCATTGCAGTTCATATCCTGAGCACAAAAAGTATGCGATCTCTTATTTTTATCACCACCGAGTTTTGAAATTAAAAGTCTATGACTGAGTCCAGTCTGTGACTCTGTAATGACTTCTACTGATTTTCATCTTATTTTTCTACCAAGAACACATGAATTCATGAATGAGTTCATACTTTCCACGTGGAATGACACAATTCCAGGATTACCCTTGCATGACCCTCTGAAGCACTGGGTAGCACTGAGCAAGATTTGCTTATTTGACACTTTTTTTTTTTTTTGGTTTTTATGATTTTCTTATTAATTTAATTCTCTACGTGCTCATTTTTGGATAAAGTCCTGAAAAAAATTAGTATTTAATCAATTAAAATTGCACCAAAGTTTACAGTAAGTTACCTGTTCAGATACTTAAACAAATATTTCC
This sequence comes from Peromyscus californicus insignis, assembly GCF_007827085.1. NCBI lineage: Eukaryota > Metazoa > Chordata > Mammalia > Rodentia > Cricetidae > Peromyscus > Peromyscus californicus. The sequence goes on along the minus strand of NW_026294469.1, from coordinate 20,945,875 downwards.
TTCTTCAAGAGGTTATTCATAAAAACATTATTTCTTGTATCTTTTAAACAAGCACAGCATAAAGGATCCCACTGCTTGTTGGATTTTCCTTTGCCTCTAATAAAATGAAAATTTTCTAATCCATATTCTATACCCCCAAACACAAATATTTCTCCTCCTTGACTTCAATTTACAGTTTGAAATTGATTTTTTAATATATCTAATTAGATATTCTAAAATAATATAAATTTTAATGCAATAAAAATTTAACTCATTATTCTCATCTCTCCAGTTTACTTCATGCAAGCCATTTTTGTGGTGGTATTGTGTTCCCCAAAATATTGTGTACCTTAATAAACTTATCTGGGGTCAGAGAACAGAAAAGCCACAAGATACTTAGGCTAGAAAATGTTAGCACACGCCTTTAATCCTAGCATTCCAGAGAGAGAAATCCCTCTGGATCTCTGTGAGTTCAAGGCCGCATTGGAAAGAGCCAGGCATGGTGACTCAAGCCTTTAATCCCAGAAAGCAGCCTTTAATCCCAGGGAGTGGTGGTAGAAAGCAGAAAGGTTTATAAGGTGTGAGGACCAGAAACTAGAAGCATTTGGCTGGTTAGGCATTTAGGCTGGTTAAGCATTTGGCTGGTTAAGCTTTCAGGCTTTGGAGCAACACAGTTCAGCTGAGATTCATTCTGGATGAGGACTCAGAGGCTTCCAGTCTGAGGAAACAAGACCAGCTGAGAAGTTGGCCAGGTGAGGTTAGCTGTGGCTTGTTCTGTCTCTCTGACCTTCCAGTGTTCACCCCATTACCTGGCTCAGGTTTGATTTTATTAATAAGAACTTTTAAGATTCATGCTACACATTTTTTGACCAATTCCGTATCTTAAGAAATAACATTACATCTCTAGTATAACCACTTATACAATAAAATCTTACCTAACATTTAATTTTGTTCATTTCTTAGTCCTCTGGAGCCACAGAGCACCAGCACCTGCCAACTTTTCTCCACAATAATATGTGTTTTCTTTCCAAGGTCCTTCCTCACAGACCTACAACGTCAAACTGAGGTTACCATGCTCTTTCCAATGGACAATTGAAATAATTACATGGACATTTGATTGATGTCATCTTCTCCAGATCTTAATCCACACTTTACAGTATCTCTGGAGAGCTTTGTAAATTGCACACCTTTTAGGATCCTGTCTTTGTTTGAGAATCATCCTTGGCTTCATATCACCAGATAGTGAAGTTTCCAGTTCTTAAATTAGCATGAAGGGTGAAACAAGACCATCACAATTTACTTTCAAATTATCCAATTCAGATTTCTCTTCTAACATTTGCCTTTACAGTGTAGACCAAGAATTTCAGTGCTTTCTAGTATGTCTTTTCCTCCATACTTCTGGAAGTAATGATGCTTCTTCATCACTGATCCACCTCTACTCAACTTAACATTTACATCCTGTGGAGCTGGAATGACTAAGAAGCTGAAACCTTGACTCTTACAAGGTACTTGACAGATGAATGGGCTTCTTAATACCTAATTGTCTTCCACTAAAGTCTATTCCCAGTCTTAAATTTCTGTATCATTTGAATGTCACGAACCACATGTATTAGACTTCTGTTCTGCAAATGAGTGACTGAATACCTGAGGGATGAAAATAGCTGTGCATTTAAACTGTTAGTAAGTTGTTAAGAAAGATCAGATTCACAATGAGGCCTCCTTTGCTATAAAATAGTTTCTCACTATCTCACATGGTCCATAATAATGGTTTTTCCACTATCTTGTGTAGTCATAATGAGCTCATTTGTAAAGAAATGTGTGCCTGATACTTAGTGCCCAAAGCATAGCCATTGATTATAGGATATCTTATCCGATGAACGTTATGCTGTGTATTTAAGGCACACTACAATTCTAATTTACCTTTCAGGGAATAGAAGCAGTCTCATAACTAGCATTGGTAAAATGTGATGTTATCTCACTTCTCAGTTAGAAAATTGCTATATTAATGTTAACAGCAATAGCATGTAGTGACATCTGAAGCATACTGTAAAATTATCCAAGCAAAATGTTGAAAATATCCACCACCAATTCAACCTGTGTAGCACTTATTGAGTTAATTATGTCTGCCTCCTACTCATCTAGACAAGGACTACAACAAAATAATCTGAATAATCTGCTGTGGGATGTCTTTCTGTATGCTGTGAATATGGGTTGCTCCCATTGGCTAATAAATAAAGTTGTTTTGACCTATGGCAAGGCAGCTTAGAGGCAGGTGGGAAGTCCAAGCAGAGATACAGAGAGAAGAAAGGAGAGTAGGGAGAGACACCTAGCCATCGCCCAAGGAGCAAGAAGATGCCAGCAGATTGGTAACGCCATGGCCATGTGGCAAAACATAGATTAATGAAATGGGTTAATTTTAGATGAAAGAGCTAGCTATCAAGAAGCCTGCCATAGGCCATACAGTTTGCAAACAATATTAAGCCTCTGAATGATTATTTTATAAGTGGCTGCAGGACCATGGGGCCAGGTAGAATTGTGAGGCTGGGCAGGGAATTGAGAAATTTACCACTACAATAATCTGTACTCAAACTGACAGGCAACTGATAACAAACTGTATAACATAGAGCTAAGATAGAGTATATCAAAATTATAACATATGAAAACTAATATTTATACAGATGTCAACAGATAAGATCTTATGTAGTTTTAGAGTCATTATTGCATAAGTCAGTTATAATTGTACCAAGGACATACTAAAGTAAAATATAATTGAAATCTCAGGTCAATAAAATGCAGATGAATACTTTCTGATATTTGTTTTAAGTCCCTACTATGAAAGTTATTTTGTTTTATAATTTAAATGTTCATTACAATATCTTGTATGTATGTTCAAATAAGTTTAGTTTTATATTTTCTTTATGTGATAGAAGGCACTGATTGATAGAAAAATTATCAGTTAGTATTATCCAGATCAGATATTTACCATATGTATATTGATAGAAAAAAGGCTCAGGAATATTATTTTTAGGCCATTTATGACATATTGAGATCTAAACCCAGAACCATTTTGTATATATAAATGTATATCTATAATATATATTATATAAATATATATAAATAAAAATAAGAAAGCAGAGATCTCTTTTCCAAGAAAATGACAACTTAATACATTGTGGCATGCTGTGCCAAGTAAATGAATCTGTTGTTAAAAACACTGTAGGACTTTAGCTGGATCCCAAATCACTGGAAATTGAAGATGTAAAAAAAAGTAACGGAAGGAAAGTAATATGAGACAACTTTGGTTTTGCTATAATGAGGGCCCTGCAATAGTCACAGTGCTGCTTCAAAGTAGGTACTGATCTATACCGGGAGGAAAAGGTAAACGCTAGAAAGTAGCTGAGTGCAGTGGTACCTAGGAGGCTCAGGAAGAAGGATCCTAGGAGTTCAAACTTCACCTGATTGATGTAGTGGCACCCCATCCCAAAACTGTGCCAAAATTTCCCGAGCCAGAATATTGCAGGAACAACAAGGCTGATGCACAAATGAAGTCACAAGGGACTGCCAGCCTGCGCAGGAATTGTATAGGCTGAATCCGCACAAATCCAAGTATGGAGGAGGAAAAGTACGCGTGAAACCTCTCCTAGCCAGGAAGCTCTTCACAGTTGATAGCTACCGGGAGAAGGGAAATCAGTAGTCTTCAATAGAGTGCACTGGATGTCAACAACACTCCAGGGCAGGCCCTATGCTCAGGAGTAGTCTGCCATACAAATTGAACTGTATGGTTTTTTGTCGATGTTGTTTTGTTTTCAATAGCAAAAAACACCACAACACTAGGTGAGTAGGGGGGTGAATGAGGATGTGAGAGAAGTCAGGGAAGGGAAAATAAAAAGATAAAGATATAGTGTATAAAATTCTCAAAGAATAAAAATATATTAAAAAAACTGTAAGAGCCTAAGGGCACAGGGATGGCAGAAACACCAGTAATTTGTTTTGGGAAATCCTTCAAATTGAAGGCATGAATTTGGAGAACTGGAGAACTCAATCTTCATTATGCTAGCAGCCAACTGACCTAGTCAAGCTAGTGCTCTGGAGACACTGGGGCCAAATCCATAGTTTCTTTTTTTTTGAGGTGGGGACAGGGATTCTCTGTGTAGTTTTGGTGCCTGTCCTGGATCTCACTCTGTAGACCAGGCTGGTCTTGAACTCACAGAGATCTGCCTGGCTCTGCCTCCAGAGTGCTGGGATTAAAGGTGTGTGCCACCACATAATCCATAGTTTCTTACAATACAGACAGACTGTACCACAATTTTTTTTTTTTTACCTTTTCTGTTAATGGTAGGCTTATTCTATATGATTAAGGATTTGAATGCGAGAGGGATTTGAATGTTAGCCTGTGGGGGCCCACAAAGATTCCAACTTGTGGTTTGTTTCCATTTTGACTCAAGATCAGAGAGTCAAGGTTTATGTTGCTCTTCAAGGCTGCATAATAAGTTGTTTTGGCCAAAGGCAAGGTTATCAGATGTCTTATGCTTCAAGGCCTAATTGCAAGATGCTTTGCAATAAGGCCCGGTTACCAGGTGTTTAGAGAATTTAGAAAGGGTTTATACTTGCTTGTACTTCATACTTTGATCTTAAAAGAGGGTGGTCTCTTCCCTCTCCCCTTGCTAGTATATAAAAATCTCATTAGGAATAAACTTGAGGCAATCGGGTATTGACCCTCAAGAAGCCATCCTGTGTCTCTATCTTTTTTTTTAGTCTATGTCTATATTTTTTCTTATCTAGCATTTCTTAATTCCTCACTCCCCTCTTCAAGGATCCTTCAACAGGTCAGGGCTGGACCCCGACATTAGCCTATATGACTAAGGCCCATGAACAAGCATGTTTACTGAAGCAGAAATGATGAGGTTAGAATAGTTATTTTATAACTGTTTGGTTATAACTAAGAAGGGAATGGTTAGGCTGATGCATGAAATAAATGAGATATAGAAGAAAATATACTACTTATAGCTATAAGTACAGTAAGAAAATTTTAACTCATTTTGGTACCCTTATATCTCCATAAGACATCAATTCCTGGGTCTTTTCAGCACAAAGGCGATAAACTAACATCTGTACAGGAAAGAGGATCTGGGACCATGGTGGGAAGAGAAATGGGGAGACAAATTAGTAACAATGAATGTCATTAATGTATATGACATAAAAAGATAAAGGAATACTAACAGAAGCTTTTTACCATATTTCTAGTCAGCTGTAGCTGCAGAATTCAGACCTATATAAAAGACTAGGGTCAATACTATAACAATAGATAAAACCAGGGTAGCAGTATATAAGACAACAGGTAAAAACAATTCACTTGTTTCTTCAGGCAGTTGAATCCTCAAGTTTCTGCCATGCATGGACCAGCTGCCTTCCAGCTTTGTACATGGAGGAGATCTACTGTCTACTGGTGCCATCACAGCTTGACTTCTTCAGATGGTCAGCTGATCTGGTGTTGACAGGTCAAGAATGGACTCTTAGTTGCAAGAAGTTGGCTTAATTCTGTGGTGTTGGACCCCAGGTAGTTTCTCTATCATCTTTACTGTAATTGAGGTGGATGAAATCAAGCAAACAAGCATGGCCAGCAGGAGTCCCCATTGAGATTTTTAAGCATAAAGCAAAGGGATAGCCACTCAGACCCAAGGAAACACACAGACGCTTATATTAATTAAAACTGCTTAGCCATTAGCTCAGGCTAACTACTGACTAGCTCTTAAACTCAGCCCATTTCTGTTAATCTATATGTTGCCACGTGTTCCATGGCTTTACCTGTGTGCCATTACATGCTGCTCCCTGGACGGCAGTCTAGTGTCTCCTGACTCAGCTTTCCTCTTCCCAGAAGTATTCCTCTTCTGGCTACTGGCCAATTAGCATTTTATTAAACCAGTGTACGAAAGCATTATCCCACAGCATTTCCCCCTTTCTGTTTAATTAAAAAGTTTTAACTTTAACATAGTAAAATTATACATAACAAAACAGTTATCAAGCAAGAATTGCAGTTACAATAGGATTTTGTGCCTTATTTTGAGTATTTAGAACTTGGCCTCATACTCTTACATGACTGGTTAACTCAACAGGGTACAGCTGAAAATAAAACATAACTTTTGAGAATCTTGAACCCATTTTTTGATTTTTAGGAAATGCTGACTCTGGAGGATTTTGAATTTTTGTTAACCTTTTGACATAAAGATAGTACATTTTAAACATTTTTATCTATTGACCATCAGAATACAATATTTGAGTCTTATTATTATTTGATTAAATGTATTTGGAATTCCCCCCAGAGACAAGTCAATATGGTCATTGAAGGATTTGGCTATTGATAGTCCCGGGATTAACTTTGCTGAGAGGGGAAAACTGAAGGCCAGGGTAAAGGGTATTGAAGCAATGTGCAGGCCCCAGACCAGTTGTCTAGTAGGCTTAGTTAAAGAATCCCCTGTCCATGGTACCAGCAGTGCTCAGGGTATATCATGGAAGAGGGAGCAGAAAGATTGTAGAAACCAGAGGTCAGGGAGGCCCGGGCTGAAATAATGCATTCTGGACATGGTAGGACCATTGCATTCATGAACTCATGGCAGATGTTGTTGCCTAAACAAGACTTGATGGTAGCCAATCTCCAAAGAAGGCCAGTTTTCTGAGGAAAACAAAACAGGAAATTCATAGTAACCCATCAAAAGAAGTCAATCTAATGAGTGACCTTGTTCTTCATTTCCCTGGGCTTTAGCCCACAGAAGAGGAAAACAACCTGAAAGTACTCGATGCCAACAATCCCTTTCCCTCTAGTGAACCCTTATTCCTGTTCAGGCTGTATTTCCAATCTGCCTGCACTGCATCTGCCATCTGTTCAGTAGCCTTGATGCTGTGCTACTCATGAATCATGGAATGAACAATTAGATCCTTAGATATTATGTTGCTAAAATTGAGCTCCTAGAAAGTGCTGTACTCTTGAGAGATAAAGATAAAAATGGTCCCCTTATAATCTTGTGGTCTGGGCGAGTGTGTATGCGGGAGTTTGAGAGGAAGGGTGAGCCAGGTTCCTGCCACAGTGGGTTGGGCTTCGAGCTCCTGGAGCCTCGGGAACCTGAACTGAAGATGCTGGGAGAATGGGAGACTGGGAGCGGTCCAATAAAGGGACTTGAAAAGAAAAAAAATAAAAAACAGAAAAAAAAGGGAGATGTTGCATCATTTTGGTTCAGTTCAGTGGAAATGTAAAAATGCCTTTGAAATACAAACAATATATATTTCAATAAAGACAAAAATTGGCTTTGCAGAAAAACACACGAGGAAAACTAGAAGAGTGAGAAATGAAATCTTGCTGTTCCAAACTTCTCTCCTACAGACTCATCACAGTGACTTGATAGCTTGGTAAGTCATAGAGAAGTTAAAAATGGCATCCATTTAAACAGAACGACGTGTTCCTTTTCAAGGTATTGTTTATTGGCTTAGTTTCCCCTTTTGTTTTTGAAGAAGAGTATAGAGGAAAGCATGGTGCTCAGAAGTAGATTAGATTGTGCTTGGACCATACTAGGAGAGCTAAGTGCCTCCTTCTAAACCTAGCACCTGGGTTTTCACACAATAGAAATCTGCTTTCACAGGGCAGTGCCAGGGTATGTGTTTTAGACAGTTTTCCCAAGTTCAAAGATATCTGCAATGTGATGATTTCAGTTACTGAAATATTTCCTTTAATATCTCCTTGTAACTCCCTACACACACACACACACACACACACACACACACACACACACACACACACACACACACAGCCCAGTGAGTGTGCTGGCTAAGCCACAAGTCAAAGAAAATACAAAAGTCACTAACTAAAATGCTTCAGAGCCTGATGACTGTTAACCGGGATTAATTGTCCTCGGTAACACAGGACAAAAAACTAGACTCTTAGCTAACAAAAATAAAAACAGAAAGTGCATGCAAGCAACTTCCAAAAAATTTGTGAGTTGACAGAAACAGCCATCTGCCTGGACAGTCACCTGAGGTTTCTCCACAGTGTTGGGGCATCATCTTCAGCCTATAGGCTTAGCATATCTGACAGACTCATTTGTGAAGTAGGATGTACACAAGGTCGACAGTTCAACCTCACATTGGGTGAGAGCAGTCCATGTACCAGAAACACCTGAGTTATGGGAGCATGGGCCACATGTTCTACAATGAAGTCATGTTTTGATGGAAAGCTGGATACTGTATACATGACATCAATCATTAAATTCACTGTTTCAAAACGTGAAAAAAAAAAAAATATAGGGAATTGCTGTGGGATGGTCTGTATGTCAAATGTGTTGCTGATTGGTCAATAAATAAATCACTGATTGGTCAGTGGCCAGGCTGGAAGTATAGTCGGGACAAGGAGGAGAAAAAAACTGAAAAGTGGAAGGCTGAGTCAGAGAGACACTGCCAGCCACCACGATGACAAACAACATGTAAAGGTGCCGGTAAGCCACGAGCCATGTGGCAAGGTATAGATTAATAAAAATGGATTAATTTAAGCTATAAAAACAGTTAGCAAGAAGCCTGCCACGGCCATACAGTTTGTAACCAAAAAAAAAAAAAAAAAAAAAAAAACAAAAAAAAAAAAAAAACTAGACTCTTAGGACTCAAAGGACGAGGCACAGTAGGCGCTGGTTAGGGAATTCCTTTCTGTTTTATTTTTTAACTCCATGGAAGAAGAAAACTGCTATTTATTTTCCAGGTGAGGAATATAGATAGACACGTTAACAACTGAGAAGACAGCTAATTCACTAGCCACAATTCCCTCTCACCCTGTCTCACAGGCTTATCTGGCAAGCTACTAATTTGTTTACTTTGAAAAACAATTCTATGTATTTCTTTGTCTTTTCCAACGTCAAAAGTAAGTCTTCTGAATAACACAGATGACCAATGACAGAAGTCTCAATACAATTTCTGTGCTTTACCAAAAATCAGCATGGCTGATGTGAACAACTGAGTAGCAGAGATCCTGACAGCTAGATTGGCACACAGTGTGCTCAAGGTCATGAGATATCAGCAATGGATCTAGACATAAAACCTAGGATGACCTTGACACTAAATGCTGTTTATATCTTTTGTTTCATTGAATGATAACATTTCAATTTTTTTAAAAAAAATTTTTTCAAGACAATGTGTATCCTTGACTGTCCCGGAACTCACTCTGTAGACCAGGCTAGCCTCACACTCACAGAGATCCATCTGTCACTGCCTCCAGAGTGCTGGGATTAAAGGTGTGCACTACCACCGTCCAGCTAACATTTTAATTTAAAAAAATATGATAATTACAATGTAGCCATACTTCTTTGTTACAGAAAATCACAGCACTGATGGTTCCGCCAGGAAGACGAGTAGCTCACAGCTTGCCTACTCTGCAGAGCGTGAAGACAAAGTTGGAACCTGGGCGCAGGTAATGATTTGTGTCTGTGTGGGACACTGGAAGCCACTGGCTTGTGTGATTTTGTATTTGATATATGAATGTGTCAGTATGGTCAGTAGGCTGATGGTTTATGTGGACAGGCTCCATTGTGCCCTGTGAAAAGAGGAAAGGGCGGAGAGCTTGTGCTATGAGAGAGTAAATTACAGAATGTTCTGGTGATGAAAATCAAATATAATAGGAAATGGAACCAAAACTGGAACTTGGAAGGTACTGATGCCCTTACAAAAGCTGATGACAATATTGACTCCATTTGTTGAGGCTGAAGGTGGTGTCTTTCTAGACACACTGAAATAAAAATGCAAGCTGAGTTTTCATGGGTACATCCAGGAGGTCTTTAGATTTACTTCTGTAGCTCAAGGGAAAATACAGTTTAGAATTGTCTCCAGATTGGAGAGTTACTACAGAAAGGAAGAGCATTAGGTCCCTAAGTGAACTGTAGTGGAAGGAGAATGCAAAGAGAAAGTGTACTGGGAAAACAATCATCCGAAAAGTCCCCTGACGTATTCCTGAAAGAAAGCAATCATAAATTAAATTGAATTAACATTTAAATATCTTGGTATTTTAAAAAATATATTTAATTAAATTTTAATCATATTCCTTTTCTCCCCTTCAGCTCTTTGGAAGATTCTATAAGAAAAGCCACAGATGGAAGTAAAATCTTATAGGGAATACACATATATGTATATGTATAATGCATATATGTATGTATATGTGTATATATTATATATAATGACATGAAAGAGGAGAAAAGACTAGAGGGGGGAGGAGGAAAAAGAAGGAGATTGAAGGCAGGGATAAAAGGAGTTGACCATGGTCAAAACACTTGAGAATATCTATATGAGAAAAACTCTGTACAATGAATATGCATCAATAAAATGCAAAAAAAGATTGCACTCAGAATATATAAAGGATTCTCAGAACTCAACAATAAATCAAAATCTTGACAAATAAGTAAAAAATAAAAAAAGATTTGGATACCTGCATAAACACATGAGAAGCTATTTCTTCCCCAGTATACATTTATAAACAGTTGGCTTTCAGCAGCGTGCTTCAAGAGAAAAACCAAGCAATTTGATATTATGTATCTATGTATGTCTGGGTTGAGAATGTAGTTTCACATGTCCTTTTGGTGAAAAATTAGTTGAATGAGTCTGCCTGAGCCAGTCTGAGAATTAAGTCATGTGACTCCAGAGTCTGATCTCTTGGCTATGGCATCTCTTGGCTATTCTCAGCCTCTCCAACAACCTGGAAAATGTACTGAACACTTACTTACCTGTGCCTCTTACTTCATCACATACTATAGTGACAGTAGAATCAATTAAATATAATTTCTTCCTTTTTTTTGTTTTTTCAAGACAGGGTTTCTCTGTGTAGTTTTGGTGCCTATCCTGGATCTCACTCTGTAGACAAGGCTGGCCTTGAATTCACAGAGATCTGCCTGCCTTTACTTCCCGAGTTCTGGGATTAAAGGCATGTGCCACTGCCGCCCAGCTAAATAGAATTTCTTTATAGAGGAGCTTAAAACTGAGAAAGACAAGTCAATGTCCACAAAGCCCTTTGATACAGCCGGCCATGGTCAAGCTTAATAAGAAGTCTAATATATGAAGAACACCATCACCTCTAAATGGACAGGGTCTGACCATGACAATTAGAGATTATTGAAAATGTTCTGAGATTTTCATGCTTTAGAAGATCACAGTGGAAAAGGCTATAAGAATTCAAATGAGCAAGACTTTGGCTTTCTGAAGAACAGTCTAGATTCTTCTATGATCTAATATGCAACTATATATTTTTTAAGAAAATCCATTTATTGTATATGTCTTTCATGCTTGCCAGGGTCTTATAATCCACTTTGTTTCTAAGGTATAAATAAGGATGATCCATATTCAGACATGACAATGAGCTAATTCAATAATCCCCCTGTGTAAGGACCTTTACTGCACAAGGAGCAAGCAACTCCTCTTAGGCATTATCTGAACAACATGGAAGACTCACCCTTATGTACCCCGAGTTACTGTTTGTTTGTTTGTTTGTTTTTGCTTCATTTGGGTAAAGTGGGTGCCTTCCTTTTTCTGGAAGGAGACCTGTGAGGGCATATCATGATAGATGGTAATGATACAAGCCACAGAAAATTTTCAATTAATTGACTCTGATTAAAAGAGAACAATGTCTCTGAAGCTGCAGCAACAGAAGCCAGCTTGTGAGACAGCATCTCCCCTTACATCTCTGATTCACTCTACTATAGCCCCTCAGTCTGGAATGAAGTCAAAGGTGTGCACCTAAAAACTGCTGCAAATGTGTGTACGTCTACACACTGCAGCTGCAGCGAGGGAGGGGGGCACACAGAAGAGAAGAGAGAGAGGAGGAGTGAGAGAGAGCAACGGAGAAATAGAACTCAGAGGGAAGGAAGAAACCAGAATGAGCAAGCGAGATCAGTGGAGACTTGAAACAGTGAAGGATCAGAGGGAGGGGGAGGTAAAGCCTGATTTTTATTGGAAGCAATTGAAGTGGTTGCTATGAGACCCGCTCCAGCAGAGGACCAGCAGGCAGCCCGACACTGATGGTTCTTGTCACGCAGTAAAGCTTTCCTTTGACACAGTTTTAGAGTTGTTTACTATCTGAGCTAGCACCTGACACGGGTGACTTTTTCTTCCTTTTTTCTCCTCGGGTCCCCCGGGTAAGATGGAAATAGAAAACGAAGCCCACTGCTGCCCTGGCAGCTCGTCAGGCGGGTCCAGAGAGTACAAGGTGGTAATGCTGGGCGCAGGGGGCGTTGGTAAAAGCGGTAAGTTTTCAAACGCCGGGGAAGGGGGGATCCGCATAGAGGAAGCTGTATAGACCACCGCAGTTAACAGAACAGCATCTGGCAGGGTGATTAAAAGTAAAGACTTAAGGGGAAGCTTCTGAGTTAGGAGAATTCAGAGACAGCAGTCATGATATGTAGAACTTTAAGAGGATAATTTGCTCCTTTAACTTCATGCTGAGTAATATTTGTTCTGGGTTTATATGGTCTTTACATTAGTGGTGAAATATATTAGACAGACACATGAGAGAAATTTTCCAGTATTCTCAAAAATATACACATTAAAAGAGAATTTCTGTAGCTATTTAGTTAAAGAGATAGTTACAAATACAGGTACATCTTCAGTGTTTTCGGTGCTGGTTGTTGGAAGGATTTTGTGTCCATGTGTTTTGATGAAGAGTGAGTGTTCTGTCTTCTCTGTTTTTCTGTGTCTGCCATTGCATGTGTAGGCTTTGAGTCCTAAGAAAAAGTTGAATTTTGAAAGTGGTAGTAGTTTAAAGAATGTTTTTCTCTGTGGGAGGCAAGCAGGGTAATCGAGCCATGCTTTGTGGTTAAGCACATTAAAGGAAAGCTGTGAGGAGTAAGAGGTAGTAATGAGAGGAAGGGTTGGAAATTCAAGCTGGCATATCACAGCAGAGTTGGCAATGGTTTGTTTCCACAGGATCTTAAAACATCAACTGTAACAAACAACATGAGCAGAGACCCAGTGATGCTTCAGGCTGAGTCTCACAGCTTGGTTATGGGTAGGACACGAGCTGATAATACAGTATTCCATATGCACAGGAGAGGATCCCCAGTGGGGATATGTGTTTATGCAGAGTGATCCTGGACAAATGTTACCAAGGAAATTCAATATTTTAGTCCACAAAATAAGATTCAAAGTTGAGGACAAATGAACAAACTAGTAACTTCGATGTATGTTTAACAAGAATGAAAAGCTTGAGAAGCAAAGGGAAGAGGAGAGACAGAGATTATCACGTACAGGAAATCCAAAGAGGTCAGAAAGAATAATAATAGAAGACTCCTTTTCTATCCAAAAATGAAATAGAATGAAGCAGGGAGGGGTTAGGTAGGTCTAAAAGTGGAAAAATGCTTGTGTAACAGAAAGGGCAGTCATGCCATCTAGGAAAGATGCATGGCACAAAAGCTTTGTAACTTTATGAATGAGAAGTTTAAAAACATTCTGTTTTCTGTTTAAGCAAGCAATGGCTTCAGAGGGAAAAAGAAATGACCATTTAATGAGAGAAGTGATTAAAGGGTATAATCTATATAAACAAGGCTGTGCTTTGAAAGAATTGAGAAAGAGCCTGAGATAGAGAGAGAGATGGAGGAGAAATAGAAGAGTGCGTCAGAGAAGAGGTTGAAAACCCTCATGTCAGAGTTTCCCTTGGCAGTATGTGAGCTGAGACAGATGTGGTGAGGGACTGAGTATCCACAATTAATTTGTGTGCTAGCTGATGTTGCCTTGTTTTTACAGGACGTGGGGGCGTGGAAAGAGAGTCAATTCTCAGCCTGTTTCCTGGTCTTAGACCTGGAACTAGGAGCTGAAGATAATGCCAGTAACATCCTTCAGCAGGCCATTTACTACGTAATCTGTGATATATAACAGTGGTCTATTTGGCCTTCCTTCCTGTTGGATTTTACTAACTATTCATTGTCACTGTCCCAATAGCTGGAGATTTTCAACAGTCTGAAGTGCTTTTATCTTCACTTTACATGAAAGAAATCCATTTATCACCAAATACTGGAGCAAAACATTTCCAGTATAATACAGAAAGATCAGGAAGCTGGCCTTTAGAGAAGGTGAGGGATAAAGGAGGGTAGCCCTGTGGTTTCTCTGATTAAATGGCATGCTTGGATAAGACTTCAGAAAATATTATGCACACTAAAATTTCCATACCAAGAGAATCTCCTTTGGGCTTCACAATGATGGACTCACATCTTGCTCTTGAACTAGCCTCTTCCTGGGTTCATTTTGGGCTATCAGTATGTAAATATTCATCGTCGATCTCATTACTAACCTTTTGAATGTTGAAAGGTTTGCCTTCAAATAAACTAAAATGTTTTTAAAAGCTACTTTCATGTGACTGAAGATTTGAATCAACAGAGAAATTTCTGGAGACTATCTAGCCTGCAGCATTTGTGTCCTGGGCAGGGATGTTAGGGAGGGACCCCTCTGCAAAAGTTAAGGAAGCTACATAGAATTCTTATCTATTTCCAGTTCTGAGCATCAGGTCAAAGTCATCCCTGATCAAAGACAAGAAAATCAATATACTATCACAAAAATATTAAATGAACAAAATCTTAGAGATTTTCTATGTCTATTGAGAAATTACATGGCTTTTTAATTCATGTTTTACTAAAATATACAATGATGAGTCAAAACATTTGAAAAGACTTGTTACTTTGCTGAAATAGCAGTTTCTATAAGACTTAAATATGTTAATGAATCAATGCTTTGTGTGAGAAAATTTCAAACCATAAGTAACTAATCAAAATTATTGAGTATGTATTATATACAGAACTTCAGTGGCTACTCCAATGGGAAAAGATGAAGGAAGCAGACACTTAGGAAGAACCCAGTAGTAGTGATATAGGCAACATATATTAGATGCTCACATCTACTTTTCACAATGGTAATGAGGTATATGCCCAATTAATAGATTGAAAAATCATGCAACAACTTGTACCTAGTCAGAAAAATAAAACACAGACTTCCAAGGCACTTCATCTAACTCCACTGCATTATTTTTCATATATTGAGGAAGAAAAGTGAGGACTTCTATTACTTACCATCAAAAAGGGAATAGGGCTGTTGTTAATGCAATATTTGTCCTTGAAAGTTATAACAATATCTGTTAACTATCTACAACAAAACTCTAAATCTATGTCAATTTGATTTTTTAATTGACATAATTAATAATGTTATACAAAACATTTAATCTGCATAAATATAAAAATATAAGCATTTTATATAATTAATCACCACATTCTAATATTGCTCAATAACAAGAGAACAGGGATTAACAAAAACCATCTCCATCCTATTTAAATGATGGAGAAATTGAGAGTTGAAAGGATTTGTGACCCACAGGTGAGGTAGATGATTTGTATCTAAAACACAACTTCCTCAACACACTGATGTGCTCTTCTACTGTTGGCTTTACAGAGGATGGCACAGAGAAAACTGGACCACGCAGTCTGCATGTAAAGTAGCAGGTTTGTAGGATGCAGTCTGTGGAACTAACGTGCTATGAAATGCATAGGCAATGGTATCACACTGAATCTAAGTTTTGTGAAACCAGTCATTTCAGATGTTCTTGTCCCACAGGAAAACAAACAAAAGCAAACAGGGTAAGCACGAAATGATGAGTGCACTTCTTGTTTCAGTACGGCGTGATCAAACTTGCTGTGTACATGCATCACGTTGGATGTCTGAAACATAGTCATGTGCTCTGTGGCAGACTTTTGCTTAGAGGTGACGGTACTGTGAGATTACAATGGAGCTAAATCACCCCTGAGATGTAGTCATCCTAATACCATAGCACAGTTCACCATTCATGTGTTTATGCTGACGCTGGGATATAGAGTACATATAAATATATTAATGATGCATATAAATAATTATTAACAGGACATTAAAACAGTGATAATTAAAATTGTGATAATTAATTATTATGTTACTAGTTCAGGTATTTTTAATTTTCTATATTCATCCATTGTGTGTGTTGTGTGTGTGTGGCACCATAGCATTTGTTTGGTGGTCAGAGAACAACATGTGGGTATCCATTTTCCTTTTTCACTATGTGGGTCCTGGG
Source organism: Peromyscus californicus insignis (assembly GCF_007827085.1). Taxonomy (NCBI): domain Eukaryota; kingdom Metazoa; phylum Chordata; class Mammalia; order Rodentia; family Cricetidae; genus Peromyscus; species Peromyscus californicus. Next base: position 20,929,803 of record NW_026294469.1, on the reverse strand, counting down.
GATCCAACTCAGGTTTTCAGACTTGGCAGCTAATACTTTATCTGATGATCTGTCTCATCAGCCCTTGTTTATGTATTTATTATCTTATACTTTTTTGTCATTATTTTAAATACATATTTACATATATGCATGTGTATATATGATATATTCTTAGTGTATATTAGACATATTATGAAAGCTCATGCTGCTGCTCTTCGCGATGCTTGCAGAATGGCAAATGACAGTTGTTAGATGGTATCTTGGTAGTTACCCAATATGTGGCTGTATACGCATTAGTAACTGTTCTCACAATAATAGACATAAGACTCATGATAAGGAATCAAGTGATCTACAAAGAACTACAGGCAACCAAGGAATGCCAAAAGTGGGAGAAGGAGTCTTCTCCTGGGAGAACACAGTAATTGGTTATCCAATAACAAATGGTCAGGTGTGAAAATGTATACATACAAGTAACATTATACAGACTTGGCAGGCTGTACTTATGTATTTGGAAATATATATGCATATACATATATGAATGTAGTGACAATGAAAAGAGAGGCCATGAATTTGAAAGAGGCTAAGGAGAGGTATATGGTAGGGTTTGGAGGGAGGAAAGGGAAGCAGGGAAATTAGGGAATTATAATCTAAAAAAGAAAATAATTCAAAATAAAAATGAGAAGAAATAATATTTAATAAATGCACATGTGCTGTGGAATGTCGTTCTGTATGCTGTGAATGTGTGTTACTCTGATTCATTGATAAATAAAATGCTGATTGGCCAGTAGCCAGGTAGGAAGTAAAGGTGGGATAAGCAGACAAGGAGAATTCTGGGAAGAGGAAGACTGAGTCAGGAGTCACCAGCCAGACACAGAGGAGGCAAGATGACAAGGTAGAACTGAGAAAAGGTACCAAGCCACGTGGCTAAATATAAATAAGAATTATGGGTTAATTTAAGTGTAAGAGCTAGTCAGTAATAAGCCTGAGCTAATGGTCAAGCAGTTATAATTAATATAAGCCTCTGTGTGTTTACTTGGGGATGTGAGTGGGAGAGATTTGTCCTACTGTTGGCCAGCCGGGACATAGGAAAACTTCCAACTACATGTATGAGCCTATTATTTGTAAAAAAGGACCAGATAAAAATGCTTATGTGTTTGTATCTGATGATGTTACAGAAAATGAGAGTAGAGCAAAAATCCACGTGTGACATGCGTTGTAAGTATAATTGAAAGTAAGGAAAATAGAAAAATTAGATTAGACCAATGGGCTTGAGTTGTGCTATGTACATTCCTGGCCTCTGTCTCTCTTTGTTAGAGGGTTCATAATGCTCTCTTCTACTTTAGAAAAAGAAAAATCTCACAGCTGTAGTGGAAGAGTTTTGCTGAGGCTAAGTAGTTCTTAAAACTATTTAAAACACTGACCTTTCTCATCTTTTGTGATTTGATCAATAATGCTGCTCCTGTGCCTTGGTGTGCTAGATTGCTGCTTGCTTTCCCACTGTGTTCAAAAGTAGCTCACCCAGTGCAGACAGGAGCAGATGCTAACCAACAGCATTGCTATTCTTGTTTCCTAACCTATAAAATACCATTCTCACACTATTTGATAACACAATAATTCAATCAGGCTGTATGTCATCTACTAGGTTTAGATGAAGTTGAGACAAATATTCAGAGATTTGTCCAAGGATACACAGAAATAGGATTAAGGACTTGAAATCAATTTAGCTTCTTTTCCATCTAATTGAACTGGAAGAACAGTTAGCACACATCTTGAAGTTGTCTTGTTGAAACTATGTCTTAATGTACATTTCAAATGTTAAGTCTGCTTGAAACACAACAGAAACCATTGAGAAGGTAGATAATTTATTCATGACCTGGATTTTTACAATGTTCCTGATCTCTAGGGTATACCTTTTTCATAGAGGAAAAATGATACATAATACAAAATAACAATAGACCTTTGATGCAGATTGTTCAGGCTCAAGGATGTCTACATCTGGATGCAAGAGCTGAGCACAGGTCACAATAGATAGCATTTGTGCATTCCAAGATGAATAGGATATTTGTGACATTGAGAAGAAACAGGGTGGAGAATGATAAGAAACATAATTTAACAGATAGTATAATATATGCAAAGACAAAAAGGAATTTAGATATTATAATGGTTCAGGAAGAGGTCTTCTAAATTAGTGTCTTCTAGGAGTAATAGGAAAAAAATCTATTCTGGATGAGAAAAGATCTTAGGCAACTGAATATGTATATATGTATATATATGTATATATATAATGCATGCCTATATGTACATATGCACATGTGTATGTGTATACGCATATGAATCTATTAAAAAAAAAGGCCTATACATACAAAAAGCATTAGAGGACTAGGAATTACTATAACTGCAACATCATAAAATGCAAGTTTACTTGTAGACCAAGCAAATATATTCTCTCACATCCTTTTTCAATTTATCTCTTCTGTAAATTCATAATTTTATGTAATGGATTTTAAATTCATAATTTTATGTAATAGATTTTTGTAAAAGAAAGCAGGGACAATATGTTTTGAGGTTATCTGAAGGCAGCGCACGTAAGAATCTCTTCAACCTCAGTGCGTTCTTATAAACAGGTAGAATTGAGCCTATCTGATGTATTAAATAAAGACAAAAGGCCAAGAACATCATTCAAGGCCCTAAGGCCCAGTGTTTAGCCTTTTAAGTGAAACTTTGTGTCTAAGAAAGCTGAACAACTGTCATATCATCACTATGTGTGATGCTGTGGATTCTGCAAAGGCAGAGGAAAAAATAAGGGAAAAATGAAAAGAGCTTAAGACCCAAGGGCCTCTGGCCTCACCCTCAGTTGTTATACCCTAATTGCGCTGCAGACCATCAATTACTACAGTGCTGTCATGAGAATCAGCCAGAAGGTCCAAATAAAGCTCACCAGGAAACAGGAAACCGTTATCCACTCTTTCAAATGATGTCTGGAAACAATTCAGGTCAAAAGTACTGACTAACACTATTTCCAAGACAATATGTGCTCTACAGAGATTAAACTTATGAAAGAGAGTTAGTACTGGTTGATGCCTTTATGAGATGAGTGACAAGAGACGAATGAGCCTGAATCAGTCCCTAAACCTCTCATGTGTTGGCGGCCCCTAACATTCCAACAGTGTGTTATTGGAATGGCCTACAGCCTAGCACACCCACCAGCCTTTATGTGTGGCTTACCTTGATCTCAGGAGGAGACTATAGAAATCTGTATTTAATGGATGAGAAGATGGAGGCTTACATCAAAATTAATTCATGATGTGCCCAAAGATACACAGAGATTAAATGAAAAACTTAAGTGCTTGCACATATATTGAAAGATTTAACTTCATTTTGGGGGGAGAGGATGCTATGCATCTGAGTTCTAACAGCAGCTGCATCTTCTCAAATGTTTTCTAGACATCAAGCAAAACATGTACATCAAAGCTGAAAAATCCAACATTCTATCCTAACAGCAGTCAATGATGCCCTTATTTAAATGTGATGGCAAAACATGAGCGGTAGACAGAAAGGCCAACATCTGGTTTATAGAGGGAGCTCTGGGGGCCCTGGATACATAGAGAAGGGTGATAATCTCAGCTTGAGATAGCCATGTTACTGAGAAGATGACTTACTGAAAGGTGCAGGATTAATGATGAAAATAGTGTGTTGAATGTATCAGACAGATTTAAATCTATGAAGTATTGACCTATCTTTGTCAGCATTTCCTTTTCTTTCTTTCTTTCTTTCTTTCTTTCTTTCTTTCTTTCTTTCTTTCTTTCTTTCCTTCCTTCCTTCCTTCCTTCCTTCCTTCCTTCCTTCTTTCTTTCTTTCTTCTTTCTTTCTTTCATCTTTCTTTCTTTCTTTCTTTCTTTCTTTCTTTCTTTCTTTCTTTCTTTCTTTCTTTCTTTCTTTCTTTCTCTTTCTTCCTTCCTTCCTTTCTTTCTTTCTTCCTTCCTTTCTTTCTTTTCTTTTTTTTTGGTTTTTCAAGACAGGGTTTCTCTGTGTAGTTTTGGTGCCTGTCCTGGATCTTGCTCTGTAGACCAGGCTGGCCTTGAACTCACAGAGATCTGCTTGGCTCTGACTCCCAAGTGCTGGGATTAAAGGCATGTGCCATCACCGCCCGGTGGTAGTATTTCATGAATCTGTCTATCTATCTATCTATCTATCTATCTATCTATCTATCTATCTATCTATCTATCTTCTTCTATTGATTATATAATATGTAAATAAGGAAGGTATTTTCCATCTTTAACCTCCTCTCTTTCCACATATATATATATATATAAAATATATACATATAGTATGTATATATATAATATACATAGAGAAAGTTACATATGGAGAATATCTTCCTTGTTTCATTATTTTAAAGAACCCAGGGAACATGGGGATACTCCTAGAGAAGTAAAAAGTCCTTCAGTATTACTAAGAATGAGGGCCAATCTTGGTCCTACACATAGGAATATAAACAAGATGATGCAGAAAAGGAATTGCAATGTCACATGTACAAAGATGGCAAGGTCAATTTGTCACATGGAAATGTGACGGAACTGAGAGGAATTAGAGCCATTTGCCACGTTAATCAAACACTTGGCTATAGCCTTCACCACAGAAGTTTTTTCTGGAATCCTGGATGACAGATCTTTCCAATAGGCTATCCTGCTTTCTGTTACCCAGTAGGAATTTTGATTCTCTTAGGCAGAGAGAGGAGTGTCACCAGTGACTGACTGTGAGCATATCTCTGTAGTTTGCCATTTTTGTAACCGTTCCTGATGGCAGTTGTTTTCTGCAATGCCGATGCACACAGAAGGTCCTCATTACTGAATTTATCTGCTGTTTACAAAGCCAGTGAAAGATTTCAGCTTCATCAATGGTGATGTTTTATAAACATTCTCTAATGAATGGCCAAACTGAGCTATCCAGTCTCTTAGTCACTCAGCAGGCCCCGGCCACATGCTTTTGCTACCTACTGTAGCACATCAACAGCTTTGCACTTCCATCCTGCCAGAGCCCTATACAAGCTGACGTCACAGGCTCAGCAGAAAGATACAGCCTTGTCCCATCTCCACAAGCTCTTCAGCACTTCAGCACCCTACACTGCCAGGTAGCCTAGGGAATGGAAATCTATATTGATTCTCTCTGCAGTGTATGCAGGGTGGAGAGTGAAGGCAGGGTGGTACCACGAGGGATGCTATATTGAGAGGAAATGAAGGAAAGTGAGGTTTACAGTCCATACTAAAAGTCTTTAATTAAACTGAAATTATATGGTATGGGAAATTAGTGATCTCACCATATAAGTTGGGGTGTTAGCAAAGGAGAGAATTCTTTAAGAAATTCACTGCATAGGGAAGTTCATATTTGGAGAGTATCTATTAAATGGAAAAAAATCCTTAGCTTTACAGCCCTTGGTTCAGCTTAATCTATTTTAAACCAAGCAATAAGTGTGTGTGTGTGTGTGTGTGTGTGTGTGTGTGTGTGTGTGTGTGTGTGGTGTGCGAATCTCTGCATAGTCATAAAGGACTAACTCGTCCCCAAGTAGCATCAATAGAGCTAGCCCTTTTAAGTATTGCACACATCTTACTTATTCATGTGCAGTAAACGCAAAACCTCATGGGTTATAAGAAGGCCTTATATTGAAGACATAGCGCTTATCCTGGTGGACGATGAGATGAAATGGGAAAGATGAGAATATCTGAGCTGAGGCCTCAACCGTGGTCCATATCCCTTGCCAATCCATGTTCTTGTCCTCCCTTAGTTTTCAGGACAAGGTTTCCAATATAGAAATGAGAATAATGTGAGTTGGGGGGGTGTGTCTAGATATCCTAGGAAATCCACATTTATGCTTTCTCATCCAAGATGGGAGCAAAAACAGCATCACAATGACTGTCACTCACAGATTATTAAGAGAAAAACCAGGGACATAGTCAAGCGTTGAGTCATAATTTTTTTCCAAGACAGGATTTCTGTGTAGCCCTGGCTGTCCTGGAACTGGCTCTGTAGACCAGGCTGGCCTTGAACTCAGAGATCTGCCTGCCTCTGCCTCCCGCGTGCTGGGATTAAAGGTGTGAGCCACCACCACCCGGCTGTGTTGTAATTTTAACATAAATGGGTAAATGCAGCTTTAATTATTTACTCTCAACAGTCGCTGATTTTATACAGGCTGCTTAAACCCTTTACATCTCCATTTTCTTCAAAATGGCTTACTTAAAATGATCTCAGAGTTGCTGGTATAGACTGCATAGGAAAATCTTAATATAAGCTGTGTACTATCATCAGAATACTCACCTTCATTAAAATTTCGGCCTTCCTTCTTCTCAGTCTTCCTTCCCTCTTTCCCTTCTCCATTTCTTCCTTTTGTTTCCTTCCTTATTTATTTATCCCTTTCTTTCCCTGCCCCCCCCCCCCCCCCCCGGTCTTCCTCTCCTCTCCTCTTTTTCCCCCTCCTATACCTTAGCTTAGGTAGTTTATCTCTGTTGCATGGGGCAGGTAGTGTCTTTCATATGGGTTCTAAGAAAATGCAGTTTGGTTGGATATTTTGGATCTGCCATTGCATACTGAGATTCTCTATTTCCTTGCTCTCTATAACTTTATATTGATATCTTTCAGCTTTGTTCTGTTAGTGGTAATTTCAGTGACAATAATGATTGTGGCTTGCCAGTTTCTCTAGGAAGCAATCCTCCCTTTACAGTAATTTAACTTGTAACACACACACACACACACACACATCACACCACTACTGTTAGGGGAAGGATTTAATGGCAACCACTTGCACACCAGCAGAAAAGGCTCAGAGAGGCCCTGGTTTTTAATAGAGTGTACCTGTGCATGAACATGGACCAAATTAGTATTTCCAGTCTGTTTGTTGTCTTCATACATTTTATATAATAAAATGTTCCCTTGTTCTTGCAAGACAACTAGTAAATTACAGGCACATGGAGTTCTTTTTGTTTGCTTCCCCATAGTGGGAAAACCAGATTATTTAGAAACACTGTGCACATTTTCATTTGAAATTATGGCTTTAGTGAATTTGTCTCCACCCACCATATTTCAGCCCTTCCCCTCACACCCAGTTTTTACTTGCTCCCTGTCCCCAGTGCAGCCTGTTCACCCCATATACTACTTGGCTTCTTCCTTCTGTTGGAATTTCAGCATTCCCTCCTACACTGTGCCTACCCCCACACTGTCACAAGCTGATACCCCCAAAACTGCAGGACTTCTGATAACTGAGTCAAAAGTGGCTTCTTGTCAATTATCAAAAAAGACATCCTGAGAGCCAGTCAGCTGGGGGAGATCTGCCCTGTCAGAAGAAGGCATTGGTAAGCAGGAAGGAGAGAGCAGATGGGGGTGGGGGGATGGGGGTGGGAGGGTAGGGAAGGTTTGGGAGTGTTGGGGTGGGTGGGGGTGGTGTGGGAGCCAGGAGTCCGGAGGGATCAGCGGGGGGGGGGGGGGGGGGGGGACTGAAAGGGAGAGTGAAGAAAGGCAGCAATGGGAAGACCCAGTGGGAAGACTCAGAACTGGGGTTGAAACAGCTGGGGTGCTGTAATGATGTTTTCTGAGGTGGGTCCTTGTCAAAGTTCCCTCCGCTTTCCTTCAATCTGCTCACTCCCATCCATCTGCCCAGGTTCTCTTTCTTCTCTAGTTTAATATATTCTCTCTTTTTAACATGTTCTTTATGATTTACTGTTGTTTTCAACAGTATTTATAGTTGCCCAGGCTCTTCTGGAGTCTGATATATGGTCTTTAAGTATTATTTAAATTTTGAGTTTTTATTTAACTTGCTATTTCTTTAGATTGTGTATTTTCATCTTGATTATAAATTCTTAGAGGGTAGGAAATAAATTTTATGGATCTTCCTTCTTTTATAATATTTATGGCAATAAATCCTCAAAAATATTTATAAGTTTAATTTATTTCTTCTGTCTTTGAAGTAATTTAAAGCATAAGACACCAGGTATAAGTATTAAAATAAAACTAAATGATACTCCAGAATTCAAGGATATAAAGAGTCATAGAGAAAGAAAACTGGTATTACAAAACAACAGTGGTATGTAAACATAGTTTAGGGGCATTGGTTGTGTACAATTAACTCAAGCAAGCATGAAAGACTTTGGGTGACAATTTGGAAGTACAAAGGGCACTTATGTTCATTCAGTATGCTTAGTGGCTTATAGAGGTCAAGGTAAGTTTGGGGACAAAATCTGTCAGATAGAAATGCAAAGGAGCTGTGTCATGACAAGTGATCCCAAGTCAGCAGATAATGTAGAGTCAGACATTGTGCATATTTCTTGTAAACCAGAGGGTGGAATACCTGGCATACAGATGCATATGAAACTGAACATCACTCACATTTTATTTCCCCAACTAGTTCCTATTGGACATTTCCCGAGGGTGGAGGGGAGAAAGCTGTTGGCGAACCTTGGTGAATAAACCTATAGAATACTGTCAATTTGACTGTTTTGAGTTCAGGGGGATTATAATATTTTAACAAATTATTGTTTCTTGTTTTACACTGAAAATAACTGAGGTAGGGACAGACAGTGGTGGTGCAAGTCTTTAATCCCAGCACTTGGGAGGCAGAGGCAGGCAGATCTCTGTGAGTTCCAAGCCAGCCTGATCTGCAGAGCGAAATCCAGGACAGCCAGGGCTGTTACACAGAGAAACCTTGAAAAAAACCCAACCAACCTCAGTCCTGGAAAGAACAGAACCTCTGCACTGTTTACAAGTTTCATGACAGAGCATCGGGGGAGATGGGGATCTGAGACCAGCAGACAGAGATGATTACAGCAAAGCATCATTTCTCCCAGATCAGAAGAAACTCTGAAATTAGGAGTGCAAGATTTATTTTAAAGGTAAAATAATTACTGCTATTAAAAACTTCCAAGAAACAAACCAAGAAATGGTAAAAACCGCAACCAACGTTCCTCCCTAGGCTGGGGAGTTTCTCTTCATTTTGCCCCGCCCCTTTGTTCCGCTGCTGCTGCCTCTTTCTCTCCTCTGGTTTGATGTCCACGAGAGCTTAAATGACCGAGTGTCAGCTTTTTCATCCACTCCTGCACACCCCACAAAATCCTTTTTATTTCTCTAACCTTAAAATCTGCCTCCTAGCTCAGTTCTTGCTTTTTTCTCTTAAGTCCTGTAACCAAAGTGTTTTCAACAATAGGGTCTCACCATCTACTACTGGTGACTAATGATGAACAATGTCAACAGTCTTGTTGTGGCAAATTTTAGGGCTCCCTGACTGCCTGGCACTGGGAGGTTTGTGTAATAATCCGTGTCTTTGGGGAAGGACATTATCGCTGCCCCCCATCCCATAAAGGGTACTACAGCTTAAACTTTTCTTTTTTAATTATGTGTTTTAATCTGTTTAAAGGACAGTCAGTTTCTGTCTGACTTTTTCATAACGTTAAGTATTGATTATTCGCTCCCCATCCCCTCAGATGCCTTGTACTCCCAGCTCCCTCAACATACTCACCTCCATTTTTTCTTTTCTGCCTTCATATCGTCTTGTGTTTCACTATCCACCCCTCCTCAATGCATTCATTTCACACCCACCTCCTCAAACAGCACCTTTCTATCTTTTTGAACACTACATGCGCTCCAAGTTCAACACACTGCCTTGAAACTTCATAGCTAATATGTACATATCTTTAATGGGGCCGTCAATATCAGACTCTATCCCCAAGACTCAGGAAACTTGTGGGAAAGGGGACTCAGGAATGTTAGAGCTGGAGGATGAGGGGGTGTGTTGCAAAAAGACTTCTTCTGGGCGTGGTATGGATATTACATTCATAAATCCATTGCAGTTGTGAATACTGAACAAGTCTTGGGCAAAATTCGGCCCCTTAAAATTTCATGTGAAAGGGATATGGCTGTGGCTCATGGGGCCCCACCCTTTCCTCAAGGACAACTAACAGTTAATATTAGTAGGGGAAGTGTATCACTTTCTTCAGTGGTATGGCCATTGATAAGTTGCCCATGCTCCAGTAAATAATCTCCTCCTATCCATACTCTTAAAGATAACCTAATTAAACCCTCACACACACACACACACACACACACACACACACACACACACACACCATACACAAATACATAGACACACACACACACATGCATACACATACACAGATGCACACACACACACAGACATACACATATATACACACATGCATACACACACACACATAGACATGCATACCCAGAGATACACAAACACATAGAGACACACACATGCATATACACAGACACACACAGAGATATGCACTTACAGAGACACACATATGGATACACACACATACACACACACACACACACACACATACACGCTTGAAAGTAAGAGAGGGACTTGTTGGGAAGAAGGGTTCAGTGGGACAATTAGAGAGAATGACATAATAGATAACAGGTAATAGGGGTAAAATGACTAATATTCATTATATACATGTATGAAACTATTAACAAAAACAAATTTAAAAAGATTAAAAAAAACTGTCTCCCATTTCTTCATCATAGAAAGCAAATTAAAAATATTTCTTTTTTCTTGCCCAGAGTCTTCTTCAGTGACAAGCACACATGTTGTCTGCCTCACCAGGCTCATTTGCATTTTCTGGAGTGTAATTTTGAGACAGCCCAGCATGGTTGAAACAGCTTGGGCTCTGAAGACGGATAGACGTGTGTTGAGATTCAGTTGTCCCTAGTAGGCATTTGACAGCACTTCTTCCTGCAAATTTCTCACGGGGATGAGCAGAGCTGTCCCCTCTGATCTCGCTTTCGGTTCCTGAACTATTCCATTCAGTCCCATGCATCTTAATATTCAATGAAGTTTAAATTTTTATTATAACCACAAGTCTTAACTCAAATAGACAAAATTTTAAAAATTATCAGTGTTATGTGGTCTAGGATATGATGCTTATAAACTAATACTATCACACTGAAAAACGATGAGCTGCTATGTTTGAAGATGAAAAAGTATGTGAGTTGAGCCTATGATCTAACAACTCCATTCCTACCTGTGTTTGCTCAACAGAAACTAACACGTGTGTGGATAGTGAGGATTGGTCAGGTATTTACAGCAGCATTACTCCTAATAGCCTCAAATTAAAATAAATTCTAAGTGTTCATCAATGTGCATAAGGAAATCACATTTACATGTTTGTATTATAAATGAAAAGAGAGCAAGGCACACTTACATATAGTTCAAATTGATCTTAGAAATCTTAGGTGCAGAAGCCCACACTGTTCTAGAATCACAAATCACACCCCCAAAAACAAAAACAAAAATCTGTGGTATAAAGGCCAAGAAAGGCATTATCAAGGGATAGGAGTAATCTAAGCTACCCTGTTGATCTGGTTGGTGTTAACTTCCCTGGTTAACTTTCCTTGGAAAGTCTTCCTTAGATGTTTTACTTAGAAACAACATTGAAAGTAAAAAAACTCTGAATCTGTCACTATTTGAGTGTTCCTGTTATGATCCTGTGCTAATAACTTGGAAGGTTTCCTCATGAGCACAGCCCAGAGGTGGGCTTCCTGTTTCTTCATATCATTCCAAATACTAACAACTGCTCACCCTTCCAAGGTTAAGTCTGGTTTGCAGAATGGATGCTGGTGAACAGAGCTTTAGAAATCCGCATCCCACATTCCAATCCTAGTTTGTTCACTGAGTAGTGTTGTGATCACAACATCTGTGAAGTGTGGATGGCAGTAGAACGGCCTTCCAAGGTACTCACAGAAAAAGCGAGAGAAGTGATGGTACCAGCACCTGCCACTTCTAGTCAAGTCATAGCATGCCACTGTTATTATTACGCCTTTCAAAACAAAGATCAAAACCACAAACAACACTCACTGTTCAGCTCTCCTCAAGCTCAGGATTGTGTTTTGTTCATTTGGTTCAAGGCGGAAATGGCTTCATTTCTGTTTACTTACAGAAAACTGTTTTTCATTTGCTTCCATATCTACATGACCTTTATGTGTAGGATACAATGGCATCCTGAAGAAGGGGACAAAAAAGAAGGGAACAGAACCTGCTGCTAGTGAGGAGCTTTCAGAGAAGGGGTGGTGGTGGTGGTGACTATCTGATTGCTAACTTCCACTTCTCTCCCAAAAGGAAGACACAATTTTTTGAAATTTCTGGAAACTGACTGTAAAGCGTCACTGTCTAGATTCAGTTTGAACCCTAGAAAAAAGGTTTCTCATACATCCTAAAGCAACATCAGCTTCTGTGGGAATCTGCCTGTAAAATGGGATCTTAGAGTCACGTGAATTCAAATAACAGTCAGGGAGGCCAGCATAGCTCCCTTCTTTTGTTCAATTTCAATGAGTTCCTCATGGAAGGTCACACATTTCAAACGTCTCTAGAAGGCCGAATGCCACTTCTGGTATGTGCAGTCATGTTTAAGTTTCAATTTTTATAGCTAGCACTTGCTCACACTAGCTAATCCCTATCTAACTAATAAGGTCCTCTACTTCCACCTCTACTGATTAATCATCTGGTGGAGTTTTTAATATCCATTTGTGTTTAATTTGCTGGTATTATAAATGCCTTGATCCTGAAAGTGATGAATGATCTTCCAAGAGACAGGACTTCAGTTTTGATTTATGTAGTTCTGAGCTCACTGAAACTATACCCTTGGAGATGGTTGCAATAAAGGGCCCTGAAATAATTTCTGTGTCCTTAAAGCCTTCCCTGCTGTTTGCCTAAGCCTTGTTTTTGTTTGTGTGATTCGCAGTTCCTTGTACATGCTCTAGCATCAGCTTCCAATTTCATTTCCCAGTGGGAACTATTGTCCTTGTGCAAGCTGGTAGCTTCACTCAGTGGGGTCCTTTCCCTGGCTCTCAAACAAGCTTTCTGCATTCTTATCTACCTGCCTCATACAGCACTATGTTTGCTTTTAATAACCCTCTAGAACTTTCTCCCTGTTCTCAAACTTTACTTAGTCTTCAAGCAGTAAGAATGAAATTTCCAAAGTCACATTAAGCAAGTTTTATGGTCAATATTTCTAGCTTTTCCTGTTGGCATTATTAGAGTAGTTTCTAACTATAAAATTATAGTAATTGGCATGGGATTTAATTTTTTAAATAAAGGTTTTTGTTTTTGTTTTGTTTTATGTATGAGAGAATGCACTTGCTGGGAAATCTGAAGCCTGAGTTTGATCCCCGAAATCCACACACTAGTGAAAGGTCAGAACCAGCACACACAATTGTCCTGTGATCTCCACGTACACCCTGTGGCAGGCATGCTGAAGTAAGCATGTCCTCACACACATCATTCACAAACACACACACTAATGAAAAATAAAATTAAATAATATATAGTCTAGGTATTAAGAATAAGAACAAAATAAACACTTCTGATCCTACCATTCAATCTACTAGCAATTCTACTTATAATGCTTTTGATTACCAAAAACATGATTTTAAAGTCTGTATAAATGTTATTACTTCTTCATAAAAGGGAACCATAAAATAATGGTGTCTTTTTAGTAGTCATTAAAATATATGCGCATGACCCTTTCCCATGCATCTGTTATCAAGTGTCTTTCAATGGTGAGAAAAATATAAACATGTATTGATGACATGAAATACGCATTGCAACCTTTCCATGACAATAATGAGTATTCTTTACTGTTCTTGCATTTGTGAAATTATTTTCAGATTTAGGAGGCTTGGCTCCACTTTAGATCTCAAGATAGTGCTAATATCCTAACAAAGTTCAGGTCAATGGATAACTAACATATAGATCTTAGGCATTCAAATACTTTCAAATTTTAAGTCTCAATGAATGCATGCATGTCTGTTGTGCTGGTGCTGATGCTGAATTTATTCAGTAGAAAATGTTCTTTTAGAGTTTATTTCAGATTTGAGTCAACAAATGTTGGCAAATTATCATTTTCTTCCCCAGTTCCCTCTTTCCTTTCTTCCATCTTTCTCTTCAAAGTGGTCTTTTTTACTGCTTTGGTGGCTCTGCCTCTTAAATCACATAAAAAAATGAAAGACGTGTTCCCTATGTACAACCTACCAACTCCATTCAGTGTTTTGCTTATGTATGTGCATTTAGGGCTGACCTAGGAAGGGTGGAAATGATGTAAACACAGTACTCACATTTCATTTGAAATTCTCAAGAAATTATTTTAGAAAATGTATAAAAAAAGAAAAAGCAGTCACCCAAAATGAAAAAAAAAAAAAAAAAAAACAACAAAGAAGCAAACAAAACTCCACAAACAAAAATCAGGATCTTTCTATTTTAAAAATATGCTTTCTGATTAAGGACACTTGTGTGAAGCCTCGCTCATTCTAAATGTGAACACTGCTTCATTCTCACGTTTTCACATCCTAAGAAGCAGAGAGCCGAGTTGCCAAACTGCCCCATACCTCACCTTAGCATCAGAGAAAGGCAAACAGGAATCACATAGCACACATTTCCGTATATTTTCCAGAAATAATAATGTTACATAGCTACTCCAATCAAATTATCTAGGCAATTGAGTTAAATACTGAGAATCTGCATCTTTGAAATATTACACCATTTATCAAATCAGCCAGTGCATGAAGCTGTGCTACAGATAAACAGATGAATACAATCTTTCTTATATGATCTTGGTTTAAATAAAATGATTACACTGAATTTTAAATAAAGCTTACTGTTTTGCATGTGAATTGTAGTTTAAATAAATTTGATACTAAATAGTAAGTTTTAAATTTATTTGTGTATTTATCTGTGTACTTAAACTAACTTTGCCACCTTCATTTTTCTAATTGACAGAGAACAACAGCTTACTAATTTGTATTTGACATCTTGACCTTTGTTTTTTAACTGTGAATCATTGAGTTTATCTCTTCATATTTCATGGTATTATACCTATACTAACTAATTAATTGTGAATCTTTCATGCAGGCAGGAAGGACTATATAACATAATGTAACATAATTTCTCAAAATATAACCACATAAAACTTAGTGTCATTTTTCCTATCATTAAATTTATGTTTTTCTCAAAGTCATTTTAGCCTTTCAATGTCTATTAATTCAAAGAAATTAAAAATCTTTGACATTACCAACAGTCAGATAATTATAAAATATATTATACAGTAAGTGAATCCTGTTCCACAGTACTCAATACTCAAAGCAAGAAGGAGGTGAATTTGAACTTCATCTCTATGCAGACATTTCAATTCTTGAACTAAGTCTGACAAATCCTTGTATCTATAATTCACTCCTCTGATACTTGATGTCATGAACATGAATAATTACTTTTTTTTTTGCTGGATATATTTGCTCATCCATTAGAACCCTGCTGAGTTAGCTCAGAGTTTGAGAAGAAGTGAAAAGAAAAAAAAAAAGAAAAAGAGAAAACACCATTTTCCCATTTTTTTAAAAAATATTTTTTGTGATTATAATAATTACATCATTTCCCCCTACCCTTTCCCTCAAAAAACTCTCCCATATACCCCTCCTGGCTCTCTTTCAAAATCCATGGCCTCATTTTTTTCTTTGGTTATTGTTGTGTTCATCCATTCATTCCTAAATACATAAATACACCTTGCTCAGTCTGTATTGTGTCATTTGTGTGTGTATTTTCAGGGCTGGCCGTCTGGTACTGGGTAACCAGTTGGTGTGCTCTTCCCTGGAGAAGACTATTTCCTTGTACTTCTTTGTGCAGAGTTGAGGCCTCTTGGGATTTCCCCAGCTTGCTTTAGCACCTTGATGGTCCTTGTTCAGCTCATGATTGTGTGGTCATATTGGTGAGACTTTATGGGTGTGACTTCTGACCTTACACAGAGACACAGTTTCACAGCACCTCTCTGATCCTCTGGATCTTACACTCTTTCTGCCCCTTTTCACAGTGATCCCTTTGTTAGATCTTTTCTGGGTTCTTGAAGGGTTTGCCCTCAGCTCAGATGAAAATTTTTTATTTAAACTATATATATATATATTTATACATAGATTTACATATACTATAGATTTTTTGATAGATCGGTAACAGTTTGATTCCTTATGACTTCTTCAGACATCCCCACAGCTATTTTTACCCTCCTCTCTTCTTCTGTATTTATCTCTTTTCTCCTCCCTAATTAGTCACCCATTTCTCCAATCAGATCACTTGTACTCTACTACTCCCCACTTTAATGCCCCTACCAATGATTCCTTCTTGCTTTCTGAGTTTTACACCTGTATATGTACTCACATTTGGTGATTTGAAGTTAGGCGCCTCCGATGAGATAGAACATGTGGCTTGTGTCCACCTGGGTCGAGGTTACCTCACTCAGTATAATCTGTTCTAGTTCTGCAAAGTTCATGATTTCATTATTCTTTGCATCTAAACCATATTACATAGTATAAATGTACCATTATCCATTCTCTGGTTGAAGGACATTTAGGTTGTTTCCATTTTCCAAGAGGAAACACCAGTGTTGATTTTGACATGTTGGTCTGTGTGAAGTTTTTCTCTAATCTTTTATTTTAAAATAATTCATTAAGCAGTCCTTCTAAATTTTGTTAATGCTTCACCCTTCCCCATTCCTGGTTTCTCTTTCCAAATTTTCCTTATAGGTGCATGATTTCTTAAGCAACTCAAACTTTGGTGGCTCACCTTGTAATAAATTTTAATAGAATGGGGAAATAAGACAATGTGGTGAGAGCAAATTTTAGAGTTTCCAAGAGCCACGGGCAGTGTTATGAGTAGCAACAGAATCTCAGCATGGTTGGCATGATCCTTGCCTGCTCTTAAATAATTGCCTCCTACACCTTTACTTATACAGCACGCTGTTCATGTGTACAGAAAACAAGTTTTCTTTTCTTTTTTTTTAAAAAAAATTCTTCTCTCATATATTACATCTTGACTGCAGTTTCCCTTCCCCCTCTCCCACCTGGCTCACCCTCACATCCCCTGTCACTCAGATCCACCCTTTTTCCTATTTCCTCTCACAGAAGAGCAGGCCTCCCAGGGACATCAACCAAACATGGCATGATATGCTGTTGTAAGATCAGGCACATACTATCAAATCAAGGCTGGACAAGGCAACCCAGTAGGAGGGAAAGGGTCTCATAAATAGGCAAAAGAGTCAGGGACTACTCCCACTGTTAGGAATCCCACAAGAACGCAAAGCTACTCAGCCATAACATATATGCAGAGGACCTAGGTCAGACCCCTACAGGTTCCCTGATCTCTATGAGCTCCCGTGAGTCCCAGTCAATTGATTCTGTGGACTGTGTTCTCATGGTGTCCCTGACCCATTTGATTCCTTCAACCCTTCCATCCTTCCTCCCCCTCCTCCACAGAACTTCCTGAGCCCTGCCTAATGTTTGGTTGCTGGTTGAAGTCTCTCTAGTCTCTTTGATGATGATTCTGTTAGGCTCTAGTTGCAGAGCACTCCGCAGGCAGAACAAGCTATAGGTCAAAAGTTTTGTGGCTGGGTTGGTGTCCCAATCCCTCCACTTGAGGCTTTGCTTGGTTACAGAAGATGACCAGTTCAGGCTCTGTGTTCCCTATTACTAAGAGTCTTTACTAGGGTTACTTTCATAGATTACATGGATTTCCATTGCACTAGTTTTCTACCTCACCCCTAAAATGTCTTCCAATTCCAGTTGTTTCTCCCAGTAATTACCCCCTCCCCAACTTTATCCCTCCTGTCCCCAACCCCATCTGCCCCTAGTCTACCCCAAAAGTATCTTCTATTTCCCCTTCCCAGGGAGATCCATGTGTACCCCCCTTAAGCCCTCCTTGTTACTTAGCATCTCTGGGTCTGTGAATTGTAGCTTGATTATCTTTTACTTACCAGCTAATGTCCACTTATAAATGAGTACATGCCATGTTTGTCTTTCTGGTCTGGTTGTTTTTTTCAAGTTCTATCCATTTGCCTGCAAATTTAATGATGTCATTGCTTTAACAGCTGAGTTAATACTTCCATCGTGTAAATGTACCATGTTTTCTTTATCCATTCTTCAGTTGAGGGGTAACTAGGTTGTTTCCAGTTTCTGGCCATTATTAATAAAGCTGCTATGAACATAGTTGAGCAAGAGTCCCTGTGATAGGATGGAGTGTCTTTTGGGTATATGCCCAGGAATAGTATATCTGGGTCTTGAGGTAGATTGCTTCCAATTTTCTGTGAAACTGCCATGTTGATTTCCAAACTGGCTGCACAAGTTTGCACTCCCACTAGCAGTGGAGCAGTGTTCCCCTTGCTCCACATCCTCTCCAGTATGAGCTGTCACTTGAGTTTTGGATCTTAGCCATTCAGACAAGTGTAAGATGGAATCTCAAAGTCATTTAGTATTCATTTCCCTGATGGCTAAGGATGTTGAACATTTCTTTAAAATGTTACTTGGCCATTTGAGTGTCCTCTGTTGAGAATTCTTGGTTTAGATCTGTACCCCACTTTTAATTGGATTATTTGTTTTGTTAATGTCTAGTTTCTTGAGTTCTTTATGTATTTTGGATATTATTTATAGACATTGAAAAAACAATACTCAGCTTCACATGGAAAAACAACAAAACCCAGGATAGCTAAAAAAAAAATCCTATACAATAAAAGAACTTCTGGAGGTATCACTACCTCTGATTTCAGACTGTACTACAGAACTGTAGTAATAAAACCTGAATGGTATTGGCATAAAAACAGACATATTGATCAGTGGATTCAAATCAAAGACCCAGACATAAATTCACACACATATAGACACTTGCTTTTTGATAAAGAAGTCAGAAATATACAATGGAAAAAAAGAAAACATAATAAATGGTGCTAGTCTAACTGATGTTGATATGTAGAAGAATGCAAATAAATCTATATATATCACCCTGCATAAAACTCAGGTCCAAATGGATCAAAGACCTCAACATAAAACCAGATACATTGAACCTGATAGAAGTGAAAGTGGTGAATAGCCTTGAACATATTGGCACAGGAGACAATTTCCTGAACAGGACACCACAACACAGACACTATTATCAGCAATTAATAAATTGAACCTCATGAAACTGAAAAGCGTCTGTAAGGTAAAGGATGCCATCAATAAGACAAAAAGGCAGCCTACAGAACGGGAAAAGAACTTTTCTTGTTTTCAATAACACGACATTTTTGAGAATTTTGTATGAGTACTGTATTTCCATCATTTCCACTTCCCTTCTTCCTCCAGCTCCTCTCATGTTCCCCTACTCCTTTCTTAAATCCATGGACTCTTATTCTTTAATAGTATTTACAAACACACACACATTTGTAAACACAGTCTGCTGAGTTTATTTGGTGTTCCTCATATATACATGTGTTTAGGATTGAGTGCTCAGGATTGGATCACCTATCAGGGTACTCCTCCAGGAGAAGATTGAATATTCTTCTCTTAGTAGTCATTGTTTGCCTGTATCTCTTCATATAGGGATGAGGCCTTGTGAGATTTCTCCCATTCATGTTGGTATGCCAATTGGTGTCGTTGTTCAGGTTTTGTTTAGAAGACCATGTTGTTGAGACTGGATGGGTATAGTTTCCTCGTCACACACAGAAGACACTCTCTTGCATTAGATGTCCAGTCCTCTGGCTCTTACAATCTTTCTGATCCCTCTTTTGTGATGTTCCTTGAGTCGTCTGTGTGGGGGTTGTGTTGTAACTCCATCAGATGGGGCTGAGCACCCCACAGTCAGTTGTTCTAGGCATTTTGACCAGCTGTGACTTTCCAGATTGATCTCTGCTGCAAAAAGAAGCTTCTTTGATGAGGGCTAAGCTGGGGATCAGGTAAGTACTTAGAATGTAGTTGGAAATAATATTGGTTGAGGAAAGTGGCAGTAGTAGGTTCTCCTCTATGGCCTATGGATTAACTAACCATGGACAGAAGTTAGATTAATAGTGTCAGATATTAGTTTCCTTTCATTGAAGTTAGATGGCTCTTGGTTACCACAGAGATGTGTGTTATTTTTTTCTTGACTGGATATCTTGTTGTACTGGTGGACACTTTTGTGGTTCATAGATGTTTCAGCCAGGCTACTAGAATTTCCTAAATTTTTTTGGGATTATTTGTAGGTCTTACAAATTGAAACACCCCCTCTGTATTCAGTGACTATGAACTTTGGCATTGCTTTATGGTGAGACAAGAAACTCAAGTCAATTAAGCAGATTTCAGGGAATAGGAAGATTTTTTATAAAATACGCCTCAAGGAATCTCATTCAAATATCCTTCTTTTGTGAAATGGTCAAGGGGTGCGTGTTGATAAAGAAATTAATCTTTAATTTTGGTTCATGCAAGTAAACTGGACAGTAAGCATTATAACTCTAAGAAACCTCAAGGTGAACATCCAAGAGTGAGCTTTCTGTAGAACCTCTTCTAAAAAGCATGCCTTAGGGGAATAGGTAACTACATAGGCATCTTCAAGGTAAAAAAGACTGTTTTTTTCCTATTTCTTCAACAATTTTACTCGGGTAATACAGGTCCTAGAAGCTTCAAGAGTAAAAGTGTCCTGAATGTTGTGTCTGTATTTGATCCCATCAATATTAGTGTTCCCTTATTAGATCACAGGCATCATTAAAAATTATCTCTTCAGTAATGTATGTGGAATGATAAATGAATTGGAAAGTCTGAACTTGGAAATATTTATCTTAGATAAATGTACCACACACTTAAAAATCTAAAAGGAACAAAAACCTAAGGAAAAATAGACTATTGGTATTTGCTGAATATTGCTAAGGAATAAAAGGTTAAATAAAACAGATAGAATCTTCCCCCAATTACTATTGGCTGAGATGGGACTGTGAACATTCAGAATCCAAATAACAAATAATCCAAAGGTCATCTTTGTTTTTGAAGCATAAAATCCAATTTCTTCTGCAGAACATTTTCTCTGCTGGATAACTGAATAGCCGACTCTGCTTTAATTTCCAGAGAACAATTCAGTTTAAGGTGAAGGGCTCCCAGGCACACATTGCTCTCAGGAAATCAGGTTCTGAGGCCCCATCAGAGGAAAGGTCTAAATGAAGACAACTATGACCTTCTGCTGATGACATTATTTGCCAGGAGCAAGCAGTTTCTGATGGAGGTGTGGAAAAACTGCTGCATTCTACTATGGCCTCGACATTCTCAAGTTTTATAGAATCCAAAGCAAACCCATGATATGAGCACCCGCACAGATACCCAGATTACTAATGAGTGATTTAGTGAAACTTAGTGATCTGTGGGCTGGAGGTGACCCACCATGTCTGTATCTGAGTATTTAACTCTTTTGGTGCAACAGGCACATGGACGAGCGTAGAAACACTTGAGGAAATGACTGTGTGTTGTCTTGTTTCACAGTACAGAGGCTGATGCCTTCATCCACGTAAAGAATGAGTAGAGATAAATTCTATTTATTTACTTTAAAATTCATGAGGACAGATTTGTGACCTAAAAGAAAAATTGCAAAAAACGAACAAGATGGAATCACATAGATTAACTCTTGGTTAATTCTTTTTTCAGTGACCACCCCCCCATTCTGTACTTTCCTCGCCTTCTGTTTTCCTACAGCTAACACTTGCACATACACCCACATAGACAACCTCTGTCAGAGACAAACACTCTAGGAAGGATTATACTGAACATGGAGGAGCTTCAGTCAGCTCAGGAAGCTCAGACCTCAGCTGACGCAGTGTGGCTGTTGGGTAATGACCCAGGCAAGTGGAATGAGGAGACTGAGAAGGAATGAAGGGATGACAGATGTGCTTGGCAAATTACACTGATTACACTGTGCTCATCAAAGTTCAGCTCAAGTTCAAGAAAATATTTGTGGACAATTTCATGAATAATTCAGTTTGAATTTTGCTGTTAGCTTTTAGTGAAAACCATGAAGCAATTGATGTTATGATAATTTGTAGCAAACTGTGTATTTTGCTATCTTGTGTCTGTTCTAAATTCTACCAGTCCCTTTTTAATGAGAAGCCTATATAGGCTGGCGATAGCTAGGCTCTTTATTTATGACAGGGCCCAGGAAGATGTTCATCTTGTATTAGTTTCTTAAATAAAAAAGAATCAAATTTGTTCTTTTAGAATTTCATACATATATAAACTATATTTTGATCATATCATCCTGAACTCTCCCTCCAATTCTATCCAGGCCTCTGGCACCATGTACCATTCAGATCCTTTTCTCATGATTCATTCAATCTAATCAGTGCTGTCTGTAAGTGTACAGGTAAAGGAACATCCACTGAAACATGGGCAGCACACTTACCTGAACCTATTCTAGCAGCCTTCAACTGTCAAAGCTCCTCAGCAGAGGGGCTTCATGACCCTCTTACCTTAACCACACTAGAATTAGGATTGGTTTAATCTAGTTCAGGTCTTGTGTAGACAGCCACAGCCACCGTGAGTTTATGAATGCAACTGCCTTGTCGTGTCCAGAAGGCACTGTTTCTTAGCAGTCTTCCCCCACCTCCCGCTCTTACAATCTTTCTGTCCCATCTTAATCATGCTAATATCACTGGACTTTCTATAAATACAATCAAATAATTTGAAATATTTTAATGTTGGGAAACTTGTAATTGGATATCTTTATTTCATAGTCACCATTTAAAAATAGTTACGTGCAAATAGGTTTTTCTTTTTTCTCCTTTTTTTTAAAGCACCCCTGCTTCAGATATTAACAGAAGTCATTTGGTAACACGTTTAAAGCCTTTCAAGGCATTTTTTTCTGCCTTTACACAAAACAGGCTGTAAAGAATATTATACCTATTTCAAGAATGAGGACTCTGGGACACATTCACATTCTGTTCTAGACTGATAGCTTTTATATAGGAGAAATTGAAGTATCATTTTGATTATTTTTTCTATCAAGATTTGTAAGTTTATTCTAAGATTAGGCTGAAATTTTTATAATAAAATTAATTGAAGCACAGTAGATTTACAATGACAGTGTGTACAGAGGCATGCTTCAACTTCTGTGCAGGCCCCAAGTCATGTTCATGTTCCATGCTTCCACAAACACTTGCCAGGTGTACTTTGGGCTGCTGATTAGAAAGGCAGCTGCCTTGAAATCTACCACATTAAGAAATGCCAATAAAAATAATCTAAGTAGAACCCAACAGAACTATGTGTGATTCCAGTCCCAATGCAGAAGTCAGACAAATTTCTTGAGACTCATATGAAACTGAGAAGACAGAGACACTTCTAGGACACTTAATGATGCAAGGCTTTGTGAGGTTATAGGACCTGTGGCTTTCAGTGACAATATTGTTAAATAAGCATGTGTTAGAAACAGCAAGAGGAGATAATTGCACTGCTATTTGTGGGGGCAGGGATGAGTAAGGTAAAATTGAAACTAAATAACACTAATGAGAAACCATAACTTGCCTTGAGTCAAAAGAGGATGGAGGGAACGAGGTGTGTCATAGGGTAATTGTGGTGGTTTGGAAGCAAACGGCTCCCAAAGAGACTGGCACTGTTAGGAGGCGTGGCCTTGTTGGAGGAAGTGTGTCACTGTGGGGGTGGGCTTTGAGGTCCCTTTTGCTCAAGCTTCCCACTGTGTGACCATCAGTTGACTTCCTACTGCCGTCTGGTCAAGATGTAGCACTTTCAACTCCAGCACCATGTCTGCCTGCAGGCTGTCATACTTCCCCTCATGATGATAATGGACTGAACCTCTGAAACTGTAAGTGATTCCCCCCCCCATTAAATGTTTTCATTTATGAGTTGCCATGGTTATAGTGTCTTCACAGCAACAAAAATCCTAAGACAGTAATGTTGACCATAACTAAATTAACACAAGTACAATACTCAGTTGTAATAGTTCTTGTTAATAAGCAAATACTGAAACAAATCAAAATGCTGCTACAATCAAATCAGTCAAATGTGATTTGATACATTGTGTTTTGGGCCACCTGTAACGAATCAAAGATGGGAAAGACTTGACTCTTTTGGAACTTTGTTTAATTTTGCTCCTTTAAGAAATTATCTTTGGCCGAACGGTGGTGGCGCACGCCTTTAATCCCAGCACTCAGGAGGCAGAGCCAGGCGGATCTCTGTGAGTTCGAGGCCAGTCTGGGCTACCAAGTGAGTTCCAGGAGAGGCGCAAAGCTACACAGAGAAACCCTGTCTCGAAAAACCAAAAAAAAAAAAAAAAAAAAAAAAAAAGAAATTATCTTTGGAGGCACAAGAAATGGCTCAGCAGTTAAGAGAATGTGTTGCTCTCCCAGAGAACTGGTTTCCAGCACCCATATAGGCAACCACTTGTCTCACTAGTTCCAGGCTCTCCAAGTCCCTCTTCTGGCATCTCAACACAGCATGTTTTATTGGGGTTACTTACAGAAATATGGGTGAGGGTTTACAGAAGCAGAAATATCTCAAAGACAGCTGTATCAACAATGTCCATCTCAGCATGATTGACAGCTCATACAAGCTGGGAACCTGGAGCACACTGCACAGACTGTAGGCAGCTCAACAGGTTGGAGGTTTTCTTTCCAGGTGTCTCAGCTGGCCTAAGTCTTCCCAGGCTGCTAAACTGGTGTCTGTTTTGGTCAGGCAGCTTGTCTTGTCTGGGAGTCTTCTTTGTAGCCTGACTTGTCTGAGAGTGGTTCTTGGCAGTCTTCACTGTTTACTCCTGGAGAGGGGGACCTAGGGAATCTTGTCAGTTTCAGGGACTCCCTGAAGCTATCTTGAGTTGTTTACTTTCTGTCTTAAGGAGCTTTCCCTGCAAATCAGAACATTTCAATCTCAGAGGAAGCTGCTATACAACAGGTCTCTAGGCTAGAACCACTGTAGGGAGACAGATGTTATCAGCTGTTCAAAGTTCAGATTGACTGCTGATGTAGGGATGGTCATACGCTGTTTTGTAGTAGAGAATTGGGGTGACATAAAGACTATTTTATAACAGTTCTCAGAAAGGGAAGGAAGGAATAGAAGAGGGACAATGAATTTTTATGAAAGGAAGAAACTCAGAAATTAACTTCCTGTATCTGATAAGGAAGCTACCATTTTGAACACATAAACTACAGGCTGCAGTCCACTGCAGAATGAGATGTTTATTCAGAGGCATTTGATAGCAAACCTGTTCTTTCCTGCTTTTAAGACTAGCATACTGTGGCACCTCGGTCTAGCCTTACCAGTGCCCAGTCTGATTGTGGTATCTCCACTTTTTCTTTCCCTCTTGTCTGACTCTTGCCTTCCCCACAACACTTCTCTAATTAGAGTATTGACTATGTGGAGGCATTTCTTCTTCTTCCCTTCTATTGTAGAAGCTTAAGAGCTGGCGATTGAATGGGCCTTCACTGAGGTGCAGAGTTGCAGACCTCAGTGTTGGCACACTCTGGGAATTCTTGTTTCTGCCACTACCCCCTACTTTCAGGTCTAAGCCTTATTTTAATCTTTTTATAAGGAAAAAATGATGGATTCTGACAACCAAGAAACAGATGAAGGTATCAATACCACAGTGGGGGCCAGAGAAAATTGAATAGAATGCAGCTAAGATACAAACAAACAAACAAAACAAAACAAAACAAAACCATCCAGGGATCCAGCAACAGTTCATGCCAGGCATGTTCTTAACTGTTCTCAGTCTTGGTTTGTTTCTGATTAACTGGATCCTATGTTAACATGATGGAATTGCAGGAATTTGCAAATATTTTTTTATTCACTAAAGGCAGAAAGGAAATGAGCTTTAGATTGATACAAAATTCAATCATCCTCAAAAAGCCCATTGTCCTCCTCCTCACTTTCTTTTAGTGCACTGCATTTTGGCTCGTTTGTTGAGACTGACAGAGTTCTCAGACACAGGGGAGCCAGGATGAAATGTTTAAAAAAGGGGCAAAACAGAAGCAACTTTGAATGAACTGTAACTAATTCTATGTGATTAAATTATGCTAAAGATAATATGCATGTCTATTTACACTGAAAAGACAAGTAACGTGTTTAAGCGAAGTCCACAGGAACTTTGTTTTAAATTGTGTCTCTTAAGACAAAATTCAATTAAATTATTTTCTATTAAAAGTCACTCTTTCCAAAAACATGACATACATGTATTTGGTATGTTCAAAACCATCTGTATACAAGTTTTAGATTCTGAACTAATTAAACATTAACATTCACAAAGGAATTGATTTCTTGGTCAAGAACTCATTTATGGACACAAAGAATGAACTGACAACGTATTTTTTCCACTATAACTGCAGACCACCATGAAACAGCAAGCTAGCATCATTCTCCTAGTATCAGTTATAGATTGCTGTAAAGGCCTATTTTAGAAATAAAGGAGGAAGGACTTCTATATTAACAGCATTGGGAGAATATAAGGATTCTTACTTGGTAAGTATATACAGAGCAAGATGTGTTTTAAATTTACAACAATGACAACAAAACTAATAATTGATAATAATAGTAATTAGGAATAATAACTAATAATAATAATTGATAAATAATTCAAGACATACCAGTGTTATAAAAAATCTAAAAACAAAAGAAGGAACAAAATATATAGCAAGTTAGATACAGGAAAATCCTGGCTGAGTAAATGGGAGACGAAGGATATTTGGGGAATAAAAATACAGTCTGAATTGTAAATAATGTAAAGATTTTATTAAGGTGGAAAGATGGGAACTAATAGCTAAAAATAGTTATAGCTCAGTATGCATGTTTTAAGATTGTATTTACTTAAAATACATGCATGCACATATGTTCAGTTATGACAACGGCAATGCATAAATATGCATTTGAAAATCTAAAGGTGGCTTGTGACATTTTTATTCAAATGTCAAACAAACTTAGTTTATATCTATTTTGTAGTTACTGCTACTTCTAAATAGTATATGATTAGATAAGAAGGATTACTACTAGTAATCACTTATTTAAAACTACACAGGAACCAGGCCCAGATGCCATCTGAAGTCTGGTGAGATTGCTGTAATTTTCTTTCCATGACACAGAGTTTGCTTGAATCACACAAGATTTATTAGTCTACATGTCCCTCCCAATGTGACAGAGACAGACAGCTTTTCTCTCTCTCTCCTTCATGGCTGTCAAATACTCATTTATGTTTCCACACTCATTTTATTTTCCACCTCTTCTATGAGGCATCTTGACAACTCACAAATTATTTCTGATTTTTCAAGGGTCCATTAATAGAAATTCTATTCTCAAACACCATTGGAATACTCTTATCTTTCATGGTTTGTTAGCACATGATGGTCTCTATTCTAATAGTTGCGCGGTGAGTTCAAAAAGCTGTCAATGTAGCAAAACAAAATAAATTAAGATGACTTTCTCCAGGCCTATGAAGGCTGACCTGACATAAAAGTAAATAGCAAGTTGTCATGTGAGGACCTGGGGACAGTTAGTGTTCCACAAGCTTGCTTGGAGGGTGGGAGAGGCTGTTATGTTGTTGCTAGGTTATATCAGAGCTGGATATTTAGCTTAGTTTAGTTTTTGTTTTGTTTTTGAGACAGTTAAGCAATATGCAATTATGAAGGCTAATTTTATACCCCAGCTATGTAGCCCTGACTGGTCCCAAACTCATGATCTTTCAGGTTCAGCCTCCTGAGTGCTGGGGGTTACAGTTACATACTATTAGAGCTAGCTTAGAATCTCTATTCCTCTTCATCTCAGTTTCTACCTCTATTTCAATCTCAGTTCGGATATCCAAAGGTTTACTAAAGTCAAGACATACTTTAAAAGTTTTGATTTAGGCTGAAGTGAAGAGGCTGAATTATGAAAATGCTCTATAGGACCAGGGATAGACATAGTCAGTGATGATCCACAGTTCCATCTGAGTTTAAAAGCGGCATTGCATGGACAGATGATGACACTGTGAGCCTAAAGCATGCTCCAGACTCATCTAGAAGAGCAAAAGTATCGGGCACTTTGAATTTCCTTCACACTTTCTGCTGTTACTTTTTGATAAAAGAACTCATCTAATGTAGTGAACAATAGGCTGTGGTAGTTTCTTTCCAAATAGTTATATGGTGGACTCTAAAGCTGTCAGTAAAGCGAAACAGAACCAAGCAAATAGAAGTGCTCATCAGTTGACCTAGGAGGCTTTATTTGACACAAAATAGTGAAATAATGAGCTGTCAACGGAGTGGGACACATAGGGGACGTTCAGTTAACCAATTAAGAAACCCCTTCTTTTGTAGGTAGCTGGAATGTGGCCCACTGTGTAGTCCCCCACTCGACTTTTAAGCAGTTATGTCACATTTTTAGTTAGCAAAGCAATTTAGACTAAAGACACTTTTAAAATTCAGATACTCATGGTCTCTGTTAAAGGGCTTGGAAGGAGAAGGGGATGAGCATTCCAGAGACTATCCTTAGCAAGGAAGGAATCTGAACTCATGTCTTCCCATTTGCCTCATGCCTGTGGGTCCTCAGTAGGTGTGAATGAAATATGTGTGGAAAATTTCTTCTTTTTTCTCCCTAGTACGGTTACTTCTAATGCAAAATCAGTTACGTAGCCACCTTGTAGGAAAGGGGAGGTTGTAAAAATCCTGAGGAAATGAGATTCAAATAAGCAGAAAGGGTACATTGTGGAGACTGCACGAAAAGAGAGATCTGTGGAAATCCAGCAGCTGGCTCAGCAATTCATCCTAGCTCCTGAGCTGGAGCTGATACCCATCTCATTAACTGCATTGACTGATCCACCCTAACTGAAGCATTATGACTTCAATTTGCTGAACACTTGAAGATTTGCTTTCTATTTATCTACAAGAATGATGGTTCCCTTTCAGCTCTATATCCTCATAAAAACCATAAAAGAACTTAGCTTGAAGTGACTGACTAGACTGCTAATTCTGTTTAGCCCTAGAAATAAACTAGTTTGAAAGAAAATGCAGAAAAAGAATTAAAATTCTGAAATTTTCTTGAAATTAAAATCCTACAAATTGTGAGATATGTGAAGGAATAGTTTGTAAATTGACCATTTTTATTATAGTCCAATTAAGAGGAAAATTAAGATTGTAACTAAAAAATATATAGTTACACACACACACACACACACACACACACACACACACACAATTATATATATGATGCCTCCCTTCTAGCCATTGGACTTTAAGTCACTGATTTGAATGTTTACTGCCACCTCTAGAATAATTCTCTAAACACAGAAAATAAAATAGGGGGGTTATGGAGGAAACCAATGATCCTGAAACAATTTGTGAACTATCAATTAATGTGGTATAAAACATTAAGAAAACATTACATATGGTCTGTCAGAAAGGAATGTGGCTCCTGCAGTTCAAGCTTTTGATATTATCAGCAACTCCCGAGGTAATTGTTCTTCTTACAGGTAATGTAGGAACAATTGCCATTTTTCCTGGTGAAAAAACCATCAGGTTAGTGTCAACAGACCATAGTTGGCAGAGTGTAACGGAAGGAATTATTTCTTTTCTTTTCTTTTTTTTTTTTTGAGATAAGGTAGCCTTGGTTATTCTGGAACTCACTTTGTAGGCCAGGTTGGCCTTGAACTCAGAGATCCATTTATGAATGCTGGGATTAAAGGCGTGCACCACCACTGTCCAGTAGAACTTATTTCAATACAAATAAAAGTGTTCCTGTTTATCCCACTTAAATCTAAGACCTCTGAACTGAGAACACATACAGAAGGTCAGAGCAGATGACTGGTGAGGGACGTGGGGGGGAGCAGACGTCAGAATTAAACCCACAGTGGTCAGTGACACTTAAAACCAACTAACACAAGAGCTTCAAAAAGTGGGTCCTCAGGGCTTTGAAAGTATTTACTTTTAATTCCAGAGAAACTAAGCCACTAAAGCCCCCTTCCAGTTTAGAAACTCTCCTTAGAGAACTGGGAAATCCAAGCAGTCTCCAAACCAACATTCCTTTTGTTTCTGGGCTACTTTTTTTCTGAGTCGTGTTCTGTGTCAGTTTAGGAAGAATATGAGCTGAAAAATAAGGAGCTTATCTGAATTTATGAGAAGCATGTGACTGTTACCACATCACCCAGATCTACACTAGACATTTAGCTGATTGGGCTAGTGTGTTTCTCACGGTATTATCCTTCTGTAAAAAAGGTTGCTCTGATACTTTCAACTGAATGTATTCATTGTGTTGGATCATTCTTTATATAATGATGGATGCATTTAATGAATACTGTGGTTGAGAGTAAAAATATGTTTTCAGATAAATAACAAGATCAGGAAAGCTGCCTTTCTGCTCCCTGATGCATTCACTCTGATTAAAATGCACCCAGTGTGACCTGAGAACAAGGATGAGTCTTCAGTCCCTGGTCACATTCGTTCATCTAATAGCACTTTGTCTTTGGTATTTGGTACAGTCCTCAGCATTCAGAGACTCAATGTTTTGTCGGATAGAGTCAAAATTGCCACTTTTTAATTACTTTCTGCATTAATCTGAGTGAAGAAAACGGTATAATCAAAGCAGGTTATGTCTTCTGTAGTACTTTTAAGAAAAGGAACTTACTGTAGATGTGCTTTACCCTTTCTCCACTCACTCACCATATATATTTGAGTATCTATAACAGACTGCTGCCTTTTAGAATTGACAGACTTGTAGTTCAGTATAAACATACGATGGGTTATGTTGTATAATATATAACATAATAAAAGCACCGTGATAAAAATAGGACAAGGGAGTGATGGGAAGTTACTGTCTGATGCTGTGTAAAGATGCCCTCAGAGAGGAGGCCAGAAGAGAGTAAGGGGAAAGACATGTGAGTATCTGGAGAAAGGCTACTCCAGAAAGGGGCGTCATTGAGGTATTATGCCACAGGTACAGCAATGACTAGATGAGAGAGGACATGAGGCTTGGTCATGACATTTAATTTTTTTTTTTAAGATAGGGTTTCTCTGTGTAACCACTCTGGCTGTCCTGGAACTCTCTCTGTAGACTAGGCTGGCCTCAGACTCACAGAGATCCCCTCTGCCTTCCAAGTGCTGGGACTGAATGCATGTGCCACCACTGCCCATTGCTATTTAAATTTTATATGAAGTGTCAGAAGAAACCATTGGATAAATTTTCTTAATAAGGTGGTATTACTGCATAGATAGCCTGCAGATAGGTTAAGGCAATGGCAAGAAGGGTTGGCTCACTACGGAGGCGAGCAATTTCCACTGGAACTAAAAATATAATGCTAATTCATTAAATTTCCAAATTGGCTGAAATAACCTGAAGAATTATTTGGAAGATGTTGAGTTTAGGGAGCATCATATAATCATGCAGCCTATTCCCAATATAAATCAAAGCCTGTAATATTCCTATTAGAATCACTGTCCTTTTTTGAACTCTCAAAGGATAACTTCCAGCCACATCAATAATTTCAGCTGTACTAGTTACAACAACACTTGTATACAATAATCAATGGCTAGTGTTTTTAACATAATTTTTTATTGATTCTTTGGGAATTTTACATCATGTACTCCAATTCCTCTCATTTCCCAGTCCCTAAACATCCCGTCCCTCACCCCTGTAGCACCTTCCCCAAAAGAAAATTTTAAAAATGTTAATTAAAAACAAAACAAACAAAGTCTTTCCTGCCTCTCCAACACCTCTTCATTTGTCTTAGTGGCATTGGGAGCTGCGGTGTGTCACACAGTATACCCTTTTGTCCACTCAGCTTTACTTGCGAATATCCATTGCAATGACTTACTGGTTTGGTTCAAGGCCTCTGGCTTCTGGTACTCCATCAATACTACCTTCATCAAAGCTCCTCTGGGATATTCTGATGTTTCCCCTGAGTCATGGAGATCCTGCAGCTGTGGTTTGGCAGGACTGGTACCTTCAGGCACTCTGGCAGATCATAGATGGGGTAGATGTTGGGGTGGGCCAACTCAAAGCCCAGGATGTGGGTCTGAGTGGTAGCTGATTTGGTCAGTCTGGGTGCTCAGCCTACCCCCTCAGATGAGGGGTGGAACCAGCTTTTCTACGCCCATGCCATGGGGGTTATCTCTCCTATGCCTATGGTGAGGGGTGGGGTCATTTCTCCGGAGTATGGGGCCATCTCTCCCTTGAGGGGTGGAGCCAGCTCTTCTGCTGCAGTGACCAGGAAGGATCAGGGCCAGTGGAAGGCAATGGTGGCTCAGCATGACCCTTGAATTTCAACATGCATGGTTCCTATAGTTCCCTGTGGTAACATGAGTCATGGAGATCAACACAGACCCCAGATGTAGTAGGACCATGGACTCAGACATGGCCCTCAGCAGCAGTTTATGCCCAGATGTCACCATCACCTAATGGCAGCACAGGCCACCCAGATCAATATGGCCCTGGTGGCAGCATGGCCCTCAGACACCAACATGGTGTCAGATAGCTGACCAGACCCCAGGTATCTGCACAGCCCTTGGTGGTAACAAGAGCCATGGATATCAACTCAGACCCTGGCTGGTGTAGGACCATGGACCAAGACATGGTCCTCGGCAACAGCTCAGGCCCAGATGTCATCATGGCCCCAGGTGGCAGCATAGGCCACACAGATTGGCATGGCCCCAGCAGTGGCATGGCCCTTGGACAGCAACATGTCTGCAGGTGGCAGCCCAGACCTCAGGCATCCATGTGGCCTTTTATTTTACAAAGGTTTTCTCAACATCTAGGACAAAGGTGCTTCTGTGCTAGCTTCCCATGTGTAGCCGCACAATAAGTCATTGTTTTCTTCTCTAATATCATGGCTACCACACTACCTATACCTCTCTTTGTCATGAATCTCTCTACTCTGTGTCTCACTATTGGTCTTATTTTTTTTTAAAATAAACTAATAAAGAAGAATCACATGACTTCAGATGTTTATCTTGAGCTCCACAATTGTTCACAAGTCCTCCTTTAGCCACTGTGGTAGTTTGAATGAGAATGGGCCCCATAGGCTCATGTTGAAGTGCTTGGTTCCCAGTTGGTAGAAGTGTTTGGGAAGGATTAGGAGGTGTGGTCTTGTTGGAGGAGGTGTGTCGGGGGCTTAGAAGTTTGAAAAGCCCATACTGTTCCAGTTGTCTCTCTCCCTTTGGATTACATGTAAGCTCTCAGCCACTTCTTCAGCACCATCCCTGCCTACCTGCTGTCATACTCTTTGCCATGATGGTCATGGACTCTGTTATCCTCTAGAGCCAGGAACCCCAATTAAAGGCTTGTTTTTATGTTTCCTTGGCCATTGTCTTAGTTTGGATTGCTGTTGATATGATGAAACAGTATAACCAAAACCAAGTAGGATAGGAAAGGGTTTATTTGGCTTATACATTGATATTCATAATCCATTACTGGAGGAAGTCAAGGCAGGAACCCAAGGCAAGAATGTAAAGACAGAAACTGATGCAGAGGTCATGAAGGGGTACTCCTTACTGGCTTGTTCCCCATTGCTTGCTCAGCCCACTTTCTCTTTAATGAATTCAGGACCACCAGCCCAGGGATGACTTTATCCACAACGGGCTAGGCCCTCCCACATCAATCACTGAATAAGAAAATGTTCTACAGGCTTGCTTACAGCTCAATCTTATGGAAGAATTTTCTCATTTGGGGTTCTCTCATCTCAGATGACTCTAGCTTGTATCAATTTGACATAAAAGTAGATAATGCAGTCATGATGTTTTGTCATGGAGATAAAAAAGGAATCAAGATAGAAGTTGGTACCCGGAGTGGGGTATTACAGTGACAAGCCTGATCATGCTGAATTTGAGAAATATGGAAGACTGTAGGATTTTGGACTAGGAAAATGGTTGAATGCTACGTGGTACTTAATGGGCCTTCTAGTAGGTGTTTGGAAGACAGGAGTGCTGAAACCAATGTGTATTAGAAACTATTCTTGTGATATTTTGGCAAAGAATGTGGATGCTTTGTTGACTGTGTCCTAAGAATCTGCTTGAGACTAGAATGAAGAGTTTTGGGCTAATTTAATTGGCAGAGGAAATCTCAAGATATCCTAGTATTGACTGTATCACATGGTATAATGATCATTCTTATAAATATCAATAATAAAAAGAATAAACTAGAAAAAATACAAAATATACATTTTAAGGAAAAGGGAGCACCAGAAAATTTAATGTTAGAGACATGTCTTGTGCTCAAAGAGTTAAAAAGTTTGAAAAAGAGCTTGGTGTGAAATGGAATAAAGGAAATAGTGCTCTCAGGGCAAGAACTTACTCTGAAAGCCTCAAACTTAAAAAAAAATGCCCAAGCTGGGTGGCGATGGTGCAATCCTTTCATCCCAGCACTTGGGAGGCAGAGCCAGGCGGGTCTCTGTGAGTTCGAGGCTAGCCTGGTCTATAGAGCGAGATCCAGGACAGGTACCAAAACTACACAGAGAAACCCTGTCTTGAAACCCACTCCCACCCCCAAAAAGGCCCAAAGCATCTTCTATTCTTAAAGCATAAGGAAGCTTATTCAACAGCAACACCAGCACCAGCAGCAACAACAACAATAAATTAAAGTTTATACAAATGTATTCAAGTAGGAGTTCACATCCATCCCAAGCAGGAAGTAAAACTTGACAACACTGGTCATGTGGTTCCAGCTTTAGAGACATCAAAGATATAGGAGTGAAGGGGTTGTGGAATCTTTATCTGAGGTTAAGGAAACATACCAATGCTAGGCACATGCCAGGGGAGTCTCAGAGACCAATATGTAAAGCTGCAAAAGTGAAGCTTGGATTGTATTGGAGACTCTAAGATGTTGGAGGTGATAGAGCCATAAGATATTGGTCAGGGAAAGTTGCACACAGGGAGTGGAACCAGCCCAAGGAGAGAGAAGCATGTTGCAGTCAAGAAAGCTAAAAGGGCAGAGCGGTCTAAGTCTTTTGATGTTGGATATAGAACTACAGTATCTGCAGTTTGCCCTGCCGGGTTTAGGTCTTTCTTTGGTCTGGTTTTTCCTCACTGTATCCCCATTTGTCTCTTTTGGAAGGATAACGTATATTCTGTGATTATATGTTAAAAGCATCTAGTTTGCTTTTGATTTTACAGAGGCTTAAGAGATTATCTTGAGTCTCAGAATAGACTTTAGACTTTGGACTTTGAAACTGTTTGAAAGATTATGAGAACTTTTAAAGTTAGACTCAATGCATTTTGCATTATGATATGCCTGTAAGCCTATGGAGACAAGGGGATGGAATGTGAGGATTTTAATAAAAATGGCCCTCACAGGCACATATGTTTGAAAACTTCATCTCCAGTTGGTAGAACTGTTTGGAAAGCTCTCATCTACTGCTCTAGCACCATATCTGCCTGCCTGCTGCCATACTCCCTGCCATGATGGCCATAGATTCTACTAATCTCTACAACTGTGAGCCCTAGTTAATTGCTTTCTTTTTAAGTTGTCTTGGTCCTGGTATTTTGTCACTGTCACTGAGAGATGTAATGTGGTTCCCTGAAGCTTCCCTCTGTGATATTAACCCCAATTAACTGTAGGACCACAAACAGTTAACCTCTTATATCAATGTTCCATTTACCCATCTCTACTTACTCCAGAAATTCACTATGAGCCTTATAGACATAATTTACTTCAAGAACCATGGGGAGGCCTCATGCCTAAACTAGTTGACAAACCTCATCTTACATATCCTCTGAATTATTCAGCTACTGGGTTATCATCAGATAATAGAACTGCCTTTGGAGGTCACAACATCAGTCAAATTGTTAGGTGTGTATTTTGTCTGCCAACACAGGCTGCAACGAAGTATGATTTCATACATGTTAAAACATGACATGTACATGTTAAAATTTAATTCACTATATTCAATATTTCCTCTTCTCAGTGTATTCTCATTCTCAATGGACATTTATTTCAGAAGTTGGAAGCAGTTTATGATTAATTTCTTTTTAGTAACTCCTGGTCTTATTGGTGACCATTTTACTTCTTGAATATAATTTTTCATTGTTCCGCGATTTACCATTATTTTCAGTGTCCAGAGACTTGTCAACACTTTGAGAAATATCCCTAAATCCCTTTACCTTCCAATGTGGCTATTTCTTTCCTCGGAGTTATCTTATTGAAATGTTAAGTCAACTATGTCATTCCTGGCTCCTGGTGCTCAAGGGCTCATCAGGATTACAGACAAACTTGGCTGCTTAACAGCTTGATTAATTTGTCACAACCACAGGGATCCAGTTGTGGTCTACTTTCTAGTCTTTGTTCTAACCATCCCTGATTAAACTTCCCCTTTAGTAATATCAAAAGAACATTTGCTTATATTATCCTTTCTTCTTTAAAAGATCCACTCCTTCCCTACACACACGTAACGTATGCTTACTCATTGTTTGTATACCTTAAGTCTTAGCCCAGGGACTCAGTCATTTTTTGCCTTATGTGGTATGAAATAACATAACTTTGCTTTGCTTATTTCTCTGCCGCTATATCTTTATAGTTTGTTACTCTTGTATGTCAAGAGGGTTTTCTCTAGTTAGACTATGAACTTCTTTAAGGAAGAACCATGCATTTTCCTTTGCTTCTCTTAGCATCTGGGAGTTAGTTAGAACATAGTCATAGTACTTGGCTAGGTGATAGAATGACTTACGATTAAGCTATTTTAAAGGTTTCCCAAGGTCTCCTTTAATTTTATTGTTATTTTGGTTGGTCGGTTAACTCAGTTGGTTAGAGCGTGGTGCTAATATCCAAGTGAGAGGTTTGTTTTCTCTTCTTTTCTTTTTTCATTGTTGTTTTTGTTTTGTTTTGTTTTTTGAGACAGGGTTTTGCTGTGTAATCAGGTGATAGGTTTCTTTATAACATTTTTTTGTACACAGTTTTGGTTAACCCTTTAACCAAGTGTTTCTCAAACTGTGGACCTCAACCCTTTTGCGGGTGTGTGTGTGTGTGTGTGTGTGTGTGTGTGTGTTGAATAACCCTTTCACAGTGGTCACCTAAGACCATCAGAAAACACAAATATTCACATTATGATTGATGACAGTTGCAAAATTATAGTTATGAAGTAGCAATGAAACTAATTTTATGGTTGGGGCCAGCACAACATGAGGAACTGTACTAAAGGGTTGTATGTAGCACTAGGAAGGTTGAGAACCATTGCTTTAACTCATTCCTCTCTTCTAGATATTTTTTCTCATCTGTCTATTTTACCTTTCCACTCCCAGTATTCCCCTCAAGATGGGATTCTCTGGGATAGTTCTTCTGGGATAGCAACAGTTCTGTATTTGCTTTAAACTCTAATGGCCCTGGATTATGTATGAGACAGTGTTTCTTAATAAAATTTATAAACATTTGCATATATAGAGGCTAGAATTTGATACTGGATGTCTTCCTCAGTAGCTCTCCAGCTTATTTTTAAAGGCAGAGTCTCTCACAGAGCCTGAAGCTCATGTTCATTGGACAGTTGGCTAGCAAGCCTTTGAGATCTCTCTCTCTCTCTACTCCTCTTGGCAGTTCATGCAGCAGAATCCACTTTTATGTGATATTGGGGATCTGAACTCATTTTCCAGCTATTTTCTGAGCAACTCAATTTAATTATTCTTTTGAAAAGTCATAAAACTTTAAGTTTGAGAACTTGTTGGAAGTTAAAACCCTCTGTCACACAATTAAAGTACTATATTAATCTGACATAATTTCACAGCCTTAGTGCAAATATTGCTCTCTAAAAAAGCCTTTACCATTATTTTATTCTATGTCAACTATAGTTTCTAGTCTAGTCTTTATTTGTATATCTAAGATTTCCCCCACCTGACAGCTCTGCCTTTCTAAGTGCTCTTTTTCCTGTCTTCATTCAGAAACTATGTTCTCTGGGGCTGGAGAGATGACTCAGTGGTTAGAAGCACTGGCTGCTCGTTCAAAGGACCTGGGTTCAATTTCCAGCACCCATATGGCAGCCAATAAGCATCTGAAACTTCAGTCCCAGGGCATCCAACACCCTGTTCTGGCTTCCATAGGCACTGTAAGCATGTGTTGCACAGATATACATGCAGGCAAAAATACCAGTATATGTAAAATAAAATAAAAAAATCAATAAATTCCCCCAGGCCTCGCTTTGTAAATGTTTTTACAATTGTGGTGAATGAAAGTCACCTAGTTCTGTTTTCTTTTCCCTTTATATTATTTATCAGTTAATCCCTAACAGCATGCAAATGGGTCTATATAGCAAAGAATGAAATAAATAAGCCTCTTAATTGTTTGTTAAGGTACCTGTGGTTGGACTAGCTCAATGTAGAGCACTTACCCAAATGTGTGAGTCCCTGGCTTCCGTTGTTAATAACACAATACAATATGTGACTAAATAAAATAACAGTACACGTATAAATGGCTAAAAAGAACATTGTAAGGTAGAAAATTCTACTTAATGTTTACCACCAAAGAGCATAGACATAAAACAATGAAACAGCCCAGCTAAAATGGAACTAGTTCTTATCTTGTTATTTTGTGTTTGAGAAAGACCAAGGAGAGGCAGAACAATGTTTATTACAGGAAATTCCAGAAAAACACAATATCTCATAAAAATTTACCCATTTAAATTATTATGAAGATTATAGAAAATAAAATTTTGCTGAAATTATAGTGTGGCATCTGGCCAACCATCTTGCTTAGTGAAAATGAGAATTTAGCTCTGATTATGAATTTTGAAATTGTCTCTAGAAGATCCGTTGTTTTGCAGAACTTAGTTATAAAAGTCATCCCTGTATTAAAATGTAATCCATGAGCATAAATGAAAATCGCTCCAGAAGTTCACATTGCACTTGTGTTTTATGGCCTTCCTGCTCCCTTCTGATCCATGTGTTGTGTTCTGTCTGATGCCTCATCCCCTTCCTTAATCTCCATGTTATTCTTGTGGAAAGGCACTGTTCAGTAATGGGATGTAAAGAGATACTTGTCACTTCTAAAATGCACATCACTTAGAGCTAGTGAGTAAGGAGATTATGCTAGCCACTAGTAACAAATGCACTTACCCATCTGCTGACAAAGCCTTGCGTCATTCTAACTGAAAACCAATGCTTAAAATTTTTCATTAGGGTTATCACGTATTTGGTGATAGCCTCATGGTGAATTTAGATTTCTGGAATTAGGAGGATGCCATCATTACCTTTGCCTAGATGACCACACTCCACTAGTCTAATTATATTCTGTTTATTTCCATTCTAAATTTGTAATCACTTGATGAGGGTATTCATTTATCCATCAGACTTTATTGACTGATAGGGAAGCTATGAAATCTTATTTCTTCTCCAATGCTGTCACCACAAAGGTTGTAAGTTGTCACTGCATCTCTCAAAGCCTCTGGATAGCTGTAAAATAAGGGGTTGCTATCAGAACATGCTTTCCTTTATAAGGGTTTATATTGCAATAACAAGCAGTTGGCATCCTATGATTTCCACTAATACTAACTCCTAGCATTGTGGGTACCTAGTATGTATGTCTTCATATTCGTGGGTCATGCATGATCTTTTGACTTAACATGCCTGGTTTGTCTGTTTGGTAACATAATAAAAGAAGTTGTTAAGACTTAATTTTGAACAAGGGTGCTTTAGTCTTTATTTGTTAATCTTATAGACTCAAGTATTAAATAATCTTGTCATAATATTTAGAAAGAAAGTGATACTGTAAATAAAAGCAAACAACATGCATGAAAGTGACCTTTAATATTACTGAGTTGGATGTCTTGTTGGAAAAAAATTACTAAAAGTGTCGACAAAACTTTCTCAACAATCTTTAAATGAATTTCAAAACCATAGTTAACTAAGCATTTCAGGTCAATATGCCAATGGCTTAGAGTTGGCAGTCCACAATCATTGCTTTCCAGTGGAAAAATTATGGATGGGTCTTGGGTTTTAGGTTTCCTGTATATAAACAAAAACATGGTACATTTTGAGCTCTAAATGCTCTGTGGAGGAGCAGAGCGGTTCAGTAATCATGGGTGAGTGATTTCACCAACTCAAGATGTGGACTTGTACTTTGGTAGCTGCCTGGGGACAAAAGTTTTAGACAAAGATATGAAGAATCTTAAACTTTCCAGCTTGACTATAATGTAATTATTCCAATTTTATTTGTTCAAACTTGTAAAATATATTATCGTTATTCTCTTCATATCTCCTATTACTTAATAAACATTTTCCTAAAGTATGATTTCAGTTATAGTTTAATTTGTATAATTTGGCTCAAACAAGCTCCACAATAAACTTCTTGCCATTGCTATACCCTTCAAAGAAATCATGTGCCCGCCAGAACCATCTTTCTTTTTCTTTTTTATTAAAAGCAGATTTTTTTCTCACATAATATACCCCAATTACTGTTTCTTCTCCCTTCTTTCTTCCTAGTTCCTCTCCATCTCCCCTCTCCTCCCATGCTCTTTCTGTCCTTCTAAGGTGTTATACTATGATATAATAAGATAGGATAAGGTAGGAAAGGATAAAAAAACCTAACATACCAGAACAGGTCAAAAGAAACATAAGAAGGAAAAGAGCCCAAGAAAAGGCAACAGATACAGACACAGAGACCCACTGGTTCACACACTCAGGAATCCCATAAAAACACTGAACTGGAAGTCATAATAAACATACAAAGGACCTACCTGTAGGGTAAAAAGAAAGAAGAAAAAATTATATAAATAAAATTTAAAAAAATAAGAAAGGAAAAGCCCGGACATGCCATTACAACAAGAAACCTCCAAAGATGCCATTGAGTTCACTTTCTCTCGGTATCTCATACTGAGCATGGGGCGTACCCTTAAAAGCTGTTTGTTTCCCCAGTGATATGCCTTTCCAGTAAACTAAATTTTCCTCTGCAAGTGGTTATCAATTAGAGATAGCTTCTGGGTTAGGGGTGTGTGTGTGTGTGTGTGTGTGTGTGTGTGTGTGTGTGTGTGTGTGTGTGTGCTCTAGGGCCGCATGTGGTGCAGACCTGTTCAGGTCCTGTGCATGCTGTTTCACTCAGAGCCATGTTTTCAATACATCTCTTGCTTTTATCTTGTCCCCAGAGTTTCCCATTACCAAATAAGTACAGGATCTGCAGATGGCTCAGCAGGTGAGAAAGCATATTACTCTTTCAGACGACTGGAGCTCGATCCCCAGCATCCACTCCAGGTGGCTCACAAATGCCTGTAACTCCAACTCTTGGTACAATCTATAGCCATTGGCTTCCAAGGGCATCCACACTCATGTGCACATATCCACAGACAGACACAAACATATACATGAGTAAAAATGAAATAAATCTTTAAAAAATATTTGCTTGTTCTATTCTAAATTTTCTTTAATGAAATCCATAATACACTCTCCCCACTTCCCTTTCTCCTCACTGTTATCTGCATCATTATTGAGATAGAACTCTTTCATTTAATCAATACTTTATTTGTTATTCTGAAGTCCTATTTTCTTATAGAATTGCTTTTGGCTTTTAATACCCCAGATGGATAAGACATCACCAACTCATACTCTTTTGAAGTATCTAGGGCTGTGCACATAATTTAATGAATATTCAGCACTGTAAAACAGTGTTTACTTCAAACAAGTTGAGGTTGTTTTTACATTATAACTATAGAAAATAAAGCTCACCAAAATAGATTTTAGCTTCAAAGAATGTGGAATGCCGGTAGCATCAAGATAGTCGGAAACTGGATAGGAGGAGGGTGGAAAGACAAAACTAGATGTCTTGATTGGTTTCATCTTTGGTGCCTTAAAGCAAAGAACACATATTTACTCTAAAGCTTTTGAAAGGTTAGTGAGGGGATTGTTGTACATCACACAGCCTGCTAAGAAATTGACCTATACATATACTAGACAAAAGCCAAAAAGAATCCATTACATCTATTCTGGAATAAAAAAGTCTAAATAAAAATGTCTAAGAAGTTCCCGACTCCAGAAGGAATACATAGTATAGTTTGAGAAATTACATATTTTTCCTGGAACTAAAACAATTTAAGTGAATAAATCATCAAAGTTATGCAATCTAATGAACTTTCCAGAAGTTCAAAGTGTGATAAAATAATTTGCTTCAGAAAAACTTCGTGTAAGTTCTTCTGTGCCTGTGAAATCCTAGCCCAGAATCCTGCATTCATTGTAACTCAGTGATATTATATTAGTCAAATTTCTGATAAATGTATTATCTATGAGGGTTCTTCTTAACTCCTAATGTGGATGAAGTTTGAATGAGGGCTTAATTCACGAATTTGAATATTATGCTCAACGGAATAATAACAGTGATTTTGTTGGATAAATCTTAGGTTGTGAAGGCTGTGTGACACCAGGCAATGGTCTTAAAGTTTCTGCAGCATTCCGCTGACAATTGTAAAACAAAAGACAAGCACATGTTACAGTGTATTTATGGTTAGATGAGTTAAGGCATATAAAACCTCGCCAAGAACAGTTGTCACATTGTATGTATTTAATAAACATTAGCAATTATTCTTACTATCATAAGAAAATTGTCATGATAACCCTCTTTGGAATAAACATTTCATTCCCCCCCTTTTTTTGGCTCTGTCACCTGTGTGCACACTTGTGTACAGTTTATGGCCTGAAGAGATGAGCATTCATATCAAATGGGGGTGGGGAAACCTTTGATCCACTAGTTCTGAGGAACATGAGAGAGGAATCTTACTGGTTTAGGCTGAAGTATTCTGAAAAAACATGATGCAGTTATTTTCTATGCACTGATTTCCAGTGACAGCATGACTTTCTGAGAATTATGTGTGTTCTCCATACTCACATACCATTCCAGATCTGTGTGTGATACAGCAGTACATCTCAAACTCATCATTGCTTAAACTTGCTGCTAAAATTTCCTTTCTGATTTACCCCGCCTTGTTGTAATTTTAGTATTTCATTTCTAGCAAGCTCCCAGCTGAAGCCAGAGTCAGGCTGTTCTTTGAATAATTAGTTAATATAGGCTATTTATTTGTGAAATAATAAATCACACATGGACTCTTTCTTGTGCCAGCCAGGTATTCAATTATTCATTCTATATATACCCAGGTAATATTTGCACCAGCGTATATTCTAGTGATTATTTTTATTAATATAGCCCAAACAAAATGAAACAGGAAAACATCTCATGTTGTTATCAGTGAAAAATATAATCAGGCTGTGATATTCTAAACATGTTGCATGACAAGGAAGTACTTGTCTCCTAAGCTACTAGTCATTTCATTTTTTTTCTCATTTTAATGCAGTACCATGTTTATTCATTTATTTGTGTGTGGGTTGCATGATTGCAATGGTATACATGCAGAGATCAGAGGACAGTTGAGGAGTTGACTCTCTTTACCACCATGTGCAACCTGGGTGTTGGACTCAGGTTCAAGGAGCTTGGCAGCAAGCACCTTTACCACCAAGCTGGCTCTCCAGCTCCTTGTCCCTATTGTTATTAGCAATGTTTATTATTATTATTATTATTATTATTATTATACTATTATTAGGGTGTGTGTGTGTGTGTGTGTGTATGTGCACACTTGTGGTGTGCTGTGCATGTGCGGATGCACACATGTGGAAACCAGAGAGCATCTTTCTCATTTTAATTACTGATTTAAATGAAAGAATAATAAAAATATCAGATGTTATGACAAAGATAAGTATTCCAGGTGTAGTTCTGATTTGTTCGATATCTTCATTTTATGCTTCCTTGCTTTTACATATCAAGAGAGATTAGCATAGCATTTTGTGTTACTTGGGCAGAATAGACCAAAATCCTTCTATTGCTGTTGGCTTCTGAGTTGCTTGTAGTTTCTTGGGCCAAGACAGTTGCTACATCATGTAGTGGGTAGCTGTTCCAGCTTTGACCTGGAAGTACTACCCCTAGTGAGCCTTCTGGTAACTGCCACGCTTACCTATGACTTGACCCTAGGGCGTGGCCAGGACAGGAGCCCTTAAGACCGGAGATCCGGACTTACTGGCCCTCTTGGTTCCTGGTGATCCTGGATGCTGGATGGCAGACTGAGTCAGAGTTCTCCAGAGAACCCTGTTGGACTGCACCTCACCTCTCTCAGATCCTCTAACCAACCTTTTTACTGGCTATAAGTTACCCCAAAATAAACCTCCTTTTTAACTACATGGAGTTGTCTTGATAATTCCCCACATTAACATCAGACCCTGCTTTAGATGAATATAAGCAAAGAAGGGTCAATTCTTTGGTAGTTGACACCATTATTAGATAAAATATCAGCACATGCTTTCCCAGGATCATTCGATGTGCCTGACCGAGTGAAGAAAACTGCATGATATTACAACTAAAATTTCAACCAATGTTAAGTGTGCTTTTCTTGTTCTAACTACATATTGAATTCCAGCTTA
This sequence comes from Peromyscus californicus insignis, assembly GCF_007827085.1. Classification (NCBI taxonomy): domain Eukaryota; kingdom Metazoa; phylum Chordata; class Mammalia; order Rodentia; family Cricetidae; genus Peromyscus; species Peromyscus californicus. The sequence goes on along the minus strand of NW_026294469.1, from coordinate 20,885,695 downwards.
ATGGATGCACACACAGCAGCTCTTCACCCTGAAACAGTTCCAAAAGCTCTTTGCCTGGTATTCCCAATTCCTTTACATTATTGTGAATGTGTTGAAACTCGAGATTCATAAATGCCTAAGTTTAATAGAGGCTTGCCTCTTTTCAATGCAAAGTAATTGTTTGAAAGTGTGTAGTGCTATTTGGAAAGAAAATCCCAGAGATGAGGTTGACAGGTTTATGGCAACAGCCGTTGTCTTATTTGCAGTAACTCATTTTATATATCGTGTTCCACATTAGGGAAGCCAAGGGCGAGAGGCCTTTGTGATTTAACTCTAACAATAAAGGCGATTGCGATATCAAAGAGGGCCCCAAATTGGCCTGCTGATTATAAAATATTAGGAAACAAGAGAAGACATGTTGGGGAGTGCCTACAATAAATACGAATAAATCTTTTTATTAGCTATTTTCCTTCCTTAATAAATAGCTAACTCATATAGTTTATCCACAAAATGTCTTTGCTGGCGCTGAATTTATATAACCCCTTGAAAAGGTAGGTTTGCCTGTGGAATCTCCATCATAGGAGCTAAACTTAAGGACTGCTTTTTCAGAATTCAGACCATGAAAAAGAAAAAATTTATGAGTGTAGAAAGTACGTTTTTGGGACATTTTAAATGCTACTGATTAGGGCAGTAATAAGACATGGGTTTCTTTGTTTGCAGATAGTGATTCAAGGGTTGTAACAATAATGTCTACTCAAAGGCTATTGCCATGGCCATCACTATGGCAAAACCCAAGGGACTCATCCACCACAAGGCCCTCTCTGATGTTGTGGGCTATTTAGATGTGTTCAGTGCATCAAATCCACCCTCTGAGTCTCTGCTGGGTTTGCCTTTTGTTCCCAGTCTTGAGGTTTCAAAATTCTTTATAGCCTTGATGATTTATTTCTTCAATATCTTCAAGGTGTAATAAGATGGCTGTCAAGTGTCAACTGCTTGTTCCACAAGTGCCACCACTTACCCAATCCCACATTGGTCATTTCTCAGCCTAAAATATGATGAGTGTCATGATTTTCTTTAAGCCATGGCACCCTGTAAGTATATATTTCCCTAGGAGAAAACCCTTCTGGAAAGATTCCCAATAATCTTTTGCGATAAATGTTTATTAGTTTTGATGACAAGTCTGCTCAATTTTGAGAACAATATTATCTTGGTTGGTTTTCAAATTCAGTATGCTGTGGTATCTATGGATTGTACAGGGGTAACTCAGCGTTTTAGATAACTCAGGTCATTTTTAATACCTTGGACATTCTCTTTATCTGTAAAATGTTAAGGTGTAGAGAAACTTATACCATCTGTTGTGGTTTGAATAACAATGGTCCCCCATAGGTTCATGTATTTGAATTCTTTTTTTTTTGGTTTTTCGAGACAGGGTTTCTCTGTGTAGCTTTGCGCCTTTCCTGGAACTCGCTTTGGAGACCAGGCTGGCCACGAACTCACAGAGATCCGCCTGGCTCTGCCTCCCGAGTGCTGGGATTAAAGGTGTGCGCCACCACCGCCCGGCTAAATCATTGTTTTTTTTTTTTGTTGTTTTTTTGTTTTTCGAGACAGGGTTTCTCTGTGTAGCTTTGCGCCTTTCCTGGAACTCACTTGGTAGTCCAGGCTGGCCTCGAACTCACAGAGATCCGCCTGGCTCTGCCTCCCGAGTGCTGGGATTAAAGGCGTGTGCCACCACCGCCCGTATTTGAATTCTTAGTCAACAGGAGTGGCACTATTTGAGAAGGATTAGGAGGTTTGACCTTGATGGAGGAAGTGTGTCACTGGGGGTGGTCTTAGAGGTTTCAAAAAGTGAACTCACACCAGGCCCAGCATGGCACTCTGTCTCTGTCTCTCTTTCTCTCTCACTAAGAGTCAGTTCTAAGTTACTGCTCCAGTGTTTTCCTGCATGTGCCATGCTTCCTACCATGATCATAAGGGACCAAGCCTCTGAAACTGTAAGCAAGCCCTCAATTAAATACTTTCTTTTATAAAACTTGCCTTGGTTGTGGTGTTTCTTCACAGCAATAGAACACTGACTAAGACACCATCACATATATTATTGTGAAAAAGCTCTGAGTAAGCTTAGCCTTATTGATTATGTAATAACACCAGCTAGATAACTTTTGCTTGTCTACTATGTGGAGACATGTTATGTGGTTTAGCTGACTTCATTTAATTCCCACTTTTAAAGTCAAGGATAGACCGTGAATAAACATCCACAGGTAGGTCACTAAGATAAACAACAGCAGCAAATAAACTTCCCACAGTATTTACCTTTATAGAATTCTCATACTGAAGCTGCTATTGCTATGGAAGGTAGTGCTAAAACCATAAAGTCCTGTTAGCCCTCAGCAATGTGTCTGCCTGACCATGAACCCAGACACACAACTGACTTCTCTGTACTCACTTCCTTGCTCATGTGACCTATAAACTGCCTGTGAAATTTATGTTCCTTTGTATCTAAATCTTCCTCTCCTAGACAAACAGCAAGTGCAAAGACCTCATAATCAGTGCCCTGTTAAGTATCCTTTCTTGAAATTAATGAAGCTATTTATTTATTGTAAGACATGCTCATTCTGTCTTTGTGCTAAGTTCATGTTTTATCAGGTCGTTGACAAAATCATGTGTCTTTGAGTTCATGAAGTTACTTGGGGTTTTATTAATGTACTACACAGCCCCCTTCCATGGATAATTATTAATCTTTTCTATTGAACAATTTTCAATATTTTCTGGAGAGTCTGAAGGATGTTCCATGTACCTTTTCTTACATATCTGTAGATACACTTTATGGAGAAACCGACAGATTTGCCCTAACTGATTTGCATCTGCCCACTCTTGGACACCAGCTGTCAGGCACACTTCCGTGCTCATGCCTCATGGTGCCTTGGTGTCCTGTTGTCCTCTTCATTATCAGAAAATCATAGAGGGCTCCCAAGTAACATGGTTCCGGATGAGACCTCACAGTGAGGGCAGAGAATTGTGCTCATTACATAGCTTTTCTTTTCTTCTTTTGATGTTAAAGTCATCATACAAAGTAATGAGTTTCATCATGTTGTATTCATACAATTGTGGCATTATACTCTTGTCTGATTGATAGCCTTCCTTCATTACCTTCTTCGTAAGGAAACTATGACTCTTTGTGGTTTTTTTATTTATTTATTTATTTTTTGGTTTTTCGAGACAGGGTTTCTCTGTGTAGCCCTGACTGTCCTGGAACTCACTCTGTAGCCCAGGCTGGCCTCGAACTCACAGAGATCCGCCTGGCTCTGCCTCCCGAGTGCTGGGATTAAAGGCGTGAGCCACCACCGCCCGGCCTGACTCTTTGTTTTTTAAATTGAGATTATTTATATAAATTTCTGAGAAGCAATCACTGATTTTTCCAGGGTGTTCTTCTCCCATGAATATAAACTCTGGATTGTTCTAAAGGCAGAGTAAATGTACTCTCAAAATTTAACTAAGAGCTTATGCATAATAATGCAGTAGATCCACATTACTGCCATGTATCTGGAGGGATACCCATGAGTTGATTCAAGTAACAGAAACTGAGGTGAATCCCGTACACAGCACGATTGACAACTCAATGTAGAAGAAAATGACTATGATTAGCAGTAGTGCGCAGCAGCTATTACCACAGTGGCATTTCTCAGATACAGCATATCTTAGATTCATGTTTAGTTTCGGCAACAAGGTTTGAGTGACCCATAGGGATAATAAAATGTGAGGCTAATCCACACCAGAAAAAAAAAGTGAAGCATAATTTAAGAATTAGAATGACCAATTTACAATAACAGTAATTTATTTTAAATTACCAGAAGCTTCTTTTCTACAATTCTAGGAAACACTTCCATTATCAAAGCATCAGGCAGATGGATGAAGCAACAACACAGCTTTTAGGACTTCTGTGCAGAGGGCTGTAAAATCTGTGGGAGTGTTTCTCAGATGCTTTGCTGCCCTCGCCGGGAGGTCTCATCCCGAACCACCCTCTAGGAATGTCTGTTAATGAAGAGGATGATAGGGCAGCAGGCACCACAGAGCATGAGCATGGGTACCCGATAGCTGTGTGTCCAAGAGTGAACAGAGGCAAATCAGTTAGGGCTGCTTCTCCAGTAAAGTATATCTACCGCTTTATAAAAAGGGGTACATGGAATATCCTTCAAATTTCCCAGAAAAAAAATGAAAATTGTTCATTAGAAGAGATTAATCATTATCCATGAAAGGGAGCTGTATGGTGCATTGGTAAACACCTCAAGTAACTTCATGAACACAGAGACACATATTTTTTTTTGTCTGAAGAACTGGTAAAATGTAAACCAAAATACTTATTTTTCACATGCTTTATCTCTTCTTCAGTCATTATGCAAGGGACCCTGACAAGGGGTCCTCCTCAATTAATTTTCCTGAGTTCATATGGACCACCATTCTTAATGTGTCAGATATTCAGTTTCTCTTTCGAAATGAGTTACCAGAAATCATCCAGTTTATCTCTGAGGAATCTTAAATTGGTCCTTTTCTGAAACTTAGCCATCTTTAGAAACTGCCTGTAAGGACACTTTGGTCTCATCCTGGTAGTCTTGAAGCACCAACTAGGTGCACCGGTCAGTTCGTTCTGCTTATCTTCAGGTCCCCACACATCTCCAGAAGACATGTCAGAGCCTGCACCCACAGATATATTTACAAAAGCTCATTGGGATTTGGAACAGGGGACTAAGTACAGAGAACGTTTAGCAAAGAGACGGCTCCACACGTTTCTTCTCTTTATATGGAATTGCAAACAGAGTCCTGAGGTGTCCAAATCCTGCTTGATATTCTGTCTTGAGCACACTAAGATAATGGAATGTCATAAAGAGGATGATAGAAAATGATGGAACGGAGTCAAAGTAAACTTAGACTAATGGAGTACAAGCAAATTTGATTAAATCAAGCATGCAGATTCTGCAGTAGACATATTAATGGCTAGTGGATGCCAGATCCAGTGAAAAGATTTTCTCATGTGGAGCTCAATTCTATGGTAGCATGGAACAAGAACCTATCCTTTATAGTGTTTTAAATATATAAAAAATACCATTTGGATGTTTGTCAATATTTGGTAACACATGTCTTTTTTTTCTTGCCACATTAAAAAACAAATCTATTAAATAATGTAATCAGCAAATTTCGTGAGGTAGGTGCTATATGCAAAGAGCTGCATTTTGGCAGTATGAAGCTATTGAATCTCTGCCTCTGGCTGTCACACAACACAGTAAATCACTAAAAATAACAAGAAATGTTCTTCATTTAGTAACTATGATGTGCAAATCTTTAAGTTTATTTCCCCCTCAGCATCTATTTAATTTCCCAATCAATATATACCTAGTTTATATGTAAGGAAACTATTTTTCCATAATTGTATTTTTGTTTTTAAAAATCTAATTGAAAAAACATTTTAATTAAAGGCTGATTAAGTCATTTCCCCACTTTCTTTCCCTCCAGCCCTTCCCATGCCCCCTCCTAAGCCCTTCCAAACCCCTCCAACTCTCAAACTGATAGCCTCTTTTACTTTGATTATTATTGTTACATATATGTGCTGGGTAGTTTTATGTCAACATGACACAAGCTAGAGTCAATGTGGAAGAGGGAACCCCAACTGAGAAAATGACCGCACCAGAGTGGCCTGTGGTCAAGACTTTGGTGAATTATCTTGATTATTGATCCATATGTGTGGATCTGCCCACTACTGGTGGAGTCATCCCTGTGCAGATGGTCCTGGTTGGTATAAGAAAGTGGTCTTAGCAAAGCTATGAAGAGCAAGCCCGTGAGCAGCACTCCTCCATGGTGTCTGCATCAGCTCCTGCCTCCAGGTTCCCGCCCTGTTTGTGTTCCTGTTCTGCCTTCCCTCATTGATGAACTGTGCTGTGTGGACTGGAAGTTAAAATACAGTCTTCGCTCCCCAAGTTGCTTTTGGTCATGGTGTTTTTTTTTATCACAGCAGTAGAAGCCCTAACAAGGAACATAAACGCAAGTTGCTGAGTCTGTTTCATTGTTTGTACATATATGGTTTCAAGGGTGACCATTTTGTATTGGATCAGTTAAGGAGCTCATCCCTGGTAGAGGTTAATTCTCTCAGCATTCATTAGTTACCTGTGTTTCTTTGTCTAGGGGTGGGACCCTGTGAGATTACCCCCCCCCCCCCCGCCCCGCAACTCCTCATCCAAGAAGTTTCTATTTATAGCAAACGACAACCACAACTGAACACAATGCAGAGATCAACAGATCCTCAGTGGCTGCATCTGCAGCACAGCTCCTGTGGCTCAGAAGAGTGTCAGAAAGGTTGTAAGAATCAGAATGACTAGAGGTCTGTTGTGAAGTCTCTCCTAGAACTGACTGCATAAACAAGACCTGAACAATGACAGTATTAACGAAGAAACTATTGCTGCATAAGTACCTGCAAAGGCACAGTGATCAGTGCCAGTATTCTAAGAACAGTTAAATGCCTGATGTTGATGTGCAGATATGTTTTTTTCTTATAATGTCTTAGGCAAATATCCTACTGTCCCCTTCACCTGAAGTTCTTTATTTATATTGTGAAGATAACGGGCCTTGTAAACAACCTTGCAATAAGGTAAACAAACAATTCTGGGAGTTTTTAATAACTTAGTCCACACGATTTATGACGGGCTTCATTGTAATTTAAGTACCAGAGCCATACCTGTATAGCCCATTGTACCAATTTCACATTTCTTATGTATATTGCTCCGTTTGTTATTGTTATTAATTTTGGTTACATGTCTCATGTAGCTTAGGCTGATCTTGAACATGTTATGAATCAGATAATGATCTTGATCTCCTGTTTTCAGTTCTGGTTATAGGCTTACACCACTCACTAAGCCTGGCTTGACATTTTATAAACAATCCAGTACCTTGAATCTAGTAAACAATGAAACCAATCAACCAATGTAATACAATATTAGTTAAAGCAAAAGGAAAATGTGTAAGTACAATGGGCATGAATTAAAACTGAAATTTTATAGAAAAGAAATATAGTGTAGTAAAATATTTACACAGGAAATAACTCTTAACATGTGTAATTAAATGAAAAGAATGACAAAATTTTGCTTATTTAAAAATCTCTAATCTAGTTTTAGAAGCAGTATGTTGTTTGGGTTATCTGGAAAGACACAGTTTTGTAAAGGCACAAAATTAAAGAAAGGAGGGCTCCATTTCCCCCTGAATGACTCTCTCTGACTCCTGGAGTAGTTTGCCTATGCTTTAAGAACAACAGCCTTAGATATAATAGCCAGGATTCAATTCTCTACATTTAGACTGAACAAAAACCTGTTTTTTCTAGTTCCCTGCTCGAGTCTCCAGGGAGACAGTGTCCAAGCCCATGGGTACTGGAGGTCAGCGGAAGAATCCCTCCTGTCAACTGCTCATCTCAGGGTTGTAGTACGGAAGGAGGGGTTGGATAAAAGACAACTCAACATCTGTTGTAGCCAGCCAGCAGTCATTCATATGTCTTAAAAAATTCAGTATAGAGAACCAATAAGTAATATCTTGAAAATTGATAATCCTGTCACAATCTATTCCAAATGGGTAATTTAGTTGTGTCATACAATTGTGTTCATCTGAATCCAACATTCACATCTGTTTTCCTATTTGAATGGATTCTACACGATATTCAACTCATTCTATACTTCTATATTGTAACATTATTATATTAACTACAATATCAGATTTCTACACCAATCCATCTCTTCCTTTCGGTTTTGTCTTGTCATTCCAGTGTGTCAGAATTACCTTAATCACCCTAACCTTATGTATGACATCCGACATGCTAATCATTGTTTTTAGATTTTGTCACCTCAAAAATTCGATGAAGATAAATGCATACTTGAAAATAATGTAGAAATAAAAAAAAAATCCCTGTAGGACGTAGAGCATCATCACATCCCTAATGCCATTATTGATGTAAACAGATACGATGTGGGTAAGAACACAGAATGCTGCACAGCTTGCTGTCAGTTTCTCTCTGTGGTGCTCCTGCTGCTTATTAAAAGACTCTGTGAGCTGGAAGAAGAAAAACAGTTTTAGAAAGTGAGTCTGGAACTTGAAGCATTAATGGCATCAGATGGGTAATTTCAGGTAGGAAGAACAATGTAATAAGGAAAGATGTCTAGGACATCTATAACACTCTGAGCCACAAAACTCACAAAGCAGCTGGCTAGCCTATTGCCAATTTACAGTTATTACAGAATTATCCGATGTAAGATGGAGAATACTCCAGTCAAGAAGAATGCTTAGACATTGTGAACTATGATGGAAACCCTTACATCACGGGTGTTACACTTGGTTAATACTCTTCTAAACTTACAAAAAAGAAGCCTTCAACTTTGAGTGTATGATAGCATCTGTTCCTCACTAACAATTCTCTAAAATGCCGAAATGATTTTTATTAAAAGATTGCTATCTTAAGTCAGAATGCATCTGTATTACGGCCAATAATAAGAAATTGCATTCTTGTATAGTATATATAAGATTGTCTTTGGTAGCTCCTATGATAAATTGCACACATCTTAAACTCTGAGAACTTCTGAACTGTCTGCAGTTCCATCACACATTCATGTAAAAGGAGTTCCAATAATTGTCTCCATTAATTATTCTTTAAGAATGCAGCTAGAGGGAATGGCACAAATATACAGATGTCAGTACAGGCTTTCTGTTGTCAATAGTAATTTATTACTTAAGGGATGGGGCCTTTCATAAATGACAAAAGACTCAGAAAAGATTGTTGAAAAATGTCTATTTTTCTTTTTTTTTTGTTTCACACACACAAAATACAAGATTGTCAGCATAGAGCAAATAAGCAATGACTGGTAATATTGAGTTTCAATATCCACTGCATTTCTGTGTCTCATCAATCATTTGCTAATATCAGTCAGTGAAGATAAATAGACATTTTCAAGGCTGGGAAGCACAATTTCTTTTTATTATCAGTAGTTTATGGGAAAATACCAAAGTAACAGAAGGAATTCTATGCAAGGGAAATATTAAAAAAAAAAGGGGGAACTGAAGAGTCAGCTCTCATCTCCAACTCCAGTTGAGCACCATCCCTCAACCAAATGGTGCATCATCCAATCTGTACATTATCCTTCAGATCTAAGCCCCTCCCTCCTCACCTACTCTCTACCCTATCCACACACATATGGGAGGATGGAGAAACACCTTCATCTTAGTGAATGTCTTATGAACAAGTAAATTGTGTTATTAGATACTCTGTCCTTCTTTGACCTTTGATGATTTTGTTCTTAGGCTATAATAAATGGGTCAGAAAATGTAACTTTTACATTTGCCTTTGTTACTGCTTTTCATGTTTTTGGATTTAAATTTGATGAGGTGTGTTTGGCATTTAGAAGCCACCATAACACCCGTGCAGAATACCTCTTTCTGAGTGTTAATTTCATAAGTTTAGAGCAAATGGTGCCCCATAGAAAAGAGAGGAAGGCACATGTTAAAAGCATATCAACTAAAGAAAAAAGGAGACACTAGTGCACATTTAGGATAAATATCACTCAATTTTAAATTTAGCATTCTTTTTTTTTTTTCCCCCCGAGACAGGGTTTCTCTGTGTAGCTTTGCACCTTTCCTGGAACTCACTTTGTAGATCAGGCTGGCCTCGAACTCACAGAGATCCGCCTGGCTCTGCCTCCCAAGTGCTGGTATTAAAGGCGTGTGCCACCACCGCCCAGCAAATTCAGCATTCTTTATAGCTTACCAAACAGTTAATGTTTCAGTGCTAAAAGTACAGTGAGGATTAAGAAGTCTTTAGCTAATTCTCTGACTACATTTTACCTCTAACATTACATTGACTTTAGAAGGGATCTTACTACATTTCAGTTGAGTGACTTTCTCACCCCCACTGAAGGTACTCAGCAGATGGCTCCTGGGCACCTCGGTATGATCCATCTTTCAGGTGTGCCACCTTTGGGAAAGAGCATAAGCTTTTGATGTTGTTATAACACAGTACATTTAAATGAACTACTGACATAAAAATAGGTGGCACATTTATTTGAGGTTGACTTTGAGATAAGACAGGATTTTAGATTTTTTGTTATTCAAAAAGTAGCCATTCAATGTATACTCATGTATTTAGAAGACATCTTTGACACACTGATGATTAACACACATTTTCAGTTAAGAGAAGAGAATTTGGAGTACATTAGAAAAATAAAAAAAAATGTGGCTTTGGAGACCTATGATCCATTTGATTCCTCAATAGATCCTATTTGATTCCTCAATAGATCCTCAACCTGGAGTATACAGAGATCTTAGACCTGATAACTTGTTTCTTCTTGAAATATATAAGGTTAAATGTCCAACTTTCATGCTTTTAAACTGATATGCAAATGTTTCATCATAAATAAATTATTTTAAAGACTGTAACCCCAAGTTAATTTTAAGCAATGACATTTTTAAAAAAATGTACCTTCATTTTTTAATATACTTGTTATGCTGCCTAGTTTTATACCTACTTGACACGATCCAGAGTCATTTGGAAAGAAGGACTGCAATTGAGAAAGTGACCCCATCAGATTGGACTATGGGCAAGCTTTTGGTGCATTTTCTTGATTGATTCATGTGGGAGGCTTAGCTCACTGTGGGCCCTGCCACCACTGGGAGCTAGAAGCAGGCTGAACAAGCCATGTGGAGTAAGCCAGTAAGCAGTACCCGTTTATAGCCTCTGCATCAGTTTCCGCCTACAGGTTCCTGTCCTGTTTGAGTTCCTGGCCTGACTTTCCTCAGTGAGGTAATCTGTTGTAGAACCATAAGATGAAACAACTCCCCCCTCCCAAGTTGCTTTTGTTCATAGTGTTTTATCATAGCGGTAGAAATTCTAACTAACACAGAAGTTGGTGCCAGGTCATAGAGTATTGTTCTGAAGAGTGAAAAACAGCAATTAAATGCTCACAATTATCTTTCTTAGGAACTACATGAATATAATCTCTAATAGTGGAAATATTACATTTTCCAGTGGTGTTTGAAACTGTAAATCTATTAAATTCTTGCCATAGAATCTTTTTTACCATATTTAGATATTCTGATAATTATCCAATGATAATTTTATTTTTCCATTGCATTACTACCATGCAAACATTAATACGTACGCAAGGTTATATGCATTTATCAGTGTTTCTCTGTCCATCTATCCACATTCTTTTAGCCTATACCACCCATTAATATGTCCCAAGTACTTAAGTATCATCTATTATGTAATAAATGTTTACGGTTAAAACTCAGTGATTTAATTAATGTCAACAAAGGGACACAAGGAGTTCCAGTGAGAAGGAATGAGTTTTGATTTAAATTCAGAGATGATGGAACATCTACCAAGGAGTCCATATGTGAATAATAATATGAAAACATACGAGACTCAGTCCCACAGATGTCTGAAGGAAGAGCAGTCCTGGCATAGAGAATAGAGCTAACTAAGTTCTCTCCTTAAGTGGGAGCATGATTGGAGGGAAGAAGAACTCCCAGGAGACCAGAGGGAGGGGGCATGACTGGGGGGAGGAAGAACTCCTAGAAATCCAGTAGCACTAGAAAAGAATAACGTGATGGAGACTGAAGTAACAGGTGACGGAATTGTAGCTCATGTAGGGGAGGAGGAGATGATGAGGGTAATGACGGTGGTACTGGTGGTGGCAATGACAAGCCAATGGAATGCGAAGGAAGCACGCCAGGTTGTATAATCTACAGCCTTCTTTAATTTGTCTTCCCTCCAGCCGTTTGTTTTTGCTCACAATAAAATAGAAATGGTAAGTTTAAATAATTTTTCCAAGTCCTAATATACTCTCTAAATGAGAGAACTATGAAATCCCTGGTGACCAGTCTCTTAGGTTCTTATTTCCCATCTCAGGCCTTCAGTTCCCAAAGGGATGGTGGGGACTGACTGTCCTCTGCCTCTGCTATTAGATTATATCATTATCCAGAGAGCTTCAGTCTAGTGCTTTCCATAAGTAATCAGATTCCTTTCGAAGGGAGGGTGTGGTTAGGCGAATTGGTGATGAACGGTCTGCTTTTGTGCGGCCTTTCAGTGGTTTTGTGTTTTACTCTGTAGAAAATGATTCTTTTCTTTTTATGATTTTCCTTTTTTATAACTGACAGTCTGCCTCTGGCCATAAACTGCTAACGTTCTAAGGAGGATGATATATGATACTGTCAGATTTCTCAGAAACGTAAATTTGATGGTTTAATACTGCATTATGCAAAAGAAGAACAGTTGATTTAAAGTTAAGTAGAAAATGGGATAGTAAATTATGGAAATTCCTGAATAAATAAAATGAAAATTTAAATTAAGACATGCATAGGAAGGAGAGATCAAATAAAATAAGTTTATTTTTATTGTTTTAAATCTCTTATTACTATCATTGAATGGAAGTTTAAGTCATTTGGGGGTCATTATTCATTGTGTGTGTTTACTGAATATTTTATAAAGTTTTAGGAATCATTGCACTTACACAAAATGTGTTAAGTAACCACCAATAAAGCAAACATGTTTTTATATGAAATCTATGAGCATTTTCTCATGCTGTATATATCTTAGCTTTTCATAAATTCTCGTATCTACAGAGGTGGAGTATTCTTGCTCCCTATGCAGGTATTAAATAGTACTTGTAATAACCTTAGAAATCAAAAGATAATGCCTTAGGAAAAAAGTTCTTTCTTTCATTTCTAACTTTTTGTATTAAGTTTACAGTCCATCACTCAACTTTTCTCATCAAATTTCCTCTCCACACATTTACATTCTGTCCATAAATCAATCAAAACAAGTTGTCACAGGGATGAATGATCACACCATGAAGCAGGACTTGTCCTCTGTTGCTGGTTTTTCTTAGTTTTCTTGAGAGCTGTTCGATTTACTGAAACAAGAACATTTCACTCAACAACGCACATACACACCATGTAAATAATTGTTTCTAAAACCATCAGTATATAGTTTGTTATCATCTACAGAAATGTAAACAAATGCAATTTCTTGTTACGGTTTCTTGAGGTGATCAGCAACTTGTAAAAGACATCTGTGTTTACAAAGCTCTGAAGGATCCTTTGTGGAAACTCACAGGATATCAGATGATATGAAGACCAAAATGGGGTTAGTTAAAGGGTTGTTGCTCTTTGATGGAGGAAGAGGGTGACATTTCATTTTCTTAAACTTGAAAATTTCACATTTTCTTTGGCTGTTGTCCCCTACCCAGTATGTTTGAGCCTGTGATCTTTTTACAAGACATTTTTCCTTTTCCTCTTGACATTTACTGCGGCTGCATTACAGACAAGGTTGGCAAATAACTAAGTTATGACACAGAATGCACGAGGAGGATTATGTAATGTTCGTAACCTTTCCTCCAAGATCTTCTCAGGCAAGTAAGTATCCATGAATTCTCTCTTCTCTCTCTTACCACTGTGGTGCCTGAGCATGTGGGAGACCCGATTGATGAAAGGATCCCACTCCTCTGTGAGAGTGAAGAGAGAATTCCTGGAAAGAACGCAGTTTAAAGAGGGATGAGACTCAGAACTGGAGCTGTAACAAAGGGAATCTAGACATACTGGAAAGGTGTTTCAGGGAAACTGGATACTTAGATTATTTGTATGGAGGATGAAAGAGGGGAAGGATCTAAAGATATCTTCAACATTGCAGCCTAAATAAGCTAAATGAATTTGTCCTAAGATATATGTTGAGACAGTTAGTCGCTTCAGCAAATAGATGTGTGTTCCTTCACGTCTGCTGAGACAGAGTGTGGTGATTTAATTTCAGTTTAGATGCCCTGAATCTTTCAAGTTGAGATACAGACTACCCAAGTTATCATTAGTTGTCCAATTTGACACCAGATTCTGACCGCTCAGCTGGTGACAGAGACGTAGATTCAGCCGGGATCATAAAACCCAGGGCCAAAAAGATTCCAGAAACTTCTTGACAACCACCAACTAACCAGAGCTGAGAGGCTCTGTCACTAGGTTATGTTCTTCTTATAACAGAGATTGAAATACAGTTAAGCTTTGAACATATTTGCTACAAATATATGGTATAGGCCTTTTTGTTTTTCATAACTATGTGTTATTACAATCATTATCATGTGTTAGCTAGTGCCATATAATTAATGTAGTCACTCATACAAGAGAGCTATTTATAAGGAAAGAGTAAAATGCAGAGCTATGTTGATGAATAATTTATAGGTAAGGGCTGACTGTGTTTTTCTTCTTCAGCAGTGACAATGCAGTTTATAAGCCACCAGTTCCCAGATTATCATGACCCCACAATTGGTAAGTAAAAGCTGCTTTTCTCATCTAGCTCAAATAGATACACTGTAAATAAGTGGTTTTTTAAAGCACTGTTGATAACGGTAGTGAATAAAAGTATAATTTGTTCTATCATCCAGCATATATACACATGAATATGTGTATGAATTTCTGAGTCATGAGAGTATTTGTTCTTCCTTCTCATAATGCACTTTCATATTTTATACTTTGTTCAAGTTTTTCTGGTAAATGATGGTTGAAATCCATTATGCTGATTTCTCGACTCACTAATGGATATTTTCCATTAGAAAAAAGTGAATTAAAAACCTTTGCTCTGAGTATTATAGCTGATGTGATTACACATACACTTGATCACATTTTCAGTCTCTGGTATCCTATTGTAGACTTAGTTACTTTTCTCAAGGATGCATTTGGAGAAGCATTTAAATCTAGGCATCCTTTCATGTAGCATCCTTGCTCGTAGATGAGGAAACGGAAACACAGTGAGTCAAAGTATGATTTGTGCCCCAGATCTAGCATGCTTAATCCCTCTACTGTAGTTTTATTCTCAGCATAACAGTAGAGAGACCCTGCTGTGAGGAGCGCGCTTTCTCCCTTGTTTGAAGCAAGAATGATGCCTTTAAAACTGCTTTACTCATTCAGAAAACTGCTTTAGAGAGAGTTGGAAATTCTCAAGCAGAGTCCACCATAAATGCATCAAGCTTAAGATCGCACTGAACCTTACTTCCCCGCAAGTGAGGGACAGAACTGCAGGGTTCCTTACATATGGCTTGCTGGCAGGGTGAAAGCCCTTTGCTCTCCATCATTGAGAGTTCTCTATTCCCATCACTCAGAGTTCTCTGTTCCCAGTCACTTCCCTTGCTTCCTCTCTCAGGATGAACAGTTTTTGTGCAGAAGTGAGATCTCCTAGTTTTTAATTTTTATTTTTTATTTTATTTTTTATTTTTTTTTATTTTTTTTTTTTTGAGACAGGGTTTCTCTGTGTAGCTTTGCGCCTTTCCTGGAACTCACTTGGTAGCCCAGGCTGGCCTCGAACTAACAGAGATCCGCCTGGCTCTGCCTCCCGAGTGCTGGGATTAATTATCAGGAAATTTTGACTTAAGGTCTTAATTAACACACAAAATTATCTTTTCGATAATACTCTTGTACTCCTTCCTGAAAATTCTACAGAATATGTGGATGAATGATGTTGCTGAAATAATCAAAATGAACTAGATTTATTTATTTCACCTAGATCTGGGTGCTTTGCCTGCATATATGCATGTGTACTCCATGCATGGCTGGTGCCCACAGAGGTCAAAAGAAGGCATTAGAAACCCTGGAACTGGAATCATGGGTTGTTGTGAACAACTACGTGCGTCTTAGAAAGTGAACCCTGATCCCCTGCAAGGCCAACAGTGCTCTTAACTGCAGAGCCATCTTTCCAGGCCCCGATATATTATTTTTAAGAAAGTCTATTAGTTTCTTATGATCTCCTCTTAGGTTAATTGAATTACTAAGATTTAAGTATAGCAAATTGACATACAGATGGATTCTCTAAGGAATTGAATTTTGTTTCGGAAATAATCACTTTGTGCAGTTTTTAGAGCTGATCAGCTTCAGTGATTGATTATTCTCTCAGCAGGTATTTTAAACATCTTAATTTGGGGGTGCTGTTAGCTTTTTGTCACTCACTTTCAATAACAGACAAGGAGAAATCTCTGGCTAAAAGCTCTGAGTCTTGCATATCGCTGGAAAACTCAGTAATATAATAGAGAATATGTGATATCACAAGTGCACTTTGTTATTCATTATATGTCATCTTTGTGTCCTGTATGTATTGATGTTGCATAAACTGGTCTCACATGTAAGTCCTTCACGTAAAATAGAATTTCTGGGATAAGGTAATAGATGTAAATACATTGTCAGTGTCTCCTTTACAAGGAATAGATGTGACATGTATGGTGATGACTTTTGCAGATAGACTGTGAGAACATCCATTTCTTGTGATTAGGCTACCTCAATATTCAGCGCTAACAGCTAAAAATATACTTTTATCTAGAAATAAACAAGGTAGTTAGTGTTGAAGGAGGTTGAAAATGGAAACAGCAGTTCATCGCTTTCAATTTGACTCTCCCACTGACTCATTTCTTGGCTTCTGTAATGGGATATTGGTTAACAATTTTCCATTGTTATCCTGATGGTAGAGGGTGAGAGGCTCAGATAATTTACTTTGTGTCTGTTCCAGCTGCTTAGCTATACTTTGGTTGATGGCTTAATGACATCTCCAGGGGAAAGTCATGTTAGTGTATCTTGAATATCTTATGAATTAGAGAAGAAGAACACCCATCATGGATACTTATCTCATAACTGAAAAGGGAAAGAAATATTTTCTGTGTTTATGTCATCATATTAACTGAGATTTCTGGGTATATTTTTCTGAAATAAGAGAAGAATTAGTATGCTGTTCTTTTTTGCCCTCACCTTCTACTTAGTATAGTCTTTCTTTCAAATGAATATCAAATTGAAATTTTTGGATTCTCTATAATACAAAAGTTAGGAATATTGGTTATTGCCAGTGTTGTTCTCAAAGGAAAGATTCTGCTCCATATCTACTGGTCACATATTCAAAGTTAGTAACCAGTGATTTCCATTTCTCAGGTTTATAGAAAATAGCTGTGGTATGAACATTTAAAGTTGGTTCAATTTTCTAATGGGAAAAGACTTCACGCAAGAAACACATTAGTAATAATAGAGCAGAAATAGCTAGGTTGAAGTTAAAGGGAACATCTCTAAAGATTTGACATAATTATAAACATAGCTTGATTTTCTTCATGGAATAATTATTTTAGAGATATTAAGAAGTAATATCCATATAAGACTCTCTTTTCTGAACTTTTGTGTTAGTAAATGGACATGCCACATAATTCAAATCTTTAGATATGACCATTGCATGTCAGCCATTGAGCAAAGTTTACATTTCTACTCTATAATACAACCTTTTTGACCCCCATAAATAAAAATCTAAATAGCGTAGCTTAAATCTTCAGGTATTTTCAATTCAGGAAGAGAAGTTAGGAGACATTAGAGGAACTTTTTTCCCTTTGAAGTCAGTCAGTGGTCTAGGCAAGCAGCACGATGCTGCACTGGAAGGATTTGGAAAGGATGGAGAAGTACAGTCTCCACTCCTCCAAGCTCTGCTTGCTATGAACTAGGTTCATGTGCCATACATTAGTCTCCAGGTGTCCACTCAACAGTTCAGACGTCCTTGTTCAAGAAGGCTTTTCAAGGAAATCTGGAATTCCTAGAAGATTATGAGAAAATAGTCTAGGATTGTTTGTTAAGATATGTTTCTTAATTGTAACTTGGATTTTAAAAGTCTTACTACACACAGTTATAATAGGATTTTAAAACAAGTTGTAGTTTTTTTCTCTTTTACTGAAATAAAAGACAAATTCTCTTAAAGCCAGAATATAAATATATATATCAAGCTTTTATTTGTAGACAAGGCATTTTAGTCCACATCACTGTTTATTGGTACCATCATGTGTTTTGAATTGTTTCTGTTCATGATTACTGTTACTTACTTGAAGACAGACATAAAACACCAGGAACTCAAGCACCTGACTTTACTAATTAACAAAGCTGAAAATTGAAAAATCTTAACTAGCTTTCCCTGGATAAAATAATAGGTGATAGTAGAACACTGAAGGACTTGTGTTTCCTGCACATACAGAGTATTTTGATTCTGAGTAAATGGTGCGTTAATCAGTGATTATCTCCCACTCCCCTGCCATCACAACAAGGTATAATATTAAACATGTTATATACTGAGCTCAAACAGAGTGGATGCCTTTTTAATGCTTCTGGAAAGGTGGGGAAGATAAAGAACAAATGAGATTATATGATGAGCTAATTAAATAGAAAATCATGAGGTATTGGGGAGTATATCACAGGACTTCAGGGTGGAAATATACTTTATTAAAAGACAAAATTCGACAATTTAAAGAATGAATTGGCTTTTGTTTTCTATCCATTCATGAATCAGCAAAGCCTCCTTTCTGAAAACTGCATAGGAACTCCTACTAACCAATGTCAGAGCAATAGCTTTGGCACTGATTGGACAGAAAAGTAGAATAGAAAAAATGCTGATTATGTAATGTCAAGTTATTTCATGCCACCTTTTTTGTAGGGTTAAAGCAGAGTTGATGTCCTTATACAAATATATTGATCGAGGTAGACAACTTTTCATGGCTAGTTATTGGCATGAAGAAAATTTCATTGAAAAATTTGAAATATTATGCAAATGTCATTGTTTTCCTGCTTTTTTTCTGACTCTTTTCATCCTCTTGATTTTCCTCTTTATTCAATATCAATATATTCATAAATTATTTTCCAGGCATTACACAAGCTACAGGAGTCAGCTCTGTAGAGAAATAGGCAAGAATTGTTTTTTATTAAGCTTCCTTACTTTGCTTTTTCCTCCCTATCTCTAAGCTGATTGTGTCTTTTTATCTGGAACCCTATTGTCCATTTCTTTCTCATTGCATTATGATGACTTGAGCTCATTATATTAATGCAGGACACAATTTAGTTAAGTTGGCCGTAAGGATCTATGCAATTCCTTTTTTTTTTTTCAGCTGCTTTTCTTGTGGAAGGAAAACAACTTGAATAAACCAGAATCAGTTGTGACAGAGTTATCCCAACTATTGTGGTATTTATTTGATTTTCACAGAACAGAAATTCATGAAACTAACTTTCTGGCTGTATTTATATCTTATTTTCAAGGAAGACACATTCTCATAGTTGAATAGATTGAAAACACTTTCCTTCTTTTAGCATTTTAGACCTTAATTTCAATTACATACCATGAACACTGCATAATATGCTCACCCAAAAGATTTATATTCTTTCTGAGCAACTGGCAAGGACTGTTACAAGCTCTATAGAAACATAATAAAATACCACACATAGAATATTCTTTCTAAATTACTTGCATGCTTCTCTAAATAAGGAGCTCATTTAAGTGGCAAAGTACTTTGATGGTAGGATCAGGGCATCCGAAGAGCACAGTAAATATTAATGTGCAAAGCACAACCATGAAAAAATAGTGCAATTAACCAGCATGGAGCAAATTTACTACACTGTTTATATGTCTCAGTATCTCTGGTAGAATAAAAACTTCCTAAAGTGGATGTAGAGAAATAGTATGGTTTGCATCACACTAAAATGTCCTACTTAGCATCTAAAATGTACACTAATAGATTCACTTCTTTGTGTTACTAGAAAATTCTTGTTAAAATGTAAATGCTCAGAGTCGGGGGGTAGGGCCTCAAGCCATGTAGAATCACTTACACATTAGCACAGATTAATGTATCTAATTATTTTAAAGAGGAAAACAGAACTGTGGTCTAGAAAGCACTACTGAAGAGATGTTTTTGAGGGCTGGAGAGAGTAGAATATAGTTACAATGGAAGGCTATGAAATAATTGTTGATGGAAATCAAGGTAAACTTGAAGGATTATGTAAATAATGACCTCTCCATATTTGAGCAGAGGTAGAGGGGAAAGGACATTCATATGGAACCCAGTAGATTGGAGATATAATTCTGTCTTCATGGAACTCCTCACTTGTTTGCCAAGCTCCAGGAAATCTGGCTTTCTTTCAGTTTAAGCGCACCTAGTAACCCTTTTCTGCCACCTCTCATTTATACGTGTTCCTGAAACTCGGAGTAACTTCTTTATTTCTTACCAAGCAAGCTTCAGTTCTATTTTGAGATCCAAGCATGGATGCAAACCCTTTAGAGAAGATGACTTTGAGTCTAGTGGTTACACAATGTCCACTTGCTCTCCATCTCTCTGTATAAACTGTTATTAGAAGTAGATATGGTTGACACCTCTTGGATTTCATATACCATTTTAACTTGGTATTTAAGATGCCAGGCTCTTTTTTTCCCCCCTGCAACGTCTTTATTTTAGTGTCTCTGACTTACCTTAGTTATCATCTTTTCATCTTGTATTTCTGAATTTCCATGCTTGTTTATCTACCTTCCAATTTAGCTTTCCTATTTAGAATTCTGGTGGCTTATGTTTCTGGTCACAAGTTCCCCTTAATTTTCCTTTACACTTGTGGTAAAAGCTGACATATTGACCAAATCCTGTGACATCCATGATGATGAAATAACAAGTCCACGATTTGATAAGGGCTTGGCTACAGCTCAATGGCAAGCAATCTGCCTAGCATTGTTAAGGCCTCTGTTTCAATCCACAAACTGAAAAATAAACAATGAAAAAGTCTTCAAGGACAGAATGCGTTGCCGCCTGATTTAATGCTTTGTTGTTGAACCTCCTTCATTTGATTTTATCCCCACTGGGCTCATTGTTCCTGGAGTGTGCCAGATGCTTGCTCATCTTGGCACGCTTGCGTTTGATCACCTTTTCTGGGAAAACACTTCAGTGTTTAGAGCTGACCTCATTACTTCTTCAAATATTTGCTTCAGGGTTTAAATGCTTCTTTTCAATCAACTTATACTAGCCATCACCATAACTACTGATAACATTGATCATCTGTTTTTTCATAGATGTGTGCACATCCACAAGTATACAGGTATATATTCGTTTATAAATATTTATCTAGGTTCTACAAGTGAGAGAACATATATAGTATTTGCCTTCGTGTGTCTGACTTATTGTTATTTGTTTCTTATAATATGTGCTACAGTCTTACTTAGCACTTTTCTAAATGTAGCACAATGTCTGAATTTATAACTAAAGACTCATGAAGTCCAGATCAGTTTCTGGTTCACAGAAGATGGGCCAAGAAATTGGGTGAGTGAATGGCAAAAGTGTTTACTGGCCCATCAACTTCAGTCAAGTTGGTATATAGCTCTGATCTTTCTCATCTATAAGAAGGAGGTGATGCTGTTATTTGTTTTGATAATTATGAGAAAAAATGTGGATGTAACTGCTTCACGCAGTGCTTGAGATGAAACGGATGCTTGACTTTCTCAGCAGAATTTAGTTGAACTGGAAAATAATAGTGAAATCAAAAGTCGTCAGGGAGAAGACACCTGTGCCTTATGCTCTTTGGGGAACTCTAAAGTATCCATCCATTGTAGACAAAAGGTAGCCTGAATATCACTTTATTGCCTTATATTTCTACCATTTCAGCTTGAAGACTGTAAAGTACTTATGATTACCATAAAGTTTCCCAGAGCCAAATTGTGAATGGAGAACAAATTATAATTGAAATTCCGCTTCTACTTGCTGTTTGAAGTCTCTTTTAGAAACCTGGATGTGAAGAGCATATCAACCATATGACAGCAATCTCATATGGAATATGAAAGATGCCTGGGAGATATTGAATCAGTTCAAGGAAATTAATAGAGCTGAAAGCTTAATCATGCCAGGCTGTGGATATGTGACACATCCTTCCAGATTGCAGTAGTCCTCCAATGAAGAATGTTTTACAATCTTCTTCGTGCCCCCAAAGAACAGGATTTAGATCAATCTGAGAATTAAAAGGACTCTTTCAGATTATTATGTGGTCACACAGTCATTGAAATTCCTAGGTAGCCATCTTTGATGACAACTATAATTAATTAAATTAAAATTACTGATGTAATACTAATTATAATTACTGTGGTCAGTCTACACACCTAAACAGACACATACCATTCTTTTATTTCACAGAGAAAAGCTTTGGAGGGATACTGTGGGGCTACAGCAGAAACACTCCTCAGCATTTTCTTTGTTTATTTGATGATTATAATTAGGGAACATTTGTTCTAAAGTCAAGTGGCTTGTAATTATATTTTGTCTGTTATTTCAGTAATTTCTTTTTAAGGGCATGGTTAGTTGTTCTATTGGCTCTTAATGAGCCAATTACATGAAGTTCGAATGAGAAAAAAAAATGTCCTTATAGTATGACCTACAAATTAGCTGATTAAAGTAAAGTGACAAAGACACTATTTAGATATATCGGAACAGCTCTAACCAGCTGTATATTTATTTACCTCCTCAAACTCACGCTCATGTTTTCAGATGGAAAATGTGAAATATTGTCTTTAGGAATATATTTAGAATTTGGTGTACATATTGAAATTCTCAAGCATTAGTAGATCGGTCATGTAGGTCATTTGCCCAGGTTTTATGCTCGGAAATTAGTAGGCTTGGTTCCGAATCTCTTTTGCTGACCTTGATTTCAGAGATTTTTGACTCTTGCCTTCAAATGTAGAGACTCTTTGAAGGGAATCTTTGTTAAGAACTATGAATGATTTGGATTAAAGTTTTTAATTTAATATTGTTATTGTAGATGCTCTGTCAGTTTGTTTCCAGGTAAAAAAAGAGAAAATATTCTGATATTCCACATAAAAGCTGTCCAGATCAGTATATATTTCTACAACATGAAAAGAAGACACATAGATAGACATTTAGAAATATTTGTTAAGGATAATCTAGATAAAAAAATTAATATGTCAATTGTCTGTGTTCTATGATTTGATGTTAATTGATTAAAGACAGTCCATAGTATGCATTCTCACACAAAAGGAAGTAGTTGTCTTTAACATGGGATGTTTTTCAGATGCAAACATTTAGATTTTGTAAGCTGAAATTTTTAAAGAGGAATAAAACAAAAATCAAAATATTTTATAATTTTATGTGCATCCTGTACAAACAGAGCATGCATGAAAGACAAGGAATGAATTTAACGTCAAAATAGCAGACTCCAAATGAGACATGTAATTTTCTGCTAGCCATTGGTTCACTATGAGCCTTTGTTTTCATGTATGTGAAATAGTGCTAAATGCATTTTCCTTAAAAATAAAGCAGAACTCTTCAAAGCTAAAATTAGCTATTCTGAAGATTGTTTGAAAAAAAACTGTCAAGAACAACCTCTATATAAACAGCTATTTTCATACAATATAAAATGTAGCAAGCATGGGGGCCTGCAAGGGTCTGCACCAGGTCCCAGGGTATATGTTACTGCTGTTAGCTTGGTATTTTTGTGACACTCATAACAGTGGGAGTGGGTATCTCTAACTCTTTGCCTACTTTTGAGACTTTTTTTCCCCTTCTATTGCGTTGCCTTCTCCAGCCTAGGGATGAGGGCTTTTGCCTTGTTTTATTGAATCTGTCCTGTTTGGCTATCATTTCTTTGAGGACTACTCATTCTGAAGAGGAAACCAAGGGGGAGTGAGTCTGAGAGAGAGGGGAGATGAGGAAGGACACTAGGAGGAGTGGGGGGAGGGGAAACTGTACTAGGGATGTATTATATGTGAGAAGAATCTGTTTTCAATAGAAAAGAAAATGTTTTAATATTTTAAATGTCCCATTCTTATTACTCAAGTAACATAATAAGAATCAATTCTTCTAGAAATATTTTCCAACAAAATGGACATAGGTAATTTGTTGAGCCATTTGGTGATAGAGTCAAGTTATATACAAGAGAAATCAGTATATTTTCATACTTACTTGGCTGTTATAATATTTTATTTTAAATAATGCCTTCACTATTTAAGAACTGAATATCAGCATTTTAAAAAACAACATTTCACACTGGAATGGTGTATGCGACTGACTGTACTACCATTTCTAGACAGTAGAGGCAAGGGGACAAAAAGTCCAAGGCCAGTCTAGGACTACACAAAGATGATGACCTAAAGAAATATGCCCATTAATAATAACCACAACAAAGAAATGATTATTTATTTATAAGCATCCTTTCATGCTCACACATCAAGGAAGAAGGAAGCATTTTTAGTCTGATACAAGTTGATGACCTGAGATCTCTCCAGATGTTGATCCCATAGCGGGAAGGCAGAGGCTAAAATTATTGGCTGGTGGTTGTGCTTTTCATTTGACCTTGGTAGACTGTCATGTTTTGTATTTGCCGCTTTCTCCTTTTTAAACGGATTTCCAGTTTTTTGTTTTCATTGAGTTATTCCTTTATCTCTTCTCATTAGTTTTTTTTTTTGTGTGTGTGTGTGGTGCAGTGTTGTTTTCCACTTCTCCACTTTCTTCAAGCTATTCTCCTCTGGTGTCTACCTCAAATAATTTAAGAAACATTATCATGTTCAAATCCAAGGGACATTCACCAGTCATGCTTTGCTGAGCTCCTAAGGGGTAGTCAAGAATGTTGATCATGCCACTATGGTGAGAAGTGCTAATTCCATATGTTATCAACACCAGTTCACTGGGTCATTATTTTCAGGCCTCCGTGATGCTCTTGAGGTTTATTGTGCCTTTTCTAGACAGCACATCTAAGCATCATTGAAAGATCTATTACAGACATTTTTCGCCCTGACACTCCTTCCAATCTCAGCTACCATCAATATTCTCTCTCTCTTTTTTTTGTGGCAATGAAGATTAAACCCCTTTCATGTTAAGTAAGCACTCATCACTTAGCTACATCCTTAATGCCTATCACCACACATTTAATTGCCATAGGTAAGTCTACGGCACCAGTTTATATATCTTGTGTATGTTAAAATAGCTGTTGGATTATCTTTGTTTTACTTCTACACTTACATACTGCTACCTACTTGAAATTTATATTTGGTTGTTTGAAACATCTTATATTTTATCTTTCCAGGTTAATTTCAGAGCTCAAACCTACCAAATTCTTCTCTTGTACTATGTTTTACCTGCATACATGTCACTCTTGTCCATCTGGAAATCCAAACCCCAAAGCTAGTCATCATCTTCAACTTCTATTTTCTCTATAGTCATTCCTGTAGGTGGAGTTTTCCTGTCCTGGCAGCTGTTTCCAAATTACCACATAGAGGTTTATATTAATTGTAAATGTTCTGCCAATAGCTCAGGCTTGTTATTAGCTAACTTACATTTAAATTAATCCGTATTTCTTATCTATTCTGCCATGTGGCTTGGTACCTTTTCTTAGTACAGCATGTCCATCTTGCTTCTCCCTGAGTCCCTTGCAACTCCTCAGACTCTGCCCTTCTTAATCTCATCATTCTCAGTTTGGTTTTCCTGCCTAACTTTATCCTATCCAGCTATTGGTCAGTCAGCTTGTTTATTAAACCAATCATAGCAACATATATGCACACAGTATACAGAAGTATTATTCCATAGCACATTCCATCTTTGACCTATTGCTGTGTGCCTTTTTTTCTGCAGAGACTAAAGCAAATGTCTAAGACTCCAGATAGGACACCAAAGAAATGATTGCATTTATGTCTAACTTAGTGATCCAGCTTGTTTATTAGGGTCACTTACAGTGCTACAGCTCAGGTGCCATTTAGAGGATCATGAGTGACCTAAAGGTTCCTACATCACAAAAATTCACCTTACCATGGCTATTACTCATAGAAGCTACATCTGTGAAGCTTCCCACATAACTTTCAGGCAGTTTGAAGACTGATCAAATTGATACTGATTATAACCTTGGTGAAGAACCTTGTGAATCTTGTGACTTTCAGGTGTTTCTGAACTTTGTAACTTTAATTAAGTTCTGGGTCTTGTATGTTTAATTTACTTCCCGAGTCTTGTAAGCCTTTCCTCCTTCTGGGAGGGAATGCTTCAATTCAGAGGAAATAGCTATGCAACACCTGTTAATTCTGTTTCTGTTTCCTAAACATCCTTCAGATACATGTTCATTTCACGACTGCAACAGAACAGTTCACAGTAGAGATAACCTCATATAATGATATTCCTGAGACAATGTATATATCAGCATCATGGAAGAATCTCCATATTAAGGTTCATTATCATACCCATGTTATCCATACTTTTAAAAGAGTTATATTGTGAAGAACACAACCCTAAACATGATTACATGTTTGGACCGATTTTGCAAAGCACTTGCAGAATGTGTGTGTGTGTGTGTGTGTGTGTGTGTGTGTGTATGTGTGTGTATGTGCATGTGTGTGTTGGTTTTTCAAGACAGCATTTCTCTGTGTAGTCCTGGCTGTCATGGAACTCACTGTGTAGACCAGGCTGGCCTTGAACTCAGAGATCCACCTGCCTCTGCCTCTCGAGTGCTGGGATCAAATGCATGTGCCACCATTGCCCAACTTTTATATATTTTTAAAATCTACTTCTACATTCAGTAAATGTTTGTGAAATTCATCAGAATTATCATATGTACCCAAAAGGTTTATAATCTTTGTTTTTTAATGGTATAATGCTATCTATACAGCATAATACACATTTTATTGTTATTTGTATATATGGTGTTCAGTTGAATTTCTTCCATTTAATCAAAGTATATTCCTTACTCATAGATTAACCCACCAATATTTTTTTGAAAACTGTTAGACTATTTAGGCTTTTTCCTGAAAAAAAAAAAAAAGCACTTTTTTGGTCTTTATCACTCTTTGTGTTTTTATCTTTGTTCATATTTCTTCTTTTCTTTCAGATATTGCTGCTGGGAGCCTTTTCCCTCCTTGGAGATTATTGTGTTAAAATATTTGTCTAATTTTAATTATTTCCAAACATTTGGGAGAGATTCTTCCACTTTTTTGTTTGTTTTTTTCGAGACAGGGTTTCTCTGTGTAGCTTTGGTGCCTTTCCTGGAACTCACTCTGTATCCCAGGCTGGCCTTGAACTCACAGAGATCCACCTGCCTCTGCCTCCTGAGTGCTGGGATTAAATGTGTGTGCCACCACCGCCTGGCAGATTCTTCCACCTTTAAAAAAACAGTTCCTGAAACCTTTTGAGAATTCATATACGGTCAGTGTTCATTAACGTGTGTGTGTGTGTGTGTGTGTGTGTGTGTGTGTGTGTGTGTGTGTGTGTGTGTGTATGCGTGCACCCTCCCCCCCCCTCCGGCTTGGTAATTATCTCCTTGGTAATTAGGAGGAAGATAACTTGTCCTGCTAATTATACTATTAATGTATTAATTTCAGTGGGCACTTGTCCCTTTGCTTTGCATGTAAACTTTGATTTTACTAAATTCAAGTCCCTTTGCCCCAAATGATGGTCTTCGATAAGATGATTTTTGAATGTGAATTCTATTTTCATGCTTCTCTTCCGCTCTAGCTCAGTCCTCTCTGCTCAGGTTAATGAGCACGAACTTTTGCTTCAGCAGCTCAGCTTGCATTCCCAGGAATGCATTCACAGACATGGTTTCTTCTGGATCTGGAACAATCCTGTGTTTCCTAATTTTTTTTTTCTGTTGGAAGTACACAACTCCTGTTTGAGCTCAGGCATAAATATTAATTTTAATAAGTTTGTCTGTAGATAAAAGTTCAGCATCCTCTCCTCTGGTCATTAGAAACCACAAAGGCAGTAAAATGATCCTGATACAATATTAAATGGCATTAGGACAGTGAAGATTAATGAGAGTTTCCTATTCATCATGAACATATAGGCCACACAGATAACTGTGTCTCATGTTTACATTACTTAAAGAAATCACTGTGTGCGAACTTGCACTTCCACAGCAGTTTGTAAACAAAGGCGCCCACTCAGTCTCCTCCCTTCAAAATGATCATTTCTACAGAGTTATCATTGTAGCGAGGTCACAGCCATCAAAACTGTACACATTCGGGTAGTACGTGGGAGACATAATCAGTTGAAGGAAATTTAACGTTTGGAAAAAGAAGATGATTTAAGTGAAGGGTATGGACAAAATTCTCTGGAAGTAAGTCCTATGTGCAAACTTTTAAAATGACTTCCAGTTCATTGACACTAGGATTTGGTGACAGACATTTAAAGACATGTGTATTCTAGAAAAATATTAGATAAACATGCAGCCTCTTCACGAGAGGACTTATTTTCTTCTCCAAATTGTCTAAGCATATCATGTTGGTGGTCTTTGGATACCAAAGTTATTTAAGTAACAAAATGTGCCTATTTGCCTCCTCAGAGTCAGGTATTATAATAATCACTGACTTACATCATACATGTGATGGGTTTGATGAGCTTTTGAAAAGGCCTGCTAGAAATTAGCTTGGCCTTTTTCATCATGTTATTCAAGTGCCTGTTTTTTATTTATATTTGAGCTAATACATGGCGTTTATATTTACAGATGACAGTGGAAAGGGCATAAGAAACAAAGCAAATATGAGGAATGTAAATAAAACCTGAAAGCTAGCGATCACAGGCATACAAATGCTACCATTTGTATTTCTGTAAATTTAACTGAAGTATGAAAATTATCATTTTTTAAATCCTCAGACATGTAATCTATAAATCTTTAGGAATAAATGTTCTCAGCTATATTTTAAACAAAGCTGTTCTATTACAATCAATTCAGGTTTAGAATACAGCTTTGAGGACTTCACATATAGAAATTACATTTACCATTTGAAAAATACTGTGGCTTTGATTTATAGGAGCTGAGAAATGCATGCAGTATCTGAAAGTTACGGGGTATTTTCTCAGTGTTCTCTAAGCCAATAAGCTTAAAACAAATCATCTTGACCTTTGCACAATGAAGCTCTGGCCACTGTGATTTATACCCTTAGGTCAAAAGAGCTGCAATGATAAATGAGGTGAGCAGTGAAGAATGCTGCATTTTGATATTAACCCTGTTCACAACCCTGTAGGTACAGACAGATGCTCCTCATAATGCTGCCCTAGGATTATCTGGGCTGAGTTAAACATAAGTGAAGGAACTATAATTATCCACTCAGTAATTTTAGGAATACCAAAAAAGGTATTCCAACAATTTATGTCTTTTCATTTGAAATGTATCCAATGTTTGAATATTTAAATAGCAAAAAATTGGTGTTCTCCTCTACAACAAAAAAATAAGATTTATGTGAAATTAATACCATCTTTTAAATATTGCAAGAAAATATTGCCATGTTTAGTTTTTTTTTTTAATGTCAGAAAGCAAAACCAATCCTGTTAGGTGAAGCTTTTCTAGAAAGTGCCAGGAGTTCATGAACCTAGAGTAAAGTTGAAACAAATCTAGAAGAAATAGACTGGCTAAGAGCTGGGGATGTGTCAATAGAGAGAACAGATTCAAATTCACATTGATGGACTAGAATGTAAAGTTTTTCTGTTAGGTGTAGGATTATTTTGTTTTCAGGATTAAAAATTCTTGTTTGAATAATTTTAAACTCTGTTATTTCTTTGTCCTCAAGTTTTCCTCAGTCTAAATGTATCTGAGATATAGTAGCTCATGCAATCAGTTCTAGAGAAATGCACACACACACACACACACACATACACACACACACACACACACACACACACACACACACACACACACACACACACACCAGTTCTTTCTCTTGTTTGGGATAGAGCAACCAGAATGATATCCCTGTCCAAAACACTGCTGGCTGATATCTTCAGTTTCATAATTGCCTGTCTCTCTAAGTTTTACCTGGATCATGTCCACTTATACCCCTCCATATTATTCTCCTGCCAGGATCAGCTATGTCTCTTCCTTAGACCCACCACTGTGTCTTATCCAGACTCTGGTGCACCTGCCCATCAATTATTTCATCTGGCCAGAAAACCCTCCACATCACGTGACTGACTCCTCATCATTCAGGCATCAGCTTAATGTCATCTCTATAGAGTCAGTTACTTCATTATGCCACCATTTCAGATTTCTCTGGGTAGTGCTTACCAATATTTAGTATTTTTCTGGGCATTGTCTTTCATAGGACTGAGAACTGTTACCTGTTTCTTTGTTGTTTTTGGTACTCCGAGTTGTATCTTAATAGCAATCGTGGGGAGGGCAATTATTCTTCCACATTTTTCATTAAATTATAGTGTTGAGCGTGGGATAGCTTATTTATTTATTTGTTTGTTTGTGATCCTAAAGACTGTGTGCTAGCACTGAACACGTTAAACACTGTGTGCTAGCACTGAACACGTTAAACACTGTGTGCTAGCACTGAACACGTTAAACACTGTGTGCTAGCACTGAACACGTTTTATTAACCTAGGTTGTCCTTGAACTAGCAAACCTCTTACTTCAGCCTCTCAAGTAGTTGGAACTTAGGCGTGGAAAAACTTTGGAGTTCAATTACTTTGTTTATTTCTTCCATTATATTCCCATAAAACTCATCCATGGCCACATGATGGTATATGGGATGTGTGAACATGGACACATTCTAAATTAAAAGGTCTCAATTTCATCACGTAAATTGGGTTGCTTTCTACAATATAATTTGACCTAAGATGCCCAATGACTGTCTTTCTTTTGTGAAATAAAAACACAGACTGGTGTCTCTGTCAGAAATATATCTATTTTAAAAAGAAACTTTGTTTTAAAGAATTTATCATTATTAATAATTGGAACCTGAAAAAATTTTGACAATGAAATAAATTAACACAAGAAAAAATAAAGCCCATTAAATTGAGATAGGTATGTCAGAAAAACACAGAGCAAAATTTTCATATCAAGGCTGGATGTCCAATGAGTTAAATTTTGCAAAGTTCAATTAAACTGTAAGAAGTAAAAATACAGTGTTGAATAATCCATAAAGCCCCCTTCTTCATTAAAAAGTCAATTTTACACTCATTTATCCTCATAAAAGATTGCTACCTAATTCAAGTTCTAAAATATAGCTTCATTATTTTAAGAATTTCTTTACAAAATCTATAGTGTTTCTTCAGGGATTTTCGATGAAGACTGTGGAGAGCAAATATTGCATGTGATAAATATGGAATACAGAATAGCTGAAACCTTGGTTTGTGGAATGAAGGGAAATGCTTGCTGATTCACATTTTAACAATTAATTATGCTCACTGATGGAAAACAATTTCCAAATTGCAGCGGATGTGATTGTTTTCTGGAGCAAATGAACAAGTCTAATTTATACTGTGTACACCACTTGGCAATAGCTGGCATTGTTAATTGAGTCTGGTGGCAGGAATAAGGGAAGTACAACAGACGTGATAAAACTGGACATTCTCCAAGACGCTCATTAATCATGTGACTAATCTGAAAATGAATGCATTATGCAAATTATAGTTTAAAGAGGCTCCCTGGTTTGGAGAGATACCAGCGTGTGAAATTGTGTGCAGTCTAAACATTGAACCATGCGGGGGCCTGGGATGTGTCAATGTCATGCTTTAATTGGAATATGGTAGTGGGTGGAGCATGTTTTAGAATTAAACATAAATTCCATAAGATTTGGAGTGATTAAAATGACATCCAATGATGCAGAAAAGCACTTCTGAAATTGTCTTCAATAAGGCCATGGAAATATTCAGTCTGTTCCATGAAGTGGGGATGGGCCATAAAAATATTCAAGTGGCCTAGTTTCTCTAAATGCTATCACAGAACAATTTTGCCTAAAACTTCCTCTTTAATACTTCAGTCATATTGAAACTGGAGGCATCTACCTCTGTGAAGGATGCCTGCTTCTTTCTAGACTTGAACAGGGGAAATGAGTCTAGTAGCCAGTTCTGTCTTGTCTTAAATGATTCACTCAGTTTTGGTCAGGTCTACTTGTTGAAAACTACAGCTGACATTTTCTTTTATTAATCTTTCTTCTTTAAATTAAGGATGCATTTAAAAAATTAAATATTTGTGACTGGCTTAGATATATTCAATCAATCTTTTCCGTGTTGATGTGGGGAATTGGAATGTTTTAGGTATATTCACATAAACATGAGTTTATTTACTGGCATTCCAATATTGATAAATTGGTTTCTATTTCACATTTTGGAATGAACCCGAATTTTAAAAATTATCACTTTGAAGAACCTTTGGAGTGGTCGTCGGTACCACATTACCTATCAGTTATTAATGATTTGGCTGCTAATCAAGTATCCTATTTAATGTGTAGCACTCTCTAGAAAGGTAAGCATGGCTCTCCATGTATTCAACCAGTTAGGAAAGAAGTTTATGAAGCTCGGAGAATCTCCTTGTCTTTTGTTTTTGTACTCATAGGAAGAAGTATCATGACACTATTTGATCAAATCTGGTGGATTGTTGCATATATCCTTTGGTAGTAATTTCCTTTGAGATAAGAAATTCCACCCCACAGGGAACCTCATAAAAACTCAGCATGCTCTAAAGGAAGGTGGAACATTCCACCCTGTTGGGGTAGGGAAGCTCTTTGAGACTCAGGAAGCACACATTTCAAAAGGTTCAAAAGGTCTCTGAAATTGAATAGATGCACTAGGCCTCTGCAGCTCTGAGTTTACCACTGGGATAAGGACTGCTGAGAGACACTCCTAGACCACCAGCTGCCTGGAAGAGGCTCACAGTGGTCAAGTTTCCCTGCAGACAGACTACTGAAGCTGCTCGTAAGTCAGGCCTTGAGCTCTGGCTTTCCAGGTTTTGTGAGCCCTCCTTACGGCTGTGGCAGGCTCTGCAGAGGCAGCTGTCTTTGGCATATCTGTCCCTTTATGCAGCCATCATCCATCCATAAGTAACTCCAATTGGCTGACCAAGTTAGACTTTGGTGGTACCCTTATTTTTTATCTGTCATCTTTTCTCTATCTGGGATGGATGAATGTTTATGACTCCCCAGGAATAGTCTCATGTACAACCCTTTATTTAATATTCTACAGGTCCGTCTTAACGGTGACAACTCATAGATATGTCAGATGTTCTCAGAGGTGTGGTGTTGAACTGCATAATGTTTGTTTAGTAGTAAATAATTAGTCAGTGTAAATAGAATAATTATTTTCATTCTTTGCTTAACTTTATTATTGTTTACAGAAAACAACATTAAACAATTAAAAATTTAATGATTCCCTAGAAGAAAAAAAACCAGTCATATAAATGGCAGAGTTTTCCTTGTTGCCCCCAAATTACCTGTACAATGTCCACCAATAAGCAACTCTATCTTTTTTTTCTAAAATTACATTCTACAGTGAGTTTTGGAGAGTTTAGGGAGCATCTTACTCTGGTTGCTTACTGATCATCCCTTCCCTTTCTAAGCTATTAGCAGATTCAGATGGTGCCTAGGTGCTGGCACTGTAGTCTACAGGCTTCCTGATCTCCGAGTGAGTGCTAGTGCCCACATTTATCAGGCTTCAGGTGTTGACTGTTATGTCCTCCTGCACAGAGCCTAACAGTATGTGATGTTGTCAGTAATGTTTCTAATCTACTTGCATTTGGGTTCTATGGGCTACTTAGTCATTTAATCAATATATAATTCCTTTAGTTAATAGTTTTTTATTCTTGAACTCCAGTTAATATTTTTAATATTTTCAAACATTTTTAGTTAAGCTTAATCACAGCAGGCCTTTAAAGTAAACTAAAAGGAGACAGAATAACTTCTAAGATCAGAGGTAATGAATGGAGGAGTTAGTGACTAATTTACATAGATAATCTACCTCACAATTGCTATTTCTCTGATTTGTTTACTTTCTTATTCAGAATCCATGCATAGTCCCTCCTTTCTATAAAGGGATATTAATATTTGATTAAAAGATTTTTTTCAAAAAAAAAAGATTTTTTTCCTCTTTACAGCTACAGATGTTTTACATGGAAACGTTAAAGATATTTTTGGTACCATTTCAAGTGAATTGTGGTGAGAATACGGGTTTTGGTGAAAATATTTCTCAGTACTGTGGCAGGCGGAAGTGTAGCTGGAGTATTCTTGTGTCCACCCGGCTCCTGCAGCCACTCAGACCCAAATAAATACACAGATGCTTATATTATTTAAACTGTTTGGCTTAATGGCTCAGGCTTCTTGCTATCTAGAAGATAGCAAGATAGCTATTTAGATCTTACATCTGAAATTAACCCATTTCTATTAATCTATAAGTTGCCACGTGGCTTGTGGCTTACCGGTACTTTACATCTTCTCCTCATGGAGGCGGCTGGCAGCGTCTCCTGACTCAGCCTTCCACTTCCCAGAATTCTCCTCTCTCCTTATCCTGCCTACACTACACTTCCTGCCTGGCTACTGGCCTATCAGCGTTTTATTTATCAATTAATCAGAGCAACACATTCACAGCATCCCCAGCACTTCCCCTTTTCTTTTTTTCAAAAGGGAAGGTTTTAACTTTAACATAGTAAAATTACATATAACAGAACAATTATCAAGCAAGAATTATAGTTATAATAGCTAGTCTATTTATAATAACTAGTTTATTTGGCAAAATTAAAGAAGATATCCTATCTATCCTGTATTTGTGAGTCTAAGGTTTTATATCTAACTTATCTTTTATCATAACTAAGGAAATTATAACTATCTAGTCTTCAACAACATCAAAGACCTCAGAAGGATATAATATTACCTGGGAAACAGGAGAAGGACACAAGCAACTTTCGGGAGTCTTGCGAGAGTAGACAGAGACAGCTGGCAGCCTGGACAATCATCCAAAGTTCCTCTGTAAAGTTGGGGCACCTGTTTTTAGCCCATAGGCCTAGAGTCTCTTAGTCACTTTTCTCTGTGTCCTGTAGAATGTCAGGCAGTTTTCTCTGCAAAGCATGAACCTGAAGGACCATTTTGCCAATCAAAGTTCAGTGGTCACCTTCCTATGGGTCCTGCATGTCCAGTTGATCAAGCAGTCCAGGCAAGAACAGTTTCTTGCCCAAATGGCTATTTTTTCCAAGAAGAAGATAAACTCCATATGGAGTGTCTTCAGTGCCCATCCTCCTCTCTGAAGTAAATCAGTGCTGCCAGGAGCAGACATGTCTCACTGTCCAGAAAGTCTAAATTTTTAAAACATTTTAAATACCATATTCTGTAGGTCTTTAAAGTATTTGAAGATTACCTACCTATTGAATTATATCTATGTATAATTCTAGAAAACTTAACATGACTATAAATTTGACTATCATAGAAGACTAATTATTAATCTGTATTTCTTGATTATCCATTGCAATCTAAACGAGTTATATAAACATACCTAAAAAAAGAGTAGAAATATATATATATATATATATATATATATGAACAAAATCAACTCTAAATTTGCATCAATAAACTAAAATCTATACCAATGTAAAACATTTTAAACAAGTTGCTCTTTAAAAGTAGGTTCAATAATCCACCTTTTTATCCTAGCTTATCTATATCCTATATTTCCATATCAGGGAAGGTAATCCTGATTGCATAAATAGTGATAATTTTTCCACATATAAAACATGGTTGGAGTATGAATGGAAAATTCTTCTCATATATAATGATGTTTGGAGACACAGACACATTTAGAAGTTATGAAAATATAAATTACATAATAACCAAGAGAGGTTTCTGGGCTAATTATTCTTATGATTTCTATTCCACTTTTCTGTTTGAGGTCATCATCAGACAGACAAAAAGTATACCCAACAAGTTTAGACATTGTATTTGTATTCAAGACAAAAAAAGTGAATTCTTTGCCTCTTAATTTGCTGTTGAATCATATCTAAGAAATTGTCATAAAATGTCATATACCATTAATAGCAAAGGGATATATAGAAGAGGATGAGCTATGTTTAGTTGCTACTTTGAGTAAAATTCTCTCTTCTGAATGGAAGAATTCTAACATGATGAATAGTGATAGATATGTATCCCTTCCTCTTAAATATTGGTATGACTTACAATTTTTGTCCAACAGATCATTTCACAGGTGACACTTCATTGTTCAGTGAAATGTTATACTATACAGTAAAGGTTAAAGGATTTTGCTGATGGAGTTAGGGTCACTAACTGGTTGACTGTGTGGTGGTGGTGGTTGTTGTTGTTAATCAAAAGGGAGCCTGCCTTAGATGTGGTTAGGACTCATATTATCAACAAAACCATCAAAATGAGAGTGTATAACCCATACCCAAAAGAGTCACAGTTTTTCTTGTTGCTTCTGAATGAATAAGTTGCCATCTTGTTTGATGGATGCTCTGATAGGCTCTGAAAGTGTAATGTAGAAGAGTGACTCCAAACTTTACCCAGAAAGAAAATGCAAGTCTTATTTCTAACCAACAGCTGTATAATAGGACTCAAGACCTGCTCAACAAGAGGGAAACTCTGCAGAAAACCAAGGCAACTACTCAGGACTGTAAAGTCATGGATCTTGGATGAAAACCTACAATCACTACTTGATTAAACAGGAAAAATCCCTAACAACAACCTAGACATTTGTCCTTATACCCACAAATAAGTATAGTTCCTTACCCCCTCTTCAAGGAAACTTCTTTTTGCCACAAACAGACACAACTACAGAAAACCACAACCAATCAAAATGCAGGGTTGTGGAGCCCAGTACCACTGGATTCATCTACAAAACACTCCCACACCTAAGGCTCAGGGAACATTGTAGAAGGAGCAGAATAATTGTAAGAGCCAGAGGATCAGAGAATTTTCTGCGGTACTGTTTCCTAAAATGTCAGAATTTGCACCCATAAAGTTTCACCAACATGACTGCTTGAACATGAGCTAAACAAGGACAGTAGACATGCCAAAGTGGATAGAGGAAAGCCCATGAAACCTCAACCATACGGGAACTACATACAGCTAACAAAGGCTGATAGTGGGAGAAATAGTCTCCGGGAAAGAGCACACCACGCACTTATCTAATACCAAATGATCAACCCTGAAAGCATATATGTAAGTAATAACACCAGGTTATATTAGGAATACATGTGTGTGTACATATGTATACACACACACACACACACACACACACACACACACACACACACACACACACACACACGCACATACATATACATATATGCATGCAAGAGTAATTAATGAAAAATGAGGCCATGAGTTAGAAAAAGATCAAGGAAGGGCATTTGGAGCATGCTGAGGAAGCAAAGGGAAGGGAGAAATCTTGTAATTTTATTGCAATCTCCAACATAAAGGAAAAAAAATATATTTGTACATGTTTCTGGAGATCTGAGCACAGCATGGGCTTCATGGTGCTAAGCTTGAGAAACCAGAGGCTTGTGTTCCTTTTTGCAGACACTTGAAGGGATATCTCTTCAGGTAGGCTGTCCAAATTTGTTGCTTTGCACCCCTTCTATACCATCTCCCGTTTGATATGTCACTAGATTTGTTTACTTAATCACATCTTTTTCATATTTTCTTTTCCAACTTCCACTTGCTTTTGGAAGTCCCTGGTGATTGAATGGGCACAGTTTACAATCTAGGATAATCTCTATTTTCATCTTAAATCTATTTGCAACCTCAATTTCTCTTGTAACAAGATAAAATGCATTCATAGGTCCTGCGGATTAAAGCACAGTCCCTATGTGATGGGGGCAGGCAGAATTATTATGTCTACCACAGATGTCAAAATAGATCATAATTCCTACTCAAAGAAAAGAATTGAAATGGCACAGACACTCTTTGATTGTTTCAGTGAGTTGACCCATACACGGTTGCCTCAGTAGAGATTGCGTCTGACTGACTGCTCTTGTCTAGCTTTTACGTAGACCCAGCTACAGGGATCATAAATGAAACACCAATATCTAGATTTTTTTTAAGTATCTTCCAGTAGAGGACAGTTTTTGAACTATTTCCATGTCTTGAAATTTTGAATTTGTGTTACTTACTACATAGACATAGTCACTAACAAAGAAGTGAATTATTTTATCTTATTAATTGTGCTATGCTCAAACTAGAACTTGAAAAAAATGTTCAAGGTTATATTAACTAATGTATAGCTCTATGATGAAAGATTTTTTAAATATATAGTGAGATGGTATTGTGTGAAGAGGCAATAAGGAAAATAAAGTTGAAAATAAGTAAAATTAAATTTTTGTGCCTTCCGATCAAATCTTATGTGCTCCTATGGTTCTAGAATAGAATAGAATCACCAGGTTCTATTCATCAGTCATTCTATTGTTATCTTTCCCACATTTCATATACCTGTTTCTATAATCCCTCCTGATAAAGTTGGATACATTTTAAGAGATATCTATGCTTGACCCTTCTTTGCCACATCTGCAGACCATGTATGTCTGTACCATTTTCCTTCCTGAAAGTTGATTCTACCCATTGGAAGTACCTTACCAACACAGCTTTTGCTCCCTCTTACACTGAACTAAAATATATTTCCAGAAGTTTTACCCCAGATTGAATAGTTTGATTGTTTTCTTCCATCTCCTTTAGTGTCATGAAGTGGGGGTGAGGCTTAATTCTTATTTACATAGGAGCCCTTAAGAGTGAGAAGATATTAAATGTCCACTGAATGAGATCTCTTAATCTCTCCCTCAAACCCACACTCAACATAAGTTCCTTGAGTCCATCACTACCACTACAAGACTCAGAGTGTCTTTCCCTCCAGCAAGCAGAACATGCCATCTACAGGCTGAGCAGGAGAGACTGTATCTCCAGTGCCGCAAAACCAGAGATGGGATTTGGCATCTTTCTAACCCAATCTCCAAGGCTTTGTAAATGCTGTACTTCATTGACTCAAGTTGAAAAATCTTAACTCCCATATGTTTTTTTTTAATCAAAACTGCTATCTTTAATTCAACTATCACTCTCATGTCCTCAGGAATTAAAAAGAAAATAAGGTTAGAAAATTGTACTGGTCTCCACTGAGTGTCCTGCAACAAACTACTCATTTCCAATATTGTCAAAAACCCTTTTCAATTCTGGATATAAACTGTAAGCTGTCATTATCATCCTCAAGTCTTACACATCTTCCCATATGAGTGTTATTTTAAACCTCTTAAGATCATTAATAAAGTGGCAAACACAGTATAACAAATGGAAGAATAATCTAGAAGACTTTCACCATTCTGACAACAACCTGTAATTTATCATGGTGGAGGAAGCCATTCAAACACTTAGTAAACCTATCAATCATTTTTGCTGTCATGTTGTATTTCTCTGTTTGTCAGCTGGGATTACAAGTCAAACCCCTGTCTCATGTCCTTTCCCTGCATGGTTGTGATTCAAATGCCATCATGCATTTCTTGGATTCTAAAATCTACATCCTTTGATTTTCTCACTGGTAGGTAGTATGCATGTGTATGGATATGAATGTAAAATAAAGTTTAAGGTAAAAGAAACTTCTGCTTTTACAGTCTAAACAACTTAAGTTGTTATGAGTGTTGGCATTTCAAAAATATATGTACCTAGATTTTGAATATCAAGTTAATATGAATTGATCAAAGTAGCAAAGGACATTGTTTTTCTATTATTTAGTACCTACAGTATAATTACATTAAAAATGTGTTAGATTTAAGGGACAGAAGTTAGAAATGAAGAATGTCCTGAATTTAGCAAACAGCAAAGTTTCCTTCATAGGAAATTGTAAATTATCTTTTCTTGATAGTTGAAAATGGGTCATGAAAAGAAAATGATATGTTTATCTTCTCCAGTTATAAAAAGCCTTTTCATCTATAGAGCTTGGCCAAAAGACCCAGATTCATAGTGATAGAGTTGTCACTCATTCAATTTTGCAAATTCTTTTCTTGTGGTGAGAATGAATATAAAGTGCTATTCACTGGCTCATGTATTGAATGCTTGATTCCCAGGTAGTGGTACAAATCTGGGAGGTCTAGAATCTTTACAGGGTGGGGACTAGCTGGAGGAAGGAGGTTACTGGGCTATGTACGACTTTGAAGGTTAGATATAGTCCCCATTAGTTGTTTCCTTAGTGCCTGGTTCTATTCTGCCACAAGAGGAAGCTGCTTCTCTGACCATCATTTCAGTGTCATGACATTCTGTCCAAATGTGTGGTGCCAGATGTCCATCCCCTGAAACCTCTGAAACCATGGTCAAAATAAAGCTTGCTTTGTTTTAAGTTGTTTATATCAGCTATTTCCCACAGTGACACAAAGGTGACTAACAACCACTTGAGACCAGTCTTACATTTCTGTACGAATGTTTAGCATCAGGAATGTTGGCTGATGCCTATAATCTCACCTACTCGGGCAGAAGAAGCAGAAGAACTGCAAATTTGAGTTTCTGCCTAATCTACACTGTGATTAGTATGTGTATCTTAATACCCCCTGTCTCAAAACATTTTTAAAGAAAGTCTGTTGATAATCTCAGTAGTACATTTTCTTAGAATATACTAAGCACAAAATTCATTTCCCAATAAGAAGCTACAATAAAATAATTTGCTCATTAACAGAAAGACCTGCAAATTATTTCCTTGATCCCTTTTAAGGTTTTGTTTGCTCTGTTTGCAATGCACAGTGGATTCTGAGTCCTTGCTTGCTACTGAAGGTGGAGTACACTTGTTTTTCTAGATTCTTATTCTCTGTACCCTCATAGCTAGTTTTGCATACAAGCCTAAGTTCTTGGGTGTAGGAGACCAGCTACAACCTGTCAAAGGGTTTTGGAGGAAGGAAAGAGGAATGAGAAAATATTAGATAGAAATATACATGGAGACAATGAGAAAGACAGAGACACAGTATAACTTTGGTCAATACCCAGCCAACTTGAGTTTTATTCTAATGGGGATTTTATACACAACCAAGGGGAGCGGCAAAAGACCTCCTCTTTTCAAGATCAAAACACACTGTACAGCCAAGTATAGGCCCTTCAAAACACCTGGTAACCACACCTTTGGCCAAATCATCCCATTATGCAGCCCTGCTGGGTAAAGCAAGCTCAGACTTTCTGACCTTGAATAAGGCCTTACTAGGAAGTCTCTGTGGCCCCTACACTTGGGTCTTTAGTTTCAGCTTGTACTTGTACCACTTATTCTCTGTGTTTTTGGCTTGTTTGCCTGTCTTGAACATCTCAGTGTCTATCTGGACCAGTTTGTACAGCCTGGCAGTTTATTAAAATGTAGATTACCAATCCAACTCTAGACTAAACTAAGATTTGCATTCAACAAGATCTTCCAAAAAATCTGCCTTTCTGGAAATGTTTTTAAGCACTGATTTAGCTTATTGTTCAAGAAACAAACACAAAATCAATAAATCATTCTTCTATCTGTAGAAATTTCATTTTTGCACCCCTTAGAGGATCTAATAATTTAAGAATTATCAAACTTCACAGAAGGCGAGTATGAAATTACTTGTGTTGTGTTCCTCAGTGTTAAATTTAGTTTGGGTGTGTATACATGGTGTTCAGTTGCTGTAACTCTGCTAGGCATTGGCACATAAAATCACATGATTTTTTTTCTCAGCAGTTTGAGAAAAAACCTAGAAGGAAATGAATGACCCCCACTCCCACCCCCACCCCCACCCCCATGGACGCAGCTCTTCAGATGTTGCTCCCACACTGAATCCTCTCAGGTCTTGGTGATCATGTGCCCCCTGCACCTTTTTTTTCTTCACTGACTACTCTACTGCTTCTGCATCCAAGGTTGTTTGCAGTAACTTCTGGCCTTTTCCATCCACTTCTCTCACCCCGGTTGATCATTCCCTCAAGCTGCTTTCTACTTGCTCTCCTGACAGCTAGTCTTGTGCAAAGGTAATCTTGGGATAAGGTGTTTATGGTAAATAATGTATTAATATTTTACCTCACTTGTAACTTTATTGGAATTTAAGTTGCTTATCATAGAAGGAATTAAGCACCAAGCTGGACTTTGGGGGATGCCACACCAGTGGAAAAATATTTGGGGACATAAAGGATCTTTGAAATCATTCCATATTCTGTCCCCCACAGACCATATTCATTAGCACTGTCAGAAAAATCACTTAGTCAGTACAAATAATAAATATCAAGAAATTATCAGTATGTGAAATTGAACTGACAGAGAAACTGGACAAAAATATGATGAATAAATAATAACTTTCTTCATATAGTATGATATATCTATATCTTGAAAATTCTTATATATGACTTCTCAATTCAAAATCTGTATGTATATATGTATATAAATACATAATATATGTATATAAACACATATTATATGTGTAAATTCTATATTATATATAAATTCTTCATTTACAAATTTTGTTAATTGGGCAAATTATATAACTGATTTTTTTGAGTAAGGGAGGTAACAATGATTTGTCATGATGCAAAAAAAGAATTAAATAATATAATGAATAAAAAAGAAATGTTATGATGTCTACACTATTATAATATGAATCATGATAGAAAATAAACACATATACAAACATCCACAAGTACAACAGTCCCCACCTTAACAAAGAAAATAAATCACTCAATGTCGTGCCTAGTTTTCCCTGGGAAAGTTTTCTTCTTTTTAGAGGTTTGTCTAAGTGCTTTTCATGTTCTGAATATGATCCATTGTTGTTCTACAAAGGTTATACCACACATGGCTTGCAATCTCATTCTCAGGAATTTTGTAACCATGTGTGTCCATCAGACCAAGGTGAAGAGTCTGCAGGTCTTTGAGACTGACTGTAAAATTGGTCTTTGTTTCTATGAAAAAAATTATGAAGGAATAATCTATATTTAAGCTCATTCTGTCTGACAGAACCTCTGAAAGACAGCTTTTGTAAAGATTAATAGTTTCATCTTGGCTTTGGTGAGAGAAGACTTGGCTCAGAATGATATTACCCACTAGTAGACTTCTGCATATTCCTGTTTCCTGGCAGAGTCCTTAAGTCTCAGTGGACAGTGCTAGCATGTGGAGCTAGATGTTAGTGTCAAACACAGATCTGTGACAAAGGCACGATGTCAAACCTGCCATCTACTGAAGGCTGTTGGCAGACCCTCGGGTATGTGGCAGTCTACTATTTTGGCATCTGACTTCCCTTATCATCAGCAGGACATCATCACGCTAGCAGCAGGTAGAGCTGGGTGTTGCCAACTTCCCCCACAAGAACCCATCTTTCTATTTAGGAAGACATTTTAACTGATGTACACCTCAAATATAATCCTCACAGATCTAAATAAACTAGGTTCCATCCTCTCTCTTACAACCTGGGAAAACAACCTGAAGTGCCTCCTAGTTCCTGTGAGAGCCCAGGGTTCAGACCTTCATGACACTACTGCCTCTTCAGTGTGGAGAAGGGTTTTCCTTTTTTTTTTTTTTTTTTTCCTGATTCATTCTATAAACGAAACTGAGCTTACTTTCAAACCCCTTCTTACAGCCAGTAACCTTAAACATTCTGGATATTCCACTGAATGTTTATACTCATGAGGGGGGTTACATCAGAGTTTAAATAATTTTATCTCCTCCTGAGACCTCAGCCTTCCTCTCTGTTTTCTGTGTGAAGCCTCTGAGGACTAACAAAGCTCAACAGTGAATCCTAGGAGTGCTCGCTCATTGCTTTCTGGCTAAATAAATTTACTTCTAAGAGTTTGAGATAGAACACTTATCAAGGTATACTGTGATTGCCTGATTCTTTTTATGCATTCCCCTCAAGTTGTGAACTCCATGGGAGTAAACACAACTGATGACTTTTCAACATTGTAGACATTGTGCCCATGGAGTGCACACTAGACACTCAGATGTGCCCTGAATTCATTGTTGGTGAGCAAATTGAGGCAAATGCAGATTTTTATCCATGTTGTATCTTCTGGGTTTAATCAAGACAGAAGAGTTAGTACTGTCCATTTCCAAGT
Source organism: Peromyscus californicus insignis (assembly GCF_007827085.1). Classification (NCBI taxonomy): domain Eukaryota; kingdom Metazoa; phylum Chordata; class Mammalia; order Rodentia; family Cricetidae; genus Peromyscus; species Peromyscus californicus. The sequence goes on along the minus strand of NW_026294469.1, from coordinate 20,842,137 downwards.
ACTTCTACTATACATATACATATATATATATATATATATATATACATATATGTATGTGCACAATAGATGCATATGCACAAAAATGCCCTTATATGTACAACAGACAAGATTTATGTAAGAATTCCTTCAAGAAAGGCCCCAAAATACCTTAGTTGAATCTTTGTATTATTTATTGCCTTTTAAAAATATTGGTTCAACAATTGCTATCTTGGAGACCTACACAGGCTCAAAGGTATAGAAAAACAATTTCAGGGAAATATTATTAACAATATATTTGGTTTGAGCAATAAATCATGAAAGAATTATTCAAGTATTATAATATGTTAAAATCATGTAGCAAAAATTCAATAATAACTTCTCAATGACATATTTTATGGCTTTAAGTGGCTTCAATATTTACAACTAAAATATTTTTAAATTACTTAAATAAATATTCATTTTTTTTTCTGGGAAAGAATTAAAAGGTCTATTTTCCAGAATGCTGCATGCATTTTAAACTAGCCAAAAATATATTTGATGATTATTGAAAATATTTCCTGTTAATCCTGTATGATGTTCTGCTTGGTAAATATGCATTTATATATGTACAAACAGAAATAGCAGACATGATTTAAGTTTCATGTAATTCGGCTAAAAATGTGCAGCATAGTGTGCCTTGAACATGAGTCGCGCTTCTTTGTTTCTGATACACTATGCATGTGCTCCTCTGTTGAAGCATGAAAGATGTCTTGCTTTTTATGTACAGTTTTTTTTACACTTACAAACAAGGCTGACCAACACAGCATACATATAGTGTGATAGATTAAAAGCTTTCATATAAGCTCTTACTGTTTTAGTTTATAAAATTCTGCTGTAGAAGCGGAGTGAAGAACAGATATTCTGGTCTCATTTTAAATACTAGCATTTTGAGATGAATTTTAAGATGGTAGGTACCTCCGTGAATGCAGTCCTATTGTGCTTTTCTGTTTAAAGAGTGTAGCATGTGGCTGTGATCGTTTCTTCCTGAAGGAGCTTTGTGTACATTTAGCCTTTTGCTGGGGAAGATAAATGAGCTCACTTCAGGGTAGGCACTATAGGCAGATGGTTGAAATTCAGGAAAGTGGTTATATGCATTCAATGGAGTGTTTCTGACAGTCCGTTTCTGCATGGGTAGCCTCAAAGGGAGTGGATGAATGGGAACTGAAAAAAAAAGGTTGTTTATGGAGAGGAAATGAAAGGGATTAGCTTCTATTCAGGCCAGGAAGGTGACCCAGATTTCCCATACTAGAATGTATACATGGATGGGTATGTCTGAAAAAAACAGAGAAAAAAGTCTTGGCTCTACGGTCTGATTTTAGTTTCCAGCTGGTTGACATCTATTCTTTCGGAAGAAGTTTTCTGATCTCGAAAGAGGCTTCTGTTTAATGCGGGTCCCAGGTGCTGGCTTGTCACATCATCAGATGGTCACACAGAGCTCCCCAGCCTTGGTTACTCAGCACCCCAACCTCTGTAGGCCTCTTCCCAGGCCTTCAAGTTTAAATAAACAAGCAGTCAGTCTGGGGTTCACTGTGATCCTCACTCAGAGTAACTATTTCTCTTTAGGAAACTGAAAAATAACCCTATGTACCCTCCAAATTAAAAAAAAAAAAAAAAGCAGTGATCCCGCAGAGACTCTCTTTATAAAGAGAAATCAGTGGCTGAGAAAAGAGTAATAGGATAAAAAACTAAAAATTCCTATGATTGTGCAATACTGATTGTGATTTGGGTTCTGTCATTCTGTCTGTATTCTTCTGTGTCTTTGCACATCACATGTGTGTGTACATGTGCATACATGTCTTCCTATCTTACCTGAGCAAACAGGCTTATAATTTGTAAGAGGTTCCCAGCACTGCAGATCAGAAAAAACAAACAAACAAACAAACAAAAACAAAAAACAAAAAAAACTCTTCTATGGTTGATCATTACTATTTTCTTAATAAAGATATTTAAAAATAATTCATTTGTCCAGTTGTGGCTTAAAAACAGCAGCATGGTAATTATTGGTGTCTCAGATGCTCTAAATGCTTTTTGACAATGGATCTGTCAGCACCTTCTTTACAATATAAAGAGTGAACAAGGCATACTAATATTTTGGGAATCCATGAGCTCAAGGTCCAGGAACTGACAGATGACATTAACCCACTGTTAACACTTAAACAGCCTACATTATGTAGTGGTGGGTTAAGCATCATAAGAATAATCATGGATGTAAATAAAGAAAGACATTCAGAGGCCTGCCCAGGGCTTCAGAACCAGGCAAACATGTTAGTTATCTTTATTCAACGATCCATAGACATATATACTCAGTATTTCCTGTACTGAAAATGTGGTAATTTTCTGCCTTCCTTCTCTAAGGAAATATCAAAGTGATCTCTTCAGGTGTGAATATCAGAAATTCAAAGGCTTTTTATAATTTTGTGGCCTGTGCTTATGGTAACATGCAAGAATTAATTGCCAAATTCCATGTCATGATTCTTTTCCATGTGGCTTTTGCTTTTTGTTTATTTGGTTAGATATATTTATTTTATTTTTATGTGTAGAATGTTTTGCTTGCACGTATGTATGTGCACCATATGTGTGCCTGATGCTTATAGAGGTCAGAAGAGGGCATCAGATCCTCTGGAATTGTAGTTACAGATAGTTGTGAGCCATCATGAGGGTGCTGGAAAAAAGAATGTAAGTCTTCTAGAAGAACAGATGCTCTTAACCACCGAGCATCTCTCTAGCTCGGCTGGCCTGTCACTCCTGACATAGATCAGATAGGACTCAAACTCACAGAGACCCACCTGCCTCTGTATGTCACCACAACCAGCATTACTTGTGTTTTATTCTAAGACAGTTATAGATTTCACTATCAACCCTGTTATATTCTTTGCTTTTTTCATACGTTATTTAAACAATGTATCAGTTACTTAGAGCGTCTTTTTTCAAAATTTCAAATTCAATCACGGCTTTTCTGTGGAAAACACATAAATGAAACTTTTTCCTTTGTTTTTCAGAAGATGCTTACAAAACCCAGGTGCGGATTGACAATGAGCCTGCTTATTTAGACATCTTGGACACTGCCGGTCAGGTAGACGATGTTTGTTTTTGTTTTAAATAATATTTGTTCTATTTTTGGAAGTACAATATACTTACATCATTTTCCTTTTCTTCCCTTCATCTCCTCCCATATAATCTTCCCCAGCTCTCTCTCAGATTCATGGCTTCTTTTTCTTTAATTGTTGTTTAGATGATATGTTTAAGAGACCTGACCAATCTCAGATAATTTCATGTTTAACTTCATGCACACTGACCATAAAATAGATAGCTTTAATACTTCAAACAGGAGAATAAATTTGTAATATCAACAGAAGATTGAAGATGAAAAAGAATCGATTTGAAAAGGTGAGTCATATTTAAAACTCTCCTTGGTGGTCTAAGTATTAATTTACACATTCCAATACTGCATTGGCAATGAAATTATAAAGTTAAGAAAATAGCTTATTATTCTTACACAAATGTAGAAATTCTATTTAGAAGCAGGAGAGAGGAGTGAAAATTATGTAAATACAGTGTGTTAATGTATATAATTCTCAAAAAATAAAAAATGAACAAAGTAAACAGAATAAAAGTATTCTAGAATATTTATGAGAAAAAATATGAAGCAATACGTCACAGATATGCATGTCAAAGTTCTTGCTGTGTAGGAGGGTGGATGCATTGTTTAACTTCACACTCTTCAGATGATTGTTAAAATAAACCCGTGTATTAAGTGCCAAGTGCAATCCAAAAATTTGAAAATAAGCAGAGTAATGAGGGAAGACTATGAAGAAGTTTTTAATATGATATGACATACAAAAAATAAAAAACTGAAAAATTAGGTAAGAAATCCATGTGGATATTAAGTACTTATATTCATATAAACAAACCGGAAATCACAATGAATGGAAATATATCTGCTTGTGCTGGAACAGGCAGCAACCATCAGTGGCATATTAAGTAGAAGCAAGGCTCACTGTATTTGTTGAGAAGGAAGAGATAAGGAAGAAGTGAAGCAGGACTCAGTGGTAGTCCACTTGTCAAGAGTGCAAGTGCAAGTCCATGCTTCCCCCTCTACACATACGCAAAAGGGAATATTAAGTAAACCTTGTAACAACATCAGAGGAAAGATATTTCATTTCAAAGCAATTTTAGCTAAAAAAAATTGACATTCTGTAGTAGTAAAAAGAAGCAAGCATCTTTAAAATTCTAATTTTAATATTAAGGCCAAATGGTGAGCCAGATTTAAAGAGAACTTTATAAAATCGTAAAAATTCTGGATTACAGCAGAAATAATTAGGGTTTAAACTCCATTATGGACACAATTGTTTTCCTTCTATTATTGTTTTTGAACTTAAAGATTTAAAACTTAAATGTAGGAGTTAGAGAGCTATGTTTGATCCCAGCACCAAAAAAAAAAATTAAAACAAGTTTAATTTTTCATCTCTTACGTGTAGCTACTTATGAATGACTGCAGAAATTAGGGTGTTGATAGTGAGTAATTCACTAGAATTGACAATCAATTTCTGTATTATGAATTGTATGCTAACAAACTCATTTGTTTCTAGGAACTTTGGACGATGAACTAATGGGGAAATTTCTAAAGACTTTGGGGACATTAAAATGGAAATTTCTCTCAATTATTCAAAAGAACATTTTTATGTAGGACAAAATATAATAATTTCCAGGAGAACTGAAAGCCTAGTTTGAGAAAAATAGAGTAGGCTAAATAAAGAAATGAGACATTTTCAATTATAATAATCTTTAACCACTGAAACAGTTACCTTGATAAACCAACATGACATAACTAAAAATTTCCATAAAAATGTTTTATGGAATGCAAATCCTTCATTCGTTGAATGAAAAGGTTGTTTCTCTTCTCCACTGGTCATAGACTTGGTTATGTCCCCATTGATGATACTGTTTTACTGGAGGATCAGTTCGTCTGTGGAGTTTGTAGGGGTGGTCTGCAGTTTCCCCAAGAGAAGAGCAAGTTTTAGATGGCCTCTGGTCTACAGAAAAGAAGTAACCAGGGAGTAGACCTAAACCTATGAGCAGTGTCAATCAGATCTGGCTTCACGCAGATCTGTTCTCATTGCTACACAAACTTGTGATCTAGAAAATCATAACATTATTGCTTCATGCTTTGTTTTATGCTGCTATTATGCATCTGATCAGAAAAACATATTAATGGAGTATGTTTTGTTAAGTATAGATGGAGATAGAGAACAGTACCAATCCATGGACAAAGTGTTGAGCAACGAAACATAAATCTGAAACTTTGTGATAATACTGAGAAACCTGGAGTATACAATTTAATAGATGAGGGTGTTAAATTTATACACCATTACTTACTTGTCAAGCCAGGTATTAACTGTAGCCAAACATAGTCAGGAATACATAAAGGTAAACAGATGGTGATATGTTAGCTTTTACACTATTATCAAACCTGCTTACACAGGAGGTGGTCTTTGCAGCTGATTTAACAGAAATTATATCTCTGTAGGGGACATGTGAGAACACTACTGAAGTATTAATAATGATGTATTGTTTGATTTTTATAACGTTAATTTCCATGTTTGTGGAAATTCATTAATTGTACAATAAACCTAGAAGAGAGATAGAAAAGCTGTTGTTGATGTTATCACCTGGAATTCAAGTATCATGGCATGCAAACAAGTGAAGTGGCTGTCCTCTTAGAGGTAACATTAAAGGCCACACCCAGTCTATTTTGTATTCATGTCTATAGAGAAGAAAAAAGGACAATTCCTTTTCCACCTGTTGCAAGTCTTATGGAGGACACTATGACAGAATACACAGACTAACAAGAGAGGTTGAACATATTTAATTAACCCAGGTATTGTGTACATAAAAGCTTCACAGAAAGAAGATATATCTGCATATTCAGGGAAACATTGAATTCTTAAGCTTAGATTTGTTGAGAAATAGACAGCTGTGCCAAAATTGCTTGTGTACAAAGAGGGCAGAAGTTAAACAGAGGTAAAGAAACTAGGTTTGCTTGCTTATGTTCCTTCTGGCCTCTCCTGGCCCACATTTCTTTCTCCTGTGGTTAGGCAGGATATGTGTCATGTATAGGTCTTCCAGTGACAGTGGGCTGGGACAGTGAGATGGCTCATCAGGCAAAAGTGCAGAAGAACCCTCATGGTGGAAAGAAAACTGCTTCCTGCAAGTTATCTTCTGATCCCAAAGTGTCTGCCACAACATAGGCAACCCACCTCCCCCAAATAAATGAATAAGTAAGTGCAATAAAATACTTTTAAATAAAAGAGTAGGCAAAAGAAGGTCAAACAAACTATTCTATTTCTGTAGTTTTGGCAATTTCTGAAATGCCATGCTTGGGCATAGCATGCCCTGCTCCTCCTCTTATGCTGTACAGGTAGCCTAGAAACTCCATGGAAATTTTATGGAGGAAAGTGGGGTATAGTGAGAAATCCAAGGGAGTCTGCTTAAGAGTAATAAGGAATTTATTAGGACATAAATTGGAAGAGACAACTCACTAAACAGACTAGGCAAATCATCTAAGGGTTCTGGAAAGCTGAGGTCCTGTCCCATGCTGCTCCTGCCCCCTGAGTCAGTCCACACTATCCAAGCACACCAGGGAGAGAAGAGAGCAGAGCACCTGCCTCTCAGGTCTTAAGGGTTGCCCCGAGGCCATGCCCCAGAGGCTGGCACTTCAAGGTCATAGGTAGAACAGGTATTCACTACAGTGGGGGCATCACCACATCTCAAATTAAGGAGGATTTTTAACCTGTCCTTCCAGGGTTTGAATTAGTATTTCAATGCTCAATTCTCCCATAGATGCTCATGAAATGTATATTTAACTTCTCCCCTTTTTAGGAATTATATTTCCAAAAGCAGCCAGTCAATAGACAACTATAATGACTAGAAGGGGTTTTCTAGCCACAAATTAAAACATTCTTGTCTATAGCTTTAAATGGGCTGTAGGTGCATCTCTTGAAAAAAAATTACATATTTTGTAAATGTGCTGTTTGAAGGCCAAGGAGGATATGTGCTTTGTGAAAGTTGTGCACTGATTTGAAGGCCACTTCAGACTCAGACAACCACACAAATCCTTTTATTTTACTCCTTTTATGCAACATCATAGTGTGTGCCAAGGACTTCCTCAACAAAAAACAAACAAATGCAGGATGTAATAAAAGGGGTGTCTGTCCTCAAACACCCCGAGGTTTGGAGCAGCGGGGATGCCATATCAGAAAAGGTAGCCAATTGTGAGAAAGACTGTGGTGGATTTATACAAGTCTTGCCAATGGGCTTTCTGAAATTCCTACAATGTCTCAGTCAAAAACAGGAGAGCCACACATGGTTTCAAAGGAAAGTCTAATTAAATGTGTGAAGTTTAACTTAACCATAAATTTCTTGAATCATGTTTATCCTTATAAGAAATAATGGAAATAGTTCTCTAATACCTTTGATACCTTTACATTTATTAATATGCTATTATATTCAGTAACTGAAACTATTAATAAGAAACAAGACTTGGAAATGTGCTGTGGATATCATTCTGTATAAACAAAACACTGATTGGCCAGTGGTCAGACAGGAAGTATAGGCGGGACAAGGAGAGAGGAGAATTCTGGGAAGTGGAAGGCTGAGTCAGAGAGACACTGCCAGCCGCCGCCATGACAAACAGCATGTGAAGATGCCAGTAAGCCACGAGCCACGTGGCAAGGTATAGATTTATAGAAATGGATTAATTTAAGATGTAAGAACAGTTAGCAAGAAGCCTGGTACGGCCATACAGTTTGTAAGTAATATAAGTCTCTGTGTTTACTTGGTTGGGTCTGAGCGGCTATGGGACTGGCGGGTGAGAGAGATTTGTCCTGACTGTAGGCCAGGCAGGAAAACTCTAGCTACAGGAATGACCACGCACTTGGCTACTGGAGGGGCTCTATTACTGTAGAGTGAAAGGATATGCAGATTTATCTGGTTTACCCCTAACCAGCTCTGCAGTCAGAGGAGGCCTCTAGCCAATGTGAACCCAGTTTACCACTCTGAAACTTGAGAACTAGACTGGATCTCTGAGGTGTCGTCCAGATTTAAGGCTCTGTAATTTTCTGAATTACTGCTGGCTTGATTGGTGCCTAATTCTTCTATTAAAGTTTTAATTGCCTGGCCGGGTGGTGGTGGCGCACGCCTTTAATCCCAGCACTTGGGAGGCAGAGGCAGGTGGATCTCTGTGAGTTCGAGGCCAGCCTGGTCTCCAAAGCGAGTTCCAGGAAAGGCGCAAAGCTACACAGAGAAACCCTGTCTCAAAAAAACCAAAAAAAAAAAGTTTTAATTGCCAGTGAGGCTCCAACTTTTAACTTTGTGTGTTTGTGGCTAATCCTCACAGAGAGGCTTCAGGGCACGGCCTTTTCCCTGAGAATCATCTCACTCTACAAATTGTTGTGGATTCTTTCGAGATTGGTAAATGGAATTTGAGCTAGAAGTGCCCCAAAGTGGACATAAAGTTCTGAGATGACCATGATATCCTCTTAGATAATTAAGGCCATGTCCTGAGGTCAGGGCAGGTATACCTAACCCTTCAGTCAGCTCTTATTGTGTGTTGATAGATAGTTCTACATTTTACTGAGTAGTGTTCTCAGTCAATCGATACAATTCCACAGGAAAAACACAAAGCACAAGAAGGTAGACTTTTGAGAATTTAAGTACTCTCCTAAGGAGGACAGAGGTAGCTTTTCACTCTGAGTGGATGCCGTCAGAGCCATGGGGATGTGCTGATTCCTGGATTCTTTTCCACTTAATTAGGACTTTCAGATCCCAACATTTCAGCAGTGGGTTTCTAAAGTAAAAAAGTTTGACGATTTAAGTTTAGGCAAGAGCAGGTAACTTTTAAATATAAGACTAAGTACCCCTCCCCCCAATTAGTAGCTTGAATGGCTCGATGGTAGAGTCCTTGCCTATCTTCTCTTGCATCCTGAGTTAAATCCCAACCACACTAGAAAAAAAGAAAACAAACTAAAAACATTAAATTGTTTAAGAGTGTAGCAATGTGCTTTAAATGCTTGTATTTCTACAGTTGGCCACATGCAATAATGAAATTCATAAATGATGCCACAAGGTCATCACAAGGGGACCCACAGAAACAACTAACCTGGGCTCATAGGAGCTCACAGAATTTGGAACTACAGCCAAGGAGCCTGTGTGGGACCCACCTAGGCCTTCTGCATATCTGTGACAGTTGTGTAACTTTGTCTACTTGTGGGACTCCTAGCAGTGGAAGCAAGGGCTGTCCCTTATGTTTTGGTTGGCTTTTAGGAGTCTATTCCTCATACTGGGCTGCCTTGCTCAGCCTTAATACAAGAGTAGGGTATTAGTCCTATCTCAACTTGTTATGCCATGCTTTGTTGATACTCATGGGGGGCCGGCCCCTTTCTGAACAAAAACAGAGCAGGAGTGGATTGAGGGGTTGGGGGTGGGAGCTTGTGGGGAGGTGGGGGGAAGGGGATGGGAGAAGAGGAGGGAGGGGAAACTGTGGTTGGATGTAAAATAAATGAATAAATTTAATTAATTAAAAAAACCTTTCAAAAACATAGTCAAGATTTACATGACCTGTGATAGGGGTAAAAAGTGTATAATTAAAAAAATTACATGTTAATCACTTTTAAAGTGCTTTTTAAAAGTAAACATTTTTTTATTCAGGGATAAAATCACCTATAGTGTTAACTACAGAAGATCTGAAAAATGGCTATGCTTTTTTGTGAGCAGTATGCCTTCTTAATGTGATTATTTGGGCTCTAATATATTTGTAACATTAGATTTTTTGCATATTGAGATTAGAAATAAGTAAAAACCCTGAAGTTCTTGGCCTTGAAGAACTCACACTTTTATTTTTGTATGTTAAGAAGAAATTAGACTCAAAATTGAGGAAAGAAATATTTCATTGCATATTTTAATCTTATCTCTTTACCTTTCTCTTATATTTAATTTCATTGAAATACTGATTTAAATATGAGTTATTTGGTTGTGCAATATGCAAAACATTAAAATTTATGTATTTATCATGATCATCTTAGCCGATATTTGACAATTTTCAACATTAAACTTGCAAAATTAAAAAACATGATTTATAGTTTGCATAAAATCTTAAGTAAAATGATAACTAAGATTTTATTTGTGTGTATACTGGGGATTGAGCTCAAGGTCTCGTGGATACTAGGCAAGCACTTCATCAACTGAGCAACCTATCCAGCCCCTGTTAAAACTCTTTAAAGCATACTTTCCATAGAAACGTCTGATAATTAGAATTTCTTTCATCATCCACCCATAATTTATGTCTCAGACTCTGGGCAGCAACTAATGTGATGCAATCACTTCAGTATTCTACTGTGGAGGGTAACTCAAACTGTGTTCAGTAGTTAGTGTTGGGGCATCATGCATAGAACTGTCATTGAGGAAGGTTTTTACACAAACACTTTAGGCAATATAGAAATATTTCTGAGTTAATATTCATGTAAATGACTATAATTGTGAGTACCAGATGCCTTGGAGACCACATATTTAGACATCTCAGTTTACAAACACATTATAACTCAGAAGTGGCTTAACCAAAACCTGGTGGCTACTAACTGACAGGGAAGAGAGATCTTCACTCTTCATAAGCTCTGCCTGCAGTCCTGTGGGAATGTATCTGCTTACCTCCTCTGAAAGCAATCTTCCCTCACATGAATAGTGCTGACATATCTGTACATGGCAAGTCCTAAAATGTGTGTTTTGCTTTTTCAGTATCAGCATTGTCATGAAAATATTTAATTAGAAACCAATACAGAATGTTGTGAGAACAAGGGACCAAACATGAAGAATAGTAAATCTCAAAAAGTATTATTATTGTAACATTTTTTACCACCATGCCATTCTTTTTTGTTATTTCATTTATGGTATTTTTCTGAAAGGATTTTAAGCATTTGGAGATTTTTTTTTTGCAGTTCTAACATGTTAAGCATTGTCTACATATTGATGAATTGGGAATGTGATTGTACTAAGTGAATTATATTCTATTTGACATCTATATAAATGTTTGAATTATCAAGAACTATTGGTTTATTACATAACACAAGTAACCTCAGCGATTATTTTATGCAGGAGTAACATAAATAGGAGTAAGTAAATGATAAACTGAGTGGCACATATGGGTCACATGGCTTGTTTTCTTCTCATATCTGATGGAAATGGGTTCTATACCATTACATAAAATATTTATTGTTACTATTATTTTTGTTTCATCTAAAACGTCTTATTTGGAGTGAATGTTATTTAATGCATTTATGTTCTATCATGTTGTCATTCTCAATACTACTTTATGTATTACTTCTGCAATGAAGTATTTTGGAGTGGAAAATGACTATGTTCTCTGGACAATTCTAAAAGATGCAACAAACACGTATGTTTTAAAATGTCTCTGGTATTCAAGAAATTTTTGACTTTTTGTAGAAAGAGTATACATTGAAAGTTAAGATAAAATGCTACCAATGTATTGTAAAGGTAGTTCTCAATAATGTTTTAAGAATAATAACTTTTCTTTTTCTTAAACAAAATGTTAACAAAGAAGGATAATATTGAAAGGATGAATGGCACTGGTGGCAGTGCTGGTTACTGTATGGAAAGGTCACGGTCACAGTCATGACAGAACCCAGTGGTACTTTTAGAGCTTTATTAGGAGGGAAAAGGAGGGGAAGGGAAAGAGGGGAGTCAGGCCTGGGGGGACAGAGCTGAGTAGAGTAGAGAGGGAACAGAGAGAGATAACAGAGAGAGAGAGTGGGGGTCCACATCCACCTTTTTAAGGCAGGTAAGTAGTCACCATCGCATGTTGATGATATAAGATGTAAAACACAAGACCCCAAGCTGCTCACATGTATAGGATCCTAACAAATATCAGGGGCTCTATTCATGTCCTTTGCAATATAGCAACAATATTATGTTAAAAATTATTTATTCTTAGAGCAGTCTGGCATGGTAAAGAGTCAGGATGTGTTTGGAGTTTTATGCGTATCTGAGAGGTTTCAAGGAGTCAAGAAAGATTCAGAGGAAGGTAAATGGAACATTGGATTCTTAAGCCTAAACAAGATGTTAAGGAGAAGCGCTATGATACTTTCTAGACAATATTTCTGCATTTTACACTGCTATCATGGCTGGTTTTGTGTTCTAATATAGTTTGAGTCCCTAAAGTTTCAGGGGTAGAAGTTTGGTCAATAGAGAAGTACCATTGGGAAGAGGCAGGAATGTTTAGAAGGTGTAGCCTTAGCCTTTCAAGGCCATGACCTCAGAGGATGTTCATGCTGCTTTATCAGGACTGTAATTCTGGAGAACCTTGCTGTGACCCAGTCACAAATGGACCTTCTTGATCTCTGGCTTATGTCTCATCCTCTCATCTCTCCTGCTCTTGCACCTTCGACCGTGATACCAACTTCTCTGCTGTGGTATAGCCAGTGAGTGTCAGTGCCCTGTCCTTAGACCTCAAATACTATAACCTAAGTAAGTTCTTTAAAAATTCAATATAGAACCTAACGTATTTTAACAAAGCAATAGAAATTGGATCACTACATATGGCAATTGGTAGTCCAGAAATAATTATATTAATTTGTTTGGAATGACATACACTTCAAGTTGCATAGGAAGGATGACGCTGAAAACCCCCAAGGAAAATACCACAGTCCTTGGGTTTGAGATAAAATTATAGCAAGTTTAATTTAAAGATTTTTTTAAAAAAAATTTTATTCGTGATTTAGAATTGAGGAACGCCCCATTCTGTAAAAATAGAATGATCCAAAGAACTGAGCAGAGGAGCCTGACTTTAAAGGCAGAAAAACAAACAAACAAACAAACAAACAAACAAAAAACAAAACTGAGGCACGCAGAATTAGCAGATAGAAAGTTGGTTAATGATTTTAGTGTGACTTCTTGCAGGGTCTAGTTCATGGTATCTTAGGTAAATGAGGTTCCTTCTGATTGACTAATTTGTTTGGCATTTGCTTTTTTTTTATTTTAAAAACTGGTGTATTTCAGAATTCAGGGTAATTTCATGCTTCAGAGCAGAAGTTGTGCTGTTCTAGTTTGGTCTGCTGGGAAGGAGCCCAGGGTGAAATACCAGTGCAAATAGAAGCCTGAAAAATCGTTAACATCCCACATGCTTTATAGCTAACATTTTTAAGTTTAAATAAGTCCACTGGTTTTCTTTGTAAAATTAATTTTTAAGAGAAAGAGTATGTCTTCTTTTATGTCTGTGTCTGTTGTCTTGTTAGATATTTTGTGGTATTTCTTAATTATGTTGTTGTTCAATTGATGGTAGAAAAATACTATAGCCAAGATTTTGTGTGTTTATGTGTATGTGTGGTAGGGGGTGGTGTGGTGAGGGCAACCTTCCAGAAACTGATATTCTATTAAAACTATTCTTATTGTTAGGAATCCTCAAAGACCCTCAACACTGCACTTGAAGTAAAAAATTTGCAATCCAAATTTCTCCATTAGAAATCAATTCTGCAACTAGGCAGCAGACTCCTAAAACGATCTCATTCAAAGAACTTGTGAGATTTGTGGGACCAGCTACCAATAAATAGCATGCTGGTTTTAACACTAGTGAGAAACTGGAAACAAATGGACTAAAAAAGTTGGAAAGTGTATTGCCCCAGAGCAATTAAATGTCTTATAAACATGTCGGGCCTTTCTTCTGATCAATAGGACTTGATGAGGAGCCTCTGTGTGAAGCTCTTCTGGAGAATGTGTTAATTTAGCTGTGTACCAGAATCCTCTGAATTCTGAATGCAGACAGAAATGATAATGAATATCTCATATAAAAGTGATTCTCAGGGATAGGGGGACCACGTTACAGTGATAGTTTGAAGCTAAATAAGGAGTCCACCTGCCAGGCTAATAAGTATATTTGATATTGCCAAGAAATCTAAAGCCAGTTGCTCACCTGTCAAGCTGCTGAGCCAGAACTCTGTACCTTGCCTTCCACTTTGAAGCAAAGCTTTCTGTTTCTGAAAGACCTTAAAATAAATATGCTTTCATTTTCTGAAAGTACTACCTCTGTGAGTAGTTCTGGCAGTTATCTAGAATCTTCTAGCTCATTATCCCGACTACTGCTCTCTCATCCTAAATAAATTCGTGTTTCAAATGGAAGATAAAATATCTAATGGAAAATTGAAACGTACTTATAGCAGTAATATTTTAATGGAGCTATAAACTGAGTACTTTCCAGAAGGAAAATAGTTTTAAAACCATTTAAAATGATTTCCCCTCCCATTTATGGCTTGCTTATTTTTGTATTTCTAATTTTCTTTTGTGATTCAGGGAAGTCTAAGTTAGGACAAAATGCAAAGTACTACCATTTCTCTTTGTAGATACCCAGCTTTGCCTTCAAATCAAGCTTCTATTCTCAGAAAGCCCCAAGTGCCTTCCTGGTAGAAGAATTGAATTGTATTTCAGATAGGGTTTATATGTCAGAAAGACAGAAGTCTGTTATTATAGCTACTTGTGTTCTCACTCCTGTATCATCATATTTGCAATGTCATAGGAATGATGCCGAGTTGTGGAGAAAAAAAATAGGCAAGATACAGTTGAGATGGTTTAATGGAAAAAGTAATCCAATGAGCCGTATTAAGGTTACCTCGCATTGAACTACAAGAAGCCAATAGGCCTGAAATAATTCCGTGAGTTATAAGGACAGTACTATATAAATATATCTCATCTCTCCGCTCTGATAGGAGACTTTGTAGGCTTCTTTTTTCAAGCAATGTCAAAATGTCAAGTTATCCATATTAATAATTCTGGTGGTAAACGTGTATACTGCAGTAGATATCACTTTTTATACTGTGTGGCTCTGGAAAGGGTATAAAAAAAAGCTAGTCCAAGTACTAATCACCTGGTATCTTAGGGGAAATATGTTAAAAAAACTAACTTCAGAATCAGATCTCCTAATGGTCTCAGGTCCTCACAGATCAATGAGTTGGGCCTCGACACTGATGCTGCCTCCGTCTGACACAGGCATTCTATCTACTTCTATCTTGATTCTGCGCTGTGATTATAGATCAGAGAAGCCCATGGTTGCAAGTGATCATCAGGAAGCGTGGGGTGGTCTCAAGAGCCAGCACAGAAGAGTGGCTCTCATGGTCATGGTAGAGTTCCCAGCATGGCTGTAATCTTACCAGACATGTTCCATCTCTTCACTGAATCTGAGTTAATTATGTCCCACAATAAGCAGACTAACCTTACCAGACAATCATTTCCAAACCCAGACTTCTGGCAACAACTTTTATATTTCTAACCGTATATTTACAAAACTTTGAGAAAAAAGAAAGACAATGCAAAATTTTAGTCATTTTGAAGTTGCTCGTCATAGTTTGGTTTCTGTTTCTTCGAGAAAATATACTGATTGAAAACAATGGAGAGAGAAAAGGTTTATTTACAGATTATAGTCAATCATCAAGGAAAGCCAGGGCAGGAATTCAAGACAGGAACCTGGCAGCAGGAAGCGAAGCAGAAACCATGGATGACTGCCATTTACTTGTTTGCTCTTCAGGGCTTGATCACCTTATTTTTTTCTTCTTTTCTTTCTTTTTATTTTCTGTCTATCGCTTCATGTTTTAGATATGTGGAATAATATTAATATGAACATATTTGTAGATATATTTATCTGAGACCCTGCTTTCAATTTGAGGGTATAATTAGAAGTGGAATTATTAGATCAGAGAGGAATTCTATATTTATTATTATTATTATTGTTATTATTTTATAGTTTTGATCATGTTCATCACCCTTCAAGTTCTCCCAGATCCTTTCACCTCTCTAGGCACCCAATTTTATGTTATTTTTATCCCCCTCCTCCTCTTTCACTCCTTCCTCTCAAAATACTAAAACAAAAACAAAAAAGCAAGAAATGCACACCTAATGAAAATGAAAACAAATAGGTAAGAGACCAATAAGACAAAAAAAGTCAAAACAAAATGAAACATAAAATCCATAAAAATGTCATTGAATTCTTTTTTGTTGGCCAACCTATTCCTGAGTGTGGCCTGCCCTGAAGTGTGATTGATAAACCCAGTGACACTCCATTAAGAAAATTGATTTTCCTTTGCCAGTGGGTCAATTGCAGATAGTTTTTTGGTTAGTGGTGGGACATCTTGTCCACTTCCCCCTCTCAGTGCTGGGAGGCATTCTGGCTTGAACCCGTGCAGGCCTTGTGCATTCTGCCACAGTCTCTGTGGATATACTGTTTCCTTGTACTAGTCTATCACATCTGTCTGTTACAATATCTGCCCCCTCCTGAGCCTGGAGAGGAGGGCTTTGATGAAGACATCACATTTAGGATTGAGTACTCTAAATTAATCTGTCACTCTCTGCACATTGTCTGATTGTTTTTCTCTTTGTTAATTCCCATCTCCTGCAAGAAGAAGCTTCTTTGATGTGGAATGAGCAATGCACTGATCTATGGGTATAGCAATATGTCGTGAGTCATTTTATTGCTATGTTCCTTTAGCAGAATAATAGCAGTAGTTTTTCTCTTAGTTCCGTGACCTATCTAGTCTCGGGATCTTGGTGACTTTACCAGGGTCAGGTATGGGTTCTATATTATGGTGTAGGTTTTAAATCCAATCATAAAGTTACTCCCATAACATAAACATAAAATAAATCTTATGTTTTCCCAGTATATCCTGAAGGCAGGTCGATGTCAGAGGTCACAGGGTTTGTAGGTTGGTGATATTAATGATTACCTTTCTCCTCAGTAGTGTGCAGAATACCTTCAGGTATCATGAATGTTAGTCAGGAGGGATGAAGCATCTAGCTAACCACCAGCTAGATCAGCTCCTTTTCCTATATAGCCCAAGTTAACCTGTCTAGAGAGGACACCACCCACAGTAGGTTGGGACCTCTCACATCCATCAGAAAACAAGAAAATGTCCCACAGACATATCCACAGGGCAATCTGATGAAGGTAATTTTTCGGCTAAGATGTCCTTTTCCCATGTATGTCCAGGCTTGTATCAATTTGGTGAAAACTATGACATTGTTCCGCTTGTCAACTTCGACACACCAAAACATTACATTAGGCCGTATCCTTTTCATTACCTGTCTTTAAGGTCTTATGTTAATTTCACAAAATAAAACATAGTACAGTTTTTAAAGTTCCACCGTCTTTAGTGTTTTTTTTTTTTTTTTTTTTTTTTTTTTTGGTTTTTCGAGACAGGGTTTCTCTGTGTAGCTTTGCGCCTCTCCTGGAACTCACTTGGTAGCCCAGGCTGGCCTCGAACTCACAGAGATCCGCCTGGCTCTGCCTCCCGAGTGCTGGGATTAAAGGTGTGCGCCACCACAAAACACTTAAAAGTCCAAGATCTCTTTAAGATTCTAATATCTCTTAACTGTGGGGGCTTCTGTGAATTTCAAAATAAATTTTATAATTTCTAACTCAATGAGTAAAAACCAAGGGGCAGTTATAATCAGATAAAAGTAAAACCCAAGTCCAACAGAATAGTCTAAATTCTGCAGTTCAGTGTCCAACATCTAGGACTCACAACTGTCAGAGTACTGATCTTAAAATAGTGTGTAAGAAGCCCATTTTAAAAGGCTGTTTTTTGACTTGATTGTAAAATAATACTTCATTCTGTTCTTGTTCCTGATTATAGTAGGAGCTTTCTGGCAACTTTCTCTTTTACTTCATCTACCATGATAATCAGCAACCTTCATTCCCTCTCAAAATAATAATGTTCACTATGCCTAATTCAGTAAATGCTAGGAAAAGTTTATTGCAATACACATATTCAGCTCTCTCCTGAATGCTTGCCAGCTACATTTTTCTCCAACCAGTTCATATTTTGTCTATAATTTTTAATTATCCAAATTAACTTAGTACACTGATAACACACTCTGAGGGAAAAAAAAGTCAATACTTATACTAAGTCGAGTGTTTTAGAACGGAACATTTACAATAAATCTCAGCTTCCCTCACATTTGAAATTGTTGTTGAAATAAGGGTTGGCAAAGCAGTGTAAAAATTTGACATTTAAAAATCTGTAAGTTCTGAACTCTCATAGCTTCACAAGTGTCTTAAATTTTTTGCTCCACTTTGATGATACCAAAACTTTAAAGTTTGAAAAATGCATTATGGATGTATTATGCAAAAATATAGCTTTAGTTGGCAGAC
Source organism: Peromyscus californicus insignis (assembly GCF_007827085.1). Taxonomy (NCBI): domain Eukaryota; kingdom Metazoa; phylum Chordata; class Mammalia; order Rodentia; family Cricetidae; genus Peromyscus; species Peromyscus californicus. The sequence continues at coordinate 20,823,920 of NW_026294469.1, read as the reverse complement.
TTATTTTAAAAAGGGGCCAGGTTGACTTACCACCAGAGATTGGGGGATAAATATACATTTGTATATCTTAAATGATATAGAGCATTCAACATATATATCATTTGAAACTATTCAGCTTTTTAAGTGATAACCTCATAAGGTCAAATCTTTTTTTTTTAATTGTCCCTGAATAGTCCTAGCAATAGGATAGCACAGACACCAATGAGTTTTTACCTGAATCATCAGTAAATGTTTTCTCACATAGCTCATCACTGATTTTCTAAGCTGAACCTGTTTCCACATTTGCAGTAGAATACAGTCCTGTTCCACTTGCTTCATCTCTCTTAGTACCTTAAGAGAACCTAGGATTTTACTGCAATATGTGACTCATTCACCTCCGTGCAAGTCTTTCATCTCTGACCCTAAAAGCCTGTCTTACAAACTGTGAGGCAGTAAGCACATATGAGCTTTTGGGGTTATTTCCCGTGCTAGGTTCCAGGAGAGTAATAATCCAGATAACAGCAAGTACAAGTCAACCCTCCTCCAGGAGACTGCTGCCTACTGCCAGCTGATGGTGCAGTGCCTTGGAATAATTAAAACAGACAATCTGACCACAATGCATTTCTCTTGTTAATTATCATGCCATTAGCCCCAATATCCATCTGCGATTAGATGCAATGTGTCTCCAAAAAAAAAAAAAAAAAAATGCAGTAGAGCAGTGGTGAAATCAAATTTCAAGCACGTATTTCATTTATCTCTAACCTTTGTCCATTGTAAAAAGAGTCTGTGGGTGCTGTAAATGTGCCTTCCTCATGCCCAAGCAATCAAAAATTCATCCAAATGTTAGCATCCAGGAGCACATTGAGCAAAAGGACTAACTGGTGATCACTGTGGCGCTGAGCCAGGCTTGACTGGATTATTAGGCATCTGACCTACTTCTTATAGCCATCAGTGTTCTCTAGTGGGGATGTGAGGATACTGGTAGAAATTAACACCACTCTTGTGGCGGAGTGGTGGAGAGAGAGAGAGAGAGAGAGAGAGAGAGAGAGAGAGAGAGAGAGAGAGAGAGACAGAAAGACAGAGATGAGACAGAGACACACTCCTTGGATATCAAGGATTGTTTAAAAATCCAAAGCAAGTCTAATGCCTATACCCTGCGTGCTTCCATTTGAATTTAGGAGCCAACCCATCTTCTTATAGTGGTCACAATTTTAGCTACATGTTCAAATTGTTTGGGGAGCTTTGAAGGAGCTTATACTAATGAACCCTTAAAACATTATGGTTAATGAAAGAAGCTGGATACAGAAGAAGGCCACGTTGTTTCACTCCGTTTATATGTACGTTAGAAAATTCGTAGAGATAGTAAGTGAGCAGTAGTTTCCAGGAACACAACAGAGAGGGACTGGAGAGAAGGAGCAGGTCTGGTTTATGAAAATCTCTGGGTTCAGTGGTGACTACTGTGCAACTCTGTGAACATACTAAGAGATTCCTACACAGTTCAACATGATGGCTTTCAGGTTTTATGACTCACATCTCAATAATTAAAGTGTTAGAATTAAAATTGTCACAAGACTAATTGTTCTAGAGCATCTAAAGCTGAGACTCTGACCTGCCTGTCCTCCCTCACTGGCCTGTGGTTTCACTCTGGACAGCCAGGATACTAGAGAAGGTGAGAGGGTAACACTCACGGGTCCTTATTTCCAAGTGTTACTCTGTAGCACCCTTGGTTGCCATGGAAATGGAGTAGGGCATCTTCACATAGTGAAAGAAGTCAGGACACCATTGACTTCCTGCCTCAAGGTGCCACCTTGCCCTCCTATTCAGCCCTCCCCCCGCCCCCGGCCCCAGCTGACATGGTATGGGGATGTTTGCACTCTCCACCTGCTCTCCTGCGTTCACTAGGGTTTCCAGCTGAAATAGTAATAGTAGCCTTGAACAGCTTCATCTGATGGCTCCAGGTCTTGTGGGCTCTCTCTTTATGCAACTTGAACAATTCCACTCCACCGACTTTTAAAATAATCTAACCATTGCTTATCTGGTTAAATAATCTTTAAGTAAAATTATTTAAAATGATCTTAACCATTGATCAGCACAGTGTTAAAATAAGATGTCATGCATCCTTTGTATCTAACACAGCAACAGGATGTGTCTTTCTGGCCTCCCAGACCTCCATATAAAATGCTTTGCCTGGCACAAAATATTTTGGGATTTTGAAAACATAATAGATATTAAACCAAATGAAATGTATTGCTTTACTAATTTAAGTACTAAACTGAGAAGGAGAAATAATATATTCAGGATGGTATGAATGGTAATGAATATAGTAATTTATGGTTTTAGAAATATAAGACTAAGGAAAAGTATCTTAGAAATATATAAAATGTTGGAGATAATAATGGAAAAATAAACCAAAGAAGGTGACAACAATCATTACTCTATTCTCCTGTGGACTAGGGTTTCCCTAGAAACAACGGTAGGAGGAAGGTTGCAGAGGAAGCAGGACCAACGTATGGTGTGGGGGTCCCTGCAAGGGTCATGGCTGGCAGGAAAATGATCTGTGTAAACTAAGAAGAAAACCCTGTTTAGCCAGTGCTGGTTCAAACTTCTGGAGTCTGTCCCCAAGCGGCTTATTTTTTACATATTTAAACACAGTAAACCTCTGGGAAAAAAAGTTTTCTCATGACAATTATCACAACACTTAAGGCGTGTCTACATTGAAACTCCCCTGCAAAGCACCTGTAACCTCTTCCACAAGAATGGGACTGATTGTCCCATTTCTATTGAAGAGATAGAAAAATGTGTTACTGATACATTATATATTGTACGCATGCATTGAGTTGTTATACTCTACCCCATGAAGATGTACAGGTGTTTTTTTTTTTTTTTTTAAAAAAAATGCCTTCTTGAATTCAAAACCAATTTCTATTGACTGAGAAACAATGCTTAAGAGTCTGGGGAATTTGGGTGAGGGCTGGCTTCACAGAATAGTAAAATATTACAGGTTATTAAACAATATCCACTCTAGCCTTCCAGGTGAAGGAACAGGTGTCAATTTCTTCCAGTGAAGAAAAAGCCTACATTCCATTTTTTTTCTACTACTATCTGTAAGCATGTGGACCTCACGCCCTCTACAGTATGGAATGGAAGTCAGGGGCCTCAGAACACAAACAGAACATCATAAAAGACTGTGTAGTTATGAACACATACCATTAAGATTTTCAGAAAATTTACAAGAACATGAAAACCTCAGACACTCTCGACTTAAGCAAGAGAGGCTTAAAAACCAAGCGCAGATCAAATGTACATTCTGTGAGACTGTGGGATTTCTGAACACTCAATAAGGGTGTGGCTAGAAGGGTTGTTTGCCAGACCAAATTGCAATTGTTCATATATCTGGTTTCCTTTGAAGCTTCATATCTTGAGCTGCTGCTTCCCTGCAGTGTCTCTGCCTCTCTCCAACCAAAATCCGTGAATCTTGGGACTCTAGCAGTCTTAGAAATCATTGCAAAACCCTCCATGATGTGGCATGGCCCTATGATAAGGTCCTTTCATATTTATAAAGCAGCCCCTCTTCTTGGTCTTCTGTGTCTAGTATATTTCTCTTGTGGTTGTTTTGTTTCTTTGCTATGTGTGTGCTTGTGGGTTGTGTGTGTGTGTGTGTGTGTGTGTGTGTGTGTGTGTTGTTGTTGTTGTTGTTGTTATTTTGGTTTTGGTTTTGAATTCAAGAAGGCATTTTTTTTTTTTTTTTAAAAAAAACACCTGTACATCTTCATGGGGTAGAGTATAACAACTCAATGCATGCGTACAATATATAATGTATCAGTAACACATTTTTCTATCTCTTCAAACAATCAATTCTACACAAAGTGTTCAAACTTTTGTTTTCCAGGTATTATAGTGATTATTGTACATGCAACTGTGCACTAGAAACAAAAACGAATTCCTGACTTTTTGGGAATCTCTTGTCTAACTTCTTCCTTCATCATGTTCTTTGCTTATCCTAGTTTGCAACAACGTCTCAACTCTGTTCTTCATTTCTATGAGATGATATGAGATGATGTTTTGGTTTCCACATATGAATGGGAATATTTGTCTTTCTCTGGCTTATTTAACTAATCAAAATGAGCTTCAATTCCATTCATGTTGTCACAAAAGACAGTATTTTTTTAATAACTGAATAGTTTTCTATTGGATATGTGTTGCATGTCTTCTTCACCCATTTGCAGTTAATGAGCCCAGAGTGGTTTCCAATTCTTGGTTATTTGTGAACAATGATTCGAATACACATGGGAGTGTAGATGTCTCTTTGACAAACAGACTTCATTTCCTTTGGAAATATACCCAGAAATTGGATTGCTGGGTCATATGTTCAGTCTCAAATGAATCTCCATAGTATTCTCTATTGTTAGCATATGCTATCTTTTGTCTGGTTGATAAGAAGCAATCTTACTTGAGCAAAATGATGTCCCATGGTTTTGATTTGCGTTTTCCCAATGATTTTTAATGGTAAACATTTTTTCGTACTTGTGATATCTATTTGCCTATCTTCTTTTTTTACTATCTATTTAGGGCTATGTGACTTTTCAATATTCTTTCTATTCTGTGGGTTGATCTTCACTATGACCCTTGCTTCTTTTACTTCGTAGCAACATTTAGGTTAATAGCATGGTATTTGTGTATTTTTCCTTTTGTTCCTTGGGATTTCATGGCCTTCTTCAAAATATCCTTGTCCATTTCCCTGTCTCAGACCAACCTCTAACAATTTCATAGTCAAGGTTGTACATTCAAGTTTTAAATTGATATGGAATAGATGTTTGGCGCTAGCAAGAGATGGGGATTTAATGTTACTCTTGAATATGTGGATACTCAGATTTTTAAGCACCACCTACTGTAAATGTAAACTTTTTTCTAACACGTTCTCTAATCTCTTAAAAATGAATTGACTGTAGATATTTGTGTTTACTTCTGCAATTTCTATTTTGCCCATTGGCCTTTGTGGTTTTTTATGTTAATATCATGCTATTTGATTACTAGCATATTCTAGAAGATTTTTATATCAAATAGAGAAATGCTTCTGTATTTCTTTTTTCTCAGTTTGACTTTTGAGGTGTTTTGATTGGCTCCATATGAAGTTAACTATTTGATTGATTGTTCTTTCTAGTTCTATAAAGAATACCATTAGTATTGTAAAGATTGTATGTACTCAATATATAGTTAATGCTGGGTCACATCTTACCAATACTGGCTCTTCTAATCCATATCCACAGATATCTTTCTTAGTGTGTCCTCTTAAGATTCTTCCACCGAGGTTTTAAAATTTTCATTGTATAGAGTTGTATTTCTTGGACTAAATTCATTCCTAGTAATTACTAAAGCTAGTGATTCATGCTTATGATACTAGTAAAAACAAAACTAGCTTTGTTATCTGAGAAAGATAATCAGAAAGTTTCAGTAGCATGAATAGTACTTTATATATTTTTGAGCTGATAATACCCACTACATTATAGATGACATATAAAATAAAATATAAAAATAAATAAAATATAAAAATATAAAAATATAAAACTTTTATGTGTATATGCATAATTAAATTAAACTAGGAAAGTCATAAAATATTTTACAAAATAAAGATAATTTGTTAGCTATATAGTAATAGATAAATTTTTTTTTGTTTTGTTTTGTTTTGTTTTTCGAGACAGGGTTTCTCTGTGCAGCTTTGCGCCTTTCCTGGGACTCACTTGGTAGCCCAGGCTGGCCTCGAACTCACAGAGATCCGCCTGGCTCTGCCTCCCGAGTGCTGGGATTAAAGGCGTGCGCCACCACCGCCTGGCCTAGATAAAAATTTTATGCAAAAAGATAATGTATTGGTAAGATTAGCATAAGAGATTGTTTTTTCTTATAGTCTTCATTATTTAAATTTTGACATATTACATGTGACCTATCTCTAATATTAAAAAAAGAAGCAACTAAAAGCATAGGGCTGCCAAGAGCCAATTTTCATCATCTGGAAGTAAATAGCAGATGTATGTTCTTTCTTCATTGTACATTTTTCTAAGGCCCAAATTCTCTTTCCAGGAACAGATTATAAAGTAAGTCAATTGTGTTGGATAATCAGTAAGATTTTGTCTTTCTTATTCAACTATATATAGTTTAAATTGTCACATCCCAAGGAAATGTATTTTAGTTTGTTGAGTCCAAAGCTCTTGTGTATATTCCAGCTCATTGAATGTTCTTGCCCCAGAGATACTAACACCCTCAAGTCAAGAGGTCTTCATGGCTGCTACACCTCACCACACACCTTTTGGAACAAGAGGAAGTGCATCATGCTTCAGTTATTTTTGGCCTGGAAGCTTTGGTCTATATAGTGGGGCGTCCAGTTCCAGTTCCTAGTCGTGAACATAGTTGCAGCAATCTCCATTTTAATTTCTCCCCAGCTGTGCAGCTGACTGAAGTACTGTGGGGAGGAGAGCTGTGGGAAATCAGAACTCAAGAGTGAGTTGAAAAACCAATGGAGCCTTAACAACAATAGAGTTGAACTGAGAGTGCTAAGTTCCTTGGGATTCTCTCAGTGTCTCATTTACATTTCTAACTTACATCTGAAGGGGGAGTGGGGGAAGGGATATCATCAATGGCAGCAGCGCTATTTACAAGAAGAAGCCTGCTACTAATACGTTCTTTTTGATTGGACTTCTTTTGAGCTGAGACAACAATGCCCCAGATGAGGTCTCTTTCTCTTAATTTTCCTTTGATTAGATGGACACATAGTTTATCATGGAAACAGATACAGTGTATTGGCGGTAGAGTGGTTGGATAATTCCCTTCCAAGAGACAGAGTAACAAATAACCAAGACTCATTAGGTATAACCCAGGAACTGCTTTGATCGCAATGTTGACACTACAGGCATGCCAATTTACTATGAAATATGCATGCCTACACTATGTTCATGTGCTCTGACTTCCTAGTTCCCACCTAATCATCTTCTACCTGGCAGTTCATTCTTGACAGATAACTTAAGAACACACTTTTCATCATGGTTTCAGGGCTTGCCTCCCTGTTGCTCCTCTGCTCCCAGAAACTTTAGAATGCTCCCTGAGAAAGATCAAATCCAAACCTTAGCTAAAAATTTCCTCTGTATTCTCAGTAAATTTGCCAATGCCTTTGAGGATTTGAACATAGGACATTGTATTTTTTAAGAAAATTATTCCCATCTCTTATTTTACATTCCTCTTTATGCTCAAAGTTGTCACATGTTTCAATATCCTTTGCATAAGATTAAATGTAATTTATTCCAATTAAAATGTACATGTGCCACATTTAGAACGGTAGGAGGTACAGCCTATCACAGGCAGACAGAAATAAGTCTGTTGGAAACTGTGTTATATAAGTTATATGCCAACTTTGTTTATGTAAGTAGAATATATCTAATTCATACAGACACACACATATGTGATACACATTTAAAAGAGCTATTTAGGTCAAATCAGGCACAGAACACACTATATGATAAAAATAACACATTGAAGGGTCAAAATAACAGCAAGAACTCTATGCATTTTGTTTTTATATTGCCTTAAATATGCTTTATGCACTGTATCTGTGAATATTGAACATTTTTATTCCTTTCGGTTCTCTTTTCTGCACTAATTGCCAGCTGTCATTTGTCCATGAGCCCTGAACCCAATTATGACCACTTTGTACCTCTGCCTATTTCTTATTACTTTGCTGAAATGGTAGCAATACCACAGACTTCATTTTTCTGTGTTTCAAAGTTTTTGTTCACTTCAGTCTTTAAAAATTGATATTCAAGATTTCCTTCTTCAATATGACATGCAAAATAAGCTTTATGAAGGGGTGCAGGAAGTAATAAAGGTTAATACAGGAAATCTAGAATAACCCAGAAGAAACTCAATTCCATTTTCTCTATGTGTTTAGCTTTGGGCAATGAGATGTTTAGTCATTGTACTGTAAATAGCCACCTATCACAACATGCATACACCATTTGACCAGGACTCCTCAAATGAATTAATTAATCCAGCTGTGAGCCTTGTTTTCAAGATATGGGAATTCAGTATTCAAGCCATTCTCACTGAAAAATTCCAGCTGGAATCATTAGCCATATACATCTCAGCTTCCAACATTCTTGTCTTGTCTGATCATATACAGGCTCTCTCTTTTTTTAAAGATTTATTTATTTTATCTTCTGTGGATGAATGTTTGGCTCACATATATGTCTGTGCACCATGTGTGTGTTCCTGATGTTCTTGGAGGGAGGTCAGGAGAGGTTATTGGAGTCCTGGAACTGGAGTTAAGGATGGTTGTGAACCACAATGCGGCTGCTAGGAATCAAATCCTGGTCCTCTGTAAGAACAGGTGCTCTTAACTGCTCAGCCATCTCTCCAGCCCTCTCTACTGCCCACACAAAGTTTTTAGGTTCAGGTCTAAACCCCCTCCTAAAGGGGGCTTATAGAAAATAAGAATAAGAATAAGAATAAAAGTATAAGAATAAGAAAGGAGAAGGAGGAAAAGGAGGAGGAAGAGGAAGAGAAACATTTGCATGAATGGTCAGAAAAGTGTGTATCCTGAGTGAACTATATTATTGTGAATCAGGAACCTATCATGACCAGCAATTCTGGAATCCACCAAACTGTGAATGAGGCCTCCAGGTGAGGCTGATTCATGTTAATATTTCAGATCCACTCTTCAACATTGGGACTATGGCACTGCTATAGTTTTGGTGTCAATGCCACAGTGTCTTAACACTTAGCCTTTGTTGAGTTAACTTAATAGGTTTTTATGTTGTCTTTAAATCATATTCAGATTATTATGTATATATTTGAGGAACTTTACTTTTTCTAAATATTAATAAACATTTATGTAAAAATACATCAGAGGTATTCATATTTCAAATTTGCCTTTACCTGATATTTTTAAAACAACTGAAAATTAAAGAATGAAAAGTATTAGCAAATCAGTGTCATGCCTATTTGTCTAGAACCAACCTAAATTTTCCAATGTTGTTCCTTTTTCAGTTTGTCTCACGCAAACATTTCAAGTGATATAGCAGCTTTAGAGTCATTATGGTAGTCAGCGTTCTGTGACTATGACAAAATAGTTGAGTTAAACAACTTATTAATATGTTAATGATTTCAGAAGTTCCAGGTTATGACTAAGGAGCTGCTGTTGCTTTTGAGCTTGAGGTGAGCCAATTCACCTAGTGGGTGTATCAGAGGGAACTGCTTACTTCCTGGTAGCAGGGAAGCAACAGAAGAGTATGGGGAGGCTATGGCCCCAATATTCCCTTCAAGGGGATGTTTCCACCGACTTAACTACCTTCTACCGTATCCCATCTGGTCAGTTTTCATCCAAGTAGCATCAAAGGATGGTGACTAATCCTTTAACAAGAAGACAGTTTTCCAAATCATAGTTTCTATCAGGTATTATTTTGAACACTTTTCTATTTTTGGTTCTCTTTGTTGGTAAGCTGGTTTGATCTGATACTTAGATTTGGGTAGCTACCATATTTTGTAGATACGACCCTTGACAGGTATAACATACATCATTACCTAAGTCTGGAGAGGAAATAAAATATATTGATGTTTTTAAAAAGAAGAGCAGATTTACACTAACTAATCATAGTAGTAACCAAACCATGTATAATCTTATTACTGCCTTATTGAAACATTTACAATTATTTTGTTGTGGTGAAATAATCAATAACAAAATCCATAATGTTTCCTTAACATTTCTTCTGTCAAAAACCTGCAGTCAATGTATATAATACTGGTGTCTAAACACCCACAGCATTCTCAGCTTGTGGTTGTCTAAAGGCTGAAGCTTTGCCATTTTAGAATTTTGCTTTTCATTAAATAAGATATACGCATAAATGAGTATAAGTAATACCTCATTATTATGACGAAGAATTTTTAAAGCAAGATTAACTTCTTGGCATTCATACTCTGCTTTGGTTTGACATTCCAAGACATTGAACCTAGTGAATCCTATCTATTAGGTAAGCACTTTCTTGCCAAGCTCAAGCTCCACCCCTGACTATTCATGTTTATAAAGTATATTGCCCTTTGCATGAAAAGTTATGAAAAAGATATCAATGAGTTTTAATTTAATGGTGGATTGTCAATGGTACAAATGTATCTATAGCTTGTCTCATAAAGAAACCATGCTTAAGTTATCAGAATTACATTTAAGTGAATATAAGTAGTTAACAAGAAGTCTGACACCTATATTAGTAATTAATCATTGAGGAAATATTGAGAAATGTTATTCTATAATCAAGTTCTAGTCTATATATGGGGATTCTATTCCTTTCTATTATTCTATTCTTTCTGTTCTGTTCTATTCTATATATGGGCATTCTATAACATAAAGAAATATTTATTTTTTGTTAGTGTGATCACTGAAACTCTCACACTCAAAAGTTCATTTAAAATTTTTTATTGCTACATTTTACTTGGGAGGGCAGTTTTCTTTAGATTTTTGTTTTTAAAAAGAATTTCTCATGTATCACAGACTGATTTGGGACTTGCTATTTGCCAATAATCACCTTGAACTTCTGATTCTTCTGCCTTTACCTCCTGAGTGCTGAGATTACAGGCATGGTTTAACATGGTTCTGACAACTGAATCCAGGGCATTTCTCACATTAGGCAAGCACCCTGTTGACTGAGTGCCTCTTTGAAATTTTTTACTTATTATAAGCGCCTCCTCACCTCTCCTAGATAACAATTAGACAGAGTTACTGGTAATGACACATCCTTCTCCAAGGATAATTGAAAACACTGTCTCCTATAAATTGCATTTTTATTTTTGTAAATAAGTCTGGTTCAGTATGGGCCTTTAGGAAGAATTTTAACCATTGTATCTACAAAGATTATTAGCATCTCAGAGCCCAGGGCAAAGTTCCAAAATTAGGGCAGAGTTCAAATGCAGTGAATAGTAAACACACTTCTCCTGTCCATGTAATTTTTTTTAAGAACTAAAAGTATCAACAAAAAATGTGGAAAAATGAATCATTTTCAATCTTAAAATTAAAGAATAACTCAAAAATCTGTATGTATATCTCCCTCCCATTAGAAAATGGTGTAAAGGAATAGTGATGTATAGAATATCTTTTATGTGCACTTATAGCACTGACAATTTAGCATTTACTTGATGTCTGTTCAAGCTATTTTCATGCAGAGGATATTGTATTTTATTAGCTTGCAGAACCAATATATTAATTTGTCTTTTAAAAACTACAGTCTGCTTTTGACATAAGAAGAGGCTGCCTTACTGGGTTGAGCACCAGGTCTCTAATTCACAGGCGCCATCCTCCTCCCCCCAAAGTTTGTATTTTATTGTGGGAGTCAAACAGCATAAATAAATAACCAAATTTGATAGCTTGTTAGATTATATAAGAACTGTGAAGAAAGGAAATAGGAAGTATCGGAGTTCATTTGGCATGTCTAAAGCGCAGAGAGAAGACTAAAATTCCTGGTGCCTGGTGAGAAGGGATGGTGTTGTAAAGGCAGGTGTTGTTGGTTGTTTTTTCTCTCTTGGAAGGTCTGCCACCCAGCTGCCAAATAAATCACACGTGGAATTTATTATTACTTATAAATACCCAGCCTTAGCTTGGCTTGTTGCTAGCTAGCTTTTCTTAAATCAACCCATCCATCTTTTGTCTCTGGGCTTATAACTTTCTCTTATTCTGGTATATCTTACTTTCATTCTTATTCTGTGGCTTGCTGTGTAGCTGGGTGGCTGGCCCCTGATGGCCTCCTCCTTTTCTTGCTCCTCAATCCTCCTCTCCTTCCAAATTTCTCCTCCTATTTATTCTCTCTGTCCCCTAGCCCCACCTATCCTTTTTCTTGTCTTGCTAATGGCTATTCAGTTCTTTATTAGCCATTCAGGTCTTTTAGACAGGCAAAGTAACACAACTTGGCAGAGTTAAACAAATGCAACAAAAACAAAAGTAACACACCTTAAAATAATATTCTACAACAGGCTGGATTATAGAAGTGGCTTGAAGTCTGTATGAAGCCAAGAGCCCAGCAGCCAGGAGCCAGTTCTGACCTGGATTATTATGAAGACGCTGAGTCTGAATGCTGGGGTTTAAGCATCCCTGGATGAGCCAGTATTAAAGCAGGTATAATAGCTAGTAGGATAATGCAATAAAATAAACAGGGCAGTGGGCCCCACACCATGATACTTTCACTGCTGAGAAAAAGTATGCATTCTGGAGATAAACTAAATGGACAAAATTTGCTAATGGACTTAATGTGAGTTGGAGAAAATGAGCAGAAATTTGAGGATAATTCTGTAACTTTTTTTTTTTTTTTTTTTTGGTTTTTCGAGACAGGGTTTCTCTGTGTAGCTTTGCGCCTGTCCTGGAACTCACTTGGTAGCCCAGGCTGGCCTCGAACTCACAGAGATCCGCCTGGCTCTGCCTCCCGAGTGCTGGGATTAAAGGCGTGCGCCACCACCGCCCGGCTGTAACTTTTAACTGTAAATAGAAAGTCTGGCTGAAGCTAAAGGAAGAAAAAAAGATATGCAGAAATTAAATCCATAATGTACTTAGTATACATAGCAGGTACACCAGGAGATACCAGAGGCTCTATACTGAATCCTCTTTCTCTCACTGTCCAGAGAGTGGAGGAACACATGCTTCCTGATGACTGACAGTTTATAGGTGTTGATCCTGGTGTGTCATCTACTTGGTTTAAGGAAATTAAATAGTCCTAACTACAAAGCGACCTTGTGAACTTTGGGGGAGAATGACTGACGTTTTTCAGTTCTAAAGGAGTGTCTTTCCTTTGAAAAGGAAAAAGGAAATAAAGTACTTGACACATTATTATTATTTTTTTTTTTTTAAAGATTTATTTATTCATTATATATACAGTGTTCTGTCTGCATATATGCCTGAATGCCAGAAGAGGGCACCAGATCTCATTACAGATGGTTGTGAGCCACCATGTGGTTGCTGGGAATTGAACTCAGGACCTCTGGAAGAGCAGCCAGGGCTCTTAACCTCTTGAGCCATCTCTCCAGCTCCCGACACATTATTTTCTTAATTTCAATTCAGGTAATACCTCTAAAACTTCTTGTCAGAGAAATTATATATAATTACAACTCGAGCATCTGAATATCAGTAAGATAATAGCATAGTCTTTCATAAATCGGTGTAATGGGACCAAGTGAAATAGGACAAATTTACCCCTAGTTATGATTCCAGCTCCCAATGAGCAGCTGCATGATCCCAGAGATGTTATTTAACATTCCTAGCTCCTTTCTGTTCTTTTCAGTTTTTTCAGCTTTGTAGGGTTGTTCCTAATATCATGCAGACCTCTATGTTTAAGTAGAATACAAAGTGTATTGCATAACACCTGACCAGTAGAACTTGTAAGATAAATAAAAAATTAGTTTTTCTTTTCTGTGTGAACTGAACTCTAGCCAGATTGACCTGGAATTTCCAATTCTTTTTTCTCAACCTCTGAAATAGTGGTACTATGGGAATACACACGCTCGGCTACATATTGGCTTTTGTGTTTAAAGGTACCATGTGAGCTATTAAAACTTTAAAGACAACAATTCTTATGAAATTTTGAACACTTTTTCTATAGTAAATTTATGAGCTCTGTTTTATGAGCAGCAAGTGCTCGCATCAGCATTTCTGAAAGCGGAGAATTTGAGTTGTGAGTCGCTGAAGCTCACAGGAGGTGGTCTCCTTCGAAGGGGATTGCATCCATAGTGGATTGCTGTTTGTTACACCTTGAGTGATTCTTTATAGTCTGAATTTTCATCATGATCTTTATAGACATCACTATTCATGAGTAAGGACCAGGAACACTGAATTAAAGAACTGAAGCTCCAGAACCTTTATGGAAATGCCCTTTCCCCAAGGAGCAAAGCACTTGAACTGTTTAAGGATTTTGTTATTTTTACCCTTGCTAACTGGATCATAGTATTGCACAGTATTCCTGTAGGAAGGCAAGGTCCATTCCTCCTGGATAACAGACATGACTGTGAAAAGAAACTTTTGATTTTCTAACTCAGAAAAGCAAGTTGCGCTGGTGGTGGGGAGGTCAGAAGGAAAAGCGTTTCTAGGCAAATGAGGGCTCGCTGTACCTCAAATCATGCCATCTTGATGGCTCCCTCTCCGGAGTCTGTGCTCCGCCAGTCTATTTCCTTCCATGACAGGAGCTCTCGGCACCAGTTGTGAAAATTGGCTTCAAATGATGTATGTTGTTTGCTCACTTCTCTTTTGCTTCTTAACATTTCCAGCCTGCCTCTGTCTTCCCACATCTAAGATCAAATGATTCCCTTCCCCCCATGAAATGTTGCTTAAAACTCTCTTCTGCAGAAAAGCATCAGTAAACCAAATAACATGCATTAGTATCTCGAGTGTCGGGCTGGACGGAATGGACATCATTTCCAAGTCATAAACTAGATGTATTCAAGACCTTGGTTTCTACTCTCTGAGCAGTTATATTTAAAGCCCTACACATCAGTGAGGTTTTGGACACTAAAACAAAGAGTATTGTGGCTCCAAGAGCCAGGAAACTTTCTAGCATGGTGTTGTGAGACGTATACTAGAATTATAGTCAAAGGGAATTAAATTCAAATCCTATCTTCCCATGCAGCAATTCTGTGATTTTTGTCAAAATACTGAATGTCTCTGAGCTCCAATTTTCCTAATTTACTAAGTGAATTCTTGCTATCAGTATTATTAGGTTAAAAGAAAAACAAGAAACAGAGCTTATGAAAAATGATGTGAATTGTTATGTATGTTATAGAAATACGATTACTCAATTAACAAGTATTTGAAGATATATTGAGTGCCAAATGTGGAACTCTGTTGCAGTCTATTAATTATGTTGATAAGAACTAGTGTCTGAGCTTGCAGCCACAGAATAGGCAAAACATGGATTCCACAAAGTATGAGAAGAGGTAGATGTGAGACAGTTTCATGGTTTTTCATGTTATACACGGGCACACGATTGAAAATTTGGAGATAGCACTCTTCTGAAAAGAAGGAAAGTGTGAGGTACATTTTCTTCCCTTGCATGGCCCGGATATGTTGTTAAATAATATTTATCTTGTCAATACATATCTTAAAAATGAACACTTGAGTGCCACTTCTATGTACTTCAGTTTTTAAATTCTTGGTTTTTAGAAATGCTACCTCATTAAATTCTCACAATCTTACACTAAGAGGTAGGTACCATTAACATCTCATTTTACAAGTGGGAAGAAAAGAATGGAGAAGTCCAAAGTCACAACCAGTAAAGGCAGAGCCAACTCTTGAACCCAGGAAATGTGGCTCCAGATCATTCTCTGTGTATTTCACCACCTGTCCATCTACTATAGAGACTATGGTTTTCTTCTTGCTCCAGGGTTACTCTGCATATTGTGTCAAGACATGTATGTCCGTAGTTTAAGGATTAATAAGACATGGGGCTGTCTTGGAGCTTATGATTCAGTAGAGGAGAGAAATGTACACTCAGATGTTCATAGTAGATACCTCAGAGGGCCAAGTAAAGGTGAGTGGAAAGTAGAGGAAGATGGAGAAACATGGAGGGAGCAGTATGTGAGGACTAAAGTTATGTTTTAAGTTTAAATTAAGAGATCAATAAAACAAAAATGTCTCTAACCTGTAAGCTCCACTTGGCTGAAGGATAGATAAATTTGTAAACCTCACTGGCCCAAGAACAGATAACTTCCTGGAATGTTGGGGCTGTTCAAGTAAGAAAACAAGCTATGTGTTTTCGTTTCTGTAAACAAGATTGGCTGCCCTAACTGCACAGGATGTGCTTGATCACACATAGGCAGGAGGTACATAGGCAGAAAGTATGTCAGGATGTGTGCTTGCGCCCCATTGGATGAAGGTAGAAAGTATATAAGCCTTGTGGGTTTTGCTTTTATAAACACCAGACTAATGTAATTTGCAATCATTCCCTGGGAATCTGGGATATGGATCTGACCAGTGACTATTGTCTTGGCCAGTATTTAATAAAGCTCGCTTCAAATTTAGCTCAAAAAAAAAAAAAAAAAGTAAAGTGTGACTTGCAGCATTTAAACTACGCCCCGAGGAATGAAAAGAGAACCAGAGGCAGCAGAAGAGAACTTCATAAACAAATGAGGACACGAGGCACAAAAACATGTTAAATCATTTTTTAACTAGTAGTAAAAATTTCTGATGTTGAAGTAGGAAGTTTGCTATTTGAGAAGCAGAATCATGTCTTAAACAATGATTGAAAGCTTAAACTTGTTTGCCTTCTGTCTCCCTTCAGCAGTTGGAAAGGATAGGATTTTAGAAAAAAATAGGAGAGAAGCATTCAAATTTAGCAACATCACATGCCAGGTTAAGTAAAACAGCAATACCAAATGAAACATATGTACAAGTATCATTATATGGACCAAGCAGGCTATATTTAAGAATATATATATGTATATACATATACATACACATATATGCACACAATAACGATGGACACAGAAGCCATGAAATTGAAAGAGAGCAGGAAGTGGTATATTGGGATTATGTGGAGTGAGGAAAGAGGAGGGAGAAATACTGTAATTTTATAATTTCAAAAAAAACTAAGCAAAAAATTATAAAGTAAAAGCATTTCCCTGTGTAATTATATCTGGCTTTAGACTTATTTGTAACTCTTTCAGTTTGACAATGGAAGATAAAAGAGGGCATATATCTCCACTAAATCCTGAGAGTTAAGTGAGAACAATTTATTTTGCATTTCATTTTATATTGAATGGAGTACAATGTGTTCACCTTTTTGGGGGTACAACCCAGTTAATGACATGAGAATAGAAGAGAGAGGAAAGGTTTATGTAGCAAATAAAGAGGGACTGGGATAACTCCCAAAGCAATATCTCCCCAAATACATGATACAAGGTACTTTTAAAAATGTATGTATATTCACTTGGGAGAGGTGGACACATTCCTGAGTATGCTTTTTGAAATCATGCCTCTTCATGCACTATATGGTCAAAATTGGTAGACAAGAATACCTACAGGTCAGATAATTTAATATTACAAGGAGATTATAATGAACTATCAAAATTTCCTCAGAGGCCTGCCCTGAGGATATTTCTTCCAGAGTCCTGGGTAAGATGCTAAGAACTGCGAGGGTAATCAGAGGGAATGAATCCAAGTACACCGAGCTCTTTCATCCATCCACTTCATTCCTCTGAGATTAAATTCTCTCTACACAGCTTCAATTCTGTTCTCATGCTTATCTCCTCTCTGTCCCTTTTCTTCCTGTCCTATCCTAGTTCTAACTAAGCTCTTTTTGCTTCGTCCTCATCCTCATCTTCATTTCTACCTTGGTTCCTTCCTGTTCCTCTCCCGGAACCAGAACCACCTTGCAAGCAGTAACTCCTGCAATACAATGCAAGACTTCCAAGGTCCCCACAAGAACAGTGATAGCCAGTTTCCCTTGCAACTCAAAAGGGGAGTGAGTAGAGGAGGTGGGGTCAGACAAGGCCTGGAATAAGTCACAAAGGGAACTTATGTGCTCAAAATATATTCTTATAAGTGGTTAGGTGAAACACTATGAGTTTATCACAAATGTGCTCAAACTGTAATCTTACAGATGATTAGGTAAGAGTCTATAAGTCACTAAAATGTAACTGCCTCTCTATTTCTCTGTCTCCATATACTGGCAGGGTGGGATAATTCTGCTTGGAGATGGGAAACCTGCCTCATAGCTACAGTGCACCTGGTATGCAAAAAAGCCCTTTTGTTCTGAGTCAATTGCTCTGGAATGCAGCTTGGGCTGTAAGAGAAAGGAGGGTCTACATTTCATTTGCATAAGAAACAAAGCTATGCACCTAAGGTTTGCCTGTCTCCTAGGCCTAGGAGACAGGTGGTGTCTCCATAAGAGTGTTTACCTTAATTCAGGAGATTCAGTGGTTGGTCTGAAATGCTTTGTCCTGTTGTCTTTTGGCTTAGGATGCTTGAGAGGTATATCAGATAAAATACATTGTTAGACGTTCTTGGGGAAGGTATGAGAGCACACAAGAAATTCATAGCAGGAAACAGCTGACATATTAAAAGCCGAATGTAGCTGAAGTTTTCTCTGGTCCTACCCGGCCCCACAGACTTATAAAATAATCACTCAGAAGCTTATATTAATTAAAACTGTTCGGCATTAGCTCAGGCCTACTGTGACTAGCTCTTAAATTTAAACTCAGCCCATTTCTGTTAATCTATATGTTGCCACATGTTCTGTGACTTTACCTGTGTGCCATTACATGCTGCTCCCTGGATGGTGGATTGGTGGCTGCTGACTCAGTCTTCCCAGCCTTCCCACAATTCTCCTTGTTTGCTTATCCCACCTATACTTCCTGCCTGGCTACTGGCCAATCAGCATTTTATTTATCAACCAATCTGAGCAACACATTCATAGCATACAGAGTGATATCCACAGCAGCTTGAGATTTGGGTTCTTCTGGAAGAATTTTCTGATTCTTCCAAGTATAGCTTTACCATCATAGGTAGGAATTCTAGAAACTCAGATTCTCTGTCTGGTTGCAGATCTCTGAAACTCACATTTGTGTCATCAAGAGTTGCTTAATAGAGCTTCATTTTTAGTTTCTTCTTTGCTTCTTTCTTTCATTGTGTGGGTGCATGTGTGTGTGTGTGTGTGTGTGTGTGTGTGCGTGTGTGCATGCACACATGTGTGTACTATGTGTTATGTATGTCTGTGAGTATGGGCACACACATGTCACAATAAGCATGTGAAGATTAGTGGAAAAACTTTGGAATGAGTTTTCTCCTCCCACCCTGGGTTCTGGGAATGAAACTGAAGGCAATCAGACTCATGTGCCAAGCACTTTCACTTGCTGAGGCACGTCCTGCTTCTTTTATGCTCTTTTTTCTCAGTGTCTTCAGGCATACTCACTATACTACACTCTTGTTTATAACTTACAAATACTGAGTTTTAATTATGTATTGAATCAAATAGAACACAATTTCTTCTTCTCTGCTGTATCCCTGTGTAAATTGTATTCCCTATCTCTTTAATATTAGATCTTCTTAACCTTCCATTGGGAGCAATATTTGAACAATTTTCCCTTTATCAGTGACTGCCTCATGGTGAGTTTTCCTCCGCATACACGGCATTGCTTAGTCTCAGACTGAACCTTTGATGCCTTGTTCCCATCTTGCTCTTTCACATAGCCATAGTCAATTTATTTCCTCATTATGGTTTTTATCTCGTTTCTACTTAAAATATTTACAATTACTATTTTTTTTGAGTTCTTTGATCTGCTAAGATAAGATTCTGGAGGAAGGGGAAACTGTCGTTGGGATGTACTATATGAGAGAAGAATCTATTTTCAATAAAAATAAAGAATAACTTATAATATAAAAAAGATTCATTATTCTTTCTCTTCAATACATTTTTAATCTCTGTTCTTAGAAAAACCTGTGGTAGTTCTCTGAATCCATGTCTTATTTACAGTCTTTTACAGGCAGTCTAGAGTTGAGCAAATTAGATCCAACTCTGAGATAATGAAGATCAGGAAGCTTGCGGTTAGGCGATAACTATGCCAGCCTTGGGGATGGGGTTGATGTTCCCCAGAGCACACTTGCTTTGTTTCTTTCCAACTTGCTTTTTAATCTATGCTCTGCTACATCTCTGAGTTTCAAGTACCATAAAACCTAGCTGTGGAATGACTTTAACAAGAGAGTACTTTGCACATGGGCACATCACATGAGCAGAAAATTTTTTTTCAAGGGCATTTATAAACAAAATCTGTGGCCAGATAATTCATTATGCAAACTAAAATTTGTTGTTACTTTTTGGTAAGTGTCTTAGGCTGGGAAAAAAATACAGAGTGAAAATGATTAAGGAATACTGTGAGCAGGACAGGAGAAATAGTTTTCCCCAGGAATAAACCCCTAATTGGCTATCCAATACCAAGAGATCAGCTCTGAAATAAAGTACACTAAACAGACTGAGCAGGTTGCATTTTTCTGTGTATGTATGTGTGTGTGTGTGTGTGTGTGTGTGTGTGTGTGTGTGTGTGTGTGTATGTGTGTGTGTGTGTAACAATAAGTATCATTACAAACACTCTCTTCTGGAGGATGCAGGAAGATGTGGGGGCGGGGTCTGTGAAGCGGTGCTGGGTCCTGTCAGCACCTGCTCTCCTTTCCCTGCATCTGTACTAGATTATCGCCCCCGCTGGGTCCCAAGTTCCCTTAACAGGAGCTCCAGGGATTGGAGGCTTGGCAGCAGTTAGGCCTGCCCTTTTTTTCCCATTTGTTAATAACAGTGTTTGGAGGTTCTAAGACATCATCAGGGTTTGTCTGGATAATTCTTCTATCTGCTTCCAACTTTAGTTTTCATGAACTTTTGAGGTACTGTTTCCAACATTTGGTTTTTCAATGGGATAAAGAATACTAAGTAACAATGAGTCTGTGATTGTGAGAGACAAAGGAAAGAGGATTGTTTTTTCAACCCCTTGAATTGTTCATTTCTATTTTAAAAATAGTGTTAAAATAGACTTAGAAGTATTGCGTGATGTTCTCATATGTACTGGGCACTAAAATGAACTAATATAAAATCCATGTGCTCTATAACTTTAGAATCTGCGCTTATAGATTATATGATATGTATATTTTGTGATCTACATGTTTTCTATCATTCATATTAACATGGTATTAATATATAGTTTTTATGTTTCTTATATTGACTGTTGCAACTTATTAGCAACTCACAAAAATGATTATCTTTCCCATCTCATAATTAAAACCATTTTAATGCTGGTACTTATTGATTAAAAGTTCAGATTTCTTCATATCTTATCATTCTTCATTATCTCAGTGTTTTCCTGGCAAATTGATATCTTTTGATGAAATATAGTATGCAACTTAAATAGAGGAGGGGACTGGACCTGCCTGGACTGAATCTACCAGGTTGAACTCAATCCTCAGGGAAGTCTTTACCCTGGAGGAGATGGGAATGGGGGGTGGGCTGGGGGGAAGGTGGGGGGCGGGAGGGGAGAGAACAAGGGAATCCGTGCCTGATATGTAAAATTAAATTAAATTATAAAAATAAAAAAAAAGAAAATGAGAACTCATGGAAATGAAAAAAAATAGGTGAAAATTATTCTAAGACTTTAAAATAAGACTTCTCATTTGGATCTGTCAGTGGGAAGAAGCAGTTACATCAGTGTTAACAAATTATTTACACAGCATAGTTACTGCAGGATATTGAAGTAACTGGTGTTAACAATTTCTTTTCACATGTTTATTTTCATTATAAAGCACACAAGGGGTTATAAATTCATTATTGAAAATGGACAGATGTTGGCTGAGCATAGAACTTATGCTCATTTTGCTATATAAGAATGGCATTTGAATTGACAGATTTTGACAACATTTTCCCCTCCAAATTGTAAAAATAATTATCTAGAAAGATACAACTTAGAAGTTTTCAGAAACTCATTTAAAGTTAAAATCTAGTATATGATTTCTGGTCTAAAATATACACATTTCCCTATTGAACAAGTGAATCAAGTTATGCACATGGAATAGCTTTTCCTTAGCCAACTGCAGTAGGCAAGAGCTTTTTGTATGTCCAAGTATGCTGTGCCATGAAGATATACCGCATGCCTGGGCACACAGATATTAAAGACAAGCTTTTTGACATGAGTCTGACTTCTTATATAACAAGATTAGAAGGTATAGTTACAAGTTTTTGAGTCCTGTAAGTGATGACAGTATTCAGAAAAGGATGATCAAAAACAGTTGTTTGATAACATTCATGAAAGAAGATTGTAATTGGTTATGAGGAACATGTATGACTCAAATAACTGAGGTAAAAAGAAAGTTCAGAGTGGTCAAAGGTCAGAAGGCTGAGTTATCACAAGGCCTTTTAAAAATTTTATTATTTTATTTTATTTTTAATTGAAAATAGATTCTTTCCTCATACGATACATTTTTACCACAGTTTCCCATCCTCCACTCCTCCCAGCTTCCCTCCTTCCCTTTCCCACAGAACCGCTCCTCCTCTGTTTCCTCTTTAGAAAAAGAGCAACCCTCCAAGAAACAGCAGCCAAACAGGACAAAATAAGATACAATAAGAAAAGGCAGCCCATATATCGAGGCTGGACTTCTTAAACTTCTTCCACTTGTATGATAGCTAGTCTTGGTCGTCAACTTGACATACTGGAGAAGAGGAAACCTGAATTCTCATTTAAGAGTTTCCTCCATCAGTTTGGCCTGTGGGCATTTCTATCTATCAGGCATTTTCTTGACTGCAAATTGATGCCAGAAGGGGTAGCCTACTACTGTGGGCAGTGCTTCTTGGGCAGGTGCTCCTCGGTTGCATAAGAAAGGAGAAAATAATAGTTTTCTTCAGTGGAGTCTCACTGGGTAGAATAACCACACTTCGGGGCCAACTACATGCCTAGGAGTAGTTGGCCAACACAAAATGAACTAAGGAGTATTTTTGTAGACATTTTGCTTTATTTAGGCATATTTTGGCTTATTTTTTTTTCTTGTATATTTTGGGTTTTTTTTGGAGTTTCTTGTTTTTTTTTGTTGTTTGTTTTATAGAGAGAAAGAAGGGTTTTGGAGATAAGTGGGTAGAGAGGATCTGGGAGGCGTTGTGGGAGGAAAAAGCAAGTGTATAATATATTCTATGAAAACAAGTTCATTTAAGAAACCAAACAAAACCAAGCAAACTGAAAGGTAGCAGAGCAAGTCAGTGAGGCAAGTCTGTAAGTAGCATTCTTTCTCTGTCTCTCCTTGATTTCCAGCCTTGAGAGTTCTGCTTGGGCTCCTGTTCTGGCTTCCCTTCCTGGTGGACTGTGACTTGTAATCCAAATATGCCCCCTTTCCTGTAGCTAGAGTTTTCCTGCCTGGCCCACAGTCAGGACAAATCTCTATCACCTGCCAGTCCCACAGTCGCTCAGACCCGACCAAGTAAACACAGAGACTTATATTGGTTACAAACTGTATGGCCGTGGCAGGCTTCTTGCTAACTGTTCTTACAGCTTAAATTAATCCATCTCCATTAATCTATACCTTGCCACATGGCTCGTGGCTTACCGGCATCTTCACATGCTGTTTCTCATCGTGGCGGCTGGCAGTGTCTCTCTGACTCAGCCTTCCACTTCCCAGCTTTATTCTCCTCCTTGTCCCGCCTACACTTCCTGCCTAGCCAATGGCCAATCAGTGTTTTAATTATTGACTAATCAGCAACACATTTGACATACAGAACATCCCACAGCACTTCCCCCCTTTTTTAAAGAAAAAAAAAAGGAAGGTTTTAACCTTAACAAAGTAAAATTACATATAATTTGGGAATTTGGGCGTAGCTTCTCTTACTACTTCCTGCTGGAGGGGGGCGCTGTATCTTATGGGGATACAAAGGAAATTTTAGGATTATGGAAAAGTCCATGAGGGTGTATCGTCTGAGCCAGTTGCCTTCAAACCATTCTGGATGTTGGATCATCTGGGCCATGGTGTCATCGGAGACTTTTCAGGGGGTCTTGGCTGGTCAAACCTGATGTATCTTAATCTGGAACAAATCCATAGCCTCTCGCTTTCTGTGGGAACAAAAGCAGAGTCTCCTTTCCAAAGTAACATATCCTTATATTCAAATTTTGAAGTCAAGGTACCTTTAAAATATACATTTTGGCATAACTCAACAGCTTTTACAATCAAATGTTTTTCTGCAGTTAAAAGTCCCAAAGACAACACAATGCAGATTCTCTGTGTAATATCCATTTTTATGTGGCTTATTTTTTATACTACCTTTACTGTTTCTTTAAAGACTTTATTTTTTAAAACTATGTATTTGTTTCTATAACTCTATATATCATCTTTTTTGTCTCTTTTAAGCCTACGTATATTTTACACACATTTTAAACTATTACATCTGAATCTGTCTTATTGTGAATCTATTGCCTTAAACTGCAGCAGCTGTAGCTGCTGGCTCCACCCACCTTAGCTTCCCAACACTTTCCCCATGTTGTTTTTGGTCATGGAGTTACTCACAACATCAGAAACTAGCTTAGTACAGCTTATAACCTTTTTTACCTAAGAAAACTTTACAAAACCTTAATTATGAAACTATGTAACATATGTAAATAAAAATACTGACAATAAATTAGAAACAAGTTTATCTCCAGTAGTTCTTCAGTATACATATAATTTTACTGTTTATTAAAGACAGAAGCTACATTGAATACTAATAAATAGATGTGCTTATTTATTTTACATGAAGAATTAAATATTGGATGAACATTTGATACTGTAGGATATAGAATACCTTAGGTGTTTTTAAGAGCTGATCAACATTTTGATTTTATATCAGTGCTGAGAACGTCACTTCAAATTGTACACAATGGCAGAACTGAATGTTGGTAATTGGGTCCTAATCTCAAACCAAAACTTATTTCATTACTCAAAAGTCAGCAATTTAAATGGACCTATAGTCCCTAAGGAAATAGAAGCAGTCATTAAATGTTTCCTGGTCCCCCACCACACCCCCCAAATAATCCCAGGGCCAGATGGTTTCAGTGCAGAATTCTATCAGAATTTCAATGAAGAGCTAATACTAATACTCCTAAAATTATTCCACAAAATAGAAACAGAAAAAACATTGCCAAATTCTTTTTTATCAAGCCACAGTCACCCTGATACCCAAACCACACAAAGACTCAACAAAGAAAGAGAATTACAGACCAATTTCCTTCAGGAACAATGATGCAACAATACTCAACAAAATACTGGCAAATTGAATCCAAGAACATATCAAAAAGATCATCCACCATGATCAAGTAGGCTTCATTGCAGAGATGGTTCAACATATGAAATTCTGTCAATGTAATCCACCATATAAACAAGTGAAAGAAAAAACCCCCACATGATCATCTCATTAGATGCTGAAAAAGCTTTGACAAAAATCTAATACCCCTTCATGGTAAAAGTCTTACAGAGATAAGGGATAAAAGGAAGAAATCTAAGCATAATAAAAACAATATATAGCAAATCCACAGCCAACATCAAATTAAATGGAGAGAAACTCAAAGCAATTCCACTAAAGTTGGAACAAGATGAGGCTGTCCACTCTCTCCATATCTATTCAATGTAGTACTTGAAGTTCTAGCTAAAGCAATAAGACAACTAAAGGAGATTATGAGGATATAAATTGGAAAGACTATTTGCAGATAATATACTATTTGCAGATGATATGATAATATACATAAGCAACACCAAAGACTCAAGCAGGAAACTCCTACAGCTGATAAACACCTTTAGTGAAGTGGCTGGATATAAGATTAACTAAAAAAATAAATTAGTATCCTCTTAAATACAAATGATAAACAGGCTGCAAAAGAAATCAGGGAAACCATGCACTTCAAAATAGCCACAAATAATGTAAAATATCTTGAGGTAGCTATAACTAAGCAAGTGAAAGACCTGCATAACAAGAACTTCAAGTCTTTGAAGATAGAAGTTGGAAAAGATATCAGAGGATGGAAAGATCTCCCATGTTCATGGATTGCTAGGATTAATATAGTAAAAATAGCCAACTTACCAAAAGCAGTCTACAGACTCAACACAATCACCATCAAAATGATTCTAACAAAATTCTAAAGACAGTGAAAGGACAATTCTCAATTTTAAATGGAAAAACAAAAAACCTAGGATAGCTAAAGCAAGCCTATTCAATAAAAGAAATTCCAGAGGTATCACCATCCCTGATTTCAAACTGTACCACAAGGGTATAGTAATAAAAACAGCATGATATTGGCATTAAAAACAGGCAGGTAGATCACTGGAATCCAATGGAAGATCCAGACAACTCCATGCACCTATGGACACATGGATTTTGGCAAAGAAGCCAAAATTATACAATGGAAAATAGGAAGTATCTTCAACAAATGGTGCTAGCATAACTAGATGTTGGCATGTAGAAGAATGCAAATAGATCCATATGTATTACCCTGCACAAAACTCAAGTCCAAGTGGATAAAAGACCTCAACCTAAATCCAGATACACTGAGCCTGATAAAAGAGAAAGTGGGGAATTGCTTTAAATGCATTGGTACCGGAGACAATGTCCTAAATAGAACACCAGTAGCACAGACACTAAGATCAATAATTAATAAATAGAACTTCATGAAATTGAAAACCTTCTGCAAAGCAAAGGACAATCTCAATGGGACAAAATGGCAGCCTACAGAATAGGAAAAGATCTTTACCAACCCCATATCTGACAGAGGGCTGATTTCCAAAATATATAAAGAACTCAAGAAACTAGACATTAAAAAAACCCAAAGAATCCAATTAAAAAATGGGGTACATATCTAAACAGAGTTTTCAACAAAAGAATCTCAATGGTCAAGAAACAAAGAAATGTTCAATATCCTTATCTAAATGCAAAGAAATGCAAGTCAAAATGACTCTGAGATATCATCTTACACCTGTCAGAAGGCTAAGATCAAAAACACAAATGACAATTTATGTTGGAGAGGATATGGAGCAAGGGGAACACTACTCTATTGCTTTTAGGAGTACAAACATGTACAATCACTTTGGAAATGAATATGGAAGTTTCTCAGAAAATTGGGAATCAATCTGCCTCAAGATCCAGCTATACCACTCCTGATCATATACCTAAAGGATGCTCAATCATACCACAAGGAAACTTGCTCAACTATGTTCATAACAGCTTTATTTGTAATAGCCAGAACCTGGAAACAACTTAGATGTCCTCAACTAAAAATGGATAAGGAAAATGTGGTACATTTACACAATGGAGTATTACTTAGCTGTTAAAAATAATGACATCATGATATTTGTAGGCTAATAGATGGAACTAGAAAAGATCATCCTGAGTGAGGTAACCCAGACCCAGAAAGACAAACATGTTATATATTCACTTATAAGTAGATATTAGCTGTAAAGTAAAAAGATAGCAATGCTATATTCCACAGACCAAGAAAGGCTAGGTAACAAGGAGGGCCCAAGTTGGGGGATGCATGGCTCTCCTTGGGAAGGGGAAATAGAAGAGATCTCCTGGGTGGACTAGGGGCAGGTGGGGATGAGAACATGAGGAATCAGGTTGGGGGTGGATGGAGGAAGAGAGTACTGAAAGACATTATTGGAATGTGGGGGCATTTCAGCGTCAGGTAGAAGCCTGGTGTAAGGGAAACTCTAAGGAATCTATAAGGATGACCTCAGCTAAAATTCCTAGTAATAGTGGATATATAGCAAGAACTGGCCATCTTGTGTGACCAGGTAAGACTTCTGGTGGAGGAACTGGGACACTAACTCAGCCACACAACCTTTAAACTACAGTCTGTCCTGCCTATGGGATATACTTGGATAAGGGTGGTGCAGAGATTGTGGGAGTGGCCAAGCAATGACTGGTCCAGCTTCAGACCTAAGCCACAACAGTGAGCCCACACCTGATACTGCCTGGTATGCCAGGACCCAGAGGTTGGATGACCCAGAGATCTAGGATAGAACCAAACACGATTGGAGAAAAAAAATGTTAATGTAATGATATTCTGCTATGTTCATAGACTGGTGAATATCCCAATTGTTATTAGAAAGGCTTCATCCAGTAACTGATGGAAACAGATGCAGAGACTCACAGCCAAGCATTAGGCTGGGCTTGGGGAATTCCCCAAAAGAGGGGGAGGAAGGATTGTAGGAGACAGAGAGGCCAAGGACATCACAAGAAAACCCACAGAAACAACTAACCTGAGCTCAAAGGAACTCACAGAGTCTGAACCAACAACCAGGGAGTCTGCATAGGACTGACCTAGGCACTCTGCATATATTTGACAGTTGTGTAGCTTGGTTTTCTTGTGGAACTCCTAACAGTGGGAGCAGGGACTGTCCCTAACACTTTGGTTGGCTTTTGGGAACCTTTTCCTCTTTCTGGGTCGCCTTGCCCAGTTTTAATATAAGAGGAGGTGCTTAGTCCTACTGCAACTCGATAAGCCATGTTTTGTTGATACCCATGGGACGTCTGCCCCTTTCTGAACAGAAACAGCAGAAGAGTAGGTGGGGGTGGGGCAGAGGGGAGGTGAGGCGAGGGAATAGGAGGAGAGGAGGGAGGGAAACTTTGGTCAGGATATAAAATGAATAAACAAATTTAATTAAAAATAAGTCAGCAATTCAAGCAGCAAGTTTTAAAATAACAATTGTTAACAGTGGAATCCAAAGACCTACTAATGTAATGGTGAGGAATGATGGTAGGAAAATATTTAAAAAGTACTGGCCATTATAGTTCTACAACAGAGAATAGTTTTTATATCCAGCAGAAACACTGCAGCTCATGACACAAACATCTAAATCTGAGTTGAGATGTTTCAGGTAGTATTTGCTAATACACAGTGTGAAGCTTCCACACTGCTAAGTATACATGGTATGTATTCAGAACGAAGGCTTCAGCGAAGTCAGACAATGAAACATGGCAGGTATTGCCAGAAACACCTCAGATTCATCAGGCTCTATAGATTGAATTAATTATTGGCTAGTCTGTGTGCAGGATCCATGGATTAAGAAACTGAATTATCTGACTAGGCCATATTTTGATTAATGATAAAATGTCATCACTGCTTTTCTGGACTTGGACTCTCTTGCTTGCAGACTAAAAAGACGCCATCCCATAATCACTATATTCTTGATTAGCTGGAGAAAGTTTAAGCAGGGAGAATTCCAATGGTGTCCACAGTGAGGTCCAGAGCCACTGGAAACAATGGAGTCTTGGGAACTGACCCCATTAGAGTATGCTTGCTGAGGATTAGTTGGTTATAGAAGTAGATATGTAACATGATATCAGATTGAATTCGGTCTTAAACACAGGCAGATGAGAATAGATTGATGTGAAAGCAAATGGATAATCACTGGTACTTTGAAACCTGAATCACTTCATAATAATGCCATAGTTAAAGAAGATTAATCACACACACAAATATAAGATGGATTGATTGGAAGAGGGGGACCCTGAGACTTCAGTGGCTGCCCTTCATTACCAGGCATAATTGAAGTGGAGTAAAATGTGCCCCACACTTGACATTGGTCAGGAAACATGTAGACTGCTGCCGGCTGTCCTTCTGGTATCATGGAACACATTTCCTTGGTCTGAGCGTGGCTTTCCTCACTTGTATGCAGGAGTGTTGGCTTCTTAATTCAACTCTAAAATCAGGATTATTTCAAGACAAATGATTGTAAATGTGGCAAAACAATATTTTTTCCCCAGTGGAAGAACTACATATGTTTTACTCAATGAGCTTTCAAAAATGTAAACTACTGTTCAATTGGAAATTTTGTGTGAGTATATGCAATTTTATTCTCTTTATTTGTAGTATGACATACTCTAAATCAATTAGCAATCCAACTTCGTCCTGTGGCTTTCCCACTTTGCTGCATTTTCACTGGATTGTGCTCTCAACATCATGCTGACTGCCTGGAATGTGGTGGAATCCCACCAGTGGGATCCTTTCTCAAACAGTGATGCTGGTTCCTTCCAAGCTACATTCCAGCAGTGTCTAATTAGTAGAAAAACAGTTACTGACTGACCCAAAAATAGACAGGCAACTTACTGCTATTAGAAATAACTTTAAAAAAAGAGAGAGAAGAAGAAACCACTCAGAATTCTAGGGCAAAGAAAATTTGATTCACTCATAGGTAGAAAGATTTCTGTTTCCTTTTATTTTTTTGAGTAAGACAAATAACATTAGCTACATAATGAAAATAACAAACATGAAATTGGTCTTTAAAATATTCTTTTTAATTAAGATTTTTGTTGATGTACAAAGTTCTGACTTTCATTATGGAATTTTCATACCTATGTATCATTATACTCCGTTCTAGTCCATTTCACTTTCCCATTGCTCTCCCTCACTGCCCTCCGACTCTTTTCTGTCTGGTTCTAATTAATGTTAATATTTCAATGATATGTAATTTTGCCTAAAAGTTAAACTAGACTTAGTCCTGTGCAGGCACAAGGAACAAAACCAGAAGACAGTTGTGAGCATCATTTCCAATGAATCTCTTTTCAAGCAGATAAAATATACTCTCATTGGGCAAACTTACTCTCTCAAAATAGTTGTAGGCTACCAGAACTGATTCTGGACAAGTTGAGTTTATATCTTAATTATTGTTCCCACATACAATCAAAACAGCTTGTGGTTCTTAGTACACTATTTCTCCATGTTCTATTCAGTATTTCACTTTCTTGCTTTATTAATTATGCAAAATGTTTGCCATGGCATCTCCTCACATGCATATCATTTGCCATGATCATATTCAGCACCCACATTACCCTTCCTCATCACCCTTTCCATTTCCCACTGGTCTCCTATCTCTTTCAAAATACCCTCTTTTCTGACTTAATGTCTTTTGAAATTAAAAGTTGATTCTGGATATGAGGGAAAATGTGAGACATTTGTCCAAGTTTGGCTTATTTCATTTAACATGATGATCTTCAGTTCTATCTAGTTCCTTGTAAAAGATATAATTTTCTTTTATTCATGGCTAAATAAAACACCATTGTGTACATATGCATTTTATTTACCCATGCATCTGTAGTTGGGAACCGAGGCTGTTTCTGTTCAGGCTTTAATCTTTCACAGAACTGTCATTTCCAGGGACCTGTGTCCTTTAGATATCTAGTGTAAACTCTAACAAGCACAAATCAGAGTAGCATGGAATGAACCTTCTGTATTTTCCAGTTAACACATTTCTGCCATTACTGCTCTGTTTCTCAGCTACAGAGTTACAAAATACAGAGACATACTTAATGACCTAATGCCACTCTTCTTTTTAGTAATCTAGCATGGTAACAACACTAATTACCTGAAAGTTCCAGGATTTGGGCCACATTCAGTATCTCTATACCTGGTTATTTTCACATCTGACATGGATGGAGATCAGAATATAGGCCATGTTACATGGACAAAAACTTTATATAGTACCTAAAACATCTCTTAAATTATCTATCTATCTATCTATCTATCTATCTATCTATCTATCTATCATCTATCTATCTATCTACCTACCTACCTACCTATCTGTCTATTTATTTTGTTTGTTCATTGTGTATCTACATGCCACATTACATGTGTGGAAGGTCAGAGGGCTTATGGGAATTGGTTCTCTTTCCACTGTGTGGGTTCTGGGGATTGAACTTATCAGGATTATCAAAAATCACCTCTATCAACTCAGCCATTTCCCCAGCCCCTAAAATGCCTCTCAAATTCCTGTTTTTTCTATTGAGTTAACCTGGAAACTTGTTTTTCTGGGTTTTCAGTGATCTGATTTCACAGATCAGAAACATGCCATCTATTGAGTAAATAGAAGCCTAAAGTGCCCCTTCCATCACGTCACATCATTTCTATTTGAAGTGTATGGTCCCATTCCCACTCTCTGCCCTCAGTTTCCCCAACTCCACACCTCAGTAGTTTTCAAATACTTGTCACTGCATGCCAGGCATGGTCTCTGGAGTTCTCATAGGAGTGCCCAGCTGTTACTTCATGCCTGACTCGTTATAATGTGACTGGTGTCATGGGCTGGAGACTTGTCCTGTTACCTGGGTCCTACCGCTCAGAAGGATGCTAAGCCTGGCATTTTGTTCTGGCTTTTGCTATCCTGAATTCTTAATCATTCTTATTAATTATCCATAAATGTTGAACAAGACCCTTGCATTTTCATTTTTCACCCAGATCCATAACTTATAGACTGGGTCCTTTATTGCAACCTTGGTTTATTTTAAAATTTGTATTTGAGACAGTTTTCAGGACCTGTCTTCACGGTAGCCAAATTCTAGATCCCTTGTATTCACAATGTTCATTGTCAACATTATGATCAACAGGATTCCCAGTGTTCAAGCACAAAAATGAAGAAGATTTCAACTACTTTTCCCCATCTTTACACTCTGCTTTATTTCCTCCACTTTTTTCTTTTATTATAAACTGTCCTTAGTGTCTTGAGGTTCAGGGAAATTGCTTGGCCTGACCAGGATTGGAAACAGACTATGTCTTTAGAAATATGCTACTGCAAATCCTGATATGCTGGCATTGAAGGAATTTGCCCTTTTTTCAACTCTAGGAAAGACAATAGCCTCAGCTCTAAGACTTAAAGATCTGCAGTTGACCACTTTAGACTGTAGTTTTGGCTTTCTAGAAATTCAAACTGTCATCCCAATTTAGCTTTCTCACTACTTCCTGGTTTTAAATACCTGATTTCTATACATTCTTTTCTTCATTTAGCTATGAATATTTTTCTTTCATTATGTGTATTCTTTTAAGCCATATTAAATATTAGATGTCTGACATGTGTAAGTGCTCAATAAATATTTGATGACTAAGCTAAGCAGAGTGTGCATCCATGAAGCATTGCATTTCTAAAAATAAAGACAAAGAGAGCAACTCTGTAGTGATGGAGACAGTGGTGTTTTCTGGGGAAAAAAGATAGTATTTCCAATTTTATTTTTCATTTTAGGTACAATTTTATTCCATGATACCAACATTTATAAACCCTTTTGTTCATTTTTTGTCTTTATTGACATATTTAACGTGTTTAAGGAATCAGAGTGAGACGAAAAATTTGATGCACTCTCTAATGTTTTTAGTTTTGAGTGTCACATAAATTATAATGTTTGTGATGGCTAAAATTTAACTATATATATGCTCTATTTTCCCTCTTTTAAGAAGATGAAATCAAAAGCATCAGTCACCTGTGTAGGTAGAGTTTTCCTGCCTGGCCCACAGTCAGGACAAATCTCTATCACCTGCCAGTTCCACAGCAGCTCAGACCCGACCAAGTAAACACAGAGACTTATATTGGTTACAAACTGTATGGCCGTGGCAGGCTTCTTGCTAACTGTTCTTACAGCTTAAATTAATCCATTTCCATTAATCTATACCTTGCCACATGGCTCGTGGCTTACCGGCATCTTCACATGCTGTTTGTCATTGTGGCGGTTGGCAGTGTCTCTCTGACTCAGCCTTCCACTTCCCAGCTTTATTCTCCTCCTTGTCCCGCCTACACTTCCTGCCTAGCCAATGGCCAATCAGTGATTTATTTATTGACTAATCAGCAACACATTTGCCATACAGAACATCCCACAGCACACCTGGGAGTGGTGACACTCCTGTGAGCTCAGCACTTGAAACTCAGCACAGTTACACAGAGCTCCCTGAGTTCGAAGCCATCTTGATCTACATAGTAAGTCTTTGGCCAGCCAGGGATACATAATGAATCTCCCAACAAGAAACAAATAAACAATGCTCCCCACACCCACATACACACAAAGCAGCAACCACGTGAATCCTTTGGTGTCCTTCAAAAACTGTCTAGTCCCTTGGTAAGTAGGCGTTGGATGTTTTACTGCTGTGCAGTGTTAAGTTAGAACCATGGAAGCCTGTTTAAGGTGATGGTATATTAGTTTTAAAAGTGATTTTGCATGAAACTTAAGCATCATTTTGTAAATAATAAATCACAGGGAAAATATCACATTTCATTTCTTCACCAAGACCGCTTTCTCATTCACTGGCATCCTGTTCTTGCCTTATTTGAATCTCTGTGATTCACTGGGCATTTAATTCTTTCCATTCATATAATCGTACAATTCAAACATGGAGAAGGCAGGCTTTTTGCTATTGCCATTTTTTCTATTGTTTTCATTTCTCATATATTCAATCACTAGGCATAGTGACAGGTATGTGACTTTTGATTTGCCTTTTTGTATTAAGAGTGAATGTGGCATGTATGTGTGGGGTGTGTGTGTGCTTATCCTGAAACTGGTAGAATCTTTCTGATGAGAGTAAACAATAGTATGTGCCTGTTACACTATGGAGCATCTAAAATGCAAGTCTGATAGCATGAGTATTTGTTTGTTTTTTAAACATGAGGCAGAGATATTTCATACTTCTACCAGGTGAACACAGAAAGGAGATGTCCCATCCTTTCTCCTAACACTCCTCAAAAATCTTTACTCTGCCTGTCAAAAACCTGGAGTGTGACTAATGTACTAGTTACTTTTTTGTTGCTGGGATAAAACACCATGACCAAAGCAACTTATAGGAAGAGTTTATTTGGGGCTTATGGTTCCAGAAAGATAGGAGTCCATCATCATGAATGTAGGGGAGCATGGCAGTGGGTAGGCAGGAATGGTATTGAAACAACAGCTAAGAGCTCACATCTTCATCTACAAATAAGAAGCAGAGAGCATTAGCTTAAAATGGAGCAAATGTTTTGAAACCTCAAAGCTGGCCCCAATGACATACTTCTGCTAGCAAGGTCATACCTCATAGTCAGTTGTCCTCAAATAGCTACCACCTGAAGACCAAGTATTCAAATACCCATGATTTAAGGGGTCATTTCATTCAAACTACCACAATGACATTTATCAGAAATTACTTGTTTTCAGAATTTATAGAATTCCCACACTGTTTCAGCTCAAGGGAAGATGTCAAAGAGAATGAATCAGATTGTAATATTTACTCAGAACAGCATTGATGATTCCTGAAATGTTTATGTAGAGAGCATTTTCTAGAGCCTGTTTTCATAGGTACTTTGATGCTTATGGATAGCAAATGGAATCTAGTAATATTCTTGAATAATTAACCAACAAGTTTCATTTACAGCAGGAAGTTATTGACATTAACAGATAAAATGCAGACAACAGACTGTTTGAGAATCTTTAATGCGTGGGATAATGAGAACGGAAGCAACATGTTAAACACAGCATTTTCCCCTGTGAAGAGAATCCTGTATCATGTTACTAAGATGATACATAGCTGGAGAGCTTATGCTCAATACTCTTGGTTCCATCAGTCCCTGGAGTATGTTAAAGAGAATCATGTGCCCAGATTCTGTGAGAGTGACAAAGAGAAAGCCGGCTATTTGGAGTCACCCCATCACTGTGTGCGTTACATTGTGTCTGCTTCATTGGTGTAAGATCTCTGACTCGAATCTTGTGGATTTTCTGATGACTGTGTTTGCAAACTTTCCACATTCACACTTAGTGCAGCTCTCAGGGGTGAGAGCTTATTCTCCCGGTGAGGATTTCTGTTGTATCAAGTCTGTAATGAAGATAGCAGTAGGCTTGAGCTGTATTGTGTTTAAAAAAACCCATCAAAGCATTTTTACATTTGTTCTCTCATTTGATTCTTTCTTCATCCATATAGGGAAGGCTAAGTTCATTCTAATCCCTCTTTCACAAATGAGGAAATCAAGGGGCTGAAATATTATGTGTTGAAAGATAACAATCTAAGTGAGTTGCAGGCCTGAAAGACATGTCATTGTAACTCCCTTATTATGCCTTCAGGTTACAGAGGCAAACATTGAACATGAACATGAACACAGTCAGGTACAAGGACTGGTATATTTTTATTGTTGTTTTAATTTTGATAGAGTCCCACTACGTAGCTCAGGCTGGCTTGAGATTTTAACCATTTTGATTCTTTATCTGAATACTGTAATTGTAGGTATGCTCCACTATCTCTCCATTTTAATATAGCTTATATATGACTTTTAATCTCATTACTAAGATATGCTGGACTTTCGTTCATTCTCTAAATATTGCTCCCTGTGAATTTTTCTGTTATATACTATGCCTATCTTCCTTTGTCAGATTTTCTAGATTTTTATGCTATAGTTATTACTGATGTAATCAAATGTATTGCTTTATATTAAATATAGAAAATATCATAGAAAGTCACATGTCTAGTACAAATTAAAGTAATTCTCAGTTGGGAAAACAACAAACACATTAAAAAAAACCTCATAAACTCCTTCATTCAATTAATTAAATTCATAAGTAGAGCAAATACATGAATGAATAACCAACATAGGAGATCATCAACATGACTCAAAAATAATGAGCAGATCAAAGAAACATGATTCTTTTTATCCCAAAGTAAACAAATTAGTTCAAAGTAGCATTGGAGAGGATGAAAAGAAGCAGTCACTTTTATATACAATAGCATTATTGATACAATATCTTTGTCAGTGAAATCATCACAATTTCTCAAAAATAGAGGCATGTTTTCTTTGAGCAAGTCTACTTCTCAGGCATACCCGAATCTCAGTGAGAGAGACTTTAAGAATATGCAATACAGTATAGTTTGTAAAGCAGCATGACTGTGATGTGTGGGACGAGAGAGATGGTCTGCAGTTATAAGCACTCACTGACTTTGCAGAAGACCAGAGTTAGTTAGGTTCCCAGCTACTACAATGGTGACTTTACAACCACCTGTAACTCCAGCTCCAGAGAGATCTAATGCCTCTTGGGCACATACACTCACATCACATTTATAGAAACCCTATATAAACAATTAAAAAACACCTTTAAAAGGGACTATGATGCGTGAACCAAAGAAACTATCTTACTTAATGGAAAAGAATACACAGCATATTTGATTCTCAGTATGCAGTGACCTGCAGGGCATATCAGGACTATTAAATTTTATTTAACTGCTATAATGAATCTATATTTATTTTCCTAAGGATCTACTGTGTGTCTTTGATAACTTTGTCATTTCTATTTGAAAAGATTGATTTTATGTTTTGGAAATGTGATTTAGTATTTCGGTCCATAGTTTTCTGCTTGATTATTAGCAAATGTATGATTCTGGTTGAAGCATGGAGCTGCAAAATCATAAAAGTCAGAGTGTATTGCTTGAGGTTTTTTTTGGGTCTTTTTTATTCTGTTTGTTTTAATCTATTTCAATTTTTTTGTTGTATGTTATTTTATTTTATTTTTTTTAGATGACTAACAAGAAGAAATAAGGGTGTGGATGTGGATGGGAAGCAAAGTGAGGAGGATCTGGGGAGGGGGAAACCATAATCAGAATCTATTGTATGAAAAAAACTTATTTTCAATAAAAGAAAGAATAAAAAAGAACAACAAGGGACCCCAGACATTTTATGGTCCATTCCTGTTTTAGAGGTGAAGACTCTAAGTGAAATAGAAATTATGTTGTATCATGTGAGTGCATTTTATTTACAGCATGAAATTTAGGGATGAAATAAAATTATTTAATGTTAAATATGTTAAGTATAGTGTTAAATATATATATATATGTTATATATTAAGTATATAAAATTTAATGTTGTCAGTGGTGAAAACTTTTTAATTGCTTCTATGGTAATAAGCTGTCTGTAGACATGCCTTCTGTCCTCTCTGTCCTTTGATTCTTAAAACTTTGAAGCTGTTGGTTTAGTCCCACGATACTGTTGGCAATGACTCCATATTTATTGAAAATGTTTTAAAGACAATCAGTAACTCAAGGTCATTTTAGTTCTATCAGTGTGTCTACACTTGTAAGCATGTTCTCATATTTTGTGATTTTTTTGGTCTAATGAAATATCTCCCTTCTTTGAAAGTTATGTTTAATTAAATTAGCATTTGTTAGGGCAAGTCCTCTAAGCATACGTTTTAACCGTTCTTATATTGTGTTGGGTTAAGAGTTCCCTTTTCCCAGTTCTGAAGTCTACCTTTAGTTCCCATTCTTTGGTTACTCATAGCACCAACTGCTCAAATTACAACATATTCTCATGTACTCTTACTGTTGAGCGTGGTTTGTTTCATAGATAAGCCCAGGTTGTAAGTCACCCATTGCATCGACCAACTCACTCCCTGTGATTTTAGCAGTACATTCAGACTAAGAATTAATAATTAAATCTCGTATTTCTGACTTAAAGAAACTGTGGATTACAGTTTAAATGTTGGGATTTTCAGATGTTGGGGAATTGTAATAGAGATGGGAGGCAGCATGAAAGGCTGGTACAGCAGGGACATGGGGACCATCTGGAATGCGGCCTGCCTTTGGCAGAAAGTGCAGACGAAGGAGTTAGCAGAGGGTAGAAATTAAACTGTCTTCAAGCAGCCAGGTCCTGTTTATAAGCTTCTCTGAGACAAACCTAAGAAAACTGGAATTTACGAAAGCATCTGTATTATCGTGCTAACAGCTTCTCAGACAGGCAGAGGCAATCCGAATTCTAACATTAGTATGTTTTCCACCTTTGTCCCTCCCTCCTTCCTTCCTTTCTCTGTTGGGGATTGAACCCAGGACCTTCCGCACGCTAGGCAGGCTCTCCATCTCAGCCATATCTCTAGCCTCTGTGTTCTTTTTTTTTTTTTTTTTTTTTTTTTGTATAGAGAAGTGGTTCATTTTGCCAGATTCTTCAGAGGACTTGCTCCACATTTCCCCTACATATGGGCTCTCATTTGAAAAGCGAAGCTGGATTCCTTTGATCATATATGTTTTCAATGGTTTCTAGGAAAAACGAAGTTTCAAAAGACAGGCTGTAAGAAAATGTTTAAATATTAAAGTAGGACATATCTAACATAACCTCAAAGACATAATGTTTACAATACACAAATTGATTTATTTATCAAGTGAGGGCATTACAATATAAAAACAAATCTCATGTTTATGACTTCTTATTTGCCAGATTTGTCCAGGAGCTCTTAAATCTAACCTATAATTAAACACCGACACTCTCAATAGTTTGAAATATGCACATTTCACAAGAATACATTACATTTCCTATCAACTCTCTCCAACCAAATCCAACCCTATGACTCTTGTCTCCTTCAGGCAGAGTTCACGGCCATGCGGGAGCAGTACATGCGTGGGGGCGAAGGCTTCATCATCTGCTATTCTGTTACTGACCGCCAGTCATTCCAGGAGGCTGCCAAGTTCAAGGAGCTTATTTTCCAGGTCCGTCACACCTATGAAATTCCCCTGGTGCTGGTGGGTAACAAAATTGACCTGGAGCAGTTCCGCCAGGTGAGTGCAAATTTTCTATTAGCTTGTCTCTGCCTCCAGTGGTACCTGGTATCAAGTATGACTGCATTCTGTTTCAGTTAATCTACCACATGTTTTTTTTTTCTCCCAAGAAATATATTATTTTCCTTTATAGTGTGTTTCCTTCCTCTGTAATCATCGGTCCCATATGCTGTTTCATAGTATCCTCACCGTTCTCTGTATTCTTGAATCTGTCAGGTGTTATATTTGCTTTGAACAATAGTGTATAAAAGAAATGACCCTGTGGAGCTTTTGAGTTTGAGATTTAAAAATCTTGCAGCTTTTGTGTTTGCCACTTGGAATGTTCACATTTGAGTTCCAAACTTCACATGAGACCCACGTGTCATGTGCACCAGGGTCAGAGCTGTCCTTACCAAGGTACCATGCATGTAGGAAAAGCCATCTTGCATGCTTACTGAGCAGTCATCTTCTCCTGTCGTTACATGAGACACCTCAGCCAATCCACCTGGTACAGCAAATGTCCCCCGGTTGAGCATTATTTGTTTTTTGACTTATGAAGTCCATAACAGACATAAAGATTTAAGTCACTAAGTTTTTGAGTCATTTTTCATGCATTGATAGATAAAAGTCTTCCCTTTGTGTATTGAATGAGAAATTGCTCTCATATACAGTTTGTCATTTCTAAACCATGGCTGCTCTACCTTCACGATATTCAGATAGTTTCATGTATTCTTCAAGCAAACTTCAGAAGGGAGAAACTGTATGTATCTTCAGTGACAAGTTTTCCAGACTTGCCATCATTCATTACAGTGTGTTCTCATCAGACCAGACACTGCTTCTTAGGCATCACCTGATGGGGAGGCTGTCACGGTGCCCTCTCTGAGATGCCTGCATGGAACCTGTAACCCAGCTGCTGTCTGTTCAGGGACCAGGAAAACCACCACAAGATTCCATTGCTGTGACTTAGATTATAGAAAGGAACTTGCATGCAAATCAAATTTTTGTAAACCTAATTTTCTAAATTGAGTTGCTTAGTTGTAATTTGGGATGCTTCATCTTTATTTATACTGGCTTTAAATTTGAACTGGCTTTTAATAGTTTCTGTTATTCCATTTAGTGATTAATTTTTAAACCAGCTACTACTGTAACTTACTAATAAGAACTTTTGCTAAGGTAGGAATAATAGCCAAAGCAAACAGAGTTTTTTTCCCCTAATTTGTGTATCTTATGACTTTGAATTTTCATGTTTAAAGCATTTAATGTTTTCTTAAAATGGAAAGAGCTCATATAAAGCCAATGTTTAAAAAGCTTTGCTTAACATGAAAATGCAGCTATTTACAGCAATGCTTTTTTTTTGTGGTGACTTTTTTCTATTTTATATTGTACTTCAGATTCTAAGCTTCTTAAGGTGCTAGCTAACTATTGTTATGGAAGCTGCCTTAGTTACTGTTCTATTGGTAGGAGGAGGCACCAGGACCAATGAACTTTTAAAAGAAAGCATTCAGTTGGGGCTCATTTGCAGTTTCAGAGTGTTCATGATCTTCATGGCAGGGAGCATGGTGGCAGGAGGCCATGAAACTGGAGCATTAGCCGAGAGCTCACATGATCTGCAAGTTGCAGCAGAGAGAGAGTGTGTGTGTGTGTGTGGGGGGGGGGGGGGGCATGGGCTTTTGAAACCTCCAAGCCCATGCACAGTGACACGTGTCCTCCAGCAAGGCCACACCTCCTCATTTTTCCCCAACAGTCCCACTAACTGGGAACCAAGCATTCAAATATATGAGCCTATGGGGAGCCATTTTTTTATTCAAACCAAAAGCAGAAGCTATGCTGGTTTGTTTCCTGTGTAACTGATCTGTTGCTGTTTTTCTACTTTATTTTGCTTTTGCAAAATTGTTTATTGTGATAGGATTACACCTCTGTAAGAGGAGGTGTTCATCTCAGTAATTTATTACCACCCTATCCCTCACCTACTTTGCAAAAGAAAGAAGAGGGTCACAGTGTCTGAACCTCCAAGATACACCCATCTGAAGAGTGGGGTGCTTTGATCTCTGTCTTGGTTAGTTTTTGTCCACTTGACACAATCCAGGGTCATCAGCGAAGAGGGGATCTCAGTTGAGAAAACGCCTCTATTAGATTGGCCTCTAGGCAAGTCTGTGAGGGCATTTTCTTGATAAGTGATTGATGTGGGAAGAAACAGTCCACTGTGGGCAGTGTCACCCCTAGGATGGTGGCCCTGGATTGTATAAGGAATAAGTCTGAGCAAGCCATGGGGAGCAGGTCAGTAAGAAGACTTCTTCCATGATCTTTGCATCAGTTTCTGCCTCCAGGCTCCTGCCTTGAGTTCACTTCCTAGCTTCCCTCAATGGTATACTGTAACCTGTAAGCCAAATAAGTCTTTTCTTTCCTGAGTCACCTTTGATATTTGTCACAGCAACAGAAACTTAACTAATACCCTTTCCTTAGGGCTTCTAGGAAGAAGCATGAGGGGACACTCATACTTGTACATCATTAGTGATTACTGGGGGGCAGTACCTGCACATCAGTGATTACCGTGCCTCCTTAGTTGTACACGGAGAGTTCCTGGAGAACAAACAGCACCGACTGGGCTACTCAGGGGAGCTGTGACTCTGAGAAAACTAGGAATATGAGAACATTAGGAAACAGGTTCAGTCCACACCTTGTAGAGTGATTTTGTGATTCCAAATAGTGGTGACATTGGCTTCCCCATGCTTTCTAGGCATTGATTTTTCTAGGATCAAAGAAGACTCTTGGCTCAAAGACTCAAAACGATCCCTGAGGCAGGTTCATGAGAGCCCATCACACCCTGGAAAGTTGGCCGCTCCTTCCCAGTCCGCACTAAAGTGAATCACAGCAACACAAACCACAAAGCACTGAAGCCAGCACTATGACTAAACAGGGGAACAGTCACATTGGACTTCACAGGCGTCCTTTTAGATAAAACAAACACACATGAGAGTCACAGAGAGTGAAAAACCATGGACACACAATTACCACCTTCTTAAAGGTGCTCCTGCACCAAGTGTCCAGTAATGAAGTCTCCGATAATGAAGTGCTGATGTGGAAATTGGGCTTCTGGCTGTGGTGTTTGTGATAGAAATGACCATTCCTGAAATTGCAGAATGGGCTTTTTCTTTGCAATGTGATTTCAATTTACACTTTATTTTCATCTTTCAGCACTGTGCTGTTGAAATGTAAGCATTTGAAGAATGAGACTATTAAAGAGATATATCTATCGACAGAACTTGACTTTACAAAACTATTGTAGCTAGCAAGAAAATTAAGACTAAAACAGACTATGTACTGTATATTACATATATGCTTGAAAAGTTATTTCTGTATTTTACATCTGAAACACACATAGGTATCTATCTATCTATCTATCTATTTATCTATCTATCTATCTATCTATCTATCTATCTATCTATCTACCTACCTACCTATCTACCTACCTACCTATCTATTGTCCATCTATCTATCTATCTATCATCTAAGCAAAGATGCTAACACCAAGACTGTTTATAACTCAAATAAGTCCTATGAGGCTTCCTGGAGTAACAAAGACCAGTTGTTAAAGTCCCTGACACAAAATAGGTTGGACTTGTGTAGTAATGAGGGACTAAGGATGAGTGTCTCACAAGGCATCTCTTCTTTCTCAGTCTTCTTTGAAATAGGTTAAAAACAGAAGAGTTCTTCTATTTAAAGCTGCCTATTTAACTTTGTAGGTGCTTATATTGCTAAGGTATTTGGGTGAGCTTTATGTCCTTTCAGCTAAAAAAAAGATGAATAAAGAAATAAGTAATGATGATTAGAGCATCAAGATTTTGTTGTTTTTTACCTGCTTGAGTTAAAATGAAAGAAAGAGTTCTTTGTAAGAGCTAATATTTTATTCAGGAATATTCATTCTGGTGCTGATGATGGCATTGATGAATTAGTCAAGCATGGGACTTCATTAATTATATTTAATTCTTACCACAATCATGAAATTGGCTCCCAAATGATGTGATGCTTATTTATCTAGGAGTCAACTCAAGCTTCTAGACATTCAGGAATTTGCAGAATTTCATGCAGTCAGTTAAAGATAAGAGGTAAAACTTAGCATTTTCTGATTTAACGTTTCACTGCTGTACTGTGGGCCTGTCAAGCACCAGTTCATCATGAATGCATTCTTTGTTTTGCTTTTGGTTTTTCCTAGATTAAGGATCATAGGATGCCTCTCAGATAATAGAACACGAAACAAAAACAAACAAACAAACAAACAAACAAACAAACAAACACCCCAGCTTTTTATTGCCAAGTAGTCATAGGGAGGATCAGAAACCTAATTCTTTGAGTGTGAATGGAGATCTTCAACCCCTGGACAAGACAGTTAGCCAAAGCAAGGAGAAAGAGTGAGGGAAAATAAGAAAAAGACAAGGGTCCTGTGTTATGAAAGACTGTTTCATACAGCTGGACAATCTTTTCCAGAATCCAATGCAATGACTTTTCTATGTGCGATGTTAGGGTTTGACCCCAGGACCTGGCATAGGACATGAGGCAGCACTAAGTTCTGTCCGACTCTGCATCCAGACTGTTCTGTGACTTCCCGACTCTCAGACAGCAGCACTAGGTCCTTGAGCGTCTGTGATCCCCTTGTTCCTCCTGGTCAAGTCCTCTGACATCACACTGGGGAGAGAAAGATCATTTCTGTTTGTGGAAAACCCTAACCAATTCCATAAAGAAGTCTTATGAATTGGAATGACTTCCAGAGATTTGGGGGATAAAGTTTTCCATCAGTCACAGACTACAAGCTGTCTTATCCTGAAGACAGAACATGGCAAATCCTTCAGTTATAAGAAATAAACTTGAAGCCAGGAGCTACTGCTCTCCAAAGTTGGGCAGCTCAGTGGTGCCTTGGGATCATGGAAGCATTTCTGTATTTTTCAATGAGATATCTAGTACCAGAAGTATTGATCTTAATTAGAGGTGGGTAATTATAACTCTGGGCGTTGGGGATGGGTTTGTTGAGAAAATGATATTTATGTAGAGTTATAGCAAATACCTACTTATCATAGCAGCATATCAATAGCTTGAAAATACTGTAAGAAAATAAGAAACCCAGTCTTCTTAAAAACCTTTCTCCCTAGGATCGATGCAAAGTAAGTAGATCACCACATTATCTCACTGCCGCTGTGGACAATAGTTGATGACAAAGATGAGACCCACATTGGCAGCATATTTGGGGAAAACACCCCAAAAGACAAATATCCTGGTCAGCGAGAAACAATCTGATGCAGGGTGAGGGCTATTTTAAGAAGAGCAGAAAGAAATTAAATGTTAGGAAGAAGGAATAAATCTTGGTTTTAGAGCTAGCTGTACATAAGCAGTAGCCAGTGATTTGTAGGGAGTTGGGAGATAAGCATATGTCATAAACATGTGTCAAGCATGCTCTGAATAATTGCACGGACAGTTCTTGCCTTGGAGACACATTTCATCAAAGATAAAAC
Source organism: Peromyscus californicus insignis (assembly GCF_007827085.1). Lineage (NCBI taxonomy): Eukaryota > Metazoa > Chordata > Mammalia > Rodentia > Cricetidae > Peromyscus > Peromyscus californicus. Next base: position 20,779,668 of record NW_026294469.1, on the reverse strand, counting down.
AAATATGCAGATATCTACCAGAGTGTATGATATGAGAGTCAGCAGATTTTCAACTAATGAGCATTTATTTTCTAAATGCAAATGAAAGGTTTAGCAATTCATTTCTACTGTCATGATAAACACTTAAATTTAACTAATAGTTTTATTTATCTCTAGTAATACATTTTATTTCGCTTTCATTTTCTTTCTATAATTTAACTTATTAAAATGTAAATGTTAACTCCAATTGATATGGAAGTAAAATAAAGCTTGGAATTTTACATAATTTGTCCAAACTTGTAGAGTTCAGAATTAGAATCTGAATCTAATTGGTTTTTTTCATTTTCTCTCTCAATATAATAAATAAATAAACAAATAAATAAATAAATGAATGCATGCATACTTTCTATATGTCATATTTATACATTATATTTATTTTCTTTTATTAAATTAATTAATTATATTTATTTTTTGAGACAGGGTCTTTCAGTGTAGTTCTGGGTGTCCTGAAATTCACTATGTAGGCCAGGCTGGCCTCAGACTCACAGAGATCCTCTTGTCTTTGCCTTATGAGTGCTGGGATTTAAGACTTGTGCCACCATACCAAGTTAATTTATATTTTTAATCTTTTGAGAATTTCACACATGAGTGCTTGTTCATATAATTTCCACCCCTCAATCTTCCTCCTCTAAATCCTCCCATGTAACCCCCAACTCACTCTCAAATTCACAAATACACACACACACACACACACACACACACACACACACACATACACACACACACACACACAAATAAATTCATTTAGTGTTGCTCATACATTCATGTGTTTTTTGTGTTTTTAGGGCTCATTACATGGGTTTCGATAAGCTACCAAGAGGCTTGTCCCCGGAGAAGACTGATTCTCTTTCTCACAGTAGCCTGTAGCTTTTCATTTAGGATTGGGACTTGGTGAAATTTCCCCCACCAACCTTGGCATGAAAACTGACGTTATCATTATTAGGGTCTTGCTTAGACTGCCATAGTTTTGAAAATTCACTGGTGCCATTTCTTTGTCATCTTTAGACGACACTATCTCCCAGTAGATATTCTGATCTTCTGGCTCTCACAATCTTTTCAGCCCCTCTTCCAAGGATATTCTCTGTGCTCTAGCTGTAGGAGTTGTGTTGTAGATTTCTCATTTGGGGTTGGACACTCTTAGTCAGTTGTTCTTTGCATTTTGACCTCTTATGGATCTCTGTAACAGTCTCTGTCTGCTACAAAAGGAAACTTCTTTGATGAGGGTTGAGAGCTGCACTGTCTATGAGTATAAGAGTAAGTATTTAGAATGTAGTAAGAAATATTGGTTTTAGATTCCAAGCAGTAGATTCTCTTCTAGAATAGGTGATCTTCCCAGTCATGGGTGGTTGCCTAGGTTTACAATACAGGCATGAATTCCTTCCCATTGAGTGGGCCCTATATCCAATCAAATTGCTGTTGGTTGCTGCCAAGACAAAACTGCCAATATTGCGCCATTGAGACTATCTTGCAAGCCAGTTATTGTTGGATTTCAGCTGGGTTGGACACCATTGTTTCTCCTTTGTCAGCCTTGCATAATTCCTCCGGCTTCTATGAGAGGTAATCCTCAGAAAGGAGGCTTCCAGGTCAGTTCCAGCTAGATTCCTCCAAGTCCTGTGTCCAAAGCATGTGGTATCTTCAGAAACAGGGTCTTATCTTCAAGTTCTGGGAAGCTGTCAAGAGCAATACCAATAACCTCTAGTCTTTTTTAGTATCTTGAACCATACCCCAACCAACAGCTTGAAGTGAGGTTTCCCATGCATGGTACTGGAGTTTTTGTTAAATTTGTCTATAGCTTACCAGAGGATCATTATCACCCCATGTAGCATAACTCCATTTAAGCTACACACACACACACACACACACACACACACACACACACACACACACACACACTACATATGCGATTTTAGGTTAGCTTATAAAATAATATGCTTTTCCAAACAACTTTAGTGTTGTTTATTTTTCCTCCTCCTTTCTCTCTCTGAATTAGACCCCCTTCCCTTCCCTAGTTAACAACCCTCCCCTTCTCACCCCTCCTCTGTTTTCCCATTTTAATTTAGTTTATTTATCAAATGATTAACAGCTAGTCAGTAAATAACAACCACTTTTGGAATCTGGGTGTACAAGGGTAAACATAGAGAGAAATTACTCTGTTCATAGCAGAGCAGTGGTAGTAGTGGATTCTTTTCTAAAGTTTATGGCCTCTCATCACTGGCTTTTTCTAGTACTAGTCATAATTTTCCTCCTGTTGAGTGGCTCTCAAGTCTAGCTCAGACAGCTGCTAGTTGCCACATTTTGCATCCTTATGCATAGTTTGCCATGCTGGTAATTGTCATGGTTCATGGGTGTAGCAGTTGGGTAGGACTGTTGAATTGCTCCCCTCACTTGTCAGCTTGCCTAATATTTTCTGGAGCCATGGAAGCTAGACTGCAAGAGAGATGCTTTTAGATCAGATCCAGATCAGGTCTTCTGCGTCCTGCGTCCTGAGAGTGTGGTGTCTTCTAGGCTCTGGTCCCAGAACACTCTGTAGGCAGGACAAGCGGTAGGTCAAAGTTTTTGTGGCTGTGTTGGTGTCCCAATCCCTCCACTTGAGGCTTTGCCTTGGGAGATCTGATCTTTTCTGAAGGGAGTTGGAGAGGGCATGGATCTGGGGAAAAGGAGAGGTGAGTGGTAGGGGAGGGGAGGGAATGGAAACTGTGGTTGGATGTAATTTATAAGAGAAGAATAAACAAAATGAGAAAATAGAAAAAAAAAGAAAGAGTGTGATGTCTTCAGAAATCGAGACACACCCTCAACTCCTGAGAGGTAACCAAGGGCTCCATTATTATCCATATTTTTGGAGTCACTTGGATTACTCTGACCAACCATTCTAAAAGAGCTTTGCCTGTTACTAGGATTTTTATTAGTTTGTTGTTTTTGTGGGGAACCTTGTCACCCCAAGTGGCTGAACTTTCTTTCATATTATATATATGCGTATATATCTACATACACATGCATAGTACACCTATATTGTGTATAACTTTAGGTAAATATAAGATACTACGACTCACTGAGTTTTTATCAAACAACCTTGGTGTTATTTGGCCCCCACCTCCCATTCTCTTTCCTTGTCTCTAGTTGGAGCCCCATCTCTGTTATTCTGTTTCTAAGTTCATATCACCTGTAGAATTATTCTCTGGCCAGCTTACTCTGGTAACCTGGTTAAATCTTACAAGTCTCGTACATATAGCCAGCTCTTTCAACTCGAACATAAGTTTAATTGTGGATGAGTCTAATTGAATTCCAAGTACGTTTTACAAAGATTTGTGAGTTTGGTGTGCTAGAACATGGCCCCTGAAACCTGTTGCTCTGGTTGAGAGTCAGGAATCTGTGCACAGCCCTTTGGAAGGGACAGAGAGGCAGTGCTGACTTTCTTGGGGGTCAGAATGGAGGACTGTTAAGTTGGTCACAGAAAGGTGAGGTCATGGTTGCAGTAGATACTTCCCAGTCTGCTTGATGGGTTTCTGCTTAAGTTATTTTTATTTTTCCCTAAATGCCCAATAATATTAAAGTTCATCCTTCCTCTGACCCCTCCAGCAGTCTCAGCTCCAGAGTTTTATGTAAACATGGCTCATCTATATGTCCAGTTGTGTCATTGTTTCCCATAGCTTTGACTGTAACGTCATCATATTAAGCCCTCCTCCTAATCTTGGCTTAAGGAATTGTTATGCTCTCTATCTAGGACCTCTCTGACAATCATCCCCTTTCCTTGGGCACATTTTCACACTGTGTCCTTCTGTTTTTGCATGTGACTGCACAGGTGGCTCACACAACTCATTAAGAGAGGAGTTGTCTTACATAAAATCAGGGGAAATCCTTTATGAAGAAAGACATTTAAATTAAAGGACCAGATACTATCTCCTTTTTCTTCATGTCTTAAAAAACAAATTGAAGGAGGAAAAAGAGGCAAAAACATTTGAGATTATGACCCTATTGTATACATCTTCACCCTAAGAAAAGACAAATGCAAATAAATGGGAACAAGGCCTGGAGACACATGCCTGTGATTCCAATAGTAAGCAAGCCGCAATGGGACATTGGTGCATTATGAGCCAATTGGTGTTGATCCTAGTTTTGGGAGAGAGAGAGAGAGAGAGAGAGAGAGAGAGAGAGAGAGAGAGAGAGAGAGAGAGAGACTTTGAGATGCCTGACTCAGAGGATGATGGGTTGTGGTGAGTGCAAGAGTCACAATAGGAAGGAAGTTTGCCTCCCCCAAAACTCTTCTTAGTTTGGGTAGGGAAACCAGAAATATTTAGAAAAGATGAATTATTTTTATTAGCAATTCTCTTAGTAGAGAAAATCATACTATTCTCATAACAATCAAACAGAATCTGGGGCAGGCAAACCAAGTTTGAAATGCAGTTTTGCGTACTTAGCAGTTAGTGATTAAGTCTTCTTTTCCCAGTCCTTCAGAAATGCAGCTGAAAGGAGGATGTTGTGGTGTCATGGAGGAAGTTGTGTCATCATGGAGGATGTTGTGCAGTTATGAAGGACTTTGTGCAGTCATGGAGGAGGATGTGGTGTCATGGGGATGTGTGCCATTATACAGGATGTTGTGCAGTCATGGAAGATGCTGTCTATTCATGGAGCATTTTGTGCAGTCATGGAGGATGTTGTGCGACCATGGAAGATTTTGTGCAGTCATGGAGGATGCTGTCTACTCATGGAGGATGTTGTTCATTCATGGAGGATGTCGTGCAGTAATGGAGGGTGTTGTGTAGTCATGGAGGATGTTGTGTAGTGATGGAGGATGTTGTGTTGTCATGGAGGATGTTGTGCAGTCATGGAGGATGTTGTGTTGTCATGGAAGATGTTGTGCTGTCATGGAGGATGTTGTGTAGTCATGGAGGATGTTGTATTGTCATGGAAGATGTGCTGTCATGGAGGATGTTGTATAGTCATGGAGGTTGTTGTGCAGTCATGGAGGATGGTGTGTTATAATGGAGGATGTTGTGTTGTCATGGAGGATGTTGTGTAGTCATGGGGGACGTTGTATAGTCTTGGAAGATGTTGTGAAGTTATGGTGACTGTTACATAATCATGGTTGTCCTTAGAGGAAGCATCTCAGAGGTTCTTGGAAGCACTCTTTCTTTCAGACATCAGCAACTGAATCAGCTTTATTGGATAGTCTTACTTATTCCATGCCACTGCTTAAGATTTATCTTCTCTTTTATCTCTGGTTTGTTTTAATTAGAATGAAAAGACTTTTTGTAATCAGTGAGGCTGATATTTCATCCTGGCCATTGTCTTGCCTCCCTCCTCTCCTTCCAGTTCCTCTCCTTGACTTTCCTCTGTTCCCACCCCCCACAACTCACTCCTCCTCCCTTTCTGTTTAAGAAAGGGCAGGTCTCCCAAGAATATCAACAAAACATGGTATATCAAATTGTAGTAAGTCTAAGTGCCTCCCCATGTGTTACAGCTGGGCAAGGTGACCCAGTATGAGGAGTAGGGTCCCAAAACCAGTAAAAGAGTTGAAGACAGCCCCTGTTCCCACTGTTAGGAGTCCCACAGGAGGACCAAGCTACACAACTGTAACATATATGCAGAGTGCCTAGGTCAGTCCCATGTAGGCTCCCTGGTTGTTAGTTTGGTCTCTTGTGAGCCCCTATGAGCCCAGAATAGTTGATTCTGAGGGTTTTTTTTTTTTTTTTTTAGTGTGTGTGTGTGTTGACCCATCTGGCTCCTACAATCCTTTCTCCTCCTGTCTATTAAAAGCCAGATAAGTTATAGTATTGAGGTCATTTAACTTTAGTATTTTTATAATTCTCATTTGCTGCACACAGGGCACTGTCTCTGCATATACGGAAATGAGACATTATGAGAGATGGATTTGGTTTTAGTTTGAAGAAATAAAAACTCAGTTCACCCTGGTTGGGTACCCTGACATGCTCCCAGTCTTAGTCAGTGTTCTACTGCTATGAAGAGGTAACATGACTACTGCAACTTCTATAAAGAATATCATTTAATTGAGGCTTGCTTACATTTTAGAGGTTTAGTCCATTGTCCCCACAGTGGGGAGCATGGCACCATGCAGGCAGACATGGTGCAGGAGAAGTAGCTGAGAGTTCTACATCTGGATCCACAGGCAGCAGGGGCAGAGAGATACTGGGACTGGCTTGGACTTTTGAAACTTCAAAGCCCACCTAGTGACACACTTCCTCCAAGAAAACCACAGCTACTCCAACAAGGTCACACCTCCTGATCCTTCCCAAGCTGTGCCACTCTCTGATGACTTCCTGGTCATCAAATATATGATGACTAAGCTAATATACGCTTCAAATATGTGAGCCTATGGGGACCATTCTTATTCAAACCACTGCTTTCCACTCTCTGGTCCCCATAGACTTGTAGCCATCATAATGCAAAAATGGATTTAATCCCACTTCAAAAATCCCCATAGCCTATCAAAGTCTCAATACTATTTAAAAGTCCAAAGTTCAAAGTTTCTTCTGAGACTCAAGGTAATCTCTTAACTGTAATCCCTATAAAATGAAAATAAAAACACATACTTCCAACATACAATGGCATAGAATATGCATTACCATTCCAAAAGGGAGGAAAGGAAGCAGGGTGATGGGCCACTGGAATAGAGCGAGGCCAAAAAAACAGCTGGGCAAACTAAAAACTCTGCATTTCTATGTCTAGTAACAAAGGGCTCTTCAGATCTCCACCTCCTTTCAGCTTTGTTGACTGCAACACACTTCTCTTTCTAAGGTTGGTCCCATACCTTGTTAGCACCTCTCCTTGGCAGATGTCTTGTGACTTTGGCACCTTCAACATCTTAGTGTCTTCAACAAAATCCAGGCTCCATCCTCACATCTTCACTCAATGGCCTCTCTGGTCCTCCATGCAAGGACTCCAATGACACACACCTGGCTTCATTGGCTTTCCTTAGCTATGGATAGAGATTCCTCAACTCTTTTCTTATATTCTGGACTCTAAAGCCAGAATCATGTGGCCAAAGCTGCCAAGTTCTGCTGTTTTCTGAGGCTGGAATTTAGTCCTGGTGGTATTCAGTTATGTCTGCATCAGCTTTCTGTTTTTGATGCTTTCCTTCACTGCTTAAACTTTTCTTTAATTTCTTTTCACAAGAAGTTGGAAGTTTAGCTGTGTGGAGTCCTGCCCTGATGTTAGCACTCCCTCTATTCCATTTTGGGTCAGGCTTTTCCTCATATTTTTTTTTTATCTCTTTGAGCACTGGACTTAGCTCCATTACATTTCTTGGGGCCCTTTTTCTCCTCAAACTGTATGTTTTGTGTATTTTCTTTCTCAGCTTGCTAATTTTCCTTGTAGATCTGCATAAGAGTGATCATTAATAACCACAGGATACAGTCAGTACTAGGTTGTCTTGAAATCTCTTCTGCCAATACTGTTAATCCAAAACTCTTCAATTTAGGCTGGAGCAGATTTTTTTTTTTGACAAGAACAGAAAGCAGCCACATTCTTTGCCAAAATATCACAAAAATGATCTCTAGGCCACTTACTAATATTCTTCTGCTCTAAAACTTCTTGATCTGGGCCCTCACAGTTAAATTGCCCTCAGCACTGTGTTTCTTGCCCCTACCAGTATGGTTCATTAAGTCCCACCTACAGCTTTCAACTGCTTTCCTAATCCAAAGTGCCAAAATCCACATTCTGCCAGCAAGCAGCATGACCAGTCTTATCATAGCACAAAATTCTGCTCTAGTCAGTGTTCTGTTACTATGAAGAGACACCATCCATGATCATAGGAACTCTTATAATATGAAGATTATAATATAAATTGGGGCTGCCTTATGGTTTCAGAGGTTTAGTTCATTGTCATTGTGATAGGAAACATGGCAGAATGCAGGTAGACATTGTTGCGGAAAAAAGTAGCTAAGAGTTCTATATATGGATCTGCAGGCAGCAAGAAGAGAGAGACACTGAGCTTGACCTGAGCTTTTGAAACCCCAAAGTTGACTCCCAGGGTCACTTCCTCCAACAAGAGGACACCTACTCCAACAAGGCCATGCCTCTTAATCCCTTTCAAGTAGTGCCACTTCCTGATGACTGTGGTGGTATTTTAGTTGTACTGAAATGTGATTTTAATTGTATGTTAATAAATAAAGTTGTCTGGGGGTCAGAGCTATTAGAGCCATAGCAAGTGCGTGGCGGCAGTGGCGCACGCCTTTAAGGACCTGGAGGGCGGTACATTCAGGCAGTGATGAGGCAGTCACATGTTTGGGTTTACAACCAATGAGAAGGCAGAACAGCTAGACTATATAAAGACACACACAGGAAGTAGGTCCCCTTTTTGGAGAGCTCTCTTGGCTGAAGAGGATCCCTGAATCAGGAAGGGTGAGGCTCTTAGCTCTGACCTCTTGGCTTTCTTCTCTGAATCGGCTCTGTGTTTCTTATTTAATAAGACCGTTGGTTACATCTACAGATGACTAAGCATTCAAATATATGAGCCTATGGAGGCCATTCTTATCCAAACCACCACATTCCATTCCCTGGCCCCCATGGGCTTGCAGCTACACTATAATGCAAAAATGTATTTAATCCAACTTTAAAAGTTCCCATAGTCTATTCTTATTTGACCACCACAGTCCTCCTGTTTATTGAAGCATAGCATTCAATATTGGGAATGCAAACAGGCATTTCTAGAAGTTTAAAATGAAACACTCTAAGAAGAAGACATGAATCAGTAGCTATTTATATTTAAATTTACATCACCTGTATATCATAAAAAGGAAAATATAACTTATTAACACAGGTTCTCTTTTGCTCATCAGCCTTTATTTCCAGTTTTGCTGAAGCCAGTCTGTGTTGGGTAGAAGTTTTGTTTCACCATGGTTTGCATCAACATTTAATTCTGGGTAGTTTATAACAGAAATAATGTATTATACAAATATATGTTTTTCTCCACTTACTAATTTCTATATTGAAAATATGGACGCTTTCCCTGAACTGTAAATTAACTTAAATATACCGTATGAAATATATACACATAAATTGATGTGTACAGTTACAAAGGCAAGTTGTTTATATTTATGTGTATGTACTTTGACAGAATGGTGACTTTGACAGTTATATCATATATAAATTCAGCTCCTTAATTTTAATGACTACTATTCTAAATAACTTGTATAGTAATTTACCCTATTGCCCCACTATAACGTGTTTCCTGCAGTGCTTCACATGATCAGAAATGCTGTCATTTCTGCTTTTGTCTTTTCAAACTCTGCACCAGACAGAGCTGGAGGGCACATGAAATACATTGGAGACATGTAGATTTTCAGTTTTATAGAGTATGAAAAATGGTTTTCCATAATAATTATTACCAGTTCACAAACCCTCTAAGACACAAAATTTATCTTTCTGTATCTGAATTGTTAAATTTGTATCATTTTCTAGACTGATTATTATGATTTTTTTCCTGTTTATTTTGCTTCTCATTCTCCTGACTAACAACTAGGTGAGGCAACTTTGATGTCTCTTCCTGTGAATTTTTTATTTATATAACAGACTGGTATATCTATTCAGCTATGTGTCCTTTGAGTATTAATAGGAGATTGTTATATATCATTTTAATGTTTATATTATTTATATCTTTCTCTGTGTGTATTTCATGCTTGCATGTGTGTATGCATGTGTGTGTGTGTGTGTGTGTGTGTGTGTGTGTGTGTGTGTGTGTGTGTGTGTGCGCGCACCTGTCTCTCTGTCTGTCTGTCTGTCTATGCATGTGGAGGTCAGAGGACAACCTTGTGTGTCAGTACTGGCAATCTACCCTGTTTGAGATGGTGTCTCCTGATTGCTGTTCTGCATGCCAGGCTAGTTAACCTACAGGCATGTGTCTGCTTCCTATTTTTCTGTAGGAGCACTGGTATCACAATCACACATGCATGATCATGCGTTATTTTACATGGATTTTAAAACTAAATTCATGACCCCAGTTTTATATGGCAAGTACTTTACCTAGTGACCATCTTTTCAGTCCCTCAATTAATTTTATATTATCTAAATCTACCTCTCTAGGATTAATGTTTATTGTATATACTAGCAACACATACACACACAAATATAATATTCTCTTTAGCCATTGTTCATAGTCACCTCTCAGACCAAGTCCAACCCCACTGCTATCCAAATCTCTCTTTCACTTCTTTGGGCCCAACTTAATTCCTGCAAATCAAGGCATCAAAAGCTAATTCATATCGCTGTGAAGATTCTGAACTCCATCCCACTGTGTGCTCAACTTTTATTGGATGATGTTCCACATTGGACACATTACTGTATTTTAATCTTACCTTTCCTTGAAGCCACAGAGGTATATTCTTCTGTATTTTAACCTAGGGCCATTCAAGTTGTGATTTTGACAAATAGGGCTTTAGTCATCCAACATTCATCTATTCATTTTGTGTATGGTGCAAGATATAGATGGAACTCTATGTGGTTATATGTCAGGTGTTAACTTAACAATATCAGATATATCATTTACATATCCCAGGCCCATTTCTAGGAACCCCAAACACTAGCCCATTTACCTTCTTCACAGATGCTTCCTTAGAGTGAAAGAATAGAAAAAAATAATCCAACCAAGCAGTCATTTCATACTAAGGACCAATCTGTAAAGAAGACAGTACAGTTTTCTAAACACATGCACACCAAGGATGACAAGTTGCTGTAAAGTTTTTCTATTTTTCCTGTTTGTTATATAGATAATTACTATAAGAAATATATATTTTATTTCAATGAGAGAGTATAAATTATGTTCAGAGACTTTAATATTTTAGCTTCCAACAAGAGTCTCTGCCCTAAGTGTAGATATTTATTTCTAATTGGCTGAACTAGTTAGCAACTTTAGTCTTTATAAGATCTGTTCTTTAAAATGGAAAACTTCCTTTTAGCAGTTAAAATTAGTTATTTCTATATTATCCAATTTGTATAAAAATGAATATTATATATACTGGGCCCAGACGCTAGCAACAGCTGTAACTATTTATTCATGAGATGATTTTATTTATTTATTTTTCTGTCTACAACTCTATATATTATATTGTTTATGTATGAATTTTTTATTGTTTCAAAACTTAAAGATACATTAATGGATTATATTATGATTGAAGATGGCATTTTTCTCAAATTTTTCTGTTTGTTTTATGTTAAAGGTGACTTTATTAAGATAGATTTGACTTTGCAATATTGATGATTGCTCTTTCCTATTATTTTGATGTTCTTTCCATCTTTGTTGCACTATGTGTATAATTCTAAAATAATATTTTTCTTAATCTTATCTAACCCTTTGTATTTGCATATTAAAGGATATTATTTACTTTTAAATAAGTCTTACAATCCTTTAAAGATAATGTGAGTCCATTTTTGCGTGTTGTAATTACCAATTAGAGTTCTATTTATTTAGTACTTTCTATTAATGATGTTTTCTGTTGGCTTATTTTACTTTTTCCAAAGAAGCCTCACAAATATTAAATACTTAGAAAGTTATTTATTTTATTTCTTTGAAATCATAACATATTACATCATTTCTTCCTCTCCTGTTCTCCTTCTAAACCTTTCTGTATGTCCCTCCTTGCTCTTTTTAAAATTTGTGATCTCTTTTTTCATTAATTTTTGTTACATATATATATATATATATATATATATATATATATATATATATATATATATATTGTGTGTGTGTGTGTGTGTGTGTGTGTGTGTGTGTGTGTTCCTAAGCACATAAATACAATCGACTCAGTCTGTATGCTATTTGTATATGTGTTTTCAGGGTTGACCCTTTGGTACTGGCTAAACCATTGTGTTCTTCCCTGGGGATGACTGTTTCTCCTGTTGTTAACAATTCTTAGTTTTTTTCTCTTGTGCTGACAAAACAGGTATTCATGTTTTTTTCTCTTGTGCTGACAAAACAGGTATTCATGTATTCAATGATTGCCAGTTCTCCCCACTCCCCCATCCCACCAATTATTTGGAACCTTGATGCTCTCTCTAAATCTTGAAAGTGTTGGTATAACATATCACATGATACAGTGCATTCTCACAACTTGCATACCCACAAAGACTGCATCTAAATCAGGAAGCTAAGCATTCTCAGCATCACTGTTGTCCCTTCAGGGCTGTTCATAACTGGAATCCCCATAGTCCTCTTCTGAATTTATATTTGTAATAATTGTTTTAGTTTAGTGTCTTACTATGTCTTTATATACAACATCGTGGCCATTTATGCATAATTTTATAAGTAAGAATGTAAAGACTGGCTTCCTGAGAGCCAGATCTGAAGAGAGAGTACCATGTTGAACTGTGCAGTATCAAACACCAAATAAAATACTTTGATTATCAATTTCATCCAAAATCCTTTTGGAATAGAAGATTGCCATATTAATAGTAATGGATTAAAGTGTTCCAAATGTTAATTTTTACTTGAATTTTCATATTTTATCTTTGGTCACAAATACTGTCTGGTTGTTCTTGAAATAGAAGTTTCACTTTCTGATTTGCCAAGATAATATGTGTCAGGTTCTCAAGTTGAAATAGCTTTAGTTTTTGTGGTAATTATCCTTTCAAGGGAAAATAATGTTCTGTTAAAAAATGTAGTCAGTTAAGCCACTTGCAGAAGTCCTTGTACAGTGTTTTAATCCAGGAAAGCCGTACATTGGTAGAACTGCTTTATGCTGACTTTCAATTTCATTACCCAGAGTTTAAAGACTGTGAACTGAAGCATCAATATTGAATGCAATTCTATATGATTATTACTTCTTCAAGTTCATTCTTGGGCTACTGTTCTTATCACTGTGAGTATGTGATAGCGACAATCCAACAGTATGTGCCTGACTTCATGCTGCTATTGTGGCACAAGGTAAACATCAATGGTTTGTCCTATCACTACCCTGCGTGACCAGAATAAATAACAGCCCAGTGAGAAAGCTAATTAAGAATGATGTTATGAAAGTATGCAGTCTGGATAATGGCCAAAGCTCTTCAGTGTCTACCATCACCTGCTTCTCACTGGCAGAGCCTACCTTACCATTGCCTCTGTGAGACACTCCCCTAACTTAACCCCTTTCATCAACATCTTATTTTTTTTTTTACATATTTTCTTTTTTTTATAACTCACTGTCTCAGTCTGAACAGTAAATCCTGTTTTCTTTTAGTCATTTTGTGGAAAAATTATATCATTACTAATAAAAACAGAAAAAAATAGTTAACAGAATATTTATTCTTTCAGTGAATCCTATAGTAAAATTTGAAGCAGTAATAAAACAGTGTGCCCTTTTGTTACAGCAAATACCTTCAGAAGGATAATGTCAATGGATACTGGTAGACAGTACTTTACCTTCTTGATTTTTTTTAACTTGAAAATATTTTTTTGGTACGATAATTATCCCGTCCCTTTCTTCCCTCCCTAATCTATGGTATTCCCCTCCTCTCTTTCAAATTCATGGCCTGTTTTTTCGTTACTTGTTATTGCATACATATATGTATATGCATATACATTCCTATTCCTGCTCAGTCTGTATAATGCTACTTGTATGTATGTTTTCAGGGATAGTGATTTGGTACTGGACAACCAATTGGTGTACTCTTTTTTGGAGAAGGATGTTTTCTACCACTCTTGGCATTCTTTACTGACCTATAGTTCTTTGTATGTGGTTGAGACTTCTTGAGCTTTTCCCCATCCATTTTACATGTCTACTGGTGTTGTCCTTGCTCATGTTTTGGAGGCCATGTTGTGTCTTCTGGCACTACTAGAAGACACAGTCTCACAGGAAACTCCCTGATCTTCTGGCTCTTACAATCTTTCCTCCCCCATTTTCTAAATATTTCCTGAACCTTAGGTAAAGAAGTGCTATGTAGATGTATGTACCTGTCGGAACCAAGCTCAACAACTCTGTACTTTGATTGTAGTTTTCTGTAGTGGTGGCCATCTGCAGCAAAGAAGAGTTTCCTTGATAAGGGGTGAAAAATACACTTACCTGTGACTATAAGGCAGATGTTTAGATTGTTATTGGGGATTACGCTAGTTTAAAAAAGACCCCTAGCAGCGGGACCAGAATCTGTCCCTGGCTCATGAGCTGACTTTTTGGAACCTATTCTCTTTGGTGGGATGCCTCACTCAGCCTTGATGCAGGAGGGAGGAGCTTGGTCTTGCCTCAACTTGATATGCCATGCTTTGTTAACTACCATGGGAGGCCTTACCCTTTCTGAGGAGTGGATAAGGAGGTGAGGTGGGGAGAGGGAACGAGAGGAGAAGAGGGAGGGGAAACTGTGGGTGGTACGTAAAATAAATTAAAAAAAGATAAAAAAGTAGTGGTTATAGATTCTCCTTCAAGATTCATGACTTCATGAGCCCTGGGTTATTGGCTAGTACCAGACATTGTTTCCCTCTTGCTGAGAGAGTCTTAAGTCCAATAAGAGAGTTGTTGGTTACCATCAAGGTATGCATGCCACCCCTGCACGTTTAGGATCATTTTGCCATGCTGGCTGTTGATGCAGTTCACAGGCAACACAGCTGGGTAGGATTGTTGGTAGCCTCCTTCTTTTGAGGTTTGACTTCTGATGCCATGAAGGTGAGTCCTCACTGAGGAGGCATTGAGGTCACTTTGAGTTCAGGGGTCTCTGGGCCCTGTTTCTGAAGTGCTTGCTTTCTTCAACAAGAGGGACACACCTTCTACCTCTGGGAGGCAGGTAAGGGCACTAGCAATAGTTTGTATATTTTGGGGGGGGGGGGGTCTTCTGGACAGCCCTGGCTAACAACTCAAAAGAGAGCTATTCATGGCTAGAATTTCGTTAGTTGATGTTTCGCTCTTTTTTTTCTCTTTTTTTTTCTTTTCGAGACAGGGTTTCTCTGTGTAGCTTTGCGCCTTTCCTGGAACTTGCTTTGTAGACCAGGCTGGCCTCAAACTCACAGAGATCTGCCTGCCTCTGCCTCCTGAGTGCTGGGATTAAAGGCATGTGCCACCACCGCCTGGCGGTGTTTGGCTCTTAAGGTAGTATTGTCAGGCCATATGAAAAAAGTTCATTAACGGTTTATGTGTATATATAATATATATGTACACAAATAATATATAAAATTCTAATATATAACACATTTACATATTTAAGTATAAATATAATAAACATAATATATAAAATATATAATTATGCATATCATAGTGTTTTAATTTTAGGTAAATATTTAATAGAATAATTCCTTAAGACTTCTTCAGTCATCCTTATTGTTATTTTACCTTCCTTCTATATTTTCATAATCCCTCTCCCATGTAGAAGAGGGTCTTCTACAGAGACCCTCTCTTCCCATTTCTCTGGTCAGATTACTTATACCCTGCTGTTTCCATCTCTGCTGTTCCTGACACTTCTATTCTGGCAATGTTCCCATTTTACTTTCATGGCTCCTGCAGTTACTCCAGGTTATGAACTCACATCTAAAGATTTGGAGCTACAAGGCTATGACAAGAGTTGTTTCTCTTTCTGTGCCTGGGTTGCCTCAGTCAATGTGATCTTTTTAGTTCTACCCATTTACCTGCAAAGTTCATGATTTCACTTTTCTTTGTAGCTGAATAGAATTCCACAGTATATATGTACCACATTTCTATTATCCATCTGTGGGCTGAAGGATATTTGGCCATTTCAATTATCCAGTTATTGTGAAAAGAGTAGCAATGGGTAAGTACTTGTAGAATAGAATGTTGAGTCCTTTGGGCATAGAACAAGGATGGTATAGCTGGGTCATATAATAGACTTATTTTTAGCTTTTTGAAAATTCCTCACACTGATTTCCATAGTGCCTGGACCAGTTTGCATTCCCAGCAACAGTGAATGAGGGATCTCTTATCCACATCCCCTTCAACATTTGTTGTAGGTCATTTTGTTGTGTCGATCTTTACAATTCTAACTGGGGTAAGATGAAATCTTAAAGCCATTTTGATTTAAATTTCTTGGGGCAGTGAACATTTTATGAGATATTTTCTCATAATTTTTTTTTCTCCTAAGAACTCTATTCAGGTCCCAGGCCCATTTTTCAGATGTATCATTTGGTTTTCCTCTCTGGATTTTTGAGTTCTTTATATATTCTGGATATTAATCCTCTGTCAGATCTGATAAGATTACCTCCCAGGCTGTCTGCTTACTCTTCAGCTGGTGCGGAGCTTCTTTCTGTGAGAGGTGTGAGGTGTTTTGAGCTCACATGGTGTTTCCTACACTTGATTATTTGAACTATGCAATTAATATTTCAGCAGGTGCCTCTGTCTGCCTTTGATGCACGAACTATTACCCTGACTTCTCATGTACAGTTGTGACTTTAAGATAGGTTTTCAGAAAAAATCCAAAGGCATGATTTTATCCTTGCCCTGGAGGAGGTGGGAATGGGGTTGGTTGGGGGGAGGGGGGGGGCTGGGAGGAGGGAGGACAGGGGAATCTGTGGCTGATATGTAAAATTAAATTAAAGTATAAGATAAAATTTTTTTTAACTCATTATGTGACTAACATTGTCTATCTCATATGAAGTATTATAATCATGTCTTCCATCAAAGGGAAGCAGACATTTCTACTAAATAATCCAGTATTAAATTGTGAAGAATGAAGAGTGCCTTATTAAAAATAAATGATATTAGGTTTCTTAATCATCTTTAATTTATATTAATTGAGACATAAAATGCATATTCTAGGTACCAATTGACATTTAGTAATATTACTGGATTTGTCTAGCCATTTAGTTAATTAGTTATAGTGGTTTATTTTCTTTAATTCAATTTCATTGATTGCTTTGAGACTATATTTGAATATTTACTGGATTAGCCTGTTCAATTTAATGTTATATGGGAATGTATGTTTATATATGCAAAATATATGGCACAGTATACTTTGAGGCAATATTCACTTTTATGAACAATTTTAAATACGTTTAACTAAATTTGACCTGAGGCTGTATATATGTCTTGAATCCTTACACAGTAACCTGGAAACTAAATTCTTACAATAGTCAACTGACAGCCTAAATTAGTTTACTTTGTAAAAAGCAAATCTGGCAATCAGCCAGCCGTGCTGTTGATCTTCGTGTAAGCATGGGACACACACATAACATGCAACTCAGGGGCGTAAAGTTTATGGAGAAGATTGGTCTACTGCCTGAACTCTTGACACATCTCAGACCCCTCCCCCTATGACTCTTACGAACCTGATTCAGGAATAAGATGATCACTGATGCTCTCATAGGGAGGAACAAAGGGAATGGGCCTTAGAAGTTGGGGAATCCTGTTATGAACAGGTTTTAGAGGAAAGATGGCTTAAACGGGCAAAGCATAACTAGAAAAGACACACCTGTTTAGGGGTGTAGTGGAGCATGGTGGATGCTAACACAACAAGAGCTCGCTTGCCTCAAAGAGTGTCTCATACTCTTTTACCAAAACCTCTCCTCATTCTTTAGAACTCTCTCTTATCCTCTGATATCCACTAATGGAACATCATAGTTTTTAACTGCACAGAAGACTACCAAAATCAGAGGGCTTAAGAAATATCCAGAGAAAATGTAAGTTTGGAAGCTCCCTGTTCACTACTGTCTGGGCTCCAGAACGGGTGAAGTATAGAGAATTCCCAGTGGTTGCACAGCAGCATACCAATGAGCCTTTATGTGTGGATCTCTACAGCTCCAACTGGACTATATACTTCTGCCCATAACTAGCTACCAAGTTACATTGCTGGGATGCTGTAACTTGCTGCACGAATCCTAAATGGTCTTATAATAAAAACCTGTAAATCTTATCCATTTCTCCATTGCTGGGCGGTCCCTGTGTCTTTCCTAGGGTCCTCCTTACTAGCTAGCCTCCCTGGAGCTGTGGGTTGCAGTCTGGTTATCCTTCGCTTTACATCTAGTATCCACTTATGATTGAGTACATATCATGTTTGTCTTTTTGAGTCTGAGTTACCTCACTCAGGATGATATTTTCTAGTTCCATCCATTTGCCTGCGAACCTCATGATGTCATTGTTTTTCTCTGCTGAGTAGTACTCCATTGTGTATATATATACCACGTTTTCTTTATCCATTCTTCAGTTGAGGGGGCATCTAGGAGGGATTCTATGAGCAAGAGATATCAAGACCATGATTGGAAAAAGTGTATAGACAACTAGCCAAATTAGTGGAAACACATGAACTATGGACCAATAGCTGAAGAGCCCCCATGGTACTGGACTAGGCCCTCTGGATAAGTGAGACAGTTGTTTAGCTTGAACTGTTTGGGGGGGGCCCCCAGGCAGTGGGACTGGGATCTGTCCCTAATGTATGAGCTGGCTTTTTGGAACCTAGTGCCTATGGTGAGACACTTTGCACAGCCTTGGTGCAGGGAGGAGGGGCTTAGACCTGCCTCAACTGAATGTGCCAGGCTCTGCTGACTCCCCATGGGAGACCTTGCCTTGGAGGAGGTGGGAATGGGGAGTGGGTTGGGGGGGCTGGGGGGTGGGAGGAGGGAGGACAGGGGAATATGTGACTGATATGTAGGATGAATGGAAAATTTCTTAATTCAAAATAAATAAATAAAACAAATAAAATACATATTTATTACAAAAAATAATAAAAACCTGGAGCCAGATATCAGGGTGAAAGTTGAAAGATCAGAGAAGCAGAGAAAGCCATAGTCACCACCTCTTACCTCACCAACTCCTCAGCCTGAAAGGGCCAGTTCCTGTCTCCTCCCAGCCATATCACTGCCGGTTTCTACCTTCCTAGTGTTGGGATTAAGGGTGTGAGATCCCAAGTGCTGGAATTAAAGGTGTGTGCCACCACTGTCTGGCTGTTTCTCTTTTAGACTGGATTAATCTTGTGTAGCCCAGTGTGGCCTTGAACTCACAGAACTCTAGACAGATCTCTGCCTCTGCCCCACAAGTGCTAGGATTAAAGGTGTGTGCCACCACTGCCTGACCTCTATGGCTAACTCTGAGGCTGGCTCTGTCCTCTGATCTTCAGGCAAGCTTTATTTCTTAGATTGCAAATATATCACCACAGTAACTCAGCACCCCAGCTGTGCTCTTGGACTGCTTGTCCTCTTCATTATTAAGTAGGTCAGCAGCTAATTTCTCTCCTAAGTCTCCTGGTACTTTCTTATCCATCTTCTGCTCACTTAGTTGCTTACTCTTTGCCACTAACTTAGGTTCATTACTGAACCCACTCTGATTGTCAAATACCATGTATCTTGCAGGAGGTAAGCAAGCAGTCCTCCAAAAGACATGCCCAAGCTTCAGTCTCTAAATCTCGACAGGGAAATAGTAAGGTAGGCACCGTTGGTTACTTGGAGTACCATTGAAGTCTTTCCTGTCCCACCTGGTACCAAATTAAACCCTCTTCTATCCTCAGACTTACTTTCCCCATTATTAACCAGCATCCAGTTTGGACATTCCTAGTGCCAATGTGTTATTTAACATGTCTGAATAGCACTGACCGGTATGTTTGGAAATGAGGCAAATGGTGAGAAAGAAAGAGGGGGTATATTTAGTGCACCCATGTAAGAACTACAAGGAAAAAAAATGAGAAATGGCAGTGTTGCCCATTGCTTTTTTCCAGCATAACTTGCTGTGATCTTGTGGCTCTGTGACACAGGGGAAAGAAATAATCATGATGGTCTCAAGACAAGAAGTTACATCTGACTGAGAAACATTGCCCAGGACTGCAAAGTTGAAAAAATATCAGTCAGGCATATCAAGTCGGGTGGGTGGAGCTCTTCTCACAGACTGAGGTGAGTTTTTCCTTGACCTCAGAGCTGTTGCCTGAGCCAAGACTGGACTAAATACAGTCTCTGTATTCCCCATCACATTGTGAAGTATGTAGGTGACAAATGGCAATCAGACAAACATATATGAACTTTCCATCACCAAGGGGGAATTCTAGTTCTCAGAAGCTGAGTTAAAGATCTGGAGAAATGGTTCAGCTGTTAAGAGTGATTTGTGTACAAGCATTGGGACCAGGGTTCATATCCCAGAACCATAAAACAAGCTGAGTGTAGTCTCACACATTGCCTGTAGCCCCACAACTAGGGAGATGGAGACAGGAGACTTGCTGACTGTCAGCCTAATAAAGAAAAACTGAGAGCTCCAGGTTCAGGGAAGCAAGAGGGAGACCCCCTTATGTCATCAACACATAGACACATTCACCCCACAAATGTTACATACATTATACACACATGCACACACACACATATGCTCTAAAACAGAAAAAGCCCAGTTAATTGCTTCCCTTTTGATCTAATACCCTTGCCTACAACCAGTCTAAAGTTTTTTCAGAAATAGATTGAGTTTAAGGGTTGAGTTCTTCTGGCTATCAAGAGGATACAGAATCGTAGTCATGAGTGAGGAAAACAAAACAAAACAAAACAAACCAAGGGATACATCTTGAAGGCTCAGGCAGTATAGTGGAAGAGAGGGCAGAAATAGTGAAAAACCAAGAGGGTAGGGAGAACTGTCATGCAGTTCTGTTTTTCTCATGAATTCACAGCACTTTTCGAGTAGAGAACAAGCTCTCATTAGAAACTGACATGGTGATATCTTGATTTTGAACTTCCTAGCTTCTATAACTCTAAGGCTTACATTTATATTATCTGTAAGTTTCCCAATATGGAAGTTTAGCTGTAGCTCCCGAGTAGATGAAGAGAGCTAGTTCTTAGGGCTGAAAACATTTTAGTGTTAGAATACCTGCCTAGCACGTGTGAGGACCTGAGTTTAATTCCTAGTACTACACATATACACACTTAAATAAAGCTTTTCATGAGCCTGGTGTAAATTTAATGTCTTCAAGTGTCCCGAGCCTCGGGTTTTAGGGCTAGCCAACTAGCTACACATAAGAAAATGTTAAAAAAAATAATAATAATGCTACAATGCTGTAGCAAAGATTTTTTTTTTGGCATCTGGCACTGATGGAGATTGGCAATTAGTAAGCAGAAAGTCAGTTCTTACACAATTCAGGAAACTTAAGAGACCACTTTGAAAATGGACAATCCAGAGAATTGCTAATACATAGTATGAATTTGGTTTCCAGACTTATTTCCAGCAAAAGAGAAATTGTGAGGTAGCGGGTTGGTGGGATTTCAGGTAACTCCACTCAGCCACTTTTAGCTCTAGTAGGCATAAACACTCCTAGTTTTCTTGAATGCACTCTGCCAACAGTCCTGGTTTCACATACATGATTGTAAGTCTGTTGACTTACAGTCGTTTTTTGGTATTCTCTCCAACTACGTTCATAAATGTGCTTTGTGTAGATTCAAAGCCGTTCCTGATTTTCAACCTTAAATATCAGGCTGTGGATTTGCAAAGAAGATTAACAAGAGTAAAACCCCATAGGAACCAGGATCTCAGCCTCTTAATCAGGATTACTTCTTCTGAAGCAGCCAGATAGTCTCAGAAAAGACACTCTTTTCTTCTTTTAAACTGTAGCTTAAGAATCTGTATAATCCATTAGGCTTCAATTAAGCTAGTATTAAAATATATTAATTCACGAAATATTTTAATCACTGTAAGTCTAGCTCTGGGCTCGGTTTTATAAAAATATTCATTTTATATGGGAAAAGAGGAACTACACATATAAAAGAGGAGCTCATGGTGCATGAAGAATACATTCTTTATGAATTAGTCCTCCAGGCAAGGGGTGTAGCAGGGTTCAAAAGTAAAGAATTGTACTGAGGATTGGACGAGCAAGTAGGAGATGAGTCCTCTTGTGCTGGATAGGTTTCCTACTGTGAGAGTAATTTTTAGGGAAGTTTTAGATTTTCAGAGTAATTGAGTAGAAGTTAAGGAGTTCCCACATATCCTCACCCCTTATACACAGCATTCTCCACTGTCTATATTCCTAGTTGGGTGGAGATTTGTCATCATCAACAAATTGACATTGGCTCATTGCTAGCCAGTCTCTATCAATTATATTTGGTTCTGCACTTGCAAATATGCTCTGTGGATTTGGAGAAGGTATAATGGCGAGTATCTACCACTAAAGTGTCACACAGGAAACCATCACTGCACTGAAAATCATCTGTGCTCCACTTGCTCCTTGCTGTTCACTCTTCAGTCCCAGATGTCACTGAACTTGTTACCGTCTCTAGTCTGCCTCTTCTAGAATTCATACATTCTAATCATACTGTGCAGCATGAAGCCTTCTTCCTACTAGCCTTTTCATTCAGTAACATGCACTTATATATCCTCCATGCCTTTTCATGAACTGGTAGCTCTTTTATATTTAGTGCTGAATACAGTTCTGTTGACAGAATGTAGCAGGATTTACCCACGAACCTAAGGGTGACTATCTCAGTTGCCTTCATAGTGAACAACTATGAATATAACTGTTGTGAGCAAGTGATGGCTGATTATGTGCACATTGGGGAATGATTATACGGCCCATGTGAGCAAAGTACAGAGAAGTTTAGTGTGTTCAGTAACTTACACATCATAATCATTTTGTATGTTTGATGAAAGTGAATGGCTGTGTAACAACTCAATTAAAGGATGTGAATATCTGGATAATTTGAAATATCACCAAGTGGTTCTATTTAAATATAAATGCATGTTTATTTGGATTAAAGATGAGTTCCATGATAAGAAATGATAAGAGAGAAGTTCTCTTCTCTATAGTAGCCCAGCGCTGGCCTCAAACTTACAGAGATCCACCTGCCTCTGCTTCCTGAGTTCTGGGATTAAAGGCAAGTTGAAGGCCAGCCTGGTCTACAGAGTGAGAGGGAGTTCCAGGACAGCCAAGGCTGCACAAAGCAACTTTGTCTTGAAAAAAAAAGAGCTTTCTTTTTTTATTCTTAGTTTATTTTTGGCTAGATATGTCTGTTAGAGAAGGCTTGTCCCTCACCCCGAAGACTCACCCAACACTCATTCTGACTATATACTGAACAGCTCTTGATAGAACTTTCGTTAATATAAATTTCTTCACTGTCTAGTCCCAGTAATTCAGCATCCATCCTGTAATTACACAGATGGCAGCTATTTATACTCAATATAGCTGTGTTTAGACAAGATTATAAAACAGAGGTGATTTATCATTATGTTTTAAATTGTGTTCAGATGTTCACATTTCACAATTGTGCTAGTTAGTTTTAACTGTCAACTAGCCACAGTCTAAAAACATTTAGGAAGAGAGTTGCAACTGAGGAATTATTGAAATTAGGCTAGCCTGTGGGCATTTCTGTGAAAGGTTGCCTTGAGTGTTTCTGACTCAGCCCACTGTAGGTGGGACCATCCCCTGTGCTGTTTGTTGTTGGGATGTTTTATTGATGCAACAAAACTGAAACTAGAATAGTAATACAGATGACTATGAACAATTAATGAACCTAAAATCAAGGTTACATCAATGTTTTGGTCATCACATAGTGATTATCTAAGGGGGTAAATACTCTGGACTTTTCCTTGACTCTTAAAATCAACCTACCTTCCTTCTTTCCTCTCTCCCCTCCTTTCTTCCATGTTTCTTTCCTTCCTTGCCATTTAAGAGTCAATAAGGATTTTTTCTTGCCAATAGGCTTCAAACTGTCCAGTAAGTAAAATTAAATCAATGTTTCTGTAAGAGATAAGTCAAAAGTCTTACTATTGTTTGTGTATTTGCTTGCTTTTGAGGTAGTGGTAACTTTTAAGGAATTTTCTGCCTTAAAGATATCTGCAATAATATGATAAGATGTGTTCCAAGTAGATAATGCTTATTTCTCTAAAAAGAGCAAAATAATTAGAAAACAAATTAGTTACAAACTATTTCATATGCTTAAACTGCTCAGGAATAACACCTGTCCTAAGGGCGCTTCACTGATGATGATAACTAAATTGTCCAGAATGATGCATTATCCTTAACAGTATGCAAGTGTGTAATGACGTGGAAGAGACTGGCTATGACAGCCAGACCCATTCAAAGATATCTCAGAGGCCCCGATGGAAGGACAAAGGGAATGCTAGTACTGTGTCCGTGTTTATGAGCAGACATGGCAAGGTCCAATCTGGATCGGGAGTCAGGGCCTTGAAGAAGTCAAGGCTGCAGTTTCTGGGGATCTGACTCTTCCCCCTGGGATGTAGTTATCAGTCCTTAGGCAGCTGTGTCTGAGGTATCCTGTGTTCTCTTTGACAACATTGTCTGACTTGACTCTCTGCTGACCTTGGCCAATTCCCCACTGCAAATACTATGTAAGAAGCTGTGCTGCTTAATAAATTGGTTTGGTTGGCATAAGTCATTAGCTTATGCAAGACCTCCTGGTCCCAGCTTTTGCTTTTGTCTTCTTTATTTCTCATCCCTACTCCTTCCCCTTGACGCCTTGCCATTCATGACCTGTACTCCTATCTGTCAACTGGCCTTTGGCAGGACATGGGCGTATCTCTTGAGGTGCACATCTTTTGTGGAAAACAAAACAAAATAAATTCAGGGCACAGGACAATTCTGTTAGAGATTCTATCCTTTGTGAGGCTGTTCAGTGTAGCGGTGCAGAGCTGCAATAGAAACCGTGATTCCATCTGCATTGTTTGGGCCAGTTGCTGTCAACACACATGCCTGCTTACGTTCCAGGAGTTCGTCTGTGTGTGTTTATCTTCTATAATTATATGTATAAATGTTTCATGGCAGTATACATTTTTAAAAGGAGGCTTGTCAATAATGTGTCCATCACGAATGACTTTGCTTTCTAGCTTTAAGGCATATTTGCTATTCACCAGCCTGTTAAAAATGAAACATGGCTGACTTTGCAGCGGAACTGCAAGCTAGCACCTTCACAAGCCGACAGCCACGCAGACAGAAAGTTTCAGGAGCGTAGGTTTTTCCATCATGAGAAGGATGTCAAAAAATAAAATTGTCTTGGCATTATACTATCGATAATGCTTTCGCCTAATTCTCTTGAAAGCAAATGATGAAGATATATTAATTATCACCCAAATAGTACATATTAATTTTAGCATAACAGATACACTTAGCTGAAATATTGTCCATCACATTAAATTTTATTTTAATTATTTCAATTTTAATTCTACAAAAATTTTTTAGAAAAGTTTTACGTATGCAGAGAAGCTAGGTTGGGATCACAAAAAGTTCATAAAGGTCCCCTGCCCATGCCCACATTCTCCTCTGCTACAACATTCAGAATCATGGTGGTGCCACGTTACGATTGTTGAACATCAGTTATTGAAACGTTATTGTCACCTGAAGAGCACAGTTTACACTGGGACTCGTCCTTGGTGGTTTGTATCCTGTCAGCCTTGTCTTAGGTCTAATGACAGGTATTCAGCCCTGTGGTGTCACACAGAGCAGCCTGGGTGCGTTAAAAGTCACCTGTGCTCTGCCTCTGTATCCCTCTTTCCCTAGTTCCTGTCAGAAGTTACCTTTTCCAGCATGCCGTGTAATCAGAACTATGTAGTACATATGTAGCCTTTTGACATTAGGTCTTTATTAGCCGATGTGTTCCTCTAAGTCTTTAGGTACCTCGATAGCTCATTTTTAAATGTTCAAATAATAGTCTCTTGACGGGACTTACTTAGAGACAGTATTGTAGCTTTAGGTTTTAGTAGCTGTTCATTAAATTTTAATAAATGTGAGTTTGTAAGCTTTTGTGTGGACATGTGTTCAATTTATTTGAGAAAATGTTAGCATACTTAATTGATGCGATGGTATGGGAAGAGTGTGTTTGGCCTTGTAAGGACTCAGCAGAGTGTCTTTCCAGCAGATGTAACTACTTGCATCTCCATCTCTTCTACCAAAGAAGATTTTTTTCCATTGCATGTTCTCACCAGCATTTAGTATTGTCAATATTTTGAATTTTAGTCATTAAAATGTGTGAGCTAAAATATTGATACTCTGCAGTTTTCTGATGATAATCTTTTCAATATATTGTTTCATTGCAATATGTGTTCTTTACTGAGGTGTGGGTTCAGGGTGAGGTACTTTAATTTTATGTAGGTTACTAATTTTTTATTGCTGAATTTTAGTAATCCTGTAGCAAATCTTGAAAACATATTCTATCACTAATTGTTAGGACTAGTTTTTTTTCTTGTTTTCTTGGCTCACCTTTCAGTAGAGAGTTTACTTTTTTTTTTTAAGTTCAGGTTGTCACCAATGTATTTCATGTAGTTGGTGTTGTCTCTAGAAGTCATTCCATACCCAACATTGCCTAGGTATTTTTCTGAACTATCTTGCTTTCTAAGAATTGTATGTTTGGTGTTGCATTTTGTCTATGATCTATCTTGAATTAATTTTTGTGAAGGGTACAACACATATATCTAGATTCATTTTGTGGGGAGTGGATATGATTTGTTCAAAGGACATTCTTTGTTTCATGGCTTGGCTTTTGCTCCTTTGTCAAAGATCAACTGACTACATCTCTATATATTGATCTCTGGCCTCTCAGTCCTGATCCATTGATCTGTTTGTCTGTTCTTCTTCTGGCACCTTATTGCATTAATTACTCTAGCTTTAGAATATGTCTTTTGACACTGGGTAGTGTAAGTCCTCTGACTTTTCCTTCTTGAATATTGAGCTGGCTATTTTTGCTCTTTTACTTTTTCATATGTTCCTTAGATAAGCTTGTTGACACCTTAAAAAAAAAAAACCTTACAGAGAATTTAATTAGGATTAGACTGAATCTTTACACTTATTTGTGAAAAATCTTCATCTTGACAATTTTGGGTTTCTAGACCATGAGCACAGATGACTGATATTGTTTTTGTGTGTATTTCATCAGTTATGCTTTTCTAATATATGTCTTAAACATATTTTGTTATATTTATACCAGAGTTTTTCAGTTGGAGCATGTTAATATAAATTGTAACATGTTTTAGATTTCACATGCCACTTTGTCCATTAGGCCTTATGCTCATAGTTCTTTTGTAACTACTTTCTAGCTCTCATTTTTGTTATTTGAAAAATTATTTAAGACCTCCTACATGGGAAAGTTATCATTGAGCAAGCAAATTTTATCATTTTATTTTACAGTCTTGTTACCATTTAGCTTCTTTGTGTCACAATGCATTAGCTAAGATATCCAGTGTGATGTTTAACCTTGGAGAAAGAGGGTCTATCCCTTCTCTGCCAGGTTATTGATCTTTGTCAAAAGCTTCAACTTTCCATCTTAAGGATAATACCTATAGATTTGAATGTTTATTTTTTAAATGATGTGAGGAAGTTCCCTTCTGGGTTTTCTGTGAATTTTTAAAAAATCAGTAATGGAGGTTGAATTTTGTCAAATGCCTTTTCCTATTATTAATGAATTAGTTTTTTTTTTCCTTTTTAGCTAAAGATAAGATGTAGCAATAATTTGATGTTGGGGTGCTCTTGTAGAAAGAGTTAGAAAATATTCACTTTGCTTTGATCTTCCACAGGAGATTGTAAAAGATCTTTCAAGATTTTCTAGCATCTACCAGTGAACTTCAGTACTTGAATGCTTTCTGAGTTTAGAAGATGGTTGCTGATTTATTTTCTTTAAAAGATATGAGCATGTTAACATTGGCTGGTTTTTTTTTTAATTTTTGTTAGAGGATTGTGCTCTTATAGGTACACCTGTGTGCAAGTGCATGCATCCATATGTGTAAGTGTACGTGGAGGCTATCGGTCAACCTCATGCCATTCCTCAGGTGCTGCCCACCACCTTGTTGAGCCATTGTTTCTTACTAGAACTTTGGGATCTCCTTTGAGGCTAGGCTTTCTGGGCATTTAGGCTCATGAACCCTTTTCCTTTCACCTCTCCAGAATTAGATTACAAGTGTACACACTATGCACAAATTCTTATATTATTTAGGGATCAAACTCAGGTCTTGGTGCATGAAAGGCAGCCACCTTACTGACTTAGCAGTCTCCTCAGCTAGATTGGTTCTTCTGAAGTGACCAGAAGGTTGTGTCTGGCCGAGGGTTGTCAGGTTTATGATCATATAATGGTCTTGTTGATTTTCTGTCGTAGTTTCTTGTTCTTGGGATTAATGATTTCTGCCCTAGTTTGATTTTTTTTAAACCTTCTGCTTATATTAGATCTTAGTGACTCTACTTTTCCTAGTTTCTTAAGACAGGGAATTTTTTCATTGATTTTAGAGTCTTCCTTTCTCTAATATACATGTCCAGGTTGCAAATATTTCTTTTTTTTTTTTAAAAAAAGATTTATTTATTTTATGTGCATTGGTATTTTGCCTACATGTGTATCTTTGTGAGGGTGTCGGATCCCCTGGAACTGGAGTGACAGACAGTTGGGAGCTGCCATGTGGGTGCTGGGAATTGAACCCAGGTTCCTTGGAAGAGCAGCCAGTGTTCTTAACCGCTGAGCCATCTCTCCATCTCCACAAATATTTCTTGAAACACTTTTTTCTGTGTTCCACAAATTTTGTTGTATTTACTCTTTTCAGTTAATTTAATTTTCAAGCTAGCTTGAAATTATTCTTTCCTTCCTTCTTTTCTTCTGCCCTCCTCTCTCCTTTTATTCTCCCTCTTCTTCTTCTTCTTCTTCTTCTTCTTCTTCTTCTTCTTCTTCTTCTTCTTCTTCTTCTTCTTCTTCTTCTTTCTTCTTTTCTTCTCTTTCTTTATTTCATAAACATTTGTGTTATTTACAAATTTCTAAGTTATGTTATTGGATTTTTAAGTTTATTTTAAGAAAAGTTTTTTTTCATTTTACATACCAACCCTAGTTCCCCTACCTCCCCTTCTCCTGCCCCCCATATCCCCCAATCTCACCCCCATTCACTCCTCAGAGAGAGTAGAGCCTCTCTTGGGGAGTCAACAAAGTCTGGTATACTAAGTTGAGGCAGGATCAAGCCCCTCCCCCCTGCATCAAGGCTGAGCAATGTGCAACCATACCACAAGGTTACTTACTCAACCATGTTCATAGCAGCATTATTCGTAATAGCCAGAACCTAGAAACAATCTAGATGCCACTCAAGTGAAGAATGGATAAGGAAAATGTGGTACATTTACACAATGGAACATTACTCAGTGGTAAAAAACAATGACATCATGTAATTTGTAGGCAAATGGATGTAACTAGAAAGAATCATCCTGAGTGAGGTTACTCAGACCCAGAAAGATAAACATGGTATGTATTCACTCTTAAATGTCATTGGATTTTTTAAAAAATGAATTCTTCTATTATTAATTTGTAGTTTAGGTCATCATTACTGAGAACAGTCATTTTTATCACAGTCTTTAAAATGTATTATTTTTTATGACACAGAATGACGTCTGTCTTCATGACAGTCCATGAAAGCTTGAGAAGAATATGAAATGTGCAGTTATAAGATGAAGATCTATAGATATCAATTTTACTACAATGGACGAAATTAATTTTTCCTTTGTCAGTTGGAGATAGTTTCTTGATTAGGAATGGAAGCTCATGACCACTTCCCTCTCTCATTACTGGGACCCTTTCTGGCTTGAACTTATGCAGGACCTGTCCATGTTGCCTTAGTCTCTACGAGTTCATATGTGTACCAGTTCTGTTGTATTTGGAAGACACTATTTCTTTGGTGACATCTATCCACTCTGTCTCTTACACTCTTTCTGCCTCCACTTTTACACAGCTCCCTGAGCCCTGAGGGGAGTGGTTTAATGAAGACATCCCACTTAGAAATGAGTGCTCCAAAGTCTTCCACTGTCTGCACATTGTCCAGTTATGGTCTCTGTGTTAGTTCCCATCTAACCTACGGGGAAGTTTCTCTGATGATGACTGAGTGAGTCGCTGACATGTAAATATAGTAAGATGTTGTGAGAAGTCATTTTACAGCTGTATTCCTTTAGCATAACAATAATGTTTATTTTTCTCTAGGCCTATGGCCTGTCTAGTCTTAGATTCTTGGCCATCCTTCCAGGGTCAGGGATGGATTCTATCTCATGGAGTGAGCCTTAAATCCAACCAGATATTGGTTGGTTACTGCTACAATATTTGTGCCATTTTGGCACTAGCATATCATTCAGGCAGGTCACCACTGTAGATTATTGGGTTTGTAGGTGCTCTGATTCTTATCTTTCTCTACTGGTTTTAAGCAGAGTATCTTCCAATAATATGGACATTGCTCAGTAGGAGTGAAGTTCTAGTTAGGCACTAACTTGACTTTTCTGTGTTCAATGGGATATGTAAGTGCTGTCTTCAACAATAAGACCTTATCTTCAGTTTGTGGGGGAACAAACCAATAGCTTTGGCAAAAGCCTGAGTTGTTTGGGGGTTTCCCTGGGACCTATTTATCACCCTGTAGTATAAAACTTAACTCCAAATGGATCAAGGACCTCAACATAAAGTCGGATACCTTGAATATGATAGAAGAGAATATGAGTAATAGTCTTGAACTCATTGGTACAGGAAAAGAGTTTCTGAACAAGTCACCAGTCGCATGAGCAGTGAGACCAACACTTAATAAATGAGACCTCGTGAAACTGGATGGAGCAGGATGCCATCTCCCGACAAAGAGCAGGCTGCAGTATGGGAGGAGATATTTACCAACTATACATCTGAAAGAGGCTTAATATCTAAACTATTCAAGTTCCTTAAAAACTGGACATCTCGGGGAGAAGGGAGGTAGTGGGTAGCTGAGAGGAGTGGAGGGAGGGGTGTCTGGGGGGACTGGGAGGGGGTACAGTCAGGATGTACCGTATGAAAGAAGAATAAAGGAAAAGAAAAAAATTAAAAATTAAAAAAAGGAAAAAAAATTTCCCTGGACATCAAGAAAACAAATAAGCCATTTAAAAAATGGGATACAGAACCTAAATAGAGAGTTCTCAAAAGAAGAAACACAAATTGCCAAAAAAACACTAATAGAAATACAGAATGTCCTTAGTCATCAGGGAATTACAAATCAAAAGTACTTTGAAATTACTTTTTCTTATATCAGTCAGAATGGCCAAGATCAACAGAACAAATGACAGCTCATGCTGGCAAGGATGTGGGGAAAGAAAATGCTCCTTCAGTGCTGGTGGGAGTGCAAACTTATGCACCCACTACGGAAATCAATGTGGCACTTCCTCAGGAAGCTGAAAAATAAACCTACCTCAAGTTTCAAATATATCATTCATGCACATATGCCCAAAGGATTCTACATCCCACTATAGAGAAACTTCCCCATCCATGTGTATTGCTGCCCTACTTACAGCCAAATATTGGAAACACCTTAGATGTCCATCAGCTGATGGATAAATAATGAAGATGTGGTACAATTAAAGAGTAGAGTAGTATTAGCTGGTGAAAAATAAAATTATGAAATTCTAAGATAGACTGATTAAACTAGGAAAAAAATCCTCCTAATGAGGTAACCCAGACCATAAAAAGACAAATATGTATTTCCTCATATGTAGATGTTAGCTTTTAAATCTTTAATAGGCATGCTACAATCCGTATGCTCACAGAGGTTATGTACAGAGCAAGGCACTAGGGAGGAGGGAAGGACCTCTCAAGAAAGGGAAAATAGAATATATAGTTAACGAGAGATGGGGAAGATGAAGTGGGTGGAGTAAATGGAGAGGGTAATAGGTGGGTAAGAGAGAGGATATGGGGAGGGACAACCAGCATCAAGGGCCATGTAAGGGATCATATGGAAACCCACTACTGTAGAGGCTTCTTAAAATATATACATATATGAAGGAAATCTAGACAGAGTCACAAAGTAATGTGGAGACAACATCCAAACTAGACATCTAACCCCCTACCTAGACGTCGTGTAACCTCCAGTGCCAGGAAAGGGTTACATTTAGTTGAGTATTGTGAGTTAATTCTTCAAAGAAGTAAACTAAAGTTTAGGCATGTTTCCCAAGTCTTACTAATCCACATGCATGCCCCCCCGCAAAAAAAAAAAAAACAACAACTGGATTCCAGAACTCATGCTTTTTTGGCTCTCCATTTTCTTTAAAAATTTTTATTCTATATCCAACCTCTGGATGATTCTACAATGAACACATTAAATTTGTAACATTACATTTTCTTTCTTAAGGTTATCTCAGTTGTACCTCTGCCTTCTATTTTCCTCTCAAATCCTTTGGTGTAGCTTTGGATATCAGGAATTTTTACCCACACTTGTCCATTAATATCTTCCAAGGCCAATAACAGGAAGAAAGTATCTAATTGCTGTAGAATGTGCCCAGTGTCAATATCTTATGGGTATATTTTGAGATTGTTTTTTATTTATACATATCATTTTACAAACTGGATAGGCAGGTCCTTGGAAGTGGACACTCTTAACATAAAACTAGATTTGAAGGATGGAAATACCTCCAATTCATAACAGACAGACATGGAATTTTTTGGTATGTGTTAATGCAATCTGGAACCCAGAATACAGTGTTATAATCTCTCAATTTTAACATGTAATTGGTTATACACCAGTTAAACTAGAATACTAACTTTGTGTATACTACACTGAACATCCCAGGTTTGTTGCCATCATACTCCATGTTCAAAGGCATTTGCTTGTTTGTTGGATTTCTGAACCTAGGCATTTGATTTATCGGGACCTCTAGACACTGTTCTTAACAGTATCCTAGTTTATTAAGTGATCTTGAACTAAGAAATATTTTTTTATTTCATCTACTTTTCAAACTCTTGGAGAAAACATCATAGAATCACATATACACATTACGAGGTATGAAATTCTAGTTCACAAGAATCTTTTTTCCCTAAATTGTGTGTGTGTGTGTGTGTGTGTGTGTGTGTGTGTGTGTGTGTGTGTGTGTGTGTTTTCGCAGGGACAAACACATTGATTAATTAAGTGCTTACTTTAAGTACTACTCCACAGAAACCCCCTTGCCTGTGGTATTTTAATTGGGTAGATTTTCTGCTTAATTTTGATTAGTCTTAATTGTATTACATCTTCTTTTCTCCAAGAGTTTAAAATGGATTGTGGGACAAAATATTCTTAAGCAGAAATATAAAGTATTTTATACTAAAATGGTTGTTTACATCATAATTTTGTCATATATAAGTGTTTCCAATGTTTTCCTTTCTTTGCTTGAAATGACCTTGCATGGTTTGTGACTTGTACTCTGTTTGTAATCCTTCCTGAATCTGTGCAGTGTGGTCTTCACAGGGAAGCGTGACAGACCACCTACATGCTTTCCTGGATAATTTGTTGCTGATCCCTAGTAATTTAAGGGGTAGCTAGATATTCCTGCTTTTCACACTTAGAAAACAGTCAGTTTTACGGCATGATATCTGTTTAAGTTTCATATTGCTTTCCTATCTTTCACCAATGTTATTTTGCTTTGTTGTACAACAAATTATATCAACATTAATACATGGTACAAAAAAAAATCTGGCAATCCACTTAAATATGCACACTTAATTAAGTCAAGAAAATAAATAAAGCTCCCATCTCCTCTATAAGATTCAGAATAATTTATACAACTTCTCAAGTTCTGGCCTACCATCTTTACCATAGAATTCTGTTTTAAAAACTGGTATTGGAATCTGTATATTCCCTAACAGACACAAGATAGTTAAAATGTTAGCTCACACAACAAAACATCTCAATTTGTTAATGGCCTGTCTTTCTTAGACTCTTCTCAAGCATGTCATCATCTTTGCTGGTACAACCTAGTGGTGTTCTCTTGATTGTTATTAAGCTTATTATACTGCTATTCTGCTTCAACAGTAAAGATCTGTAAACTATTCTTCAGTGTGATGTCTGGTTGTGCTTTCATGATGCTTTGAATGGGGAGTAAGTTCTGCAAGTGGTGAAAATGAAAATGTGCTTGCGTTTATTCCTTTAAAACACATACTTCAAACAGGAGCTTGTCCTAAAAAAACACAGGCAGCCGTGAACTAAACCACTTTGCCTTTATTTCCCCATTCCATCTAAAGAGAAAGTTTAAAGGAGTTTACTTTGAAGAAAAAGTACTCTGAATTAGTACAGTCAAACACATCAGTCGTTAATAAGACACTTGTGAAGGAAAAGACAGTGAAACTGTAGAGTTGGATTTTTTCATGATCCTGTCATAGAAATAATATAATGAAGTTGTTTCCATGTCTGGTTCCTTACAGATCTGTGCAGATTATTCTAAAGTAAAGTATTGGTACCATGCATCAATGAGGTTAATTATGAAGCTAGAATCACAGAAATTGAATATGAAAATTAATGTTCAATGTTCCAAATGATCTTTCATTGAAGTAATTTTGGTGGTTGGACTTTAAAATCCATATGAGAAGTCTAGTGTTATGAAAACTAATATATTTTTTTGCTATGCACCTAGCACTTTAATCTACTAGTAAAACTAAAAAGAGTACAGTTGTAATATTTATAATATATTCTCTACTGTGTACTGAGTTGACTATTCTCTAATGAACTACTTCCTTTATTACTTATATTTATGATTAGTGCTTTTATTAAGGATATAATAGAGTCTAATTTACCGTCTTTGAAATTAATTTACTTACAAAAGTAGCACATAGTTTTTGAGCTACTTGTTATTTTCATTGCCCATTTCTAGATTGTCATTTTATCTTGTGACAACAGGATCCTTGATAACAGCTGCTAGGTTATTTAGAATGAAGTACGAGCAGAAGCAATTTGGTATTGCAGCTGACTCTAGACTCAGCACAATTCTGGTATCTAATGGCTGACAATTCATTCACGTTAGTGACCAGAGTTAGAAGAGACTTGAGGAAATTGTTAATATTAATCTCTGTATATGATTAAGGATGGATAGATTGTATGAGATTATACTTTTAGATGCTGATAATCTATATTCTATAGATATCCCAAGTCATGTCATCTTATTTGTTTTCAGTGAGAAACCTTTGAAGAAGCGTGATTACATAGTCTAGGCAATCTTAAGTTATCTTTATGTGTATCCACTGATTGCACTAAAACTGGCAGGCTTTTTATCTGGAACTTTTAAAATCCTTTTACTTTCTTTACTCACAGTTCTATGTTCTTCAAGGGTATCGGTGGCACTTGCTTACCTGACAAGCTATGGTTAATAGCAGGCTACTGGATTACTATTCAAGGTAACATAATGATACTGTTGAGGCTTCTTGTGCTCTTCTAACTAGCACCTCTAACAATGGGGTGAGAATGAAACATTTGAGATACACAGCATCTCTGGATGACACAGCTTGAGAGGTCTGTGTTACAGGAATAACCAGGATGAGGAAGAAGCTTGCTAGACATCTATCAATCACGTGGAGGTTACTTTTTAGACTCCTTCATTCATCTCAGGGTTATATACAGAGACTGGGAAAGGGACTTTAGGTGTGTATAGTTTTAAATTTCTACATGGATGACCTTAACTCTTGATTGATGGGTGCCATTCTATATGCTGTGAATATGTTGCTCTGACTGGTTGATAAATAAAATGCTGATGGCCAGTAGCCAGGCAGGAAATATAGGTGGGATAAGCAGACAAGGAGAATTCTGGGAAGAGGAAGGCTGAGTGAGGAGACACCAGCTAGCCGCCCAAGGAGCAACATGTAATGGGATGCAGATAAAGCCACAGAACAGATAGCAAAGCATAGATTAATAGAAATGGGTTAATTTGAGACATAAGAGCTAGCTAGCAGGAAGCCTGCCATGGCCATAGTTTAAAAATAATATTAGCCTGTGTATGTTTATTTGGGTGTGAGCAGCTGCAGGATGTGGGGCCACAGGAGCCAGGTGGGACCAGAAAAACCCTTCAACTACAATTAATATTAAGATAATGAGAGAGGGTGATTTCCTTTGAGAGTTTGTGACCTGGACCAGCAAGACATTCTTCAGTGGCAGGATTCTGAGGGAGAGAACCAGGAGATGAGAGAATAAGGAAGATAGGAAAGTTTGGGACTAGAAGGTCTTATACAAGCTCATTAGCTGGGCGGTGGTGGCCCACACTTTTAATTCCAGCACTCAGGAGACAGATGCAGGTGGATCTCTGAGTTTAAGGCCAGCCTGGTCTACAGAGCAAATTCCAGGACAGCCAGGGCTACACAGAGAAATCTTGTCTTGAAAAACAATAACAGTAACAACAACAATAAAATACAGGATCTCATATACACGGGGAAAAAACAGGACAGTGTCAGCAGAAAGCCATCACAAAATGAGATAAGTCAGTAGGAAACTAATCAAACAATCTTGCATAAGAGGGACAAAGGACCTATCACATAGGCCTTTGGACTGATAACCCAGTCTCTTCAGGGGGAAAAGCCAAGTTCCCAGGAACTGAAACCTTAACTCGGTTGAATCTCTGGTTCCAGCTTCAGCTCCAGCCAAGTCTGCCTCTGGGTGAGATTCCCTTTGTCCTTTCATCAGGGCCTCCAGGGAAGTTTTGCATTAGCCTGACTCTCAATAAGCTTTTACTCACTGTGCTGACAGATTTCCACAGATGACCCATGGAGGAGAGAGACTCAAAAATTGCACAGGTTCAAGACTCATCAGCTACCAGAAGATACCATGTACATGCAGGATTACTCTTATCTTTTGAGGAAAGCCTGCAGAATTCTCTGTTTTGCCTGGTCTTCAAACTGACAGGAGTTTTAAGAATATTTTCCTAAATTGCTAACTCTTAAGCTATGGCAACTCTTAATGCTGAAGCATCCCTAATTTTATTGTATTTGGATGATTACATAGAACTTTGTTACTGTGTATGTTTTTAAAGATGAATAACCCTAACTCTCAGGGCCTCCACAGTGCATTGTATTATACATGGTGTAGTAAACACTGCTCTGCTGTAAAGGAGATTCATCATTTTAGAAATGCCATTTGACACCTCTGGGATTCTGATTAGAAAATATATGATTTTTGAGGTCCATTTTTTGTAGAAGTATTGCTTGTATGAAGTTAAAAAACCAGTCATTGGATAGAGAAACTTGGGAGATCACTCAAGATTTGAATGCAACTGTCTCCTCTGCATATGCCTAGAATCATAAAGTATTACATTGAGGTACTATTTACATATTCACAAAATCACCTATTCTGAAAATAGCATTGTGCCTTCCCACTGAGAGAAAAGATTTGTTATTCCTCTCATACATTAGATGAAGCAGAAAAGAAATAGAAGAAACCTGAAGCTTTCACCTGCAGTAAGCAATCTGCACAAGTGCTGTCTGGACTCTGGCTCCCGCTGTGACTCTAATGTCCAATTTCTCAGATGGAGGATTTACACATGAGGGACGATAATGTTTGGGAAGGAAATTAGCATATCCATAGATGGAGCAAATGCAGAGTACCTCAAATTAACTACAGAGCAATTACAATGACATTGTGCACTGTACAGTAGTCTATTAAGCAGTATTAGATTACCACTTTCCTCGTTGCTAGCTTATTATTGGGGACAAAACTAACTTTAAGCAGCATTTTGTGCAGCTTTGAGAACATCAGGTCTGCCTGGGGTTCTGAAATTAATTTAGAAGAACAAACATGTTCCCATATTTGCATATGCACATATCTATATAGACACTAATGCAACCACGCACATACAGACATGCACACACATATTTACAAACTTTTGCAGATGCATACACATATATTGTGCACACATACATCATGCATATCTATACATTCAAATATACATGTACATGTACACACATACATACATGCTTGAATCACATATAAACACATGCACAAATGTATACATATACATATTCACACATGCATGAATGAACATTCGCACATGCATACGTTCATGCAGCATTTCAGTTTTCAATGTACATCTTTAATTGTAATTTTTTTCATTTATGAAATACAGTGCACTTATTTTATAACTTAATAACACATAATTATGAATTTTAGGTATGTATTAAAAGATATTATATTTAGATGCTGAATTTATTAATGTAAATTTGAAATGTACAACACATACTTTGATATATTATCATATCATATTTCCAAATATTGTCCCTTTGTTCTGCTTTGCTTTTACTTTTGAAGATTAAAAAAATTGAAAATTTTAAAAATTACATTATTTCCCCTTTTGTTTTTTCTCCTTGCAATCCTTTCCCATGTATTCCTCTTAATTTTATCCCAATTCATGGACTCTTTTTTTTAATCACTGCTACACACACACACACACACACACACACACACACACACACACACAGACACTCCTAGATATGTAACTACAACCTGCCGAGTCTATATAATGTTACTTGTAAGTGTATGTTTTCAGGCATGGTCATTTAATAGTGAATAATGAATTGGTGTGCTATTCCCTGGAAACATCTCTTTGAAACAGATGGAGACTATTATAGAAAACCACAACTGATAAAAGTGTAGAGTTGTAGAGCCCAGATCCAATGATACGTCTACAACAGAACTCTGGAGTCCAGTCCCAACTGATGCATTTACAACCCAACACAGCTCCTGACCCCAAGTCTCAGGCTCTTTACAGAAGAGATGTTAGAAAGAGTGTACGAATCAAAGGAATGGGAATTTTGCTATGGGATGGTGTTTCCTAGAAATGTCAAATGGTACATCTATGACGTCTCACCAACATGGCTGCCCAAACATGACCTGAACAAGGATGACATTAATAGACCGGCTAGTATGAAGGAGGAAAGTATCCAAGGCTTCAGTCCTAGAGCATGAACTACAGGCAACTAAGAAGTGCTGAGAGTAGGAGAAATCGTCTTCCCTTACGTGCTGTTTATTGAGACAGAGCTCCACTCACCTTATTCTATAACCCAGGCTTGCCTAGGACTCACTGTGTCACTGATGTTGCTCTCAAACTTGTAGAGAGTCTTCTGTGAGTGAGTGATGAAATTATAAGTGTGTGTCATCACATGAGGCTTCATATTGTGTAATCCTCTTTAAAAATTGTAGAGAAATCTTTTCAAATAAGAGGATTTTTTTTTTTGTTTTTGTTTTGGTTTTTCGAGACAGGGTTTCTCTGTGTAGCTTTGCGCCTTTCCTGGAACTCACTTGGTAGTCCAGGCTGGCCTCGAACTCACAGAGATCCGCCTGGCTTTGCCTCCCGAGTGCTGGGATTAAAGGCGTGTGCCACTACCGCCCGGCCAAATAAGAGGATTTTATACTATAAAATTCTTAACTATCACACTGCCTGCAGATCTTCCAGGACACTATTTAATTACATTTGAAAATATTGTATGGAAATCAAACTTGTAGCTTTTCCCTGTGGCTAGAAGGAAGCAGTATCATTGGAACAATAAGAGAAACTGATACTTAAGTTTAAACTAACCATATGCTTTCAGGTATTCCATTACTATGTCTATAATACAATTAGAGCTTTAAGACAACCATCTTTAATCTAATTAGCATCCTTTATCCACTACCTTAGGATATATTTTGAGTCATGAATATGATACAATTTGGGGCCTTGGAAAAGATTAAAGCTAATGGGCAATTATGGGCAAACTGTTGCAGGTTCTGAGACAAAGTTATGGAATGGAAGAACAAAATGGCACATCTTTCCACCCTCACTTAATTGAATGAATATGCTACTTAGATCTGAGTTGAGTTTTCAGGGAAGAGAATGAGCCAGGGAAAAGTGTACAAAAAGCTGAGAATTCAGAGAAGAGAATGAGTGTGGCCATTTTGAAGAGTCTCAAGTTATTTGCTAAGACACTGCACGTGCATAGAGGACAGAAGGAAGCTCATTGCATAGCACAGTGACTGACAGTATTGTGAGGAGCCCTGGAGTAGATCTCAGTATTTGATATGTAGTATATATGGATATGTATGAACACATATTACATAAATAGGTATACTATCTACATATACACAGACAGACACGTATAGCTCTGTCTGTGTGTATAGATGCATATACTCATGGATTTTCTATGCACATAGACACCCACTGATTAACAAGTGTTTTATATAATTATTTACTTACGTATGGCCAGCATATAACTCAGAACTTGGTATGTAGTAGCAGTTAAAAATTATTTATTTAAGGGAAGATAATAATAGCATGAGTACTAAATCATGCTAACTCTTTGTTTATGTGCACCCATATCCTCTATCATCTACATTATCTGAAACATATAAGAATATATTTATAAAAATTATAAATTCTTTTAGGAATTTACCAGTGTTCTTCTTTGGCTTCAAAAATTTCCATCTCTGTCATAGAAAGTAGACCTCTGACAGTGACATCCTCATGAGAAGTAAGGAGAAGAGGCAGAAGTATTCCTTATTCCCTGAGTGTCTTGACAAAGGTCCCTAAGACAATCTGTAAAAGAAAAGGGCATTGTAAACTAGAAGGAATTTCCTCCATGGTTAATAGTCTAAACATATCTTAAAACAGAGAGTCTTCCATATAAGGAATGTGGACTTTGAAACTATGATATGTGTACCTCAAAGGGCTTGTGTTTTCTAGTACTATTGTCAGAAATTACAAGATGTTATGAAACTTCCGTGTTGAATTTCCTAAGAATTGCCCTTTAATATTGTAATGTGTGTTATAGCTTTTGTGAGTATGATATTGTGTAACCAGGATTTAAGTACACTTGTTAAAAACATATATTCTTATTTTCATTTGACAATGTTCTTTTCAGACCACTATTACTCATTACTAAAAAAAAACCTACTTAAATAAAATTAATCCCTGAATAAATGAATATGAATATCATATGCTATATTTGATTTCAAAATGCATTATGATTGTTTGAACACATGGCAAAAATGGATCTGTGTTGGGGTAGAAAATCTGACATGCAGTCTTGGAATGACAATGTTCTTTCCAGATCACTGTTACTCATTATAAAAAAAAAGAAACAACTTAAACAAAATTAATATCTAATAAATGAACATGAAGGATGCATTTCTTAAAATTACCTGGTTACAAGTTTTCCAGGACTTTTTTTGGTAACTTCATTATATTCAGCAATAATGCAGAAATATATATCAGTAGCATCACTTATTGGAAATCTGACTTTAACTACAAAATGGAATGCAAAACCCTTTCCAGCTTAAAATTTTTTGACCCAAATATAGTTCAGTAACCAATGGATTCCTTTTACTTTGCAGTTTGGTCCTCGGCCAACTGTTGGTGCACCAAGAGGAACACAGGTTTAGGGAACCCCTTACTCTTTGAAGTTTAGGCTCCATCATAAACTTCATTATGGTTAAGCCAAGAACAAACCCTGCCTATAAGGCATTTTCATGCTCTTTTAAAATACGCATGGTAAAGTCAGTCCATGGATTGCGTTCTTA
Source organism: Peromyscus californicus insignis (assembly GCF_007827085.1). NCBI lineage: Eukaryota > Metazoa > Chordata > Mammalia > Rodentia > Cricetidae > Peromyscus > Peromyscus californicus. Next base: position 20,738,572 of record NW_026294469.1, on the reverse strand, counting down.
GAAAGGAGAATTTGAGACTAATGACAAGACTTTAAAAAGTGAACGGTAAAGAGGCATCAGATAGTAGGGCATCCCAGGTGGCATGGAAGGAAAAAGACGTATGGCATGTGTTAGGCTGTGGCCCTCAGGTGACAGTCACGTGGGACATTCACTATTGCGTCGTAACTTATTTCTAGAGGTAAACCGTGTGAATATATTCAGAAAACTCTCCCTAAGCATAGTCAGTTTGACTTCAGAGGAAAACATTACTAGATATGAGGCAGGATTCTCTGGAACTGTACTAGGCTTTTCTTATTCTTTGCAAATGATGACTCATCATTCCCTTCTTAATTCTAATTACGGGTGGATATGAAAATACATATCATTAGAGATGTGAATTCTTCACCAAAATTTCTCTTTCCAGTTTTTCATGAGCCATAGTCTGATAGAGATACTGAGACCAGAACCCTAATTCAAGGAGAACCTCATTCAGACTAAGATGAGGAAAGAATACTTCTATGTGGTGAAGTTGTGGCCACAAAGTCAGTATGTGCATATGCCCAGATAAAATTAAGCATCTAGTCAAACCTTTGTTTTCGATTAAAACCTAAAGTTTCAAATCTGAACTTCAACAAGCCAGAAAACATTTCTTCTATTGTACTTATTCTCATTTTGGTCACATAGAATTATTAGTTGTGTTTATGTGAAACAGTTTGACTAAAACTTGGCTCCTCAAGAATCTACAAGCATAAATATTAAAACAGAACAAAATTTCTTTTACAGAGACCTCAATTAAATTTCAATATTAAGCAGGCTACCGCAGGAGTCCATTAAAGATTTAGTTACCTTCTGTGGTGAACATTAAGAAGCTATTACTCAAATTCTATTTAAAGTGTTAAAAGGAATTAAAATGTATAAGAAAGGCCATTACACATCACGATCTGATTTTCTAATGAAAGCTTAGCAGCTGATAGATTGTTTAAGCATCTCTGAGGTTCCAGTTTCATACTTAGTAATTCAGGATGGGGTCATGTTGACTCATAACTTGTACCCATCCTCTCTCAGCAGAAGATGTGTGATGAGGAATCAGCCTTCATTTGCCATTCTATAGCTAAAGCTGTGTTCTTCAAGTAAAACTCATCAGTCATCAGTGAGAAGGTGTCACTGAGTTCATCCAGGGCTCAGTTCACTGCCCATTGCATTCTCTGTTCCTAACACTCCTTGCACTGCACCATGTAGCCTCATCCTGTTTTGCCACCATTGCAAAGGGTAGAGAAGTTAATTTTCTTACATTATCTTTGAACGCTTGTCTCTCCACTCATGTTAGAAAGCTATGGCTGGGGAGCTAGGGCTCTGTACGTTGAATTTTATTTCTGAAAAAAAAAAAGAAAACTTGCTATGCTGAATTTCTTATCTCTGCTTTCAACATCCCAAATATTATATTTGTTCAATGAAAGGGCAGCGTCCTTACTCTTTAATGGAATTTTGAGATTTTTAAATTAAGTCATCATCAGGGACAGGCTAGGAGAAGAGCAAAACAATGGAAAATTTCTGTAAGTATAAGGTAACTACAAAAAAACCATGTTGAAGAAATTGGAACATACTGTATAGGATGAGTGTATTCCTTGACCTGCTGTGGGATGGTCTGTATGTCAAATGCTCTGATTGGTCAATAAATAAAACAAGATTGGCCAGTGGCCAGGCAGGAAGTATAGGCGGGACTAACAGAGAGGAGAATTGAGAGAACAGGAAGGTGGGAGGAGACACTGCCAGCTGCCGCCATGACAAGCAGCATGTGAAGATGCCGGTAAGCCACAAGCCACGTGGCAAGGTATAGATATATAGAAATGGATTAATTTAAGATGTAAGAACTAGATAGCTAGAAGCCTGAGCCATTAGGCCAAACAGTTTAAACTATGTGTTTACTCGGTTGGGTCAAAGTGGCTGTGGGACTGGTGGGTGAGAGAGATTTGTCCTGACTGTGGACCAGGCAGGACTGGAGAAAACTCCAGCTACATTGACCCATTTCTGTGTTTCTTATTACTAATTTGTCTCACACATCCATCTACTAGGAGGGCCAGAATTGCTCTACTTACTGCAGGAGTCCAGAAACATAACCTTATAGACACTAATCATAGAAAACAGACTTTAAATGTATTTTCTTTGATGACAGAAATCTCTTTTAGAAACCTTTCCAACCAACAGCAGATAAATATTAAGCAGATAAGTTAAGTATAATTTCATAATAAGGAAAACCACACTGAATACAATGGACAGCTTAGTGCCAAGCAATATGCCAAAGGTTCCTGTGGGACTCCTGACAGTGGGAACAGGTGTCTCTGACTCTTTTGCCTGCTCTGAGGACTCCTTTCCTCCTGTTAGGTTGCCTTGTCCAGATTTGATATGAAATCTTTTTCTTTGTCTTATTTTATCTTTTTTTTCATCCTGTTTGGCTATCAGCTGTCAGAGGCCTGCTCTTTTCTGAAGAAGAAACAGTGGGAGTGGATCTGGGGGAGAAGGGAGGTGGCAGGGGGAGCTGGGAGGAGTTGGGGGAGGTGAAACTGTCATCAGGATAGTGTATGAGAGAGAAATATATTTTCAATAATAATTAAAAAAACCTCTTTGCATTTTACTTGGAAATACACTTGTTCCAGCCATTAGCCACATAAAGTGGCTCTCAGGGGTTGGGAGCAGATAAGATAGAGTAGAAACTCCCTTGTTCTAATGATGTCTGTGATTTCCTGGATATATGCATATCCATATATCCATATATCCTGGATATATGCATATCCAGGAAACAGGGAGAATCATCACAGAGAGAAGAGATAAGACTTGGTAAGACTTGGTTGTTTAACTTAACAAACAAGTGTTTTCATTTGTGAAGGCTCTTTTCAGTGAACATCATGATAAAAACAAGTAAAAACACATAATCACTACAGAAATGAAAATAACAGTGGGTTTTTCTAATTCCACATGTGAGGAAGGGTTCAGTCATGTCTCATGCATCTCCTTAGAAAATTTGATTATTTAAAAGTAAAAATATTTTTCTCTTAATTTAGGTGTGTTATTGGGATGTAAATGCTATTGAGTTGTATGAACTTAATAATTAATACACAGCACTGTTATTCATACTTTTTATGTAAGTTGGCATGAGGAACTATTGAAATACAAGTGATCTGTTAACAGGTTTGGGGATCCCATGGAACATGAAAATTCATTTAAAGCTGGTTCAAAGGTGACAACCCAGTCACCAAGTCCATTCAACTGTTGGAGAGTAGTTTTTCCCCCTCAGTAATGCCTTATAGTACTTAGTATTGAGGTGAGCTGTGGCTGACCCACCATCACCTGAGAAATTAGGATCTAAGTAACAAATAGAAGACAGAATAAATTAGTTTCATAAATAAAACTGAGATTAATCCAAAAGGAAACATTTCCTGTCGAATATTTGGGCTCCATCTTGGATAGCACTCACCAGCTAGAGCTTCAAGGAATACAAGCACTGTTCAGAAAGGTATGAGAGTCCCTTGATGTAAACTGTTCAGGATAGAACTAGAATATCACCCATTGCGGATGTTTTAGTATGAGCATGCTAAATTAAGATAAACAATAGTAAAATGGCCCTTACAATTCCTGAGTGTAATAATTCTGTAATATAATTTGTAATTAAGTATGATAAAAATAATTCATGAACTCCTTATGTATATTAACCTCTGTGTCACTGTTTCTATCCTGTAAAATTTTTGTTTTGATATTAACATAGATGAGATTATTTCTTCATGAATCTCACATATATTCACTATGCATATAGTCAGGTTTTATTCAGTAAAGTTAAGAGCATCCACATTGCCTATCTGATCCTGTAACATCAAAGAAATGCTTATTAAATAGTATTTCTATAAAGGACAAAGATTAAAAACACGGCTTTTGATATTTCTACTTGCCACTTGTAAGACCATGATCAGCTTTCGTTATGTCGTTAAGGTAGCCTCACTTTGGGGTTCCAGAGTAGAATCTTCCCTTTCCACTTCTCCTCTAAAACCACTAGCATGTGATCTGTGATTTTTCATAATCTGTTGAGTGTGGAACTAAAACTTAAAGTCAATTATTAAAGGTATGTCCAAGAAGAAAAGTCGGGAGCACACACTAAATCCAGATCAATTAAAATAACCCATTTTAGTTGATTATTTGGGTAGAAGACACATGAACTAAGTGGGTCAATGCTTTAAAAAATATATACATAAAACTGTGCTTGTGTTCATATTGGGGGTAAGAAAGTTATGCAGTACAAATTGATAATGAAAATTTTTATTCATCTTTTAAACGTTCAGTTTGATTTTTCACTTACCTAGTGGGAAATAAGACCTTTGGTAGTGCTGGGGGTATACTCAGTGCTGCCTACAGTGGAATTTCTTGTGAATGGTACAAACTTCCAACACCTCAGCACCAGTGTCAGAAGCTCTGCCTTGACTGATGCAACATTTCAAAGAAGTAAGAACTCCACAGCAAACTCTGGTTTACAGCCTCTGTGGGTAACCATGGACACAGTCATGACCTTTTCACCTTCTTTGGTTAGTGCCTATTAGCTAAATATCTAGCACAAAATAGTACTGTATTGTGTCAATTTTGGTTCTCAAAGTGAGACATTTTAAAAATGCAGATGAAGAATTTCTAATCTGAAAATGTATTACCACATCAGTACTTAAACAATTTTGGACCTCCGGTTTTTGGATTTGGGGGTATTCAAATGGGAATTCTATACCAATAGTGAAAAATAAAAATACAATTTAAAATATTCACAAATAAGAATGACTTCTGGTCCTAAGTGCTTTTGATAAGGATAACTCAACTTGTACAACTGTTCAGAATCACCCAAGGCTTACCTGAATCAGAATTCTGTATATACTGTCATTGGTAAGCCCTGGCCATAAGACTTTAGAATTTTAGAGACTCTCCACAAAGTCTCTTGCCTTTAACCACATTATAATTAATATGCTAATGTTATCAGAACTTCCAGTACTAAAAATTGAAAACAATGGCACAGTGGGAAACCATAGAGAAGCACCTGCCTCACACAGACCAAAGAACAGTCTGTGGGAGCCCTGGTTAATAGTGCAAGTGGAAGAGGCTTTGGTTTAGGTTTCTCAAAACAAAATATAACCATGAAAACTTACTCCAGTTTTGATGGTGTTAATTTAGGCAAGATGGTCTGTACATGCCTGTAGGCTTCTGTAAGAGGAGTACCACTGCTCTACAGTCACTGAGGACTGTGGGCACTAGAAGCCATCTTCAGATCTTACTCCTTGTGTTACTTAGCAGTATGAAGCCTGCTGGCCTGGAGATTTTCAGCCCCAGACTGAGAGTTACCAGGTCTTTATGACAAAGAAATCCAAAAGTGCCGATTGCTCAAGAGACAAGGCTACCAAAACATCAAAACAACATTCATAAACCTTCATAAACCTGCCCCTACTAAAATAGCTTAAACTCCCCTTAGGACAGAAACACCTTGGAAGTGGCCCAGACTGAATTCAGGTGAATGAAAAGCAAGGAGTCCACTAATAACTGAAAATTGCCTCTAAATAAAGGTATTTTGGATGCAGTGGTTATGTGATCCCTTCTAGCCTGGCCCTGCTGGTCATTGCTCTGAAGAGTGTTATCATAGGAAACTGCTTGAACAAGACGAGACTCATATAAATCAAACCAATAAGGAAAAGTCATCCTCCAAGAAATGGGATTGCTGGAACTATCTAAGCCCTGAAGCATGAACATGCTCATAGGTACATAACTAGTTATTATCAAGGCAGATAGGTTAAATGAGTGTGACAGAAACAAACATAAGAATCATGAGTTTAAGAAAGGTGTTTAGAGCTGCTTGTAGATATTTAAGTCCAAAAGGAAAGAAGCTCTTTAAACATAAGGACTGATTTATTATGCAATTGAGCTAAATAATATCATGAACAAAATACGCAAAATAAAAAAGAGTTAGGGACACCAGCAGCAAAGGGTATTATTTCTGTCCTTTTGCTGATGTAAAGTGAATACTGACATTATTACCAATTCAATGTCATGTCCTCAAAAGAAGAAGAATAATGTAATTCTCAATGTGGGAAATGGGACAAGGGCTACATGGTTTGGACAGGAGACAGATGATTAAGAAAATAGCAGATAGAGTTGAATAATTAAATGATAAAGGTACCATGTGGATTTGTAATTTATAAAACTTTATTTTCCAATTATTCAGGAGCATAATGTAGAAAACGATGAAATTGAGAAGTGATTTGAAAATCTCATTATTGGTGTGAATTCTGCAATTGTTGATACCAGGCTCAGCTTCTTCACTGACTTAAAAAATTTTTTGTTTTCAAGTAGAAAGAAGATGGGGAGGGCAAGCAGCAGGCAGGCACAAATGATTGATAGGAAGCTCCTACTTAGTGTGCACTGGGTCGGGAAGTTATTGAAAGGGCTTATTGACTCTGCCAAACAGTGTCACCCCGTAGTGTTTCTGCATTTAACAGTCTGTTAGGTAATCTGAGAATACAGTTCCTAGGTCCCAAGGACAGTGTTTAATGCCATTTCAGTCCTGTTTGTTCCTTTTCTTTGGGCCCAGAACCTGATTCAATTAGTTTATATCAGGCTTCCAATTTGAAGATGTCAATTATTTACTGTTTTTCTTCAATTCATATATGTTTATTTGACATATGTATGTATATATGTATACACACATATATGTACTGTGGCTGGAATTTGAGAAAGATTTTGTAGAATTTTCTGCAGCATTCATTGATATTAGGATTGAGGTATTCTTTATATCTTTATAATATCTTTATATTCTGAGTTTTTCACTAAACCTTGGTTTTCCCCCCACACCCCGAATACTAGTGAAATCAATCTGAACGATGGAATAGATCAATGAATTACCTAGGAACTAAATCAGAGAAAGCACTTGCTGTAGAGTTTGTTTCTTGGCTTTTCAAAGTGCATTAGGTATGTTTCTCATTGATGTGATCATATACCCAATAGAGAAATTTAAGGAAAGGTTTATTTTGGCTTACATTGTGTGGGTAGAGTCTATCACAGTGGGAAGGGACATATGGCAGCAGAGCATCTCACAATAGCAGGAGATTGAAGTTTCCTGCTCATGGATTATCTTACAGAAACTGAGGAGATAGAGGCTGGTGCCCATTGGGTGTTCTCCTCTTTGGTCTTTATTTAATCTAGCCCCTCAGTTCAGAGGGTGTTTGATTCATATTCTAGGTAGTCTTCTCTCCTTAGTTAAACCTCTCTGGACAGACAGATGGATAGACAAATGCTGTGGGATGTTCTGTATGTCAAATGTGTTGCTCTGATTGGTTAATAAATAAAACACTGATTGGCTAGTAGTCAGGCAGGAAGTATAGGCAGGACAAGCAGGGAAGAGAATTGAGGGAAGTGGAAGGCTGAGGAGGGAGACACTGCGAGCTGCTGCCAGGACAAGGAAGATGTACCGGTAAGCCACAAGCCACGTGGCAAAGTATAGATTAATAGAAATGGGTTCATTTAAGATGTAAGAACTAGATAGCTAGAAGCCTGAGCCATTAGGCCAAACAGTTTAAATAATATAAGCGTCTGTGTGTTAATTTTATAAGTGGGCTGTTGGACTGCAGGGGCTTGGAGGGAGGTAGAGAGAAGTTCTCCAGCTACAGACAAACAGATAGACTGACACACAGACACACAGATGGAGAGATAGACAGATACACACACACACACACACACACACACTCACATATGTACTGAATTTTGTATACTAGGTGATTTTAAGTCAAGTCATATTGATTAATAAAAGATTAACCTTCATTTCGATGTTAAATGAGATTATAGGTTCCCAGCACCCACATGTACTCTCAGAATCACCTGTACCTTCAGTTCCAGGGGATCTGGGACCTCTTCTCATCTCTGAGAGCTCTTGCACACACATGGCACACAGACATACCCTCAGGAACACACATACACACAATGTATTAGGCTTACTTGGACTGCCAACCCCAAAATCATGACACAGAGACTTATTAATTATGAAAGGTCGGCCTTAGCTTAGGCTTGTTTCTAATTAGCTCTTATAACCTAAATTAAACCATTTCTATTTATGTATGTGCTACCACATGGCATGTGGGTTTTTACCTCTCCTCCTACATGTTCTGTTTCTACTGCATATGGCTGGTGACTCTGCCTTTCTTTCTGAAGACCTCTCTCTCCACAAAAGTACCATCCAACCTCTTTCTTCCTAGCCGTTGGCCATTCAGCTCTTTATTAAACCAGTCACAGTGATACATCTTCACACAGTATAAAGGAATATTCTGCAACACATAATATCAATTAACCAATCAATCATACACATAAAATCAAATAATTCAATAAATAAATAAATAGATAAATAATAAATAGATGAATAATATTTTTAAAAAAGATTAACCATAACACCAAGGGAGCATGCTTTTCCACACTCAATTCAGAAGGTATTTCCTTTACTGTGCTATAGATGATCTAGTGAAACAGTTTATTATTTTCAGTTAGATAACTTTTTTAGTGGGTAAAGAATTAAAGAAAAGACATAACATAACAGTTTCAATCTGATTTAAACATACCAAAAGGAAAATCAAGAATGATTAAATGTTGGTATTTAATGTGAGAGTGAAGGTGGAGATGAGCAGTGCTGGTTTAGACTCTGTGAAGATGATTAGAGCTCTCACAGGGTTCTGAGCTGACACTCTGCATTCTCTTAGCGCGTCCCAAATCCACACCAGTGACAGGTGGCCAAACAACATTTAAATTAATGGTCTAGAAAATACCTTTGGTCCAAAACACACCATGAATATTTGTTCCATTTTCAGAAACAGGTTGGATTTCCTACTACTCAGACTGCTCTGTAGATATAGGATGGGTTGTAAGATAAGGCTTTATATTTTAGACAAGGATTCCTGAGAATACTGAATTGTGTCCATGGTTAGAAGTCTCTCTAGCCATTGCCCAATCATAAGAAATGTTTTTAAAGTGGGACTCTGAATCATATGCAAAGTAAATACACACAGAGGTAGTTATACTCCAGAATTCCAAAGGTAGCAGGTGGAAGGCTGTGAGTATTAACTCTGAAAAATATCAGCTGTAAGAAAAAGAGTTTGTAACACACAGTGAATTCTGTATTTCTGTCTTGAGTGTGATCCAAATCTGTAAACATTAGCATACACTTTCCTAGAATGAGGCTTCTTTGAACTCATTGGCAGAAGTAGCTAATTTTTAAACATTATACCTTTTCACCTAAACAAGAGAAACAGGAAGCAATATGAACCCCAAATATATCTTTCTGTGTAGAAACTGCAAGACTCGAAGTATTACCAGGTTCTTCATTCTGTTTCCCTGATTCTTCAAATCATTCTCAACTGAATTGTATATGCTATTTAAAAGGTAAAGAACTGGGGGATTTGCCCTTGTTCACACAAGTTTCACAGTCTTGCTGGGAAACTGGAAAAATTCCAGAGTAAATGACAATGGAAAGAGGACTTGTTTAGAGGCTGTCATGGTATTGACCAGTACAAACCTCAGTTCAAGCAGTCTGGATCCTTGTGTATAGTGAGAAAGTCTAGGATCTTTCAAGAGACACAGCAAGTTTTAATAGGTTCACACAATAGTTTACTTGTACAAATTCATAGCTAAAATATAACTGTTCAGTCGTGTTTCAAGCTCCAGCCATATTTTTATCTATAAAATCAGTATCATTTCTTTGTTTCCCAGTATGTATTATAAGTGTATATAGTTTTACTATGATGGAGAGGAAGGGAAAGAGAGAATATGTGAAATTTTCCAACATGTGAAATTTTTCTACCACATCAGATGTAAATATTTAACATCTAGGCTGTGAAATGGATGATGGTTACAGTAGTGGGAATATGAGACAAGTAAAGTACTTTCATAGTTCAAAATAATATTATCTTTTGAGACAATAAGATTATAAGCCATTTTTAATGAAAATACAGCTACAGCATTTTCTAATTTTCTTTAGTGTATCAAGGATAGAGGAGGACTATTGGACATGTTGATGGAGGTAAGACAGAGAGATTCTTTGCATGTTCACTTTTAGAAAATCTAGGACAAGGTTTCTCATCAGGACCCCTCAGTAAAATGACTCCAAATCAATGTAAGAAGAATGTCGACAACATCAGGCATACCCATATGGCCAGATAGTAATTTTCATGTTTCTGAGCTTGAATCTGTGCTATAATACCTGTGTTCCACGGAGAGCCAGAGAACCTGCAGCAGGCACACTGGTTGGGACCATAGGTAATGTCATCAAAGCTGTGCAATAGAGACTCCGGAGTGATTACCTAAAAATTACCAAGCAGACAGAGGAAAAGGGAAGTTGAATCCACTGGGATGACAGGCAATTAAAAATAATGTTGCTACTGTCCAAATTATAGTCTTTTAGTAATAAAAACCCAAGATCATATTGAAATGAGATATAGTTCAGGGGATAGCATTCTGGATGGAGGTGGAGAGTATTCTTTGCCTCATCATGTTAGATTATTTAAACCACCTCCCCATACTGATGTGCTGTTTGAGATCAGCTGGTGGTAGAGATAAGTGAGAAATCCCATGTATGTGGTATGTCTGTATGAACTGGGTGAATTACTGGATCAAAACACACTGCAAAGCAAGCTTCCCAAATATAGTTGCTCTGTTCACTTCCTCACAGTTCATAATTATAAATATTATAATTATAGAAATCATCTAAGGCTGCTGCTTCTCTGTTGCTATGAATACAAAGTCAATTGGTGATGCAGAAACACATGCATCCTGCATAAAGATCACTTTTCAGAGACAGATGATTTTAATGAAGAAATATTATCCCCTTACATAAAGTGCAACCCGCACAGCTGCTTCTCTCCTGGGAATATTTGAATATGGCTGTGCAGACCAGAGTAACTTTTGTGTTTGGTTCAACAACATAAAGTCATTGTTCACACCCTGTCCAAGGTTTTCCATAAAGAGCATATAAAATATAGAGTTTGTTATAAAGCCCTCTGCATCTTGTTGAGGGCGGAAGGAAGATGGCCAGAAACTTTGCTGTGCCTCAGAATAGTCAGTCATCCCACAGGAAGGACATCCTCATGCTGTTCTTCTCCTCCTTCCGAACTGGAGAGTAACAGAACCCAAGATATCTGCTGGCCAAATTCTAAAGCACTTCTGAAGCGTGAAATAAGGACCTTTTAATATATCTGTCTCATTGCACAATGGAGAGATCTGAAAAAAAGCTGTCAAAGTCAACATTTTCTGAACAAAGAACAAATAAAATTCACAGGTTAGCTGAAATGATAGTAAGTTTATGAACCTTATTAAACAAAAATGTCTGAATCTCAGTAAAACCAATAAATGATGTGGCCATTTAGCTTGTACTAGCTCTGTCCCCCACTTTCACCTCCAGGAGAGCACTGAAAGATGGCTTTGGAACCATGGTATCCAAAGATCTGCAGCATGCCAGACTCAGGGTGGGAAGGGGCAGGCCTAAGGAAAATACATATTCTGAGAGAAAACGCAGTGTTCAACCTGAGTTTTGTTATCAGAGCCACTCAGCGTGATGTGATGCATCCCTAGGGCATTTGCCAATAATAATAATTAATGGAAAATTTTATTTATGAATCTGCCTGAGTCACACAGATAGAACAAACAAGACCAGAAAGGCTCTGAACACCTCAGGCATATTCATGGGGATGTGGGAAGCCCTAACACATGCTCTAGAGATATATGAGTAGACCATGATGTCAAAAGATCCATGTAAAAATTAAAGATTAAGGCAGAAATGCAAACTTCTCAGAGACCTCCAGGCAAGCTGCAAACTCACAGTTTCCCCCAGTAAATGTCAGGAAAATTATGGATAAAGATGCTTAAAGAAATCTCTAGCCCATTTACATGTCTATTTCAGATTACCACTGACTGCTAGAAGCAGTTCTATGTAACAGGAATCTTAAAAGTTCTTATTTATAAAATCAAACCTGAGCCAGGTATTGGGGTGAAGCTGGAAGATCAGAGAAGCAGAACAAGCCACAACTACCTCACCTGGACAACTTCTCAGCTGGTCTTGTTTCCTCAGACTGGAAGCCTCTCAGTCCTCATCCAGAATGAATCTCAGCTGAACTGCTGCTCCAAAGCCTGAAACCTTAACCAGCTAAAAGCTTAACCAGTCAAATGCTTAACCAGCCAAATGCTTCTAGTTTCTGGTCCTCACGCCTTATATACCTTTCTGTTTTCTACCACCACTCCCTGGGATTAAAGGCTCGCTTTCTGGGATTAAAGGTGTGAGTCACCATGCTTGGCTGTATCCTTGAACACATGGATTTCTGCCTCTGGAATGCTAGGATTAAAGGCATGTGCTACCACTGCATATCCTCTATGTTTAATATTGTGGCTATTCTGTCTCTGACCCCAGATAAGTTTATTAGCGTGCACAATATTTTGGGGAACACAATACCACCACAGTTCTACTTGAACCAAAGTGTTAAAATAAAATCTGTAGCGGATGTTGATCACATCAGCATTTAGTCTTCCTCAGTACCCCCACCTCCAAGTGTCAGGGTCTTGAGCATCACCAGATGCCATGCCTCCTTCACATATGTTCTTTGCTCATCATCTGCCTTAGACCAAAGCATTTCATGCATTCTACTTTCAAAAAAAGACTCACTTCAGAACAATGATGTGGAAACATCCCGAGGTGTTTCTCAACTGTGATGCTAGCATTTTGGAGTGCATGGTTCTGTTCTGACCTTGTGCATTGCAGTTGGTTTGGGAGCCTTTCTGTATTCTCTCCACTAAGTGCTAAAAAGTCCCTTGACTATGTAATAATCAAAAAGGTCTACAGACATTGATAATGGTCTTTGTGGAGAACAGAAAGTTCTTTTTTTCTACCAACTAAAACAATTTTAGTCAAATCCCTTCATGTTCACGAGGGAGATTTAGAATCAGTGATTTTTTAATTGGCTGTTCTTGGAATGAAATTTAAAGTAGATGTTAATTAAGAGAATGACATGAATTTTTATTTAGTTCTTGATATCACCCTGGATAAAAGCAGGAAAGTGTTGTTGGATCTTGAAAGAAGTACTTGAATTTCAATGTTTATATTATTTGTATAGAATAATTATCTATCATCACTCAGAATTTATCAGATGATTGCGTGTTACCCGGCTTTGTAGCTTTTGATGTAACAAATAATGCTGAAGCAAGTTTGAAAACAATATGCTACAAACTAGAAAAAGCTAATGCAGTATGTTTTGTAGGCTAAGCTCTCTACCTATTTTCTATACTGCTCATTAGAACTTGTCCATTTTTTTAAGTAGAAGAGAATATTTTCAACAAATTTATCACTAAGTTATCCAAGGAAAACCACTCTAAGACTATAGCTCAGGGATGACTTTCAGAGGATGGAACCAGAATTCTCTTACCTTCTGTTTGCACACTGGATCAAGTGAATAGATAGATTCATTTCATTTTCTGTTCTCATTACAGGTTTTGTCAGGAAAAATGAATTACCACGGAGTTTCATTATGTGATACATTTAGTGAATTACGGCAGTGAGCAAAAGATGGTTAACCTTCTCATAACTGTATATCCTGAGTGACGATCCTGCCCTTTCTTGGTGCCTCCAGAATCAAAATTTACCTCTTAATTGCTACATAAATTTCAAGATGATAATGCTTAAATTAAACTAATAGAATGGTAGAGAGTATCTCCCTGATAAAAAATGTCTCTATATAATAATCTAGCTTCCATCAAAAGTAAGATCCTGCCATACTTTACTCTCCAATAAATATAAAAATTACTTCAAAATCTCATAAAATAGCATTTGATAAAGTCAGGCACGTAAAAAAAAAAAAAAGTCAGGCATGTCTTACCCATGTAAAACATTTTCTTGGTTTCCAGCAAAGATAGTAGCTGTGATATAAAAGTCTGATTGTGAATTCCTTTCCTCATCCACTTGCTTACTGCTCTTGACTCTTCCAGAATTTTACCAAAACATTTGTTATGGTTATAAATACAATTATATATATATATATATATATATATATATATATATATATATATATATATATAGAGAGAGAGAGAGAGAGAGAGAGAGAGATTTCATAGACTCTTGGTGCCTTAAAAGGATGAAGTCAGGGGAAAGCGATTGTAAGATTTGTCACTTAAGCTCTGTTTTGGGGATAGAAATTGCAAGAAAGGTAAATGTTCAAGTTTATTCAGGATTTATACCATTGGCTAGATAGATACAGAAAGATAAAAGTCATAATATCACTTTTAATCAGCAAGACCTTGTTTCCATAACAAAATATTTTAGTGAGCAGTCTTATCTTTATATGTGGTGGTTTGAATAAGAATGCCCCCCCATAGGCTCATATATTTGAACGTTTGCTCATTAGGGAATGGTGCTACTTGACAGGGATTAGGAGCTGTGGCCTTGTTGGAAGAAGTGTGTCACTGGGCGTAGGCTTTGGGGTTTCAAATGCTCAAACCAGGCCCAGTGTCGCTCCCCCAGTTCCTGATGCCTACAGATCTGGATGAACTCTCAGCTCCTCTAGCAAGCACCATGTCGGTCTGCATGCTGCTAGGCTTTCTGCCATGCTCATAATGGACTAAAACTCTGAACCTGTAAACCAGCCCCAATTAAATGACTTCCTTTATAAGAGTGGCTGTGATCATGGTGTCTCTTCACAGCAATAGAACATTGACAAAGACAGTATGCTTGGTCTCAAAGATTTGGAAATATGTCTGATCCTCATAAATCAGGGAAAACTAAGTTTGTTTCAGTCTCCAGTGTCATTTGAATGCACGGTGACCACTAAGATGAAAGGAAACCTATTGAAAGAAATGTATGTAGAAACGTGTATTAACAAAAGAATGTGCAGAGTTTAATAAAAAGCTCCAATCAGCCCCTCATGAATCTCAGCTCATGGTCTTTGAGAAAGTTGGTAGTATTTTCCCTTTTTCTTTTGTCACAATTATACAATATCTTTAACTCTTAAGATATATCATATACACATTATAATAAAGGTTTTAGGCAAATAATTATCAGGATTTTGTATTTTTTCTTTTTTTAATATTTTCACATTTACTCTCTCTCTCTCTCTCTCTCTCTCTCTCTCTCTCTCTCTCTCACACACACACACACACACACACACACACACACACACACACACACTGTAATTCATTTATATTGACCCTCCCCATTTTCCTCTCTTACCCTTCCTTCACACCCATAGAATCTGTTTTCTTTCCCAACATGTCCTTCTCCTCTTTCCATGTTTTATTTTAATCTACCATCTTTAATGAGGGTTATCTGTATGAACAAAAATGAGAGTTATTTACTTTCCCAATGGCAACTAATGTGTGCCTCTACCCCTGAGACATATCACTCCCCTCCAGTAGCAACCATAAACTGCCTATGCTCTTCCACGGCCCAGTCTTTCCTGAGTTGCATTTTCAGAGAACCAGAGGGTGTTAGAAATCCCCTGCATAATTGTTGAACATGTACAGAAGTACTGTAACAGCTTCAGTAGTGAGGAAAGATTTGCAAGACAGCATCTTCAAATGTTCTGAAATTCTGCTACAGAACAAGAACTCAAATGATAATAACAGCCCAAAATATGAGGACAGAAACCAAAAGTATGACATTACAGGTGAAGCTTCTAGGTTTCATTTTTGTTTCATTTTTTTAAACATTCAAAGGTGAAAAATGTAAATATGAAAAACCATGAAACTTAGAGAAGAGAGATTTTTGTGTATTTATTCTAAATCATGAATTCAATTTCTGTGTTCAGACTGTCCACATTTACTACAGTGACCAGAACAGGATCAGACTTGTAAATGGCCAGGTTCACATGTACTTAAAGTGGTGTTAATTATTACAGCCCAATATCCATTCTTTAGTATGGGAGGACCGTCCCCACTTTTTCCCCAGGGTGCTCTTGAGTAGGGAGAAGTGAGAAATATTTAGATAGAAATATAGAGGGGAGAGACAGATTAGAAACAGAGGATAGCCTCGGGAGGGCCTGGATCAAGACTGACCAGCCCCTTCTGTCTCTTCTAAAGGGCTATTTATAGAAATGCCAAGGGGTGAAGCAAAAGACCTCCCCCTAGCACAGCCAAGTGCAGACCTTTCCAAACACTTGGTAACTACATACATGGTCAATCCATCCCCTTATGCAGTCCTGCTGTGTAAAGCAAGCTCAGATCTCACTAGGAAACCTTTGTGGGCTTCCACACTTTGGATGCTCTCAAAAGACATAGCAGAAAGATCTATTTTGATCTTTACTACAGTAAGAATGAAGGTACAGCTAGCTAACTTTGAGCAAACATGCACAAGCGTCACAAATTTATTTCAAGTTAATGCAAAACCCCTTACAAGAATCCTCAAGAATATTGCGTTTATTTTTCAAATTAATACCACTGTATTTTGTGTGTATGGGTATTGTATATGTCTGTGTTTACTGTGTATGTATGTGAGAGTATGCGTATATGTGTGAAAGTATGCATGTGCCAGTGCAGGCTGTAGGTAGATGATAGTATGTCTTCCTCAGTTGCTCTGCACTTTTTTTTTTCTTTTGAGAAAGGGTTTATCACAGACCCCGGCCCTCATTGATTAGACTATGCAGAACAGTAAACTCCCAGAATCTGCCTGTCTCTGCCTCCTCAGTAAAAGGATTATAGATTCAGGTCCTTTTGGTTAGCTTTTTATATGGATGCTTGAGCTCTGAACTCAGGAACACGACTTCTGAGACTCCCTACTACGTGGTTTTGTTTTGTTGTTTTTGTTTAGTGTTGTTTCTAAAACATTTGACCTCAAATTGTCTTATTAGATAGCACTCAGATCCTATAAAATCCAACAGATAAAATTAGGATTTTAAAGTATACTCCTGGCATAGTATCAAGATGAAATATCAGTTAATATTAGGAGGGATACCCCCTGTAAGGCAAAGGAAATCTCACAGAGGGAGAAGTATAAAGAGTGTACCAGTTGGAAGATAGCAGGAAGGGTTGTACCATGTCATGTTCTGGGCAATGCACAGGCACTGAAATCATGGACTCACAGCTGCAGCCAGCACCAGGCCCAAACAGGACTGCCTCTACAAGCAGGGAGTCATGGGTAGGGGAAGCACATGAAGCCGTACCCCTCATTGCTGACTACTGGCTACTAATAGATTCTGGGAAAGAAGGAGTCATTGTCTTTACTTGTGTGCACTATAGTAAGCTCACCAAACTCAAAGGGATAGTTCCAAAGACACAATCAAACAGACAACCCTTGCTAAACTCACTAGGTAAAAAAAAAAACACAACAAAAAGACAAATGTGGGAAAAGAATTTGTAGGGAAGCAGCAGGTTTGATGTGGATGAGGCTTAGAGTAATCAGAATACATTGTATATGCATGAAATCAGAGAACAAATGTACCCAACAAAACTCCAGTTCATACCAGTCTTTGTGATAACGAGAGAAAGAAGACTAAATAGTAAGCAAACCAACAATAAAAAAAATAATCTAGTGGTTTTCCAGAAGTAGAATAGAGAAACACACCTCAATTGTGGGACTCCTGAGTAGCAACAGTGTCATTCGAATAGAATTTTGATCAGTCTGAATGCAACTATGGACTCTATTTATCAATATAAGAGAAAGTTTGACTTAGTCATTGGTACTGCCAATTAGCTGTTGATACAGTCATTTGTTTTCCTTCATTCCTCTGCTGGAGTACAATGTGTGCAACACTATTATCATAGATGGTGTAGAGGTAAAAGAAGCTGTGACACCTGGTTCCCAACTTGTGAAAAACACACAGTAGTTAAGAGAGTGAGGAAAAAATGGTGACAGAACAAATCACCACAGCAAAATCCCACTGCGTTGCCATGACAATCTCTTCAGAGGTAAATGAGATCACTAGGTATCAGAGCAAGGAAGAAAGACTCAACGTGGACAGAAGAGACATGAAGTCATCTTGGAAAGTAAGCAGGTACCTAAACCTTGTCATCAAGGAGATGCTATTAGTTGATTTTCATGAAATTCTGTTAAAAATCAAGTGTGACATGAATTGCTAAACAGTCTTATTAATAAAAAACCTGGTGCCAGCTATTGGGGTAAATTCTGAAAGATCAGAGAGACAGAACAAGCCACAACCAACCTCGCCTCGCCAACTCCTCAGCTGATCCTGTTTCCTCAGATTGAATGCCGCTGAGTCCTCACCTGGAAGAGATCTCAGCTGAACTGCTAATAAAAGCTTCTAGTTCCTGGTCCTCATGCCTTATATACCTTTCTGCTTCCTGCCACCACTTCCTGGGATTAAAGGGGTGTGCCCTTCCCAAGCAAAGATATGAGATCTCAAGTGCTGGGATTAAAGGTGTGTTTCACCACACCTGGCTCTGATCTCAGTGTGGCCTTGAACTCATAGAGATCCACACAGATCACTGCCTCCTGAATGCTAGGATTAAAGGTGTGTGCTACCACTGCCTAACCTCTATGTCTGATTTAGTGGCTGTTCTGTTCTCTGACCCCAGATAAGTTTTATTAGGGTACACAATATATTGGGGGACACAATGTACCACCACAATCAAGGCACATGTTGGAGTTTTCTCTAAATGAGAATTTTCTCTATGTTTATACCTGCACTTTCAACTTCTAGAAGCATTGGAGATTTGTTAGAAAATGAAGATATAACTATTTTCACATTCTCAATGATCATCACCACAATTTTGAAATCAGTCTTCTAGAGATCTTTGCTAGTGATTCTCCTTGGCATGTCAAAGGAATTAGTGCATGAAGGCTGCTATTACAGTCATCAAAGACAGTCTGCACCAGCCTTACATCCAGACCAACCTTATCCCTTACAACACAGTCCATTAACTCTGCATAAACACATTCTAGCGATTGAGATAATGTGGGTAATGGTGAAAATGAGTGATGGATAGTCTTGCTCTAGGGCTGAATGATTCAAAATTGGTGGCATTTTGAACGTCCTAGCCAGATGTTACCTGATTGTTTTGATAGCAAATCAAACACAGAGGAGTGGAGAGGGAGAGCAGTCCAAGGAATTACCCTTGCCAAGTACCTTTCTTCTCTAAATGTCCCTTTGAGGCACGGAATGGATTCATCCCACATTACTCATCCTGCGGGGTTCATTCATGTGTGGTATGAGCCAGACACCACACACACACACACACACACACACACACACACACGAAAACAAACACACACACATACACACACACATTTTTTTTCTAAAAAGCAAAAAAAATTAATTAAGCAAAATGCTGTTTCCATCTCCATCCTTGTGATTTTCACTGAGCCTTGGTGGGAGTAAAACATAGCTTTGTTTTTTGTTTTGTTTTCACATTTATGGCTGAGCACTGGGCCCCCATATTTAGAGCACAGCACCTATTTAGAATATTTAAGGAATGGAAAAGAAATAAACTTAGAGCCTTAATCTAGAATGACTGGCTTTACAATCACGATCTGCTTTGACTTAAAGGAAATTCAGTTTGTGATGTATTATTGTTCTTTTATATGTTTTACATTCTTAGTATTATATTTGAGCTGTCAGTGTTTGTGTTTGGAGGAGTAGTTTACATTTTTTCAGCATAACTCCAGTTAGGTTTTATTATAAAAACTCATAATACAAGCCAACAGAGTTGTTAAAGATTGTCTCCTAACTATATGGTGGAACTATGGTGACAGAAAGACTCATTTTGACAAAAGTTGTTGGTTATGGATAGCTTTATAAAAGTAAAAAATTATGTTGTTAAAATGTGTCTTTTGTCAGGGATAACTCCTACTTATTGTAAGCTGCACCTAATTGGGGTAGTACTATGACTCACTTTCCCCCTTCATTTTATTTTATGTTCTACCTCTTCTTACTATATTCAGGGACTGACCCAGTTTTATCAGTTTTCGCCATAGTTTTTCTTCTGGGCTTTATTTTTTATTAGATAATTTTTCGCTCTTATGTTTGCAATTTCTTTTCTATGTATACACCTACTACTTTGGGGGTTTTGTTCCTTAAGACTAACTTCTTAAAATGAATATTTAACTAAATTTCTTTTTTAAAAAAGCTTTATTTCTCATATATGCAGAAAAAGATGGAGTTTTAAATTTCCCTCTAGGCTCATTTTTAACTATGTATGAGAAATCTTAAAACATATTTTTCTTTTTTTTTAAATCTTAAAGTATTTTCTGAATTCTGTTACAATTTCCTCTTCATTATTTGGCAATGTATTTGAAAAATTGTTATAATATGGGTACAAATTATTTCCCAGTTTGCATTTGCTTATAGTGACCTCCAGCTTAATTGCATGAATATAGGTTGATATAGAATTTGGACCATGCCAACATATGATCTATATTACTGTGTCAGGCATATTTAAAATGCATATTCTATAGTTATCAAATGCAATGTTCTACATACCAATTAGAACAATGCTTAAGTCTGTTTGTATTTTATTTATGTATTTGCTGTTTTACTTGGGAGTTGGTAAGAGTAGTATATATGACTCCTATTATGATTGTGGACTTATTGAGTTCACCTTGCTGGTGATGTCAGGTTGTAAAGCTACACTATTAAAATTATTCCTATTTGAAAAAAAAGATTATCCATATTTGAAGTGTATTTCTCTTATATCTGAAGTGTTCTTTGTGTTTTAGATTATCTATTCAATCATAATTTAAACATAACATTCTTTCCTTATTCACAGTTTTGCCTATTTCTCTTTCTTTTTTCTTTTAGATAGGGTTTTTCTACGTAGTCTTGGAACTTGCTGTGTAGACCAGGTTGGCTTTGAACTCAGAAGAGATTCACTTGCCTCTGTCTCCAAAACATTGGGATTAAAGATATGCATCACCACGCTTGGCTTCTGTCTAACTTCTTAATGTATTAATCATATTCTTGTCTCTCTTGTTCATTATCATGTGACTATTATAATATATTTAAATATCAGAATAAATTTTATTATGATATTTTCCTCTCTACCAAATTTTTATATATTTTTTTCTACTCAGAGAAAAGAAAAACATCACCATTCTGGTGCAACTTTAATGCAGCTTTCATAGTTAAAACCATTTGAATCTGGATTCAGCACTTTTAAAAAATACATTTCTATTTTAAATACATTTTTTCATACAATATATTCTGAACACTGCTTCCCTTCCCCACACTCTTCCCAGAGCCTCCCCACGTGCCTACCTAGCTTACTTCATGCCCTTTCTTTCTCTTTCACTTTAGGCAGCAAAAGAGCAAACAAAACAAGCAATAAACCTCCAAACAAGTCTGAATTTAAACAAACAGACAAACCAAAACACAGGAAACACACACACACATTCGAGTACATGCACATACACAATAAAAACACAACATTAGAAACCTTAATACACAACCAAAAGACCAATAAGAGAGGAAACGCCCAAACAAAGCAATATGAGACAAAACGTCTACAAATACACCATTAAGTTCATTTTGTGTTGGCATTTGTAAAATACAGATTAATTCTCAGTCTTCCCTATGGTGAGGATTTTCAGTGTCTCAACACACAGAATACGGGTTTGCCCAGGCCCATTTCTAGGAGTCCCAAAACTTTTATATTTGTCTCACTATCTTTTAGATGGCAAGATAATTTCTTTTCACCTTCAAAAACTCTTCCCCGTGTTTTCAGAGTCAGGATATAATATACCCACAGACAGAGGAAAGAAGTATTGAATTTTAGGCTAATATCTCTGTATTTTCATATTTCCAGTTCTTTAATTTTTTAATATTTCTGTAGCACTCTGATGCTCTTAAGCCCATGATTGTGGTTTTTATTTACCTGTGTATATGTTTGCATTTAACAAACACATATTTTATTACACAAATATATATACAATACAATTTCTCCTAAAGTTCTTGTGCCATTTTCATTTCATTTCATTATTAGATATAACATAGCAATTGTCATATTATCAAACTTCAGCGTGTTCCTTTTTATTTATTCTACCCTAAAATAAATTATCCTTTCTACTCATAAAAAAAAACCCATGGCCAAATTTCAGCAATATATATATATATATATATATATATATATATATATATCACAGAGTTTGTACAAATATTAAAATTTTACACAATACAAAAAGGTAAATACAGTAGACATTTCTGGGAAGAGAAGAATGTTATGTGCTAGAATGCTCCAGCCTTTGCTTTATGTGGCTCCTCCTCTTGAGTTTAATTAGTGATGAGCTTGATATGATTCCCCAATGATGTCACAGTACTTAAGAGACCTCATTGTGTTGGGCCCAATCTAATTCATAAGCACTAATGGCATTTCCCTATTAGTGTTGGAAGAAGGAAGAGACATTAGCAGGACCAGAAGTATTGCTATTCTTGAGATGGAAGTGTCTTATCAGAGGGCATGTGGACTAATTTCTGAATCTGAGAATTGCCCTTCATTAATGACTACCAAAATAGGGGCCTCAGATCTACAAGCATAACAGTCAAAACCTGAAAACCAACTAAAAGAAATTAAAAAGAACTTCTCTCTAGGGATGTCTAGCTCATTTAGCACCTTGATTTTAGCCTTACTGAGACTGCCCAGACTTTGATTTATATAATGGAGCACACATAGTTGTTTGTTTTCTTAAGGCTCTCGATTAGTAGTTATTACACAACAAACAAGTGAGTACTCAATACAGGTTACATTCTTGTCATGTAAATGAGAGATGAGGGAATCATTACAGAGAGTACATTGTATGGACAAAGGGAAGTCATAGAAAGAAAACTGAAAATATGTAGATTCTGGCATTGCTTATTATCAGAGAGACTAACACCATTGTCTCTTTAGTTCTTGGTCATTTCTTCTGCAATGTACCCTTTATTCTCAATACCACGCACAAACTACCCTGTGAATGTTATCGGTAACTTCTTTGTTGTCAAACTTGATAGACTGTCTTCATTTTAAATCTCATTCAACCCCTTTTCCTTGTTCATAAAGGTTTGGTTCACTACTGTCTGTATTCTATAATCTCTTTTCACCTTGACCTTTAGTTCCAACTGCCTATGGGGTTTCATTTTCCTCTCTTTTCTGTTTTCATTTTCAGACAGTCTTTGGGAAATTCCTTTCATTCTTTTTCCAATTGTGTCTGATATACTAATGACTACTGAATCTATAGCACCATAAAATTTATTGACTAACAATCCTGTATTTTCTAGCTTCCCAAATTTGATGTTTATCATGCTATTAAAACTTAAGGCATTTACATTTTAACTTATCTGATCCCAAATACTCTAGTGTTTATTTTTTATAATAAATGTTCCCCAAACCTTATTATCACCTTGATTCTTTGAGTGTCCACACATGCAACTAATAACTGCATTTGTACTGGAGGCCTCTAATGCATTTGACACTGTATTAATTGTCACTTAGATTTTCTCTCCTTAATATTCCTTAAATGATACTTGTTCTTCTGTCTCTAACACTTAATATGTGTTGGGCTTCCTGCAAGGAAGAGCCTGTTTTGTGACTATCTTTGGAGTTGTTGCTACAAATCTCAACAATTTTCCAATATTCTAGTCTCAGTTATATGCCTTCAAAGTTCTACAGAAGTAGGTCACAATAACTTTTGTAAAATTAGAAAGCCCTGAGCTTGCTGGCTTCATTCCAATGTCACTGAAGCCAATACAATGATAAATGAGAGGAATTTTCTTTGAATCTATATATACTCTTAATTCAGCTCTCCTTGGTTGTGGCTTTATATTTCTGGGTTCTGACCATTGAGTTTCCTAATAGGTAGTCACGCCCATGCCCTACATACAATCTCAGCCAGTGTATCAAAGAGTTTCATAAAACTTTACCCCATAGCCTCCAAATTATTATCCTTATATTAATATCACAACATTTTCTTTTGATATTTCATTAGTGGGGAAATAGAAGAGGCCACACGAGAGCTGAATCTAGCATTGGATTTTGGAAAAACTGAAGTAACAGATTTTAATGCTTGTGGTTGTGATGTTTTGATTGTCAGTTTGAATTTGCTTAATCACAGAAACAAGGAAAGTAAAGTGAACCATGGGAGAGGGAGAAACTCTAAACAGGAGGATAGCAGGACATAGGTGTTATGAAGGGAAGTGAGAAAACTGGAGGGACAAGACACAGGGAGAGGGGAAGAGGGGATAAATAAAACTAAGATTGTTTGAAAGAGCCATAGAAAAACATTAGTTTACTTAAAACACACACACACATACACACACATGCACACACACATGCAAGCATGCATGTGCACACACACTGTTTTTGTTGATATGTGTATGTATCGTTTGAAAGAAGTTATATCACTTATGTTGATAATGCTTCCCTGAGAACCAGAGAGTATTTACATA
The DNA here is from genome assembly GCF_007827085.1 of Peromyscus californicus insignis. Lineage (NCBI taxonomy): Eukaryota > Metazoa > Chordata > Mammalia > Rodentia > Cricetidae > Peromyscus > Peromyscus californicus. The sequence continues at coordinate 20,714,198 of NW_026294469.1, read as the reverse complement.
CCAGTGCCAGGCATGGAAAACCTTCCTACATTTTTTTTCTTTTTCCCAACGTAATATTTTTATTAATTATTTGGGGATTTCTTACAATGTACCTCAATCACACTCACTTCTCATTCCTCCCAGGTCAACCCTCCCACCCTTGTGCCCCTCCCACACAAAACAAAACAAAACCCCACTGAGTCCAATTTGTATTGCCCATGGTCAAACTGCCAGAAGCCAGCCCCTTAAAGAAAACCTGAATTCAGCAAAGCCTGGTACGATTAGTTGAGGCAGGACCAAGGCCCTCCCCCATGTATCAAGGCTGAGCAAGGTGTCCCACCTAGGTAATAGGCTCCAACAAGTCAGCTCATGCATCAGGGATAGATCTGGATCCCACTGCCAGGGGTCAGGGAGGAAGGGAGTTGGGGGAGATAGGGGAAGGTGGGGGACTTTGGGGGGTGGGGAGTGGAAGGGTGGGAGGAGGGATGAGAGGGAGGAATCTGTGGTTGGTATGCAAAATTAATAAAAAAAATCTTGGATAAAAAGTAAAAAAAGAAAAGAAAAAAAAAGAAATTCAACAACAACAAAAATCTTTGATTAAAGTTTCAGGCCAGCCTGGGCTACAGAGTGAGCTCCTGGAAAGGCTCCAAAGCTACAAAGGGAAACCCTGTCTCAAAAAAACCCCAAAAACCAAAAAAAAAAAAAGTCTTAGATTACTACTGAAAAACAAAACAAAAAACTCAATAGCAACAAAAGAGAAAACCAAGTTCCACGCACCTCCCTGACTCCGGCACTGCAGTCAGAAGCCATCAGCTGGGAAGAGCTACACTTCAGCATCTTTATCACAGTTTCTAAGGACTCTTTTCGACAGCTTCCTGTCTAGACTTTTTTCTTTTGGTGGTAGTGGTGGTGGGGAGGATTGCCAGCCACAGAAGCCTTCAATGTCTCCTACAAGTTGTAAACTACAGGAGTTGAGGAGATTCCCCAAACATTCCCAAGGTTATAGGCATTGATTGCCTCACAGATCTTGAAGGTAAGACCTTTGTTGAAGATACCACATATTTTTGACATAGGACTTGGAGAAGTCAAGTTGGAACTGACTTGTAAGACTCTCTGAGGACTAGCTCTCATACTGTCTGAAGGTGCTATGCTAGCTTCCAAGGGAGAAAAACAGTCTACAATCCTACCCAGCTGTAAAGTTTATGGATCACAACAATGACCCGCATGGAAAGATGTCCGCAACAGCCTAACAATGACATTTCTATCTTGGGGATAGCCAACAATATAATTGGACTTAAGGCCTGCTCAATTGGAGGGAGGTTATGCCTGGTACTTTAAAATCAGAAACAAGGAACTTTTTCCAGGACAAGATCTCTGATAGGTTATCTCATCCCAAATGCTCATCCTTAAACATATATACATATGAGTAATACTAAATGGGCTAAGAATGCTATGTTCATACATGCATAATTAAAAAGAACATGTCATGAATTTGAGAGAGAGAGTAGGGGGACATGAGGGGAACTGGAGTAGGGAACAGAGCCATGAAAAGGATATAAATTAGTACTTCTGTATGAAATTCTAAAAAAATAAATAAATTTAAATGAAAAATTCATCTAGGAGGCACAGAAGGAGATCGACCCTCAAAATGACTATACCTTCCAAAGGGAAATCCAGATAGAAAATAGCCAAGAAAAAACAATGTATGTTTGCCTTCGTTTCTTCCTTCTGAGTCAGCATATCTATTGCTGTTGTTACCATACATCAGAGACATCAGAGAGAGACATCAGACTCCAGCTGCTCTAGCCTTTCAATACAGACTGAATACTAGTAGCTCTTAGGAGTATTCCAGGCTTCCAAGCTGAGACTGTTGAGTTGTAGACTGACAAGCTACCAGGTTCTCTTCCTCTCCAGCAGTCAAATGGCCATTGTTGAACTGTATACCCTCTAGTAATAAGCCAATCTAATATTTAGATAATTAGGTTTCTCTATTTGTTCTGCTCCTCTGAAAGAATCTTACCTAATATAGTGGGTGTCGGGTATGTGCTCACTATTAAACAAAGTCTTCATGAGTTTGTGTTTCAATTTCATTGTTGTTCTTTTGTTATTGCTCCTTACCAGGCAGGTCTTGTTTCTTTAATGTGGATATCCATAATACTGTATTCCCAATTATAGCATTCTTCATATTCTGTGAAGCTGATTTTCATCAGACTGTTCTGAACTCTGGTCATAGCTTTTTCTACTCATACTTAACAGCATTTACCATTGTATCCCCAACTCTATTAATAATACATAGTGCTTGATAGGTATTAGGTAAATATGTTGACTTTATTTTTTTCCAACACAAACATTGATAATAGCAACATTAGTGGATTAGAAATCAGTGAGGAGGCTGGAGAGATAGCTCAGTTAATAAACGGCACGTCTTGTCCACAAAAATGATTAATACTCATGAATGACAATGTATTCATTCCTTCCCCAAGTTCATATAAAGCAAAAGCAAGTGTAGCTCTCTTGATTCCTCTTGTTCCGTGTAGTTACTGTGTACCAACTATGTATCCATTAACTTATTTCTGGACTGACTGGCTAAATGATTCTATAATGAATATATAAGTAAATTAATCATCTTATACAGAGAATACACCTACATATGTATTAACAACAGCTAAAGGATGGTTTGTAGTATAACAGCTATTTTAAATCAGTAATTAATAATCCTTTTGCTTTGTGTGGTATTCTGCATGCACTCTTGCTTTTATGGTGCCATCCTCTGTGGTGACATTGCCAAAAGCCTCTTGCAAGTATGATGGTAACATCGTTTCCTTGGAAAAATCAAACTTTAGCGGAATAAACCTTTTTTTTTTTTTTTTTTTTTCAATTCTCATAAAAATTTATTACTGGATTTAAAGACACATATTAACATCAACTTATTAATAGTAGACAATTTCAATACCCCATTTTCTCTAGTAGACAGGTCATTTGGACAAAATATGAACAGAAAAAGATAAGGATTAAATGACATTGTACATAAAACCCACTTAATAGATATCTACAGAATATCTACACAAATGCCTAATGTTCTACTGAGCAGCACATGGAAGCTTCTCTAAAATAGAGTACATGCTGGGATACAAAACTCTTGGGGATAAAAATAACTCATTATTTAAGGATGAATGTATCAAAGAAGAAACAAAATTTATATTTAAAAACACTTTGGATTTCTGTATGGACTTCAAGCATGTTCCATCCTTAATATTTCCCTAGATCCCTCAAAATGTGTAAATCTGTTTAACAATGCACAGGCAATCCAAGCACCCAGGATATGTACATTTTTCCTTTCAAAATACAAATATTCCAAATTTCTACTAAGGATGAAATCTTACAGTATAAAATTTAATTTAAAAAAGCTCACAGATTTAAAATTAATTAGGCCTTTCTAGAAAGATCCAGTAACTATTCCAGAATTTTCTGTGACGTAAATGTGAGGTAAAATGAATTCCGGAACAACAGGATGTTTTGGCTTTCTAATAACTTCTTTTTTTTTTTTTTTTTTTTTTTTTTTTTTTTTTAATTTATTTTAATTTATTTTGCAATACAATTCAGTTCTACATATTGGTCACGGATTCCCTTGTTCTCCCCCCTCCCGTCCCCCTCACCTTCCCCCCAACGCCCCCCCCCCATTTGTTAAGATGAAGCCATATATACACAGCCAAGAATGGACAGCTGAATTAAAAAATCAACAACAATTTCCAGAATTTAAAATCCTGAATCATGACATGACACTAGTGGAATTCAGGTGTTTCTGGTACATGGACTGCTCTCACCCAATGTGAGGTTGAACTGTCGACCTTGTGTACATCCTACTTCACAAATGAGTCTGTCAGATATGCTAAGCCTATAGGCTGAAGATGATGCCCCAACACTGTGGAGAAACCTCAGGTGACTGTCCAGGCAGCTGGCTGTTTCTGTCAACTCACAAATTTTTTGGAAGTTGCTTGCATGCACTTTCTGTTTTTATTTTTGTTAGCTAATATTATTTCCTTCTTGGGTCTCTGAGGGAGTTGAAGATTAGTTAGTTATAGTTGAAGGTTAGTTAGTTATAGTTGAAGATTAATTAGGATAGAAAGTGAATTAGATACATTTTGGACTTAACAAAATAGGATAGATAATGAAATTATTTTCTCTGAATTTGTCAAATACAAATGGACTAGACATTGTTTAGACATTTATTACTTGTATATATTGTATATAGTCATTGTACTTTTGTATATAGTTTTTCTTTTGTTAGTTATAACCTTTTTCTTTTTTTTCCTTTTTATTAAAATAGAAAAGGGGAAAAAAAAAAAAAAAAAAAAAAAGGAATAAACCTTTTTATGAAGTACTAAATCTCAATTGTCGCACCAGAGCGACAGAAAACCATAATGTAAAGGTTGCATCAGACATCTTATGGTCATTTCTTCTAAGAAAGATGATGCTGTTAACCTAAAAATGGAGAAAGAATGACTTAAGTGTTTCAAAAACAGCTCCATAAATGTGTAATTAGGTCAACGTCACAAATAACACCATATATACTGTGTATATCAAGGGGAGCTGTAATCTCTGGGAAGAAACCATGTAAATACCATCCTTATCTACAACTACGTAATCAACTGATATCAATATTTGCACAGATGCTCCTATTGAAAATCCTGTGGAATCTTGATGTTCAGCTCTCTCACCTGGTGTCTTTCAGTGACATGCATATGTTAATGGTTTGTGTTACCAGAACTTTTTCATTTATTTATTTATTTATTTATTTATTTATTTATTCATTTATTTATTTTTCTATTATCAGCTTGATACAGTATAAATTCTTATCCTAATAGTGAAATGTTTCATTGAGGCTTGCCCAGTAATTGAGTAAAACCAAAACTTATTATAAGCCACAGTCATCCTAGGGTCCCCCCTGCTGTATAGCCTTCTTGGTTCTGTGAGTTGCAGTCTGATTGTTCTTTGCTTTATATCTAGTATCCACTTATGAGTGAGTATATACCATGTTTGTCCTTCTGGGTTTGGGTTATCTCACTCAGAATGATATTTTCTAGTTCCATCCATTGCCTGCAAATTTCATGTTGTCATTGTTATCAGAACTTTTTCTATTTTTATGATTCCTTGATCCCTCCTAACCTTAAAACAAACACTGGACATTCCTCAAGCACTATTATGTCCACTAGATTATTTCTTGAATGGTTTGTTGGAAATTTGTTTTTATCTTACTGAAAATGATCAAGATGGGATTTTCATCAAACTATAATATATTTCTTTTTAAAATTAATACCTAAAAGGATATCTCAGGTAAGCCAGTGTCCTCAGAAACTGTCTCTGCCTATGATGTTTGATAAACATAAATAAATATGTTTACGTCATGCCTTCTATAGTGCACACACATGTAAATTAATCATTTTATACACAGAAATACGTGGATACATTTATTCTTAACAATAAAATTACAGTTGGAGTAAATCAGTTATTATTTTACATCAGTCATTTGTACTGCAAATTTCTGTTTCTGATGAGATAGTTGGTATATTTTTGATACAGGATGGCAATCATTGGTAATGGAAGGCCAAAGCCTATTTTATTTGCAAGACAGTTTGATAAGGCCCTGTGTTCTTTCCACCACATGGAAATAAAGTTAAGTTATGAGTGACCTATATTAACAGATCATTAAATAAAAATAAAATTAACAAATGGCAATCCCATTTGCATCACAGCAGAAGGTGGACCTGGCTAAGATCCTGCAGGAATAATTTGCCTGGAGCAATGTCATGAACAAGCAGCATCCATGTGACAGACCCCAGCAAAGATGTGCAAATGCCTGAGAGTTGCCTGAACAACGGGAATAAATATAGAAATATGATTTAGTGGAAATAAATATGAAGTGTTAAAATTATGTCAAAAGCAATCCACCAGATGAATAGAGTATACAGGATATTTTGTCCTGGATAGCATGAGAGTTGTAGGAAAGCTATGGATGGCCGAGAGAGAGAAAGGATTCAGTGTGACATCTGAAGAAATAAACTGCTTCAAAGCATGAGAAAATTGGGACTAGATTAAGACAAAGAAGTCATTCTTTCACAAAATAACATCCCTATTTCATAATATTCAAAACAAGAGTTAGCCAGGTGGCAGCGGTGGTACATGTTTTTAATTCCAGCACTCGGGAGGCAGAGCCAGGTGGATCTCTGTGAGTTCAAGGCCAGCCTGGTCTACAGATCGAGATCCAGGACAGGCACCAAAACTACACAAAGAAACCCTGTCTCAAAAAAACCAAAACACAAACAAACAAAAAATTAAGAACCACAATTAGGACAAACAGAAACAGAATGGCTAAACAGAATATTCATCACTTCTGCCATTAGCATACTTTGGCTATTAAAGCAGAACTGTGGAAACACATAAAGATGGTCAGATCCTGAAGGAAGCTGAGGATATAGAAACTGAAATCCTGAAGTTAGCTGTCTCAAAGTTGACTATAATTTCAGTACCCTGGGGCAAAAGATGAAAACTACCATAAGCAGTTTATTTTCTTTTGTAGATGAAAGAAACAATTACATTTTACAAAAGGAACCATAAACCCCTTCATAGAAAAATATTTTTTAAGCCAATCAACTGTCTCACCCATTCGGAGGGCCTGATCCAGTGGGGACCCCTCAGCCATTGGTTCATAGTTCATGTGTTTCCATTCATTTGGCTATTTGTCCCTGTGCTTTATCCAACCTTGGTCTCAACAATTCTCGCTCATATAAACCCTCCTCATCTTGCTAATTGGACTCCCAGAGATCCACCCGGGGCCTAGTCATGGATCTCTGCATCCAGATCCCTCAGTAGTTGGATGAGGTTTCTAGCACAACAATTAGGGTGTTTGGCCATCCCATCACCAGAGTAGGTCAGATCGGGCTGTCTCTCGACCATTGCTAGCAGTCTGTTGTGTGGGTATCTTTGTGGATTTCTGTGGGCCTCTCTAGCACTTTGCTTCTTCCTATTCTCATGTGGTCTTCATTTACCATGGTCTCCTATTCCTTGATCTGTTTGGGAGGCATCCAGGCAGTGGGACCAGATCTTGTGCTCATTGCATGAGTTGGCTGTTTGAAACCTGGGGCCTATGCAGGATTGTTTGGCTCGGCCTGGGAGGAGGGGACTAGACCTACCTGGACTGAGTCTACCAGGTTGACCTCAGTCTGTGGGGAAGGCTTTGCCCTGGAGGAGATGGGAATGGGGGGGGGGGTTGGGGGGAAGGTGAGGGGGACGGGATGGGGGAGAACAAGGGAATCCGTGGCTGATATGTAGAACTGAATTGTATTGCAAAATAAATTAAAAAAAAAAAAGAAAAATATTTTTTTAAAAAATAAGATTTCCTGATTATGCGACTTAAAAATTGCACATTCCCCTAAAGAAGCTTCAAAATTCATTTGACTTTGCATTTATAAATGAGAACTTGTGATAGGGTCAACTGGAGGCTATTTCCCATAAACCTACAGTGAAAAAGGGATGGGAGAGAAAGGAACATATAACATGCATGAGCTTGTCTAACATGATATGATATCCTGATGTGACTATGCATATTACTATATAAGATATCCTGATACGACTATGCATATTACCTGGAATTTTCTAATGTATTTGCTGTTTTGTTTTGTATTCCTTTCGTTCTGGGTATTGAACTCAGAACCTTGTGCATGTCAGGCAGCTGCTCCACCACTGAACTCCACTCCAGCAAATGGTTACTTGAAGTGTTTTAATGAGTTTTTCATGAGAGTGCTTACTGAAACACGGATTGATATCCTTAATTTACTCCTGTGTCCTACCTAATCTCTCACACCATCTCTGTCCTCACACCAGTGTTTGTTCAGAGAAAGAGTCATCTAGGACTGATGGCATTTTGTCAGAGACCCAAAGGCAAGCAGATTGATGGCATGGCTTTATAGCAGAGCATGAGAAGGCTTCAGCTGTGCTTCCTTGAAAGCTGTTAGCATAAGGAGACATACAGGTAATTGGGCTAACCTACAGCTGCCCTACATGACTAAGGAGTAGTATACTGTGTCTGTTTCAGATTGGTCCTAAGTTGGAAGCACAGATAGAATTATTAATTATTAATTAATTCAGCACTGTTTGTTTTGGGCTGATAATTATTGTCTTTGTGGATTGTTATTGGAGCTAGAAACTGGACTTCTTATGAATCTGATTTTAGCAGACCAGCTCGCTAAAGTATTATTGTAGATAAGCATCTTGTTTCCAGGTAAGGTTTCTTAAGGTATGAATTAGTTATATCTTCGTGTGTGGTCTGGCTGCTGCCTGTTTGTACATTCAATTCTTTGCCCCAGATATTGTGTGTTCTCAAGAGTATCTCCAACACTATTAATTGATAAATGATAGATGCTATGCAACTAATGCTATAATGACTTGATCCCTTAGCCTCCTAAGGGAACTTCCATTTTGTAAGACCAATAAAAATCCAGTGCTTTATAAGCTGATGTGAAGGTTTACTTCAGAATGTGGACTTTTCTTAAGGAAATTTTTAGGTTAATCAGGTTCTCCAGTTACACTATGATACTTCCATCTGCACTTACTATTAATTGCATCCAACATGAGCTTTTCCAGTTGGAGGAAATAATGTAGATAAGTGAAACAGAAGTAACTTGCAAGCCGTGCCCTACCTCTCATTCAGGCAAAATCCTACAGAGCATTCACTGGCTTTGTCTTTTTTCACTCCCTGTTGTCTTTCTAATGCTTATTGATTCTGTTTCCTTTATCACTTTTCATTGATTGCTGGGTCTCCATAGTCAGGCATTAATGGTATTGATCCTGAAGGAATAACCCTCTAATGGGGGTCAGCTGCAGTAAGACATGAGCTTGGCCCTCTTTTGACTTTTGTTAATTTGGTTTATTTGTATTTTGATCATTTTCCAGCATGTAAGAAGAAATTGGTTTGGGACGAGGGAAGATTTCTAATGTTTTCGAGTTGAGATTCTGTTTGTCGTTTTAGACTCTCACTTGCCCTAGCTCCAGGACTCATCTGTTTTGAGCCTGTTTTTATGGGATGTTACTCCCAAGGTGCTGCACACGAGTGCTGGTTAGCTCTTTGTTAAGTGAGAGGACTGTGTGCTTGCCAGTTACAATACCACATGCTATCATTCTTAATGCCCATTTTTTCTGTTATAAATAACAGCTAATATGGGCTCTAGAGTGCTTTCTCAGAACTCTTGCGTTCTAAGGTACTGAAATAAACTGATAGGTTTTAACTTTTGAATTCTGACTATTTTAAATGATATTGTAAACTTAGAAAGGTGAACTTTCATATGGTAAAACCAAAGCAGCATGAAGAAAGGGGTCCTTAATCTGTCACAAAGCTCTTTTGAGGTTTTGCACTGCCACCGAGAACCTGTGTGAACCTGAGCAAATTAATCAAACTCACTGTGTTTCAGTTTTCTCCTCTATAAACATAATCCTAGTTCCAGTGATGATCAGAGGTGGTATGGTATAACACATTTCCTAGTGTGTTCGCATCAACATTAACATTAAAAATAATAGAAAAGAGGAACTTCCACAAACTGATTTTAAAACTTCAGCAGGGTGTTAGCCATCATGTTGATGAACACAAAAATGATATTACAGAATACATTTGGGGGGGGGAATGTTTCAAAAGAGAAGCAATTGAAGGACTGATTCTGAGAACCTAATTATTATTGTCCTATGAAATCATAGAAAAAAGACAAGGATGTAGTGCATGAACCTACTCACTGGGAAGATTCCAATCTGCTTGAAGAAATAAAAGGCAATACTATGGAATGATAATCCAGGATTGCGCTTGGTAGTATCACCCAGGTCTCTCAGCACCTCAGATAACAAGTTACTAGTCAACATCAAGCTTTGGAGATGCCAGATTATCTAAGCCCCCTCTATTCATAGCACCCCCAAACACACACACACACACACACACACACACACACACACACACACACACACACACACACACACACACACAGAGAGAGAGAGAGAGAGAGAGAGAGAGAGAGAGAGAGAGAGAGAGAGAGAGAGAGAGAGAACGAGAATTGCTACAGTATTCTCTCTGTAAACTACTTAGGAGCACATTGCATTCAGTTTCTTATTTAATGGTTATAAACTAGATGACTCTAATGGTGACAAGGGTAGCCAGGGTCCTTATCATCAGGTTTCATTAATTACTATGCAAATCACACAGCATCTGACAAATTATTGAGGGTTCAAATTCACGATTTCCTTTGGTGGGGTGGGAGCAACAAGAGTGATACATCAGCTCAGACCATTCTGACAATCAAAGCAAGATGTCTACTACCAGCACATTGTAAACAGCAAAATTGGTTCCATTCCATCTTTCTCCGTTATCACCATTTACTACTTCTTAGGAGACACTTGTCCTCATCTGTATCACTATTGGGAAGGGGTAGTTTTTCCCAAAAGAAATATCTTCAATTAATATTTAGAAACAAAACTCTGATGAAAGTAGACTTTGCTTATACATCTTATGTCACTTTTCCTGCTGATTCTGCTCTCTCTTCTTCTTTAGTCAGGACTCCTACACTGCCTTCTGGTGCCCTGACTGTTTCACGGGTTCTGGATCCTAAGGCAGGGTGGAGGATTTTCAGTTATAATCTACCTCCACTGTGTGGTTTCTATCAGTCTCTAACAATGGTAATGCACATCTAAAACATGGTTTGTGTGTCATAGCATTCATGGGATACCAGCTCAGCTGAAACCTCAGAGATAAAGGAGAGCAAGTGTGTTCTCAAGAGATATAAATATCTTATAGAGAGACAGGTTTCCTAATTTCCTTTTGTTTGGTTTACTTTATGTTTCCTAAACTCCCGTGATTCTTACTGTCTAATTTCGTTTCTGCCTTAAATTTTGAAATACAGATAAGAAATAAGTAACATTTTAAGTAAAAAGTAAGGGACCTAAAAGGGACACTTAAAGAGTACCTAGTTTTCCACCATATCATAAAGTAGAAAAATGAATTCCTAAGAAGTGTGACATGATTTGCATTCATTTGCTATAAATTAGTGCATTATTATCAATAATGAGAAAATGGCTTCATTTTTGCCCAAATACTAATTTATATATTTTATTTAAACAAAGTCATCTTGAGTAAAAAACATGAATTATGTCTGGGTGGTATGCATTAATTTAAAGTTTCTTTTTATTACATTCTATTTATTTTGTGTGTGTATGTGTGTGTGTGTGTGTGTAGAAATCAAAGTACAATTTTGGGGTATAGGCTCTCTCCTTCCACTACGTGGGTGCCAGAGATCAAACTTGCCATCAATTTTGGCTGCAAGCACTTTTTTTTATCAGCCATATTCCTGGCCCTAAAGTTCCGTTTTCATTTGCGTTCACTCTGGAAGGTATATAATCTTCATAGTTTATAAAGTTAGACCTGCCTTTTCCATGAATTAATTCTTTCATGTGGAATACTGATCTTTATTATGCATGGATGCTATTCTTACTTTATGTGTTTCTTCAAAAATCTGTATATATTTCTTTATTATACATGGATTTGGGGTAGAAAATATTAATGAAGGAGGATGAATGAAAATTTTAGACATTTAGAATACTAAATGACTACAGTGTACTAATGTAGGCATTGAAAATCTGTCTTTAGAAGTGCACTGAGTGTGGTCAACCTAAGGGATGGATTTGCAAGCACATTTGACTTGGAATTCATAGTCAGAGAGAGTAAAAGTGAAAGTTTCTTTAGCATAATTCTTAGAGCAGACTGACCTTAGTACTGTGTGCACTGGTAGAGCGAGGATGATCTGAGGACTCCAGCTTCACCAGTTCATGCAGCAAAATTCAACATTTTGTTTTGTGCTTTGCTAGCTTAACAATAGTGTCTATTATAGGGCTAATTTATGTCAAGCATGTCAAGAACATTCTAAATAGTTGAGTGAACTCAATCAAGGTAGCCTGGAGAGTGACACTTTTGTGGAGGCCCTCAAAGGTTTCCTAGTGAGATCTGAGCTTGCTTTACCCAGCAGGGCTGCATTAGAGGATTGCTTGACCATGTGTGTGGTTACCAGGTGATTGGAAAGGGCCTGCACTTGGCTGTGCTAGGGGGAGGTCTTTAGCTCCACCCCTTGGCATTCCTATAAAAGGCCCTTTAGAAAGGCTAGAAGGGACTGGTAGATAATGTAGATGGAGAAATAAAGCTGCAAGGGACTTATGGGCACTGTTCAAGTCTATATAATGTCTAAAATAGATGCAAATCTAGACTTTTCAACTCTTCATTCAGAAAAATTACTACTGTACTGTGAATAAACCAAGCATGAAACTTTGACAAAATCATGAATGATAGTCTGTGCATCATTGGCTTTTCTTGATAACCGAGTTTGCTTTTTCATACATTCCTAATCCCTGAGAAAGAGCAAAGTATGGTATGGCAATGACTACCGAATAATCGGTCCACCTGCATCAGATGAAGAGAATGTTGAAAATTTATACTACCTAGCCTTCAATAAGAACAATGTGGTCTCTCCCCTCTTCTTTTCTTAGAGCATGCTTATATTAAAAAAGAAAAAATTGGATGTGTGCCCTTATATTTCTTCTTTTCAGTATTTACCAAGATTTTAGACACAGAGCTCACGTTCAATAGATTTGCCTGACTGAATTGAGTTGTACTGACTTACTTGGACCCAGTCAATCAATGAGAATACATTGAATATGTCTCACATTTACTTTAATTTGACACTGAGATAATAGGAACTTTGACTACAATGAATTGATATGAGCCAGTTTGTGACATTCAAACCGCATAATTTTAGATAATTTTTTTTGCTTATTTAAGTCACATAAAATACCATATGCATATAGAAGTTATATATACATAATCTATATCTAGCTATGAATATATTAAAGTAGCATGCATTGTTACTGACTGGGATTATTTTTTCTTTTAAAAGAACATTTGAACTTGTGGCCTTTTATAGCCCTGTTTATTTACTTATTTTTTTATAGCCCTATTTATTACAAGTGTTTTTATAAATCAAGATGTGACTTGGGAATTACATTTGGTGAAATCACTGAAGAAGGAGAATGTCTATTTTTACCATTTTGTGGGTAGGGTGGAGAAGGCTGTTGCTAGAGATTTCCTGCCTGGCCCACAGTCAGGACAAATCTCTCTCACCCGCCAGTCCCAAGCCGCTCAAACCCGATCAAATAAACACAGAGACTTATATTGGTTTCAAACTGTATGGCCGTGGCAGGCTTCTTGCTAATTGTTCTTATATCTTAAATTAATCCATTTCTATTAATCTATACCTTGCCACGTGGCTTGTGGCTTACCGGTACTTTACATCTTCCTTGTCCTGATGGCGGCTGGCAGTGTCTCTCTGACTCAGCCTTCCACTTCCCAGCTCTATTCTCCTCCTTGTCCCGCCTATACTTCCTGCCTGGCCACTGCCAATCAGTGATTTATTCATTGACCAATCAGCAACACATTTGACATATAGACCATCCCACATCAGAAGGCTGTGACAGAGTTTATTTCATTAAAATTCCAAGTTGATATTTACATTATTTTAAACCTGTTTGATGATGCTATGACATGGATAGAATTTGAATTTATTGTCACCAGTTTCCTGTACTGGAAACTTGCTCCTATGTGTGGTGGTGGTGGTGGTGGTGTGATACAATCTTTAAGAAGCCTAAAGTAAGATAAGTAGGTAAGGGAGACTTGGCTTAGGAATGGATCAGTGGAGCAGGGTGAATGAGAAAATGATTGAATTACTGCCAGCATAGGTGGTTACAAAAATCCACAAGTCTGGTCTTTGCCTAGCATCTAGCTTCTTGTCTCACTGTAGCAGGCTTTCTTTTTAAGGCCACCAACCAGCTCCCAAATCATGACACAGAGACCTTTTTATTAGTTAGCTTGGCCTAGCATAGGCTCATTATTGGCTAGCTCTTTTAACTTAAACTAACCTTTTTCTTTTTATCTACCTTTTGCCTCAGGATTTTTAACCTTTGTTTCTGTATGTCCTACTTTATGTCTGGGGGCTGGCATCTTCATCCCTTTTTCCTTCTCAATTGTTCTCTCTTCTCTTCTTCTCTACTTCCTGTTCTATTTATTCTCTCTGCCTGCTGCCTTGCCTATCCCTCTTTCATTAGCTATTGGCCCTTAAACTGTTTATTAGACCAGTCAAATACCTTAGGCAGGCAAGGCGAAACAGCAACACATTTTTCATAATTAAACAAATGCAGCAGAAACAAATGTAACACACCTTCACACAGTTAAAGTAATATTCCACAGCATAAACAAATGAAACGCATTTACATAGTTAAATATTCCACAACATCTCACCTTGTCATTCTTTATGGGCTTTGACTCTGGTCTGCTTACAAAGGTGTGTGGTCGCCAAACAGTGTTCATCAGAACTCAACAAGTGCTAGCACTATACTCTCGGATTTCTAAAACTGTGGCCTAAATAAGCCTCTCCTTTCTGTCGGTACTCAGTTTCAGGTATTCTATTATGGCAACAGAAACTGATCTAAGAACATTAGCTTATTTACACGTATGAACAATGGCTGTCTGCTGTGCCTTAGTGTCAGAATTGATCTTCATAGTTGGTTGAATGATTAAGGGCTGAATCTAATGGTGGGAATGCCTCACTGTCTCTTCCAGATGCCTCATCCTTTCTCTTTTTTCACTTTCAACGTTTCCTGTACATGTATTACTTGGATGATAGTGTAGCCCCAGATCTTCTCCTTTGAATCTACCTCTAACTCAGGAAATGAATGTTAAGCCAAGAACAGAAGATATAAACTTTAGATGTGAGCTTTCCTAATTGTGCTAAGGATCAGAAGAAAAACATGTGGGCTTAAGCTCATTCCTTTAAGTAAATGGTCTCAAGGCCAGGTAATCACCATGGGTGACAGCATTTCAGAAAACACATGAGGCAGGACAGAGCAGGAGCAGGCTAACCACTAAGATTACATTCCTGACAAGGATGCTTACATGAACCTGGGGATGGCAGGGGAGAGAGGATTGAGCCTCCTTGAGCATAATTTAATTTGTGGTTTCTCTATCTACAGTCTATGCTTGCAATAATAACTAGGAAAGTAGGACATGCTATTCACAGGGGTAGCCCTAGTTAAAGTTCTTTTTCCTGTTTCTAATTCTCTCTTCTTTCCTTGATGCATGCTCATTGTATTTTCTGCTCTTTAGGTTGGTCTTTTAGTATCTCCAGTGCATCCATCTATATGCCTCCCACCCCCAGCAGTTCCTGTATTCTTTCTGTTACAACTAACCCTCTGTAATAGGGCAAATAAGTCCCAGTTGTCAGTGGAGTTTAGTTAAAAAACAAGCAAGCAAGCAAACAAACAAACAAAACAGAACAACAACAAAAAACCTAAAGACAATAAGAATGGATATTATTAACTCAAAGGAAAAAAATCTTCGAAAAAGGAGAAACAAAGAATGAAAACTTCAGTCATTCATCAAGCCACTCTTTACCAGAAGCACTTTCTTGACTAGCTATCAGAACAGCTTTATTCGAAGGACAGTGTTTTAGCACTGAGATGATCCTCATCACTGATATTTAATTCATTTCATTTGAGAAGATATTCCAAGCTGTCTTAGTACATACCGTTAGGGATAAACTAGCAAGCATGCTTATTTACATAATCTGCTCGGTTTAAAATGATAATTAGTTACTTCCCGGCTAGAATATACAACTCAGCAGGCAAAAGTAATTTTAAAATCATTACTCTTCCACGTCATGGTCAGAAGGTCAGTACACTTGAATTTCATTAGGCAATATGGAAAAGCACTTTCAGTCCCTACCTCATTGTCCTGTGCCCTTATTTAGAAGACTAAATTAGAATACTATGGAAAGAAGCATCCATTTCTATCGATTACTTTCTGTAAGGATGTAAAATTAGTGACCTCCAATTTTAAGTAGAGAGTGCTTTTAAGTAGAGAGTGTGAGGAACTTGCATTCATGTAATCATCCTGTAAAGTGCCAAAGCAGGCAAGCATTTCCATCACTATGATCTCACTGATGATTGAAGTAGAGTTTGTTCACTGTCTTGCCTCAAATTCCTATAGAATCTCTATTTTTCACACTTAGGGCTGTTAGATGGAAGGACAAGGTCTCATTTGGGTTAGGGTTGTTTGGGCACCCTTGTTTCTGGCTCCATATATTGATCAAATTCCTACATTGTATATCATGTCTATAAGTTGGATTCACATACTTAATAGGTGCAAACTGGATCTTATTCCAACAAGTTTGCTTATGAAGTATGTAATTTCCCTGGGCCACACATGGACCCTCTGTCTAGAAAACATCTTCAACAACTTGGTGAAGCTAACACAGAAAGTGCTCATTGCTGTCCAAGGATGTCCATTAGTGAAAGAATTGTCATAAAGACTATCCTGTCATGGAAATATTCTTACATTGTTTTACCATTCATGATTCTGTGTATCTTAGAAAATTTTACAAGATGCTGAAAACATTGGTATATAAAATAATGTATAAAGAACAGGAGAGGAGAGAGAACTTAAGAGCACTTACTGCTCTTGCAGAGAACCAGAAGCATTTACATCAGACAATAACTACAGATTCAAGGGATCTAACCCCTCTTCTTGTCTCTGCAGGCACTGGCACAACACTATGCAACACTATGCAAATCCACACACACACACACACACACACACACACACTTAACCCTTTATAGTAGTTATATAAATCAAAGGTCAATAATCATAATGAGAAGTGTTTAAAAATAATCCTTTACAAGAATTTGAGAGTAGACAGATAATGAGCATAGAGGAAAACTACTATTATTACTCTGCTGAAGGAGCATAGCAATAAAATGATTCCTAATGACATACTGCTGTACCCTTAGATTAGTGAATCCCTGAACTCTCATTAGAGAAGTTTATTCTTGCAGTAGGTCATAATCATCACAAAGAGCAACACTTGGACTTTGTTCAGAGACTGACAGACTTTGGAGCACTCAGTCCTAAATGAGATGCGTATATCAAACTCCTCCCCTCAAGGCTCAGGGATCTCTGCAGAGGATGAGGTGTAAAGATTATAAGAGCCACAGGTGGCTGAACACCAAGGAAATAGCATCTTCTAGACACAATAGGAATGATACATGAATGAACTCACAGAGACTGTTATAGCCCCTACAAAACCTGCACACATTCACACCAGGCAAAATTCTGATGAGAATGGGAAGTGAACACAAAGTCCCACTCCTAATGAAAAACCTATTTGTTGTTGATACCTGCTGGGAAAGGGAAAAATCAGTTTTCTTCCATGTAGTGTCACTGGGTATACCAACCACAAGCCAGGGCAAGCTTCATGCCCGGGAATATTTGATCAACACAAAACATACTCTGTGTTTTTGTGTATGTCTTTTTTTGACATTACTTGTCTTACTGATTTTTTCAGTTTATTTGTCTGCTTTAATTTTAATTTTTTTTCCTGTCTTTTTGTGTGTGAGAGAACTAGAGATAGATAGATAGATAGATAGATAGATAGATAGACAGACAGATAGATATAATGTTGGATAGGTAGGGAGGTGAACAGGATCTGAGAGGAATTGGAGAAGGGGAAAGAATATAATCAAAATATATAATATAAAAATTTTTAATTTGAAAGCAATTCTTTGGTATACATATTATTTTATCATTTAGTAAAACCAAAGGCAACGAAATGTGTGAAATTGACTATTTTGACATAGAGAGTTAATTCAGGGCTCCATACTTGATACTGCAGGATTTAGAGATTTTAAAAATTGTTAGTATTTTGATTTGATTTTCTAATCATCAGGCTGAACATGCCACTTGACATGACATACATGGTACCAAATGTCAAAATTATGTTCAAGGCCATTTCAGAAACTGTTAGTATTTCTGTCCTTATCTCAAGCCAACAGCATTAAATACTCTTTATGAAACTCAGGTCAGTAATTCAAAAACCAAGTTTTAAAAGTAAACATTCTAATATCCCCCCAAATATTCTAATTTGATAACTTACATGCTCAGGAATGAGCATAGGAACTGATTGTGTTTATTTTTTGTAATTAAACCACTATTCTCTATAAGAGCAGAAAACTTTGCATGTACAACTAAAACACTGTAATTGGTAATACATAGTAATGTTCTCTGTGCCCATCATTTAGGATAGGGATCTTTGGCTTTGGGTGGTATGATGATACTCATGGTGTAAAGCATAGAGTTGTATGTGTAGAACCAAGGCTTCTGTGAAAATACAGATACAGTAAACATAGCCAGAAACACCCCAGATCCATTGCACATGTGATTTGAACTCATTTCCAGCATTGCACATTTTTACTTTTGCTCACTCTCAGGATTACTTTGAGTTATGCATCCTCATAAATTTAAGAAGGCACTGGTTTATCAAATTCTGATAAACACCTGCAAATAAGGGCAACAGTTCTGGAAACATCTAATGGGGATGGCTAACTTGCCCCGTAATCTGGAAATTGATGAGTCATTGTGTTAGGACCCATGTACTCACTACTTCAGATTGTGCTCTGTAAACCTGGCCCTTAATGTTAGCTGAATGAGTCAAGGTATTTAACTGCGGCCATCCCTAGTGTCTGTTCATGAGAATAACACACACTGTGGGGCTGTGAAGGGGAAATCTGGACAAAATTCAGAACTCTGTGAGCTCTCAGTTCTTGGGACTAATCTTTGCCTCTACTCCACAATTTTCCTTACCTGTCTGTCATCTTGTTCTTAATCCTCTTCATTTCTGTTACTTTTTAATTATGTTAATTGATCCTTACATCCATCTAATTTAGTATTGAAAGATTTCATTTCCACTTGGCCATAAGTTTGTCTTCTGTTTTTTTAACCCTCTAAATTATCGTCAGTGTTTATATTTTTTGTTCTCTCCATTTCTTTTATACCTACTCCTATTCTTATAACTTTTTATTGTACATCTCACCACACACTACTCTCTATTCTGTGTTATTCTGCAATTGTGTGTGTGTTTCAGTTTGATTGCCTTCATGTTGCGTATTTGAAAGTATAGTAGGAAAAAAAACGGTGATGATTCAAGAGACAAGCCCAGCATGAGTCAGGTATTGCATGCCCTTGAGAATACACAACTACTGCGATTTCTTTGCTCCAGAGAGATAGAAATCACAGCTTTTAATCATTCAGTAAAGGCATATTTCTATATGGGTGCATAATTTGACTTTGTAAAATATGTTATTCCTGGGTTATGATAGTGTAGACTCCATATGAGAACATATATGCTCCACGGTTACAATATTGCTTTTATTTTTGTAATTGTAATTTTATAAAGAACATTTAAAAAGACACAAACTTCCAGTTTTTGATAATCAGATTCTGTATGAGCTGTGAAAATGGCAACAATGAATAGTAAACCAAAAGCAAAGCAGAGAAGTAGGAGGCTTTCCTCAGACCACAGCCATTTGCTCTCCCCCCCACTCCCCTGCCTTGGGTAATTTTGCTTAAGAAACAAACGGCATTTGACCTCCAGTGAAGGACTCGTGTATGACTAGTTTGTCTCCAATAGTTATTTCCAAAGGATTCCTCCAACGGTTTCCAAAAGGGATGCTAATCTCACTAATAGAATATGGATTTAGTTCTAAGAGAACATGAGGGAAATAAGTTGTTATCTGTTTTGAGGGCAGGGAGCCACTTGTCTCATGCTGCAGATCAGGATAAAAAAGCTGTGCCATTTCCAGACCCCTTCCTTTGGTGTTGATTGGAGTCCCCTTTTCAAAACATTACCAAGACTTAATTTTAATTTCATAAAGGCTTTGGCCACTTATTGTCCACCCTATCAGATTTTCATATACCGACTTTACCATTGGAATTCGGCAAATAATTATGAACTATGTGTCAACTCACCTAACGCCAAAACTGCCACTTTAAATGGGGAAGGGATTTGAAAAAGTCTGCTATGAAGGTTAATAATTTATGCTTAATGTGATACATTCTATTAGTTACTCAGTAAATTTTTAAAGAATGACTAATGTTTTTGATGATAATTGCATTAAATAGCCCCTAAGCTATTTCGAAAGTTCATGATGCACATGGAATACATTAAATAATAACACACCCTATTTTGTATTATTTAAATTACTTAATTTTATGGCATTAGTATTTTCAGGTCTGTCTCATTTTCTTATCAATTTACCCCCTTCTGACATGTATCATTGTAGAGTTTCTTCCCCCTTTTTGCTTGATCTGATGGTAGAGGACATACATCTCATTCTGATTATTATTTTATACTTTTCATCTTATCATTTTAAATCTCTCATCTGCATATTTCTATTAGCTGTTCCATTTTCTTTTCTCTGAATTGTTTGTTCTTGTCTTGCATCTACTTCCATTGTGTTTCCTCATTTTTTTTTTCTCATTTTCCCCCTATAACTAAATAAAAAAGGATAACTTTATGCCATCCCTTCCACAGGGTTCTGAGGTCTGGAGGCAGGGTGATTTGATAAAAACATCCCTTTTCATAATGAGTGTTCCAAAGTCTCTCACTCTCTCCACATTGTCCCGCGGTGGTTCACTGTGTTTGTTTCCAACTGCTGCAGGAGAAAGCTTCTCTGATGATGGCTGAGCAAGGAGCTGATCTATGAGTATAGCAGAATGTCGTTAGGAGTCATTTTATTGCTATGTTCTGCTGAAGGCCTAGATCCCTGGCCTGTTTGATCTCAGGATCTTGACCACCCAAGCAGTGATGGAGATGGGTTCCAGCTCATGGAGCTGGCCTAAAATCCAGTATTGGTTGGTTCGATATTGGTTGGTTACTCCCAAAAGCTCTGTGCCTAACATATACATATAATGTAGTACAAACTATTGTACTAACATTTCTTGCAGGCAGTTCACCATTATAGATCGAAGTTTGTAGCTGTGTTTATATAACTTTCTCCTCTTGTAGTATACAGAGTTCCCTGTAACCATGAACTCTAGTCAGTAATGATGAAGGCTATAGATAAGCACCAGCTTGACTTCTCCATGTTCAATGACTTATTATCTTAGTGTTGTCTTGAGCAATGGGGACTTACCATCAGTTTATGGAGAGTAACTGATATCTTTGGTAATAGCCTGGGTTATTTGAGAGTTTCCATGGTGCCCCGTTGGCCAACATCTTGATTAGATGTAAACCATTCTTGGAATGAGAGGCTTCATTTGGTGACAAGTGATGACTAGTTGGTTCCCCATATCCTGTGTTATTTGGATATTCCATTTACACACACACACACACACACACACACACACACACACACACACATATATATATATGGAAGCTTAAGTGATAGAGGACACCTAGGAATCAAGGCCTTCTAAACACAGCAGGACCAATGAATATACGAATGTACAGAGACTGTGGCAGCATGCACAGGGCCTGTACAGCTCAGATGGGATACCAGCACTAAGAGCAGTAGTGGACACAAGCCCCCATCAGTACTCCAGATGCTATCTCCAATTGATAACTACTTTCAAATGAAAGATTAGTTTTCTCCAAGTCTCACTGGAGAGATATACAAAACACTCTTAAGGGTAGGCCCCCATGACCAGCAGTTGAAGACCAACACAAAATGAACTCAATGGCATTTTTAGAGGGGTTTTGTCTCATAATGTTTTGTCAGGTGGTGGAAGCCATGTGACTTCATTGGGGAACAAGGCCTGAGAATAGCATGAACAAGCTCTTCTTGAGGTGAGGCCCTGGAGATCCTGACCCATTTTGGCAAAGCCTGTGGACAGTTTGCTGCATAATTCTGGGCATGACCCCAAGAGCATATGTGCTCTATTCTTTCCTTACTTTTGCTATCCAGGCCATATTACTGGCTGCCCTTAGTTTCACTTTCTCAGTCACAGATAAAATAGCTATTACAAAAGGAAAACTTCCCCCAACAACTCTCCTCTGAGTGAGCCAGAGGGAATATTGTTAAAAATAGACTGGATCTGATTCAGCCCCTAAAGCCTTTGATGTTTCAGATGTGACCATGAATTCAGGCTTTTAAAGAACGGGATGTTGCCTTTCCAGTGCACCCTGTGACTAGCCCGAAAGAGTCACAGTAGCTCATGAAGTTTAATGTTACATATTTGCATAACTGTTCTGGAGAGAACGATTTTGACCACAAGAATCTAGGAGAAATGCAAATAAATAGATGATATCAGGAGTTAATGTGAACAGTCCGGGGACAGGGGATGAAGCAGAATCATAGAAGCCCTCAGTTCTCTCATTTTTAATAATTGTGCCAATACCCTAAGAAGTTAAGAGAGATGGACATAAGAACAAGGGATAAACAGTGCGAACCATAAAGAGTGAGTTTCTAAGTTATGATGCTTACAGGAAAAAAAGGAAAGACCTGGTATATCCTCAGAGGAGATAGAATAGTACAGAATGTAAGAATGGATTGACCCGGCTTCGGCTGGTGAGTTGATCATGAGAACCCAGACCCTACCAAATGTAAATATTAACCACTAGAGACAAAACTGTCTCTCACCTGCATGACGCTGTAACCGCAAATGCTGCCAACTGGGCACATTGCTCTACCTGTAGATGTGCC
The DNA here is from genome assembly GCF_007827085.1 of Peromyscus californicus insignis. NCBI lineage: Eukaryota > Metazoa > Chordata > Mammalia > Rodentia > Cricetidae > Peromyscus > Peromyscus californicus. Next base: position 20,691,614 of record NW_026294469.1, on the reverse strand, counting down.
TAGTTAGAAAACTTCCTTTGTGGCTTGTAACACTGTTTATGTTTCTAACATTAGAGCTATGAATCAAATAGGTAATGGTTACTGGTGAGAAAGTTTGGGGATGGAAGGGGAAAGAGGCAAAGGAACAAGCTGGCAATTATTGTGACCATTTTTAGAAACTTAAGGAAACAAATCTGATTATAAAACTGGTCACAGTTTTTTCCTTGTGCCAACTTCACACATCTGTCCCAGGTTTGGAGAAAGGCTCCCAGTAGTCAGGGTTCTCTCTCTCTCTCTCTCTCTCTCTCTCTCTCTTTCTCTTTATTTTTTTTCTCTTTCTCTCTTTCTTTTTTTTAACCTTATAGGTCCTTTGTGTATATATTATGGGTTCTGTTTTTGTGTTTTATGGGATTTCTTGTGTGTGCAAATGTGTGTCTCTGTCCATACGTGTTTCTTGAGCTTTTTTTCTTGGCTCTTTCTTCTGTTTGTTTTGTCCTATTTTGGTTTGTTTGTTTTTATTTAATTTTAATTTTTATTATTATATTTTTAGATGCTTATTTGTGTCCTAATGAGAAAGAGAAAGAAAGGGTGTGGGTTTGTGTAAGTGGGGAAATGCCGAGGATCTGTGAGGATGGAAGAGGGAAAATCATAATCAGAATATATTGTATTAAAGAAACCCTATTTTTAATAAAATATCTAACTTAAAGACAATGACTATAATGTTCAAGTAAAATGAAAAAATTATAAAGGGTAAATTTTTTAAACCCTAAAAGTGTTTTTATTTAATTTTTCAATGTCTTTCAAATTTAATTTTGTTGTTGAAAGCTTTTGGTAGAAAGAACAGTTGGACATTTATGAAACTATATCTATCTAGTCATTAGTTTATTACTTTTGTATTAAAAAGATATTTTTCTTGCATGAATCCTAATTGGTCTTATAATTAAAAACCCGGAGCCAGATATTGGGGTAAATGCTGAAAGATCAGAGAAAACAAACCACAGCCACTTCTCACCTCACCATCTCCTCATCTGAAAGGGAAAGATCATGTCTCCATGACTCTTCAGACTGAATGCCCCTGAGTCCTCAGCCTAAAGAACTGAGTTTCTTTCTCCTCCCACCTTTTATGCCTTTCTCTGCCCAACCATATCATTTCCTGTCTCAACTTTCCTAGTGCTGAGATTAATGGTGTGTGTGTGCTTTCCAAATACTGGGAGCAAAGGCATGAGATCCCAAGTGCTGGGATTAAAGCTGTGTGCCACCACTGCCTGGCTTTGTTTTTCTTTTAGACTGGATTAAACTTGTGTAGTTCAGGGTGGCTTTAAACTCAAAGAGATCCAGATGCATCTCTGCCTCCCAAGTGCTAGGATTAAAGGTATGTGCCACCACTGCCTGGCCTCTATGTTTAATCTAGTGACTGGCTGTTCTCTGATCTTCAGTCAAATTTTATTTGTTAGAGTACAAACAAAATATCACCACATATTTTATTATACTAATGTGCACTACTACACTACATTGAGTCTTTTGGACCACTTACAAGTTCTATGATAATGGGTTCTAGTAATTATGAATTTGATGTGAAAAAATATATGCATACACACACACACACACACACACACACACACACACACACACACACACACTATGTTTCTATTATATAGCAAAGCACTCAATATGAGAAACTTTAAAGAGAAGATTTATTTTGGCTCATTTGGGAGGGTTTCTTGCTGGGGATGTCTTTTTGTATGCTGTGAATGTGTTGCTCTGATTGATTGATAAATATAATGCTGATTGGCCAATAGCCAGGCAGGAAGTATAGTATAGGTGGGACAAGAGAGAGGAGAATTCTGGGAAGAGGAAGGCGGAGTCAGGAGTCACCAGCCAGACACAGAGGAAGCATGATGTAAAGATAGCGGTAAGCTATGAGCCATGTGACAAAGTATAGATTTATAGAAATGAGTTAATTTAAGTTGTAAGATCTAGCTAGCAAGAAGCCTGAGCCACGGCCATACAGTTTATAAGTAAAATAAGTCTCTGTGTGTTTACTTGGGTCTGAGTGGCTGCAGGAGCCAGGTAGACACAGGAAAACTCCAACTACAATTTCTGGCCATGTTTGTTTGTCCTGTGATGTGATGATTATGTCAGGGAGTGAGTGGTATAGCAAGATGCTATTGTCATGACAGAAAAGTAGAAATGGTGGATGAAAAGGGGTTGACGTCCCACTGTTCTCTTCAACAATATGTCCCTCTTTAGGTTAATACCATTTGAAAAGGGTAAAACTTAGAGACTTAAGTAGAAAGCCTTTATCTACTATTCAAGTCCTTTAAAGGATGTGAAAGATCTAGGTTATAGGAATAAATATATATTTTTATGTGTAGACATATACATATAGTTTGTATAAAAGAGGCATCAAATAACTGTCTTTGGTGTTGTTATTGCTATTGGTATTTTATGAAATTACTTGCTCTTAATATTATGTTACATGTTTACATACATAAAATGTCCTGTAATTTTCTAGGAAAAGTTTTAGCTGCTATTAACTATGCATAACATCTTGAATAATGCTATGTGATAATCTATCAGTGATAGATAAGAGAAGAGGTCTTAATGAGTGCTGACCAGGTAGTTGCTCTTTTAAGTAAAAATACTTATTCATTCCAGAACTAGAGCTTTTTAGTTTTCATTATACCACCATTTAATCTCTCCACAAAGACACAATTATGTGGCAAGTCATGTCTTCCCATTATTCTTGTCTGTCAGAAGTTTAGATCTAAATTTCTAATCTACTCTCTTTTTATATTAAAGACATTATTGGATTTAATTTGATTTTTATACTTTTTCCTTACTCTTTTGCCCTATTTTCATATACATGTATCAATATTTGTCTTGTTAAATTATGTATATTTATGGAAATTGCTTTTAGCAATTATTAAAAGGAAACTGAAGTGACCATTATTTTTCATTAAATGGAGTAATACCAGTTTGACTAAATTATCAGATTATTTCACTAAATAGTGTAATGAATTCAGTCAAAATAGTGGAACTGGGTGTTTATGCTAAATGTCAAATTCCTGCAATTACTTGAGTTGATGAGAATGGTCAAATTCAATATTTTTCATTTTAGCCTGGAAATGGTAGTTAATTCAACTTCATGAATATGTCTCTCTGAACATGACCTTCTGTCCAGAACAGATATAGCCTGTTGAAATTTAACAAGTAAAGCTATGATTATATATGATTTTCATTTTTCTTCTATCTCAAAATTTTTCTCCCTTGCTTTTTTCCCTATAGAGAAAAAATGCAGGTTTTAAACACATATAAAAAGAGATTCACTTAGGAAAAAATTCTAATATGTATATCATTATTAAGATCCTACTGCCTCAAATGGATTTTAGATTAATGTACCTGCAGAGATATAAAATTATCTGATTTATAGCCATGCACTATTAGATCAGAAATGTCAATTATGATCTCTCCTGCTCAATACTTACATTACCATATAATTTTATGCATTTTTGAGAATAAAGGTTGAAATGTAGCAAGGATATGAATCTTCTATAAATGCAGTGTATCTCATAACTGTGAATATTGCACTCTCACACTGACTTAATTTTAAGAAAAAGAGGACAGTAGTAATGACACCTAATTCATCCTTTGTTGTGACCAATCTTCCTAAACTTAAATTGACTTACTGTGTCAATTGTGACCTTCCATTTGTTCTTTGGCTCTTAAATTGTCAATGTGTGAAATTAAACCAAGAGAATCCATCAACTCAGCTTTCTCTTCTTTCAGAATTCAAGGGTGAAAATGCACCTATTGTAACAGAGAGAGTCGTCAGGTCAAATATTCCTCATAAAGTCTTCAGCTTGGGAGTTGAAGTGATATTGGTAATATTAACAATAAAATGAAGTTTTCATGAATTTTGCCAACATTTAATGAGTAATGATGTCATATACATTACTGGGAGACTGAGTAGAAAATCTGAAGATGGAGAAAGGCCATTCTGAAGAGATAATGTCTGTAATGACATCATGCTATAAACTTTCAAGGTCTTAGGGATGATAGGTGAGCAACTTACCTGTACAAGAATGGAGAAGTGAGAAAATAGTGGCAAGAGCTTGAGGTTCAGTGTTAATTAACTAACTCTTGTTCAGTGTGCTAACTTGACTGTTTTCTTTTCTACTAACTATGAGCATCTCTCACAAACATTGTCTATAAAAGTAATTGATGACTATAGAAACTCACAATATATTTTAATTCACATTGGCATATGATAAAATGCACATGTATTATAATTTTTATTTTAATTCATATTTCCTTTTAGGGGTTAGAAGCAGGCTCATGGAGGTCAGTTGCATACTGCATACAATCGCATTTCATGGACCTTAAAATCAGAAACTATCTTTTGATTCTCTTATGACACTACTACTCTAAAACTGGCTTCTTTGTGTTTACAATAAAACAGACTGAAAAATAAGTGTAGAGGAGATAGACAGATTCTTTTCAAATGGCTACCCTCAAATGTCTGCAACAATGTGTGCAAAATTTTCTTTGAAAGAAAGGGAATTTTTAAACAACTTCAGAAACTAAGTTTTGGATGTAAAACTGTGTGCAAGATTAGCCATGGACCATTGGTAAGCCATTCTCTATGGCAGAAAGTTTAAAAGAAACAGGGGTGGGAATGTAATGCCAGTGTTAGTGGGAGGAGTTGGAGGGGTATGTGTTCAAAATACATTGTATGAAATTCTCAAAGAATAAAAATATTGTAATAACAATGAGAGAGAAAGAAAGAGAGAGAGAGAGAGAGAGAAGAAAGACTCCAGGCTTGAGATTACAGCTCAGTTCCTTAGAACATTTTAGAAAAGGCATTTGTGAGGTCCTGAGTTTTATTATTTGCTCAGGAGATGTTAAAAAAGAAGAAGAAAAAAGGAAGGGGAAAGAAAAATGAGAAGAAGGTAAAAAGGAGGAAATGGAGAAGAGAGAAGATGAGAAGGAGGACTATAATCATCTGGGCAGAAAAGCAGGAATGAAGTTCATTAATTCCTGTGATTACAAGAATAGGTAGGCTGAGGACAGAGGACTATGAGATTCTGGACAGCTTAGGCTCATAGTGAGGATGAGGCCAGTTTCAAGCCTGTGATGCCTGCTCGTTGTTGTTATTGTTGCTATGATGAAAAGAAGAAGAAATGACTGAGAAGAAATGACTTCAGGTTGAGAGGGCTCATTTTACTTTATAGTTTGAATATGGATACAGTCCAATAAGCATGGCATTGTGGTGGCAGGAAAATAAAGTGGGTTGTTCACATTTCATCCATTGTCACGAAGCAGTGAGTGGGTAGAAAGTGGAGTCAGAGAATAAAGCTGCAAGGCTCACCCTAGTGGCCATTTCTCCAGTGAAGCTCCACCTCCTACAGCATCCAGTCTCCAAAGAAGTACACCAACTGAGTCCCAAAAGTTCAAGAATCCCAGCTTGTGGGGGACAATTCACATTCAAACCGCAAGGGCTACACAATGTAACCTGTTCAAGAAAGGAAGGAAGGGAGGAAGAGGGGTGAGGAGGAGAGAAGCGAATAAAAAGAAAGAAAAGAAGATGTTGCTAAATAATAGGAAACAGTTCTTAGTTATTAACAATCTTCTCTCTAATTGTAAATCAGTTTCAAACACTAATAAAACATAATAAAAATGACACTGAGCAATTCATGGTTGGTTGAAGTTTCTTATCTTTGCCTTTTCACACTGCCTCCTCTAATAGAGCTCCATTCCTGCCTTACATAATCCCTTCTTAATTCTTGTTTGGCAAAGTTATTTCTCTTCCCATTGTTAAGAACAACCTTCTCTCCACTTCACATTCCAGCTTTTTTGTATCCTCAATCTCTAGAATAAACAGTGTCTATTGTATATGTACTTGTTTCTTTTACTAAATTATTTTCACTTGTTTCTAGGCTATGTGAGGTTAGGGAGTTGGTTTCTTTCCCTACACCACTGTGTCACAGTACTATCAATGATATACATCCATGAAACCTAGTTAGCAAATACGTTTTGCATGAAATGAACCCTCCATGGCTTCCTTTATTTTTAGCCCATCAAAGAATATAGAATGTGCTCTAAAACTGGTCTACAAATACAGCAATACCAGCACCTTGTAGTCAAAAGTTTTCTCTAATCCTGTCCAACCCCACAGTTCCACAGCCACTTATAAAATAATCACTCAGAGTCTCAATATTATTTACAAACTGTATGGTCTATGGCAGGCCTCTTGCTAGCTAGATCTTACATCTTAAATTAACCCATTTCTATTAATCTATGTTTTGCCACATGTTCTGTGGCTTTACTGGTCTGCTGGCATATGGCTGCTCCTTCAGCAGCAGGCTGGTGTCTTCCCAGACTCCACCTTTCTTTTTCCTGTCTCTCTCCTTTCCCACCTGCCTCTAAGCTGCCTTGCCATAGGCCAAAGCAGCTTATTTATTAACCAATGGGAACAGCATACAGAAAGACATCTTCCAGCACTTACCCTTTTCTATCTAATCAAAAGAAAGGTTTTAGCTTTAATATAGTAAAATTATATATAACAAACAGTTATCAAGCAAGAATTACAGTTACAATATCTAGTCTATTTGTATTTGGCAAAATTAAAGAAAACGTTTTTATCTATCTGATATTTGTGAGTCTAAGATTTCATATCTAATTTATCTTTTATCATTACTATAAGTTTTATAATCTTAGAACACTATTAATCTATGTTTCTTAATTATATATTACATTTTTAAATGAGCTGCATAGGCATAATACCCTAAATGAGAGTAGAAATATACATACAGTATAACAAAATTAACTTTAAATTTGCATCAATAAACTAAAATCTATAGCAATGTAAAACATTTCAAACGAGTTGTTGCCCTTTAAAGAAGATTTGTTAATCTACCCTTGATCCTATCATATCTGTACCTCAACTGGATAAGCTGTTATAGAGGATTTTCTGTGCATAGTAGGGTGTTTGGAATGTCTAAGTTTCTGTCCACTAAGCCAGTTGTGCCTCCTAAAGCCTCCCTTGACACATCTCATCTTAACACTCTTGGAGGAAACTTCCTCCCCTGTTTGAAAATCATTGCTTTGAAGTAATAGTTATAGAGTTATATTTAAAGTTTTCAAAGCATTGTCTATAAAACTCAGTCTTCTCATTTTCATGCAAATCTTCTCTATGCCATCCTGATACCATGGGTTAAGGTGGCATTTTATAAACTATTCCCTTTAAAATTTTGTCTTTATGCTTCATTTCTGCAAATCCCCGTCATTCTGAAAAACCTGGTTCCAATTCTCACCAGTAGGATGGAGTTTTCTCTACCCATGAGGGTTTTCATTTGAGGCTTGAACAACTTTGGGGAATATAGATAAGAGCAGAGCTAGAATAGGCAGTGTCTCACAACTTGTGCAGTCCCTGGACCAGCTAGGCCCTAGAGATGGGATGGATACCAGAACCTTCCAAGAAGCAGTTTGTAGGACACATCATTGTGACAAGTTTATGTCTTTCCATCAAGGTCTCAAACTTATCCAAAGTTAAGCTTCCTTTCCTCCACAAATGCTTTTCCTCTTTTTCTTTCCTATGTAAGTAAGGACACACCACCCACCCCAAAATGATCTAAGCTGAGATCTCAAAATAGCACATGAATAACCAGGTGAATTTCAAGTTGATAAAAGTGAATCCTGTGCAGCACGTTCCCCTTTCTGTCTATCAACATCTAATTCTGTGCAAATCTGCTGTAGTTTACCTTCTGAGTACCAGACCTGCTCAATTTCATCCTCCCTACACTGTATTTGTTTACTCCTGAGTCATTTTTGCTTCCTCTGCTGATGGAAGCCACCATTTCCTGCTTTATGGGATCAGCTGCAGTCTTCCAGTCCTCTGAAAGCCAGTGATACTGCAGATGTCAACAGTAATAACCACTGACACAAAGCAAATATCAAATGGCTCAAGTTAGAGCCCTGAGCAGAGCACAAAGACAGTGGCTGAAAGACACTGTGCAGAACAAGAAGAACTAGAGTTCCCAGAACCAGGGAAAGGATGAGATGTGCAAAATGTGAGGTAGACGATGATCAAGAGTGCCCCTCAAAAAAATTTAAATGTGTACAACGTTGACATCTTTCCATCAGAAATGAAACTAACATGGATTAGATCAGATTCTCACATTTCCTCCATGAGTTTTTGCTATGATAGGATGCCCTGGTAGAGAAAAAGAAATTAGTACAGCAAGTGGGAAGCCCTTTAGAGCTCAAGGCAATGGCACTTTTTCATCTGGTTTGATGATATGATAGCCCAACAGTATTTTGGCTGAATGCCAGCCCCGAGAAACAGTGATAAATGAATGGATAAGATATCACCAGAGTGAATGCATCATATGATAGGCCACAAAGGCACTGGACATATTGTGTTTGATGATGGATATGCTTTACCTGGCTGATATGAACTATAACTTTCTGATAAATGTCTGTTCTCCAGTAGTAACTGTCTGCCATCCATTCTCCACACTGGCACCCAAAATATTTTAATAAATCTGTAATTGTGGCACGCCATTGCATAAGACTTTCCAGAGTTTTAAATTTTCTATATGTATAATTTTGTTGTTACCAATCACATCTATATGATTTCCAGTTGCTTTTTTGCTTAGCTTATATTTTAACTCTGGCTTCTTCAGCTTCCTAATTATTTTGCTCCTTCACTTTTATTGTTTTTACTTCCTGAACCAGCTCACAGGGGCCAGGTGAGGAACTTGTACATTTACTTCAAGAACAAGCAATATGTTGCATTATTCCAACAAAGCTCCTCTGTCCTGCATCCTTCATTCCTGAACAAATTTATGCTCCCTCTAGGCACATTCTCCCCACAAATACTTCAGGATTGCCACTATATCTTCTTATATTTTACTTTGAGTTTTGAGATTATAACATGATTACAACATTTCTTCCATCCCCCCTAAACCTTTCCAAAATACCCTTCCCTGCTATCCTTCAAATTCATGGCTCATTTTTAATTAATTGTTATTGCATACATATATGTTTTGCATATACATCCCTAAATAAACCTGTTTAATCCATGTGATGTGTAATGTGACTTTTAAGTACTTTTCAGGACTAACCATTTGACACTGGACAACCAATTCCACCTCTCCTACTCCCAGCATCTTTTTGGTGGCCTATAGTTTTTGTGTAGAGTTGAGGCTTCATGGGCTTTTCTCATTTACTTTGACATGCCTTTTGGTATTGTCTCTGTTCAGCTCTCCTTTTGACAGTCATGTTGATGGGACTTTATGGCTGCAGCTTCCGACATTAGTTGGAGACACAATCTCACAGCAAACTCCCCGATGTTCTGACTCTTCTAACCTCTCTGCCCTCTCTTACACAATGTTAGCTGGACCTTAGGAGTGCGGGTGTTTTGTCGATGTGTCCATTGGGGCTGGTCTCCACAACTCTGCATTTTGGTTGGTTGTAATGGTCTCCATCTGAGGTGAAGAAGAGTTTCTGTCATGAGGAGTGAGGACTACATTTGTCTGTGGGTATAAGGACAAATGTTTAAATTGTTAGGGATTATGCTGTGTCATCATATCCTAAAATGGTTTGTTTCAGTGTCTTATCTTCAGCACTCAGTTACTCTTCAAGGTCAGGGTTCTAATAACAGTCAGTCTTAAATGTCCAGTTCTTAATATAGTATTCAAACAAATGGATGACAATCTGTTGCCCTATGGTGAACATAAAGCCAATGCTAATGGTCACATGAAATGTACTTTGGTGCCTACTTGAATTAGAATCTGAAAAAACACATCTAAGGAATTTGAATTCTTTAGGAAATTTTAATAAAAAAATCAGTTACTCCAGCAGTCATTTGGATTTTTTTCTTGGCAGGTTTTTTTCCATCTTCTAAAAACTGGGGATAACATGAACAAGTGAATTATCTATGTGTTATTCATAAAGCTTATGCTTTATTAAAAAATAAAAACAGAGTTAAATACATTCTGGAGAATACATTTAGAGACAGAGTCACTCTTGTTTTAAAAGAATAAAAACAACACAACCACACCTAAAATAATAAGAATATCATCTTAGGAAATAAACAGTTTGTGAATTGTAATAGCTTCTATGTGTGACATATTGCTCAGACAGTATTTCAAATCTCTAGTAATTGCGGTGGAATGGAACCAAAGGCTTTCGGTGTGAAGTGTTAGAATACAAATGCAAGGATTCCAGCATCTGCATTCTTTTTGCATAATCTTACTACTACCTTTTGAATACAAATTTCATCAGTAACTCCAGTAATTTAGATGCTACCAGTTCCTCTAATTTCAACAGTGCTATCTCCCCATATAAGGCCGACAGAGAACATTTGTTTCAAATTGGACTATTTCAATTTTGCTCACAAGCTGGATTTCAAACACCTCTTTCTTCATTTGTATTTCTTGAACACATGGCTTTTCTGATCCCTGCATGGATAGCAATGATTTGATTGTCGATCTTCTCAATTCTGGGCATTTTCATGACATCTTGCCCTTGTAATAAAGATAAGAAATAGAAAAATATTTTAAAGATTCAGTGTTTATGAGCCTTTCGGTGTCGGCCATAGCCTTCCTGATGTGAGTGTTTTTCCATTGCGCTTCTTGCACAGAGCAGCCCTAACTGCTGCCTTTGCAGCTGCTTCTGTTTGGTTACCACTCAGTCTCCTCCCACTCCCCAGTTTCTCTGCTCTAGACCAGATGCTCCGTAATCTGCCTGACCTGATCTACCCCACTGAGCTACACTGACCATGTCTTCTGAAGACTCTGCTTCTCAGCACCCTTGGAAGGAGTGTCCGAAGTGTTTAGTGCTTAAGGTCCTTGCTGTGTCCATTCTCTGTGACATTCTTAGACACACAAACACAATCCACTGTTCTTATGGGATTTTGTATATTACTGTGGTGTTATATGACTTGCTATTACTAAATGACTCATATTTAAATAATATATATCACATGTTAATAATTATAAAATGCAGTATAACAAATATTATGTGTTTTCCATAAAAGCCATGAAAATGACTATTTGCTACAAATAAATATCAGATACTTGCTTTGTGCCTGCAGTCTATCAGGCAAATAATAAATACTATTTCTTACTATCACAAGAGTCCTGAAACATAGGTATTATTATCATAATTCTATATGCCAGAAAATTTAGGTTCAGAAAAGTTATATGACTTGTCTCAAGCATGACATAAAATTACTTAGCTAACCAACAATTCAAACTCAGATTTCAATGGCTCTAAAACCTTGCTTTCTTTCTCTGGTCCAAACTCCATCTCTTATTTCCCATCTAAAGATAAATGATACCTCTCAAAATAATCTAACCTAGAAAGACTTTGAATTTCAATTCAGTTTTATTTCCATCAAATGCAATTGCCTTCAAAAGCAATGCTAATCTGTTATTTCAAACTCTTCATACATATCATAGTTATGACATGTAATAACTGTTAACCTTTTGGTAGAAGTAATTTCAAACCTACATGAACATTATCCAATTAATTATTCAAAGACATTGTTGGATAATAATCGTGAAACTAATTATTACAGATCAAACTGGTCACAAAATGGATTTTATTTTCCATTATGTGAACAAGACTCTTCAAATCTGATCTATTGTCTTGCATTCCATAAAACCATTTAACTAGATGAAAAGTATTAAAAGAAAATCAACTTTGAGAAAACAGTGTCTCAGATGATCAATTTAACGTTAACTGGATTAAATGCTGTACTGACCAGAGTTCAGACTTGTTAAGAAAGCTGTTTGCAATGCCAAGTTATCTGCTGAAGCTCCTGCCACACTTCCTGCCTGAACTCAAGAATACCACCCGTGGAGACTAGACATGGGACCGTCTGAGTCTGCCTGGCTGATGCTGCCACAGATAGTGCACTTTGCCTTTTTTTTCTTTTCTTTTCTTTCTTTTTTTAAGGCTATGTAATCTGAGGAAAATATACAAACCAGGAGACAGCAACAGCAAAAATGCTTCTATTTCTATCAGACCCCTCAGTTTATGAAGCTTGGTCCCCAGGCAAGCTAGATTGCAACATTTCTAGATGCTAGCTGGTAATGAAGAGTTGCATTGGGCCCTATTTCAGAGCATCTAACCAGAACCTGAATTTCTACACATAAATTGGTACACACACCAGATTATGTGACTGAAATCACCAAGACATCTCAGTTGGCACTCCCAGTTTTCCAGAGGACAGATAGCAGTGGAATCAATGGTATTTCTCACTTTCTCTTGGGAAAATCAGGGTCCTCTGTTTGTCAGTGGATGTCTTTGATATTGCAGTAGACTTTACAGTTTATGTGTGTGCACAGTTAATCAGGAGTATGTCTCACAATTAACTTTACTCACTATGATATTGTTGTATACCCTTTTAGTATTTTTTTGTAGAAGGCTGACAGGAGCAAAGTCATTTAATTTTTTCATACCATAGATATCGAGTTAACATCAGAGCTAAGAGTAGAGAATGTATCTCTTTATACTGACTCTTGTTTTTGTTTTTGCTTTTTTTTTTCCTCTCCACGTTGATATGCCTGCTTTGACAATAGAATTTGTCAGGCTAGGAAATCTGGTAAATTTACCCAACAAATAGGAACACAGAGGTATCTCTGACTCAGTGGGCACTGATGCTGCCTCATACTGATGTCTAAGAACTCGTGAGGACTAATTGTGTACAAGCTTTGCTTTGCAAATCAGTTCACACACGTGGTGGTATAATCAATCATGTTGGATGGAGTTGAACCCTGGGACTTGAAAAACTCTAAGAATCTACCATTTCCTCCCTGGAGACCTGCTGTCAAATTTTCCAAGCATCATATTCTCCTACTCTATTGCCATTTCCAAAAGAGGGCTTGGCTGACTCAAGGGCCAAGCTGGAGGCAGGTCTTAGAAAGAGACTATGTTCTATGTTTGCTGGGCAGATGACCTGGAAACTGATGCTTTCTGCCCCTCACTGGTGACATTTAGGTGTAAAATATATTTGGCCTTTTGTTATTATGTTATTCTTTTGTTACTTTGAATATTTTTGAGGTTTTAAAACATGGATTAATGTACTAAATAAGATTTAGTAAATATCATATCCTGGTTATAATTATATTCATAATTTTGTGTGATTTGTATTTTATTCCTTGCCACTGCTAGCTTAAAGTTTTTCAAATCTTCCTAGTCACAATAGAGGACTGACCCTCAGTTCATTAATTTCTGCTTTTTTGTAAGTATTGAAATTCCAACTTCTGCTTTATACCATTCTATTCCAGAACATGCTTTTATACATATTGCGTGTATATTGTGAACAAACAGCAACACATTCTTTCTGCGGAGTAGCCATTAGTTTGCACTAGCATTTTGTGTTCCAATTTATAGTAAACCGTGGCCATAAAAAGCTGTTATTTAAACAGCAACGAGTAGACTTCCTGCTGAAGATGTCCTTGCTGGGCACAGCAGCCTGACTTCTGGGGGAGAACATCTATCATCATTTTTATTTTGAGTGGTTCAGTAGCTGTGGTTTGGGCTGGCTCACAGGGCACTGATGGCTTAGTAAGTTATTTCAGAGGTGAAGTACCCTTCCTTTCATCTTTCTTTCCTAGAAGTAAAATTGGTTATTCTTGTGGCAGGTAGAGTATGGCAATAGAGTCATTCACCTTTGATCAATTAGAGCTCAAGTTACTGCTTTACCCAGACCTCCACCTGCACGAATTTTTATCACCCACTATGCCTTTTGTGCTTAAAAATAATTGGCCTATGCCAAAAGTAAGATTTCATAAGGAGTGTGACTTGTGAAGAGCTTCTTCAGCAGCTTCATGGAATAACAGCTTGTCAGCAGCAGCATAGCACAAAGCTAGACGAGAAAAGAGAAACGCAGTCTGGAACAGTTACAACCAAAAGTAACTACATAGCTCTAACCTCCTCAGGACTGCTTCTTGTCCATGTGCACAAAGAATACCTACACTAAGTAAGACCTGCAAACAAACACGATGTGGTTTAAATGAAACATCTTTACTGTGAATTTCTATAAGGGGAAGCACGGTGGATCTTACAGACTCAAAATTTGCTCCAGTGAAAGATGCAAAACTAAACAACTACTGAATTTCCACTGGACAACAAACATTTCTATGCAGTGGATTTTAAAAACTTTTATTCGAGATAGAATGTTCATCTCCAAAGTGAAATATCCAAGGATAAACTTCTCTAATGATCCTCACTTTACATCTATCATCCATCATTCATTTTTTTTCATTTATTCTTCTCTCATCCATCACATCCCAGCCACAGTTTCCCCTCTCTCTACTCCTCCTGGTTCCCTCTTCACTTTCCCCTCTCCCCCAGACCCACTCCTCCTCCATCTCCCTTCAGAAAAGATCAGGCCTCCCAGGGATACCAACTGAACATAGCAAGTTACAATAAGACCAGGCACAAACCCTCATAGGAGGGCTGGGCCAGACAACCCAGTAGGAGGAGAAAGGTCAGACGAGCAGGCAAAAAAGTCAGAGACACATATGTTCCCACTGTTAGGAGTCCCACAAGAACACCAAAAGACCTAGCAAAATCTCACTGTCATTGTTCCCAACTAGATTAAAGAAATTCCATCCTCTATCAGCTCAAACAAAAACTGAAGTCCTATTTTTTTTTGGTTTTTCAAGACAGAGTTTCTCTGTGTAGTTTTGGTGCCTGTCCTGGATCTCGCTCTGTTGACTAGGCTGGCCTTGAACTCACAGAGATACATCTGGTTCTGCCTCTCAAGTGCTGGGATTAAAGGCGTGTGCAACTGCCGCCTGACTGAATTCCTAATCTTTAACTGCTCTTATATTTTATGACAGCTACCTCAGCCTTACCTACTGTATGTGAGCTTAAAATAAAATTTCAAGTCTAGAAGAAGGCCATTCGAATAGCATACTGCCACCCTGAATCAGTTCGTCTTTGACACTCACTTTTATTGCTACAGTACCTTCTAGGACAGTGATTCTTAAACTTCTTAATGTTGTGACCCATTAATATAGTTCCTCATGTTGTGGTGAACCCCAGCCACAAAATTATTTTCACTGCTACCTCATTACTGTAACTTTGCTACTGTTATGAATCGTATTACAAATATCCGATATACAGGATGGTCTTAGGTGACCCCTGTGAAAGTGTCGTGACTCACTGGTTGAGAACCACAGTTCCAGGATGTTTCTCTTCACTTTGTTGCCCTGTTCACCAATATTGCCTAAGAGTCTGGCAAGACCCTTCTTGGTCTCCTAGTGTCTTCATCCCATCCAGCTAGCCTACCCTCAGGGCTGACTTTCAGCTTCATATACTTGATCTTACTGTAAGGACTCTTCAGCGTTAGGGTCCATAGTGATTCTTCACACTCTTTTCTCAAATCTGTGTAGCTAATTCTTGTAATTTCTCTAGTTGTGATGAAATGTCCATTGGTGAGTCCCATGTTAATCATTCTGCTCAGAAGTTGTTTTGGCTTATCAAATGTTCCTTTCCTCTGTACTCCTTATTTTTCCCCTAGATTTGTTACCACTATTTGTCATATGATGCTAATATTATGCTTGTTTAATAATTTTTATGTTTGTGTCCTCCATCTAACATGAGAACGTCTCCTTCCATCTAGTTGTTTAAATCAAGACATAATATCATATGCATTTGTTGTGTGTGGTATGTTTGATTTATATACATATTGCAAAATAGTTAAATAACAAATATATTATTCTATGTAGTTATAGTTTTAATTGTAAGACTAATAATCATGTAGCATATTGTATGTGGTATGCATACACATGTGAACTCATATTGTGGGCACATGAATGCACAGATGTATATACATGCATATGGAGATCCAACATTGACGTTAAGGGTCTTCCACAACCACTTTTCATATTATGCTTTGGTTACTGAGACAGGGTCTCTCACTGAACCTGGTGCTCACCAAATGGTCTACTTTCACTAACTGGCTTGCCTAGGGCAATACCTTTCCCCCTTCTCCAAAACTCTGGGGCCATCAAGACTGGCCTTTTATTTATTTATTTATTTATTTGGCAGGTACTGGGTATCCAGACTAGTCCTCATGCTTTTTCTCCAAGCATTTTGTCCACTGATTTCCTTCCCACTGACTCAGAATTTCTGATGAGTAAACAACTAACAGTAACTGCAATCACCATGTTGTACAATAAATATCTTGACTGTATTCATCGTAACCACAAATGGGTATTTTTGACCAACATTTTTTCAAGCCTTCACTCCACTACCATTCAAGTCTCAGATAATTACCATACTATTCCCAACTTCTAGAAGATCAAACCTACTTTGATTCTGTATAGATGTGAGATTATGTAGTTGATTTTCCTTCTGTTTGTGGTTTATTTTTGTTGACATTCTGCCCACCAGATTTACTTGGATTGCCACAGATGGCATGCTATCTTTTCCTTCATCTCTTAATTAGCAGTGTTCCATTGTATACAAATATCACATTTCCTAGCTAACTTTTTGGTGAAGGATAGTAAATATCTCCCCTTATTCATTCTTATATAGTCTATGTGTCTCAAACTCCTAATGTAGCCAAGGATGAACCTAAACTCCTGGTCCTCATGCCTCTACTTTGCAAACCATAAGATTATAGGTATGAGCCATCATGCCCAGTTTGTGCTTCATGTTCTTGAAATGCTGTTCAGCTTCTCATTGGTCAAAAACAGTCACATAGTCACAGCTAACTTCAAATGTGGCCAAAATATTCAACCCTACAGCATCCAAGAATCAGCTGTAATCAGTGGTAAACCACACTATTAACAATCACATCATGATACTAAGAATAGTTGCCACTTTACTCATACTGCATACTTATGTCTTTTGGCTTCCTTCTGCTTTCAATATTTTATGTACTTACAGTTTCAGGATTTCAGAATTACAGTTATGATATTTATATGTCATAGTAATACTTTAGAATTATTTATTCATTGTTTGGCTGAAGCAAAATCTAATTTTTGCAATATTTGCCTGCTTCTGTATTATTTACTATTTTTCTTTTGCATCTTTGTATATGTGGCCCTTGAATATAGTGTGCCTTTTGCTAAGTGATTATCTGTATGAATCCTAGTACAGATGCAAAATTGCTAAACTATTTTAGTTATCATTTTTTGACTATGACATGTATTTTATGTGCATGAGTGTTTCACTGGATGTGTCTCTGGGCACCATGTGTATTCTTGGTGTCTACAGAGGCTAGAAGGTAGTCCAAGGTCTGCTGGAATTGGAGATGATTGTGAGCTTCCATATAAGTTTTGGGTAGCCAACCCTGGTTCTGTGCAAAATAAGTAAGTGTTCTTAATCAGTGAGCCATCTATGTATCCCCAGTGTGTGGGTCTTAAAATAGTATTTGTTTTAATTTATTAGTTTTTAAATCATTTCAAGTATTTGAAAATTTGCCTCTTTCAAAAGAGTAGATAAATTTTTAGACCCCATTGTTAAGGAATTTTTTTAAGACATGCAATTGTACAGTAAATACTTGAACTCTTGCCTTAACCAGAGATGATGTCAAAGATAGCTACAGCATGAGGGCACTCTGGGGTAACATATTATGCCTCTGTCTAGTCCAGATTTTGTCTCCTGGCTTCAGCTCTATCTAACAACCCCAGCTTTAAATGTCCTTTGAATCTATATGTCTCCTAAAATGTGCATTCCTTTTGCAGATTTTATGAATTTCAAAAGTGTCTACATTATTGGAACACAGTGCTGTCAGTGTTACTGGGAACCAGTAGCCAAAGTGCACAAGTCGAAGCTGAGTTTCCATTTATCTCAGGCCTGCAATAATCATCTTTTAGATCTTGCATTTGGTTTGAAGCTTAGTGCATGGAAACTCTTTGAGATTAATAAAAAACAAAGTAATAATTTTTTTTGAACAGAAGGCAAAGTTAAAGTTGTCTTACTTTAACTTCCCCACCAAAACATAAAATGTCTTGCCTACTCCTAAAGATGAGAGAATTGAGCTGTCATTCTGGGTAGGAGGATGGCATAAAATTTTCGTAAAACAAAAAAACATATCAAAGACTCTTAAATTTGTGCTTTAATTAAGTTTGCCTGGGAATCAGAGGAAATAGCAAGTCATTTTAAGTAAACAAGGAAGTCAGGCAGTAGTAGCACAGGCCCTTAATCCTATCACTTAGCAGGCAGGATCTCTGTGTGTTCAAGGCCATACTAGAGCCAAGCAAGGTGACACATGCCTTTAATCCCAGTACCAACCATGGAGACCCGGAGGTCTCTACAGACAGACAGAAAGTGACAGAGCTGTATAGGAAGAGGAAGTGAGGTAGCTGGGCTAAGAGAGCCAATGAGAGGGCAGAACAGCAAGGCAATAAAGGCGTGGGTAGACAGGAAGTAACTTGCTTTTGGAAGCCGCAGAGTTGGTGAGGTAAGGTTGGCTGGTGGCTTTCCCTATTTCCCTGATCTAAGGCTTTCACCCCTTTAAAAAAAAAAAAAAAAGAGTATATCTGGGAAGCTCAGGATGCAAATGGAAATGGGAAGAGCAGGTAATGCAACATGAAAGATGAACACCGAAAGGTGATGTGGGTCCTGGCATGAAAGCCAAGCAGGAGAAAAGGTGTAAAACTAGTATCTGAAGGGCTAAAGATCTAACACTGGAGTTAGTTAAAAAGCATAAACACTTTCCTATAGAGAAACTATTTGAACCTTAATACTTATTCTCTTTAAAAAAGAAATCCAAGGAATTTTCTCAGGAGTAGAGACTTCAGCATCATCAGTAAGGCTGTTTTCTAAGGTCAGTGAGATTTCTTCATTAATGGACTGCTCTCTTCAGAAAATGTACACTCACTTCCTGGTAGACGAATACCGATGACCTCATGGCTCCCTTTTATCTTGTATTTTTATGGTACTGATTACATTAATTAGAAGATATTGTATAATGAAGCTTATCAGAAAAAAATTAATAGGTTTTCTTAATAAGTTTCTCTGTGATTTGTGTTGCCGATATGAACAGCAATTATCTAGCTAAGTAATGATCTGGTAATGAGCATGTCTATTTGAAATTACTTTGAAAGTGCATTGATTTTTTTTTTTTTTGCTGTAAGGAATTTTGACAAGAAGATTTATAAAACCCCAAACAGTGAACCTTGTTATCTATTAAGATGGCCCTGAAATATCTCATTAAAAGCCTAAAATTCTTCAATTCTATTTCTTGGTCCTTAGACAGTCCTGAGAAACTTTTTCAGGAATTGCAGTTATCAGTTCTATGTAGGATTTGTTCTGGTGAATTGGATCCGCAGATTTTGTTTAGAACTGTCTTTTAATTAAATGACAAATAACTCAAAGTAGACTTTGGAATTATTTAAAGTGTTACATTTTCATGGCTCAAAATAAAACCATGTTGTACAAGAGTTCACATGACCTATGGCTGAGTAGCTTAGCGGATGGGAGAAAACAGTGCAGAGATTTAAGTTCAATTCAAGTCTGTTTCCAGCTGTGTAACTTTGCATGAGTGTTTACACATCATCTTTTCTTTTATAATTGGAATAAAGATTTTCATTCAGATTTTCTCCAACTTTCTCCCCTCCACTAAAATTCCATGAAATAAATGCAAAGATTTTCAAATACAATGGAATTACTTCTTGATTTCAATATTCTATAGTCGTATGATGGAATAAGAGTGTAGAACTTTTTTAATTAAAAATTTTCATACAATATATTTTGATCATGTTTTTCCTCTCCACTAACTCCTTCCAGATCCTCCCCACTTCCTTATCCCTCAGCTTTAGGACTTTTGATTTTGTGTTTGCATTTTCCACCTCCAGCCTTGAAAATTACTCAAAAACAAGGTCAAAATATAATTCAAATGTAAAGTCATTCTTACAGTTTTCTCTTACTGCGAGGTTGCTGGATCCCTTAGGAATTCCCTAGCTTTTATGTAAAACTCAAAGCATTTCTAGTAGCATTGACTTGTATAGATTAAAAAGCCTGTCCAAATAGGACAGCAAAATTGTATCTTTGTTGTTCCTAGAATTGGTAAGATTACTGATGCAGCCCAGCTTTGATGAATTTTACATGCAGTGATGATTTACAAGAATAAAGTACATGGTCTACCTTTCTTCCTGGTGTTTACAAAAGAGAATAAACAGAGAACAGGACACTCATGAACAAGGATGGCCTGGTTTTCAATTGGATTATGTTTTATCTGATAGTTTATTAAGAATCCCTTTCTTCTGTCAACACAAAAACACAACTTTTTCCTCATAGGGAATGAGTAAGTATTTATTCTGGTGCCAAATATGAACGACCATGAGCCCAGGAACACATACTCATGTTAATCCAAATTTCATATTCCAACATGATAAAAATTTGATAGTTTTTATAGCTATAGAACAAAGCAAGTCATAAGTCAAGTCACTTTTCAAGTACATTGGTGGAAACATTAGGTAGATAGGCTATAGCAGAGCTGGAAAATGTCTTCTATAGAACGGGGAATATAGTTGATGACATTCTATTCTTAGGCCCTTGCTTGATTGGAAACTAGTGGGCTTTTTCTATTTTCCAAAGATTATCTATGGGAGCAAACTGTTAAGTCACATACCTAGAGGGGCTCTGTGGTGGTTTGAAAGAAAATGTCCCCCAAAGGGAGTGGCGCTATTAGGAGATGTGGCTTTGTTGGAATAGGTGTGGCCTTGTTGGGGGAAGTGTGTCACCGTGGGGCTGGGCTTTGAGATCTCCTAGGCTCAAGGTACTCCCAGTGTCACAGACCACTTCCTGTTGCCTGCATGATGTAAGACTCTCAGCTACTTCTCCAGCTCCATGTCTGCCTGCATTCTGCCATGTCCCACCATGATGATAATGGACCGAACCCCTGAACTGTAAGCAAGCCCCCAATTAAATGCTTTCCTTTACAAGAGTTGCTGTGGTCATGGTGTCTCTTCACAGCAATAGAAACCTTAACTAAGACAGGCAGTAAGTGATCATTAAGGGGATAAATATGCCCCAAGCTAATTTGTCTCTGAACTTGCAACATTTTCACCTCTCTACGTCAGCTCAGTGAAGCAATCTTGCAGAAAGTATAGTGGAAAGTTGGGTTCTTTTGGGGAATTTTCATTCATATTTCTTATTCATCAGGTTAAAAGATACTGAATTGTATTTTGTTTTCAGAAGATAGATGATTTAATATGGTGTTTGGGCTATCAAAAACAAAAAGAAACAAACAGCTCTAAGTCTAGGGAGAGGTCTATAGATGCTGCCATTTGCTGAGAGTATGGAAGAATCTACAGAGAAAAACAAAACTTCACACTTACATTGCTTCTCTCTCTCTCTCTCTCTCTCTCTCTCTCTCTCTCTCTCTCTCTCTCTCTCTCTCGACTAGATTGAACCTCATTTTTAAAATATTTTGCTTTTAAGATTATAATAAAATTACATTTTTTCCTTCTCTTTCCTCCCTCAAAACCCTCCCATGTGCTCCCCTCCACTCTTCTCCAAATGTATTGAATCCTCTTTTTAACTGTTGTTGCATGCATATATATGTACGTACATTTATGTACGTATATTTCTAAATATAACTTGTTCAGTCCGAATAATGTTGCTTGTCAAAATATTCAAGGTTGATATTCTGACACTGGACCACCAATTGGTATGCTTTTCCATAGGGAAGGCCACATCTCCGACTCTCAGCTTTCCTCAATTGCCTGTAAATCCCCCCGTTTACTGAAAATAGATCCTTTTCTTATAAATATATCCTGATTATAGTTCCCCCCTCTACCCTCCTAGTTCTGCCCACCTGCCCTCCCATCTGGATCTACTCCCTTTCTGTCTCTCATTAGAAAAAAAAAAACAGGATTCTAAGAGATAACAAAACATAACAATAAAATATAATAATATAAAACAAAAAACATCACATTGAAGTTGGACAAGGCAAACCAACAGAAGAAAAAGAGCCCCAAAGAAGGCACAAGAATCAGAGGCCTGCTTGTTCACACACTTGAGAGTCCCATAAAAACACTAAACTGAAAGCTATAATATATATGTATATATATACAGAGGAGCTGGTGCAGATCATGCAGGCACTCTTCATGCTGCTCAGTCTGCTTTGTTTATGTTGCTGTGTTGATTTAGAGGACCTTGTGGGTTTTTTTTTTTTTGGAGGCGGTGTTATTTCTTGGTGTCCTCTACTCCCTTTGGTTCTTACATTCTTTTTCCTGCCTCTTCTGCAGGGTTCCCTGAGCTCTGAAAAGAGGGATTTGATGGAGACATCCCGTTTAGAGCTTTGTGCTCCAAGAACCCATGCTCTGCATATTGTCTGGTTTTGGGTCTCTCTCTATTTGTTCCCATCTGTTGCAGGAGGAAGCTTCTCTGATGATGGCTAACTAAGGCACTTATCTATGAATATAGCAGAATATCATTAGAAGTCATTTTATCACTATCTTTTTTTTTTTTAAAGACCAGTGGTATTTGGTCTTACCCTAGATCTCTGGGCTATCAAGTCTCTGGCCTTGGTCATTCAAGCAGTGTCAGATATGGGCTCCATCTCGTGGAGTGGGCCTTAAGTCAAATAAGACATTGGATGGTTACTCTCACAAGCTTTGTGCCATCATTGCACTAGCATATTTTGTTGGCAGGACAGTGTGTACTCTGCAGGCTACCAAAGGAGATGTAAACACCAGCCCAGTTTATGAATGTAAACACCAACCGAGTTTTTAAATCTTTATGTGGAGTTGAAGTCCTTCCCCTATCCAGTTTGGCATGTCCATTGGTGTTATCGTTGTTCAGCTCATGTTTGTGAGACTTTATGGGTGTAGCTTCTGATACTAGTGGGAGACACAATCTTACAGCACACTCCCTGATTCTCTGGTGCTTAAACTCTCCCCGTCCCCTCTTCTACAATGTTCCCTGATCCTTAGATGTCGAGTGTTTTGCTGATGTATCCACTGGGACTGGGCTCCACAATTCTGCATTTTGATTGGTTGCAGTTTTCTATAATGATCTCCCACTGTTGAAAACATAAGTTCCCCTGATGAGGGATGAAGACTACATCTAACTGTAGATATATATTTATAGATTTATAGGATAAACATTTATAGATTATTGCTAATAATTATACTGGTATAATAAATTAAAGGTTGTAGATTCTGCTCCAACAATTATGACTTCACTAGCACTGAGTAGTGAGCTAGGTAACTAGTGCCAGGGAATGTTTTTCTCTTTTTGAGCAGGTCTTACGTCCCATTAGAGAGCTGTTGGTTACTGCCAGATTATTCATACCACTACTACACACTTAGGACTATCATGCCATGCTAGTTGTTGTGATTCATAGACATAATATCTGGGTAAGACTCTTGGTTACCTTGCTCTTTTGGAAGCTTTCAAAGTGCCTTTCTAGTACCATGAAAGCTAGTGCTCAGGGAGGGGGCCTTATGCACAGTACCAGCTCAGTGGTCTCTGGGTTCTGTTTCTGAAGTGCATGGTGTCTTCAGAAATGAGGGCTTACTTTCCATATTTGGGGTGAGTCAAGGGCAAAAGGAATAGGCTGGATGTATTGGGAGTCTCCTGGACAAACTTCCCAACATTGCAGAAGAGAGATTCTCATGTCTGGCATTGGAGTTTTGGTAAGGCTCTTGGGGGGAGCACAGTCACCCCAGAGTGTAAAATTTCATTAAAACTGTATGTGTATATTTATACATGGAATTATAGGTATTATGGGTTATTTAAGCAAGTAATTACTAGTATGATTCTTGTGTCTTTTTCAAACATCCTTATTATTAACTTAAACATCTTCTTCCTGCTCCTGTATTCTTCCTTCCCCCCAAAAAAGCTCCCCCTGTCCTATTTTCCCCGTGGAATCATTTGTATCCTGCTATGCCATTTACCCCCTTCCCATCTTTTTTCTGTATTTACCCCCCTTGTCCTCCCTACAGATTTTCTCTTTTCCGTTTCCCCAATCAGACCACTTGTGCCCTGATAGTCCCCTTTCTATTGCACCTTGACCCCCCCCCCACCCTGGCAATGGTTCTGTTTCACCATCCTGGTTTCTTTAGTTACTCAATATTCTTTTGTTTTTGGTTGTTTTTTTTGTGTGTGTGTGTGTGTTGTTTTTTGTTTTTCGAGACAGGGTTTCTCTGTGTAGCTTTGCGCCTTTCCTGGAAGTCGCTTTGTAGACCAGGCTGGCCTCGAACTCACAGAGATCCACCTGCTTCTGCCTCCTGAGTGCTAGGATTAAAGGTGTGTGCCACCACCACCCGGCTCAATATTCTTTATGTACTCACATCTTAAGGTTTGGAACTAGGAACCACCAATGTGAGAAAACATGCTGCTTGTCTTTCTGGATCTGGGTTACCTTGCTCAGTATGGTCTTAGAAAAGAATTAGAAAATTCCATCCATTTACCTGCAAAGTTCATGATTTCATTTTCTTTACAGGTGAATAGTAATCCTTTGTGTACATGTACAACATTTGCATTACCCAGTTGTTGGTTGAAGGACATTTAGGTTGTTTCCATTTTCTAGCTGTTGTGAATAGAGCAACAGTGAACATGGATGAGCAGGTTTCTATGGAGTAGGATCTCAAGTTTGAGCATAGGAGTGGTATACCTGATTCATATGGTAGATTTATTTTTAACTTTTGGAGAATTCTCCACATTGATTTTCATAGTGGCTGTGCCAATTTGCAATCCCACCCACAATGAGTGGGGGTTCCTTTTCCTCCACAACCTGTTCAGGATTTGTTTTTGGTAGTGATTGTTCTGTTGACATTTGCCATTATGACTGTGGTATGATGAATTCTCAAAGTAGTTTGGATTTGCAGTTACTTGGGTTGATGAACACTTTTAAAGATACTTCTTAGCCATAATTTTCTTCATTTGAGAACTTTGTTCAGGTCCCATTTCTTGAATGGGTCCTATGCTTTTTGACTCTGTTTTTTGAGTTATTTCTATATTATAAATATTAATCCTATTACATTCTTTAATGCTTAGTTTCTCTACCTGTGAAGTAGATCTTTTCCCAGAATCCCATGGAAAGTCTCAACAAAACATACCGTGATGCAAGCTTCTGCGTCAATACTTTAGTTCTTTCCATCAGTAACTCACTCCCTTGGTTAGCCCAGACAACCTAGAGATCAGAGACACTAAATGACTTTGCTTTTGCTCCACTGAGCAAAATAACCTTGAGAGGTACCAAGCTCTGTCTTCTGGAAACTCATAAACCCCTTGTTCACATTTAATCTAGCATTCTTAGGATTCTGACTGGCTGACACACTGACAGCTCATTAAAGTCTGCTGGGTTATTCCTGACATATCATCTGCACATGCCCAAAGAGGCAGCATCCATTTGCATTTCTTCTCTGTATAAGATAGTACAATCAACACTCCCCACTTAATAATCTTTAGCATCAACTGATACCTAAACAAATACATCCTGAAGCTCTAGACAAAGTCACATCTAATTTACCTACATTGTGTGGAAATAGTATATTCCCTTTTTATAAAATAATCTTTCCTCTAGAATTTCTGTTTCTAATTTGTCCATAAGGAGTTGGGATGTCTTGTTGTTTTTTTTTTTTGTTTTTTGTTTTTTTTTTTTTTTTTTTTTTTTTTAAATTTTGACTCAGGATATGTGATAGTTTTCAGATAAAATGCTTTAATATATCATTGGTGT
This sequence comes from Peromyscus californicus insignis, assembly GCF_007827085.1. NCBI lineage: Eukaryota > Metazoa > Chordata > Mammalia > Rodentia > Cricetidae > Peromyscus > Peromyscus californicus. The sequence continues at coordinate 20,665,969 of NW_026294469.1, read as the reverse complement.
TCTCAGAATGTGAACAGTTGATTCAGTGGTTAAAATGTATGAAATGCATGGAGCACTTTCTAAGAAAACAGAAGAGCAAAGTCTATGCCTTGTCAGGAGAATTGTGAGGAAGAACATCTCTCCCAGAATATAATGGCTTTATTTTTTTAGGACAAATTAACAAATTTATATGCTGAGTGACTCAGAGGAGCATAGTTTGGAAGAGCAAAAGCGCAGGCATAGTGAAGTAAACACAGAAAGGAAGAAAACATGAAGCAGTTCAGAGAATGTAGCCAATACTGTAAAGCTACATGCCCCCACAGACACACCGTAGGAATCATCCCTGAAAATTATTGTGACAAAAGGTAATTCTCTTCAAATGTTTTCTGTTTGTTCAGCCAAAAGGTTTTTATCCACAATCAGTTGAACCATTGTCATCCACTTCACCTGATGGAGTCTGCTCTATCAGAATAACATTAAAAATCCTGGGAGTACCACATTTGCAGACACAGTAGTTATTTCTTTTCAAAAGCTGAGAATATTTATGTAAGCTGTTCACTATTCTGTCATCACACCAAGCTCTTTCCAGTGTGCTGTGCTGCTACAGACAATGGAATAAAAGACCCAGGTAAAGATGACCTTCCAGCATAGACTGTGTCAATGTCACAGTTACACTAGTTGTTAAGTTCTTTGTGGCCAAGCAGGCCAAGAAAATACAATGAGTTAAAAATACATTTAAAGGGCCAATTTCATTTAAGGGTGTCTTTCAGGGATTGATTTCAATGGTTAATTATATTGAATTTGTGCCTTGAGTATATCCTTGTACTCTTCTATGCATAAAATGGGAAGCCACACTATTGGTGAAATTATTCAGGCCAATCCACATAGTTAAAAGGGAGGTTTATTTTGTGGGATAACTTACAAGTGAAGAGATTGGTTACAGGGTCTGGGAAAGGTATAGCGCAGTCCGGCAGTGTTGTGTTCTCTGAAGAACTCTGCTTGGTCTACCTCCAGTGTCCAGGGTCCAGAAACCAAGAGAGCCGGCGTATCCACATCTTGGGTCTTCAGGGTCCTCTCTCGGCCTTGCCTTGTAGGTGTGACAGTTACTGAAGCCTCAATGGGGGTTGGAACTTCCAGATCAAAGCTAGAATGGCTACCCACTACACCACACTTGAGCATAAATACATTTGTAGCATTAAGAAGGAGAATTTTGTCATTGAGTTGTGAGTAGTTATAACGTGGCCTCTTTTTATGGAGTACCGTATTTACCTAAAATCACAACTGATATGCAAACCATGAGTATTGTGAATTGACCAGTTGGTTGACAATTTCTCAAAAGTGTGGGAAGTGAGCCCATGTCTTCAAGGGAAAGCAGTGGAAGTCTATTAATGCTTGGTTGATGTCAGTGCTTTTTAATTTTAAGGAAGGAACATGAAGAAATATTGAAGGCTTCTATCTGAAGACCTCCAGCTTTGCTTTCTCACTACACATAAATATTTCTTTTCTGAGATACATGGTGACATCAACAAGTGTATTTCCTTGGATAATATTCAAGCAATGTGTTAATGCTGTCAATATCAGCATAGTTTAGTGAAGCAATACTTTCCAAATAAACAATACCTAATATTACACAAGCAAATACTAGTCAAAATTCAAGACAACTATATAGGTTAAATATAGTGGAGTATTTGCTGTTTATTTATTTGGTTTGAATCCTACATGGCAGCAATATTTAATGAAGTTCAGGTAACAAGGTAAAGTGTAGCCATGGTTACCTGGAAAGACTATTAAATACTTATTCTTTTTTAACTTTGTGAGTCCAGATAGGTTTTGTAGGCTTCAACTGAATAATACATTCCAACATATTAAATAAAGAAATCATTGTATTCTAATACTGTTTATTTAGGTAGACATTATGATTTAGCAATGAACAAAAATGCTGTTCTCCAAAAAGTTTTGTTTTACAAAATGGATTTTCAAACTATTAATGTTAACATATAATTAATTTGTATAATGATTTAATGGGATAAAAAGTTCTGGTGTCTTTCTCTAATTTGGTAAAATTCAATAAGTATAATTCATATAACTGTTGTTCCAGAACTCAGTCTCCAGTCTTGTGTTTTAAAATTCAGAGAAAGATGGATGTATTCTGGTTTGGGTTTTTTGTCTTTGCCTAGATAAAATTGTGCAGGTAAAGATAACTTAAGTAATTCAGAAGTGGTGATGCATTCAGAAAGGTTGTGAGTTCAAGGCCAGCCTAAGATATAACAGGACTGTATCAAAAAGCAAGCAAATAAAAATAAGCCACAAGCACCCCAAGACTTTCCGTTGGGGCCCTTACTCTTCTTGTTGAAGCTCTCACCCTGTCCAGAAGCTGTACCTCCTCTTCATCACCTGCCATTCATGGCTCAGGAATCTGGGAAAAGCAGAATCACAAAGCTGAGGCTTTAAAATACATCCCTGACTGAACACCGAAACAGGAACTAGAAATGATTGTCATGTCAAAAGAAAACAGTGAGAACCACTCGAGTGAGTGGACGTCACCGACTCCTGCCTGGCTGTGACTGTTGACGTCTAATTTGAAAACCAAGGTCAGGAGCTAATAGGAACAGATGGAAGATAGCTTTCATTTACTGAGAAGATCAGCTTTTATATGTTTTGAGGGCGAACACTCCTTCTTGTATGAGTGATGTTTGCTGTGTCTTTTCTTATCCTGGAAACGCTGATGTAGTAAGATGATCGGTGGAACACTGTGACTTTTGTGTGGTGTCTATCTCTGCCACTTTGTTCTTCAGCATGCACACAAGGGGCGTGTGTCACTCATTTACCAGAACACATCAAGACACACTGACTCAGTTTCCTTTCAGAGGCACAACTGTAACGAAAACTGTGACATCACTTACTTTCTTAAGAGCAGAGCAGGATCTGCATGTTACACTACCCTGAGTCTAGTTTTAGGTTAAGTAATTTTTTTTAAAAAGATTTTTAAGAAACAGATATTGTTTCTTAAAAAGGAAAACATTTTTGAGAAGTTGCTAAAGCAGAATCCTCCTGAAATTGAATTTTTAATTATAATGTTTTCATTTTAAGCAAAGTGATGCTTTTTATATAAAATTTTTATAGGGAAATTAATAAATACCTCAGGCAGAAAATAGCATCAGGTTAAAATGCACCAAAAACATATGTTAATTACCCCATAAAACATCCACCATTTTGTCTTACAGTTAAATTAGGTGTTGCCAAGGCAATAATGCCACAATGCTAAGAGAATGCATTCTTACTGCGACAGAATGTAAAACAATGTGCCAGAAAAGCTGCAATGAAAAAGATTTCACATGTTTTATGCTTGACCAAGAACACATTGCTGTACAGTATTCAGTGACAGACAGTGTTATCAGGAGAGCAGGGTGGGTTAGACATCTGAAACTGAACAAAATCTCCCAGGTGATCAGAGTGTCAAACATCTATGTTAAGAGAGTTCTTTTTTCTTTTCTTTTTTTTTTTTTGTGTTTTGTTTTGTTTGCGACAGAGATTCTATGTGTAATCTTGTCTCTGCCTGTTTCAGAACTTACTTTGTAGACCAGGTGGGCCTCAAACTCACAAAGATCCAACTGCTTCTGCCTCCAGAATGGTGGGATTAAAATTGTGTGCCACCACTACCTGGCTCTTATTTCAATCCAATTTAAAACATGAATAGTGTTTTATCAGCTGGGAAAAGAACAAGATAATGAAGTATAGCTTTAAAAATCTCATTGAGAATTAATAGGTATTTGTTTTATCTTTATATTTCTCAACTTGTTTTTTAATCTTTAAGCTGCATTAATTTTGTAAACTTAGAATATTATTCAACTCCAGTGAATATAAAATTTTTAAATATTACTTTAATCTATAACCTGATAATTTATTTTATAGCTTTATTGTTTACCACTAGTCTACATAATTAAAAATGACCCCTTAATCTTATGGCCTTGATTCTGGTAATTCTCAGGACAGGGGTCCTTTTGGATAATTTATGGAAAATTTCAGTCAAGTGACTGAGGTATAAAAAGGTACCTGAGCTCCTGTGTGAGAAGCTTATAGTTTATCCACAAATGAACACTGCTGTATGATCAAAAAGGGACACTATACATGAAGTACATTAAACTAAACTAGAAGCAAATGCCTTTTGCATTCTGGGACACACACACACACACACACACACACACACACACACAGAAAACTAAGATGAAAACATGAATGTAATTTCGACTCAGGAAAGTCACTCCTGGCCATGAGTAACATGGTTCATTCATGAAAACTCAAGCTAATCTTCAGAAAGTATTTGCAGAGTGTTTCCTGAGGTCTCTGTAAAAGCTCTCATTCCTTCTGCAATATTACCAGTTCCTCCTTGTCAACCTGCAAACATGGAACAGTACAATGTTGTTCATTGGTCCTCCCAAGCGCCTTCTTTTATAGGTTTTGTGCCTTTAAGCACAATTCTTATCATTCCACACATACTACAAATACAATCTTACCATGCCAAAGTTGAAGAAAATTGTCAGTTTCTTGTTTTTACTGTTGTTCTGTTATTAGCTTAGAGTCACATCTATGTTTGGCAGCTGTTCTACCAACATTTTGCCATGTAAGCCATGCAATATTATAGGCTGGTCCTTTAATCTGCATAAGTTAATTTTAAATAAGAACTTAAGCACTTCGGCATTTTTATGATATTTTTAGTCCCTGTACAAGGTTTAACATTTACCTTAATTACAATCTTAATTAAAATTTAGACTTTTAGCTTTGACCCTTGTTCAAATGTAACCATTTATGAATCTGGGAACTATTTAATATATTATGAATTTGGCTTCATATTTAGAGTTTCTTGTTCTGCTTATATATCTTTTTCTGTAATTTTTTCTAAGTTAAAATTGGGATGAAAGTAAACAAGGTTGCAGACAAACACCTGTGAGTCTCGACATTTGGTTAGTCAAAGCAGCACTGAGTCGAGGCACAAAGTGCTGTGTCACGTTTACTTAAGAAACTGATTCTATTTAATAGCCTTAGCAACCAGTTCATTTTTTTTTTTCATCTGGTAAAACAGTCTGTCATACCAAATACATTAAATTGCTAGTTTAAATCAATCTTTTCTCTGATACTTGGAATACAGTATGAGAAAAGAATAAATAGTCACCAGCAATTGTTAAAGAGGTGATGGGAGAAGATGAAATTGCTCAATAATGATAAATGTTTAATATAAATACAGAAGGTTCTAATAATTTATTTTCTGTTCCTATTGTTTACAATCAACCTACATGATGAAAATTTTAGTACTAACTTTAGTATCAAAACCTCGCCACAGGGCACAGCTAGGCTTCCATAGGACCTATCTAGTTGCTAAATGGGAATAGGAGGAGAGGGAATGTGGCAGTGGCAATCAGGTGGGCATTGTAATACTTCATCTGGGAAAGGCTGGCAGCTTGGGCTGTTGTGTTGGCCAGGAAGATACATGCATGAGTTAATTATTGTTTATATTTATTTACTTTTGTTTGTCAAATGGATATAAAAGGAGACTTTGAGAAACTGAATACTGTGACATTCTGCCTTGAGAAACGGCCTTGAGTGGTTTGTTAAGTCCATCTGAAGAAATTTCATGACATTATTGTTCTGTAACACTTTTACAACTGGCTGACATTGAAATTATGTGAGTGGATTACATTTGAACCCATTGCTCAGACTCTACTGAGTGCTGTGAGCATGGAGCATTGAATTGTACTAGGTTCGCTCAGTCTTTCCACTTTCTGCTGAAGGTTGAGAGATACTGCATTCTCAGAATAATTCATCAATTCCTTCCTGATAACTGCTGAAGGTAATTTGTTGACAAAGTGACAGTAGTTTGGGAAAACAAGTAATTACAAACAACACTAAAACTAAAATAAACACTATCTGCAGGAAGACTGGTTAAACTGAACATGATTAAAGTCCTGTGAAAATGTCGCAGAATAACTCCTGCTTGCTGAGATCCTGTGGTGAAGGTTCTTTATGATTCCCTCTGCATGTGAGATATCACCAAGCTCCCTCTCACAGAGGATCAGGAGGTTTCCTAACTAAATAATATAAATAAGAAAAAAAAGAATTTTGTAAACAATTGTTTGAAATTGGTGGCAACTCAAGTTTGAACGGACAATGTAGTTATGAGTTGGACAGGGGCCAATGATGAAAAGCATGGGATTCAGGAAATGTAGGCCAAAATATAAAGCACAGTTTAAGATTCTCTGGCAACCTTGATTTCCTGTACTCCTATCTGGCACAGTATTATTGAACATCTGTAGTTATCTTTCCAATTTAATAACTATTGGCTACATGCTGTATTTTATTTATTTTTTTATAATACTTTATTTTAGCTCAATAGACTTTAGAGAAGGAAAGTCAATATTATAAGAAGCAATTGGACATTGAATTAGAGTAAATTATCTTTCATCAAATATACATAATTCCAATGCGTAGCAAACAAGAGGGCCGTTGCTTCCAGAAAGTTTTAGTTTTACAATTGGACAGCTAGAGTCAAGTTTTCCATAAATTGAGATTCACTAATCTCCAAATATTTTGTTTTCTCTAGAATTAGTAGCAATTTATTTGAGTTAAAAATTCCAAAGAAAATTGTTAGGCTTTAATAATTCAAAAGAGTTCCTTTTTAGAGTGGGAGTTTCAATAGATGCAAGTGACTCATGAAATTACTTCAAAGGAGATGTCATCTCAGGTTCCAGTGTGATGGAATAAACAATTCAAGAGGTCACTCCATGTTTCCTGGTGTTATGTAGTGGGCTTCATGTCTTACAGCTATCAAGCTGTTATAACTAGGACCTGTGTGGTAGTTTGCACCTGTAATTCCAGCATGGAAGTGAAGTCTTAGTATGTACAATAACAGAATTTATAGACTCAAGCAGAGATGTGAAACATACTATAAACCCCACTCTTCAAATAAGTATGGAAAACAGTGTATATTCAAGGATTGGGGCAGGTTTTAACTCAAGACTTGATTTCTACTCTGAAATGTTTTCCAGTAATTACCTTTATAAAAAAATATTGTAAGGAGTTAGATCTTGTTGATTTTGGAAATTAAAGAAAGTTCCTTTTTATTTTTGATATTATAGTATAATTACATCATTTCCTCCTTCCTTTTATTACTTCCTTACTCTCCCATATACCCTTTCTGCCCTCTTTCAAATTAATACCCTCTTTCTTCATGAACTTTATTACAAACAGACATGTGTATAACCAGTTCAGGCCATATAGTATTACTTGTATGTATGTTTCCAAGGCTGTCCATTTGATAATGGGGTATACTTTTCCCCAGGGTAGATCATTTCTACCAATATGAACATTTTCTAGTTGCTTGTAGTTCTTAGAGTAGGATTGAAGCCTCCTGAAATTTCCCTATCCACATTAGCAAGTGTCACTGGTGCCATCCTTTTGCAACTCATATGTAGGCAATCATGTTGGTGAGACTTTATAGGTGTAGCTTCTGACATTAATAGAAAACACAATCTCACAGTAAACTCCCCAGTCCTCTGGTCCTTACAATATTTCTGCTCCCTTTTTCCTAGTGATCCCTGAGGAACAGGTGGAGGGGCTGTGTTATAGATGTATCCACTGGGACAGGACTTCACAACTTTGCATTTTTATTGGTTGTAGTTTTCTGTAATGGTCTCCATTGATTGCAAAAGGAAGTTTCCCAAGTGAGGGGTGAGGACTACACTTATCTGAGGGTAAAAGACAAATATTAAGAATATAGTTAGAGATCATGCTGGTTTGGTAAAATGGTGATGGTAGGTTCTCTTCCAAGATCCATTACATCCCTAGCCCTGGGTAGTTTGGTTAGGTTTCCAGTAGTAGACACTATTTCAACTTCTTGTTGAGTGAGTCTTATGTCCAATTAGAGATCTGTTAGTTACCACCAAGGTTTCCATGCCACTACTGAGCCCTTAGAGTTATAGTGTCAGTCTTTATTTGGCTCTTAGGCATCATAGCTGGGTAGGGCTGTTGGTTGCCTCCTTCCTTTAGTAGCTTACATGGTGTCTTCTGGTACTATGAAAGCTGGTCCTCAGGAGGAAGCTTACAGGTCAAATCCTCCAGGTCTTGTATCTGGTGTGCATGGTGTCTTCAGCAATAGGGGCTTACCTTCCATCTCTGGTGGCAACCAAGAATAGTGTGGTAACTTAAAATGTTTAGGGAGTCTCTTGGACAACACTGACCAACAGCTCAAAAGAGGGCTTCTCATGCCTGGTGTTGAGGTTCTTGTTAAGTGATCTTTCGTTCTTTGAAGGAACATTATCATCCCAGATGGAAATTTTTTTTGTATAAACTATATATGGATACTTATACACCAGCTTACATGTGTGATGGGTATTTTAGGCAGATAATTAATAGTATCATTCTTTATGATGTTTTCAGACACCTTTATTGTTATTTTACTTTCCTTCCCCCCTTTTCAGTATTTGTCTCTCTTCCTCCTTTCTAACTAGAGCAGCCCACCTTTCTTCCAATTTCCCTTTCAGGTAACTTATATTTTGCTATTCCCCTGTCTGTTGCTTCCAAACTCCCAACCCTAATTTCCATAACTCCAGCAATAGTCTCTTTTTACCTTCTCATTTCTGCAGTTACTTCAGAATATGAATTTAATGCGAAGTAGCTAGGAACCTAAAATGAGAGAAAACAAGCAACGTTTGTAATTCTGGAATTCTGGGTCTGGGTTACTTCCACTTCCTTCCTTCCTCTCTCCCTCCCTCCTTCCCTCCCTCCCTCCCTCCCTCCCTTCCTTCCTTCCTTCCTTCCTTCCTCTCTTCTTTCCTTTCTTCCCTCCCTCCCTCCCCGCTTCTTGCTTCTGCTTCTGCTTCTACTTCTCCTTCTTTTTCTCCTTCTCCTTTAATAGTTTAAACCATTTACCTGCAAGATTAATGATTTCATTTTTCCTTAGCTGTAGTACTACATCTTAACACCTAGGATAGTAATCCCTATGTCAATGCTCTTTTTGCTCAGGATTGTGTTGGCAATCTGGGGTCTTTTGTGATTCCAAATAATTTTAGAATAGTTTCTTTTTCTTCTGTTGCCAAGAAGAATGAGATTGGGATTTTGATTGGAATTGCATTCAGTTTGTAAATAACTTTTGGTACAAAGGTGGTTTTCACAATATTAATTCTAACAAACCATGACTAAAGAATTTCTTTTCATTTTCTAGTGTCTTTTTCATCTCTTTCTTCAGAGGTTTAAAGTTTTCGTTATAGAGGCATTTCACTTTCTTGTTGAAGTTTATTCTTAGGCATTTTATTTTCTTTAATGCTACTGTGAATAAGAGTGGTCCATGATCTCTTCCTCTGTATGTTTGTGATTTGTGTATAGAAAAGTTACTGATTTGTTCAAGTTGGTTCTGTATCATGATATATTGTAGAATTTATTTATCATTTATGTAAGGGTTTTTTTTGGTAGAATTTGGGGGTCTTTGATGCATGGTATCATATTATCTGAACATAAAGGTAGATGACTTCTTCCTTTACTGGTATTTCTTTAATTTCATAACCTTATTGTCTTGCCTTGTTGCTCCAGCCAGAACTCTGAGGATGATATTAAAAGGAGTGGAGATAGTGGACACCCATGTCTTATCCCTGACTTCAGTGGGATTGCTTCAAGCTTTTCTCCATTAAGGATGTTATTGGCTATGGGTTTCTCATATATAACTTTTATTATGTTGCAGTGTGTTTTATCTCTAGGCTTTTACCATGAAGGCATGTTGGATTTTTGTCAAGGACTTTTTTTGCATCTATTGAGATGGTGATGTGATTTTTGTCTTTAAGTCCATTAATTTATTTATTTTATATTCACTTGCATATATTGAACCATCTTTGCATTTCAGGGATAAAGCCAACTTGGTCAAGGTGGATAGTCTTTTTGATGGTTTTATGTATTCTGTTTTCAAGTAGTCTTTTTAATATTTTTTTGTGATATTGGTCTATATTTTTCTTTTTTGTTGTTGTCTTTCCCTGGTTTTGGTATTAGAGTGATATGGCTTAATGGAATGAGATTGGGAATGCCCCTTCTGTTTTTATACAATTCAATAAGGATTAACCATAGATATTCTTTGAGTCCTGCCTGGTCCAAGACTAGAGAGTATGACATTGGGTAGTGTACATAGAGGGAAGGATCAGGAAAATTCACCATGCTAGACCCTGGAGAAGAACGCACAGGATCTGGCTGGGTAGAGAGAGTATATATAACATTGACTAGAATTTTTTAAATCAAGTGTATTTTAAATACTGTCCCTAGTCCTATCCACTAGTAACCTACATATTGTTTTGTGTACCTGCTTGCCTTATGAATTCAGTTTAGTAAAAAACTAAAAGAAAATGACGGTGAAACATCTAGGGTACGCTTAGTCCAAGGTCACATGATGACCCAGAAAAAAAAAAAAAACTATCCAAAAAAAAAAAAAAAAAAACCTGTGTGGTCACAACTGCTTTGAAATTCTAAGATTTCAATGGTTTGTAAGAAGTTACAAAATACCCATTTAAGAATTAATGACTTTTAGCAAAATTGAAACTCAATCTCTACAATACACTTTGACTCACATCATAACACTTTTCCCTGACAATGGAATGGACAAATTTGTACTTGAATCAAACGGATCAAATTTGTTGCTCTCACAAGTTCATGAGGAACTGGATTTCCCGATGTGTTTTGAGTGGATGAAAATATTGTGGTTAGTGTAGTACATATCACACCATCATCCTTAGCATCACAATATACTGGTGTACTTCCTGATTTTCTAAATGACCTGAGGCCTCGGGCTCCTTTATAGCTTGTGTTCCTAGTTTCTTCCACTCCCTGATGTTTCTCCCATTCAGCTGAAGACTCACCTTCCCATACTTCCTCTCTGAAAGAAGATTTTTACCACAGAAAGTCTCTTAATAACCCGTGAAGTTGTGAATGAACAAATAAGTGTTTGTTATATCTGTAACCAGTTAATGAACAATGTAGATGAATGTGGAGATTTTATCTTATTTTTTGTAGCTCCTAACAACTCTAATTACCCTATAGTTCCAATGTCCTAAGCTTTCCTGTCTTGAAGGAGATAAAAACTATAGACATTTTACCAGACAGATGTCAAACATCTTGACAATGCATTCAACTCTGAACTTATGATATAATCTGGAAGCAGAGGTCCTTGGAAAATGTGCTTTATATAAAATCAAAGTTGGTTAATAAACTGATAAAAATAAAAACTTTAAAATACAATTGTGTGCAAGATTCCTGAAGTGGGCTTGAGTGTCATCTACTTGGAGATTGGTCAGATACAGAAAATCATGAACATAGTCAAAAAAGGAGGATGGCCAGACATGAAAGGTGGAAGATGCTTGCCAAACTGAGTTTTCTGAACTACTATTCAAACTGTGATTTATAAGGAAATATGTGGATAAACATAAACAAAGTTCCAGGGATCTGGGTAAAATTTAATCAAGCAAAGGACTTTGTCAGATCGTAGTGTTAAATACACAGAAAAGTAGCTAAGAGAGTCATAAAAGCCCAAAGACTACTAATACTCTTAATTATATAAAACAAGTTTGAGATGAGAAGGTTCTGTGAATTTCAAGTTCAGTTATCAAGAGGTCAGAAAAAGGTCACATAATTAAAATACACAATACTTTTTCCACACTAGCCTGAGTACCTGAGTTCAGTCCTGGATCCTACAACTTGTCCTCTAAGCACTACACGTATGCACCATGGCATGTATGCACCCACACTCAAACATGCACCACATGTACATACACACAAACACATACATTAATAATTATCATTAATAATAAGATAACAAATAAGACAAATGTTTTATAGTGTCTCAGTAGACACCATAACCTTGAAATTTATAACCATCTTGAAAAATATTGACTTGTTTTTCTTATGAATGACTCAGTGGTATTTTGTGGTAACAGCAGAAATTAGAATAAGAGATTTTAAAAAATACAGTTTAAACCTTGCCATGTACTAACTGGGTGCACCCAGTATCCCCCTTGAAAGTTCAGTTCATAGTGATACTCAATAGGAGATAACTCAGGAGAATCCCAGGAACACCTGCCCATGACCCATTAAGTGTGATCAGCAGCACAGGAAGCACCTTCTGCTTTAACCTCTGTGTTTTCATGGTAAGCGATGCTTAAAATGTTAATATCCAATTTACTACTGTCTTTGTCAAACTAAATATGTTCTCTGTGGAAAAAGAAATGCCACAAGTAAACAGGGTAAAGCTTTCTTCACTGTCAATGGACTTGATAGTTATTCTCATCATTTTTATTGTGTATTATTCATTTTAAGGTTGAAAGAAAAATTTTACCATCCACAGTTAGCAAGACAAGCCTCACAGTCTTTTTTTTTTTTTACCCTTTTGATAAACAGCCTGATGTGAAGCAGCTTTTACTGCACACTATGAGCTGTTTCCTATAATAAAAACTCAGCACGCAGCAATACCATCACCTTTATTAGATTTGGGTTTTTATTTTAACTGCTTGCACACAGACAAGCCTATGAAATTTTCTTGGTTTTAATCAGGAGATGAGATCAGAGATATAAACTGTGTCTCTAATATTGAACTATCTATTTTAACTTTTAAACTACTGGTTTATGTTTCTAGATCCTATAATCAAGAGAACTGTTAATGGAATTTAGGAAGAAAACATATAAATATTACAATTGATACAAACTAGTTAATTAACTAAAGCCATTATTTGTATACTATGGCTAAATTCTTGCCAGTTTGGTATCATATAATTGGTTTGATTTGGCCTGGATGTTCTTGTTTTAAAATGCTTTGCATCTGCACTACAGAAGTATTCGGGACAATATTATAACACTGAGAGGCACTATGGAGAGACAAGGAAGGTGCCTGGCCTCAGTCTCACCAAGAAAACACTTTTCATGGAAGGAACTATAATACATGACCATGAGATAGTGTTTTCTTTCTTGATCTCTGGGAGCTATAATTAGAACCAAGAAAATTTATATGATAGTATAACACATGCTAGTTATAGAGTAAATCTGGGAACTTCAAGAGCATTGTGTCACCAGGCAATGGTGGTACATGCCTTTAATCTCAAAGTAGGTGGACCTCTGTGAGTTTGAGGCCATCATGGTCTACAAACTGAGTTCTAGGGCAGCCAGAGCTGTTACACAGAGAAACCTTGTCTTGAAAGCCAAACAAAACAAAACAAAAAACCCAAAGAAAGAAAGAAACAAACAAAAACCAACCAACCAACCAAACAAACAAACAAACAGCATTATGTCTAGAATATGGCTTTCATAAAAGTGGTCAGGCTGTCTCAAAAACTGCAGAAAAGAAATCTAGACAACTTTCAGTTAAGCCCAGCCTGTGTGATGCAGATGAGCAAAATTACTCTTCTCTTTGCTCAGAACACTTTGTCTCACTTGAGTTTTTACACCAAGTCACCTGTCTGCTCCTTCTTTGCTCGACAGTGTTTGGTTTCTTCTTTCTTCATCATCTAAATTTGAAGTACTAAGGATCTCTGTCGCTGGCTTTCTTCTATTCTCAGTTTCTAAGAGATCTCTGGGATCACAGGCTGAAGTTACTCAGCTTTATTACCTTAGCTGTGATGTCTCCCTTAAATAAGAACGAAGGGTTCCCATAAGAAAAAGGCCTTGGTTTGAGAAGTCAGGTAGGATTTGTAGAGCATTTCCGGGGACTGAAGCCACTTCTAAATGGTGGGGTGGGTTGTAAATACAGAGAAAGCATAATGCTGTTAAGAGTTATTCAAAATGCCTGTGTTCTGCTCAAGAGGGCGGAAAATAAAATAGACCATAGGACAAATGGAAGATAATTTTTTTTTCTCCTATTACTGGTGATAAGATTGTGTATGTGTAGACTAGGACATATTGGGAAAGGCAACAGAATTGAAAGTTGAGGCTGATTGTGAGAAGAAGACTGATTCTGTGAATTGTAAGAAGTACATTAAAGTGACTCAATTATGACCTGTTTTTTTATCTTTTTATTGGACTTTGCTGTCATTCAGCACATTTGTTGTGACTCTATGTTTTTCTCTTGGTGTTCATTAAATCATCTGTAAATTAGAGCATCTAAATCAAGTTGGGTTTGGGGAAAGAAACAAACAGAGGACATGAATTCATTAAATTCACAACTGAAATGAAAACATTTGTATAATTAACACCAAGTACAAATTGTATCACCAAGATGTACTTATTTTCTCCATTATTCTTTTCTATATTATGGCTCCATCTTCAGATAGATTTTTCCATCATGATGTCAAGACAGTTACAATCAGTTACACATCCTTCCAAGTTTATTGCCACTGAAAAAAATGTATCTCTCTTACCCAGTAGTCCTTCTGGTATGTTATTAGTTATTATTTCTCCTGTCTCTGAACAAATTGTAGTGATCTCTAGAAGGCTGCTCTCTCTCTGGTTGGTCACACTGAACACCAAATGAACACCCTTTGAATCAGAATTGGAATAATAACAATACAAGCACAGAAGGAAGATTGAACAAATAAGAACAATGGAATTCTTATAAGGAAGGAAACAGAAAAGGATAGACAAAGAAGAAATCAACAATCTTTACCACAAAAGTGCGCCAATACAAAGCTGACAATGTCAGCAATATTAATTTATGTTTTAAAAGTCTAGTTCTAGAATTTTATTAAGATTTAAAAGCTTAGGAGATTTACCAGCAAAATACAACCAAATTTATAATAAAATAAAAACAAAAACAAATGTATCAGTAAGACACAAACTATATCACAAAGTAAATATTTGGTTATTTGAAAAAAATATTTCTAAATAATAATGTACTTTCAGTAGCATACAAGAATAAAAAATATTAAGGCTAATTATAAAGAAAGGTTGGTCACCCGGGCATGTGGAGGCTAGACTCAAGAATGACGTCACCCTCCATGTTCGAATTAAATGAGAAAGCAAGAATTTAAAGATGCACTTTTAATTTAGTTACAGAATTACTCTGGGATCTGATTGAGGTTCATAGAGACAGCTGACAGATGTGCTTATGCCAGTCATAGTTCGTAGAAAGAGAAAAGATGTGAGGTCGCACACGAAAATGCTAATTTAAATACGCACATTGTTAAAATCTGGGAACCTTTCATTACTGAAGCTTCTCTTCTGACATGCTCAAGTTAATATGATCAGTAAATGAAAAGGAATTATCACAAGATCAGATTGTCTGCTCTCTTAACAACAAAAATCTTTCAGGAAGGGATCCCTGGAGCCCAGAAAGGGTCAGAAACAAATTCTCTGGACTTCAGGCAAGCTGATAGTGGAATATGCCCTGTTCCTGACAAGACTGACTCCACCCGGAGGTAGTGGAAGACTACAAGAAACTGTATTTTACATCTACAACAGGACAGCTTCACAAACGACCTCATAGTCACGTGACTGTGTGCATGAGAGTGGCACAAACTAAGTCCGACAAAATCCCAGCACAGAGGGGTGAGATGAGCAAGGAGTTTCACCTCTAGCTGTGGAGTTATTAATTGCTAGCTTTGGGGAAAGGGAGAGTCAGTTTTCTTTATGGTATGGCCCTGGTAGGTTGACTATACTATAGTGGATAACCACACACCCAAGAGTATACGGGAAGCACAGATTGGGCTGTATAGAATAAAAAACAAATAAGGATGCCAAGTTAGATTGGTGGAGATGTGGGGTGGATCTAACCCTAAGCCTAACCCTGAACAACAGACTCATTTAATAGAAGGAAAATGGTGATTATGATTAAAATACATTGTATGAAATCTTATGCTTTTCATAGCAGTTCCATTGGTGCCAGTGATAGATAAGTTATGTTGGGAAATCTGTGAATTCTCAGAATGAATCTTCTATCTACTGTTCTATTAATATCATACATTCATAGCAAAGTTCTATTCCAATGTCCAAGATGTAAATGGTAGCATATAACCTTATAAGTAAAAGATCTATAATGCCCTCGATACACAATAATTTAGGGTATTATGATCAATAAGCTTGGGAATTACTACTTTAAATGAGAATGAATCATATTTAATAAGTTTAAAGTTTTTCGTTAAGTATTCTAACAATAAGAAAGAGTTACAAAACAACTTAAAAGTACATTTATCTGCTAAAGGTCAATAACTCGGTTGGGAGACAACATATATTTGTATTAACAGGTAGAGACAAGAGCAAATGGAAGTTAACAAATGACTTGGCACAAGATAAAGGACTTTGTCTTGGCTCCTACAATGCTGAGTCATGGTAGAAATGCCCAGAGGAGAATCTCGTGTTTCTTTCACAGGCAGCATGCATCTGTCTTCTTAGTGTTTCCTCTACCTTCTGTGGCCCACTGACCAGAGGAGCCTCTGAGGAAAGCTTTCCAGTTCTCCTGGAAGCTCTCGGGCATTGTTGTCTCTTTACTTGAAATTTTCGTTTTTTTTCCTTTGGAGCCTCTGGTTTTTCTGTCTATAAATGTTGTGACCCTTCTGATCTGGTTTTTCCCTGAAATCTGCAATAGTGTAATGTAACCATGGGAACCGCAGACTTTCTGAACAGGATAAGGATAAGGCAAGATGGAAAGAGGCAGGCGGAAGGCATTCAGAGTGACAAACTGAAATCTGAACAATAGGCTCATTTTAACAGAAGGGAAGAAAGGTGACAGGTTCTCAGGGGTGATGGGAAGTCATGGCTGTGGGAATAATGTGGAGCATGTAGGTGGGAATGAAAAGCATCTCATGACTGGAGCAAAGACTTCACATAAATGACTGGAGATTAATCCCACTGGTATAATAGGATGCGACAGGTTGATTGTCAGTCTGGAGACTTGTCTTTCTCTAATTGGGAAACTGCTCCAAAATGTAACATGTGAACTCGTGACAAGTGAAAAGTATGTGAATAAGCATACATTTAAATGTCAGTATTTATGCATGCTAGCATATTTGAATTAGGGAAGTAAGTCTCTATTAGAAACAAATATATTAAGAGGTTATAAAGATTTAAGGGCAGTGATGTGAAATCCCATAAATACATTTACATTAGGTTTGTAACTGTATCAGGTTTGTAACTGTATCACCTTTTAATTTAAAATATATTTTCTGGAGTAAATAATAGAATAGTTGGAAAGTAGATACCTAACTCCATAGTTCTGATTAGAAACTTGTTATTATTATTATAAAGGAGAAGGGCTTGGAACTGATGCAAAGTCTTTGTGTGCTGAAAAAAACCACAATATATGAGCTATTATCTGCCAGTTACTTCTCTACCCGAAACATCTCATAGCTAATACACTAGTCAGTACAATGGGTCTTTTTGCCAGTTAGATTGCTAAGGCTGTTTCTCAGTATTGACCATTTTCTTCTCTATATTCATCTCGATTTTATTGCTTTTTAACTTTTTTTCCCACAAATTGCTTTACATGAAACTTTTTCTGAAATTATTTACCATCATGTAGCCAAATAAAAAGAAGAACTTTAACTACTTCTGCTAGTTAACTCTGTAAGGATTCTGGAAGTCTGGGGTTCCCACTGAAGCCTCATTGCATTGGTGAGGAAACTGGCCTCCGTGTTCTCTGGTGATAGTGGCTTCCTTCTCTAATTCTAACATTCATGGAGAACGGGAACACACTGAGTGCACAGTAGGTTTGCCACGTGCTTCCTCATTTGTCTAATTCCCCTGTATTTTAAAACTGTAAGTATGAGCCCGGCGGCAATGGAGGCAGAGGCAGGCAGATCTCTGTGAGTTCAAGGCCAGCCTGGTCTACAGAGTGAGATCCAGGACAGCCACCATAACTACACAGAGAAATCCTGTCTCAAAAAACCAACCAACCAACCAAAAAAACAAAAAAACAAAACTGTAAGTATGAACAGTTCTCATAATTGAGATTGTTGGTGATCAACAGGGATGATGGTATCACTGAGAGCTATCCTTCATGAAAAAAAAAAATGACCTTAGTATTGAATGTCCACACTGTTCCTCAAATTTCAAACATTATCTTTCTTTACATACTGCAATGATACATAGTACCCTAGCTTAAGACAACTTCAGCTGTTGGTGATGTTTGGTGTTTATAAACTCAAAACTGGCTTAAAGGTATGTGAGAGAAGCTTGAGATTTGAAGTAAAATAATCCATCAATGATGTCTTACAGAAATTAAAGAGTTTGGTATCCCCCAAGCTCTGGAAATGGCTAAAATGACAATATACCCTTCCTAAGATAATGTGGTAAACATGACTGTGAAGCGAGAAATATGAAAACCATAGAATATAGGGAAATAATGCTTCATCCAAATCGAAATATTGTATTTTAAAATGTAATTGGAATAAGTGTATTATAACTAAATAAGTGACTTATAATTTACATAGTACATCTTTGGGGGGGGGTGGTCAGAATTGATGGCTTAGTGTTTAACAGCACTGACTGTTGTTCCAGATGACCAGAGTTTGATCTCACCACCAACGTGGTAGCTCACAACCATCAGTGCCTCCAGTTCCAGTGGCTCTGATTCCATCTTCTGACCTCCAGAGTCACCAGGCAAGCACATGGTGCACAGATATACATGTAGGCAAAACACCAATATACATAAAATACATGAATAAATTAAATTAAAGCCCTTTTGTGTATACCCATGTGGAACTTGGAAAACATCTCATATTGGACCAACCACAGTGTTCATCCAGTAACACTGTCAGGAAATGACAGAAAAGATTCAAACTCAAGTCTAAATTCAAGGCACACTCTATATGCTATAAAACATGGTAAAGTTGCATGTTACTCCTTAAGGAGAGCAGGGTAATTCAAAGGCAATTCATGTTTGCTAACATGTGTCAGAGAAACTTAATGTCAGATATAAGGCTGGGATTGAATGTTTAAGGGCAGATAGGACATTTATTGATAGAAAATTTTCTGTAATCAGACAGAACTTCACAAATGAAGCTATTCCATTCCTGAAATTTTCTGTTTTGGCAGACTAACAATAATTATAATATTTTTATTGCTAGAAGTGTTTTGTTATTTATTGTGAATTTATGGCCAGGTGCTATCCCTGTTAATTTCATATCAAATTGACATACTCTCAATTGAGCAAATTCCCCTGTAAGATTGGCCTGTATGTTACTATGTGCTGTGTTTCTTTATTGATGATTGATGTGGGAAAGCCCAGCTCACTTTAGATGATGCCACCCCTGAGCTGGTTAGATCTAGGTATTGTAAGAAAGCAGGTTGTACAAGCCATAAGAGAGCAAGCCAGTAAAAGGCACTCCTACATGGCCTTTGCATCAGCTCCTGCCTCCGGATTCCTGCCTTGTTTGAGTTCCTGCCCTGTCTTCCCCCAGTAATGAGCTGTGATATGATACTGCAAGCTGAAATAAATACTTCCCTCTCCAAGTTGCTTTTGATCAGTGTTTTATGACAAGAGCAGAAACCCTAAATAAGACAAGTACCATGCAAAGCGTTTTGGAAAACATCTCATTCAACTCACTACTCTAAGAATTGATATTAATCTCATATCATAAAATTGAGGACCTTGAAGGACAATGAGCACAGAAGAGTCTAAAACGAGGGAAAAATTTACTGTTTTACAAAATCAGATGACGTTGTCATTTTAGGTCCTGACATATCTGAGATTTTCTTGATTCACTCAAGTTAATATACCTTCTTGCCCTGTCTGTGATTATCTTCCAGGGCCTGTGCTAACGAATGCAGTAGTTGTACACTCTCCACGGCTTTGCCTTCTATTATCTCTGGTTCAAACATGCTACATGGAAATTCCCTGAAATAAACGTTTCATAAGATTCGATTACACAGCATTCTGAGCAGAAAGGTGAGATATCAGACTGTCTTCCTGAGTTCTGCCCTGGAAATTAACCACTCCTTGGGTTGATGTTTATTCCCGTTGTGCATTTAGCACTCGTTATTCATTCAGAAGCCATGCTGCTAGCTAGAACAAAGTGCTTGAGATCAAGTAACACTTTGTAGTAGCCCCAAACTGTACCACAATACTTACAGCTTTTATTTCATCTCAGCATGTGTACCTTACATCATTTCATGTCATTATAAGAAGTAAAATAGCAGAAACAGAGAAAACATTCAGAGAACTTATTTTGTCACAAGTATACATGTATAGGCAAAAATATAATTCATATGTATGTTTGGGGACTATGTATGAGCTAATTGCCTAGAGTATTGGAACATTTATGGTTAAGTGGGAACTCCTGTGTGCAAATAACTGAAAATAACCTACAAGAGAAAGGAGATTAAGAAAATAACCCCAATAGCAAAAGCAGCTTATATGTTATACACATTTTCAAGCATATTGTCAATATTTATCAATTACACAGCTCAATTCTACCATCCATCCCTCTGGGTTCTCAAGCTTCAAAATTGTGGAGAATATGGTAACAGATGTGTGGACCACAGACTTGACCTTCAGAAAAACTGCCTTTGTGGCTGGCTCCCAGGGAGAGACCTCAGAGGCTGCTCTGGGCAGGTGGCCAAGCAGAATACACACAGGATGGGTTACAGGTTCTGTCCAACATGCTTTTGGTTTACGGCAACCACAAATTCCCATCTGCCTCCTTTGGTGTTATAAAGAAAAACACTGATGAAAAGATTATAATTTCAACTCAGAAATACAGCAGAATTCTCAAATAAGTCAGAAAGAAACAATGTTAACATGAAAATTTGAAAATGGACGAATAAGCAAAAAACTGGTTGAATTTATTGACCCATGCAACAAAATTAATAACTCTATAAATTTTATTTGAGAAGTCAGTTAGTTTCTATTTTTACGGTAGCCATTTGATGTTTTGATATTATTTATTTTCAGTTAATCTGATTTTTTAATGTTTAAAGTTATTTTCATGTATATGTCAGTGAAATAAGTGGTAGAGAACAGTGAACAGAAGAGAACAGAGTTTTTAGTGGGCATCAGCCACTTAGGAAAAGAACAGCCTTGAGCAGGATGTTTGCAGTCGCTGTGCCTCAGTTTCCCCCCATATAAAGTAAGAATGCTGAAAGTGTAACCCAGAGTTTTAAGGATTGAGAGGCATAGCACGTGCACATTATTTAGAACTCTGAAACGACCTCCGCATAAGAACTTAAACAACTTAAAAAAATTATCACATACTGGCTCCAAGTGACCTACTCAAGCTCCCGGGATGAACTCAGGCATGAGTACTACAATGGTTCACAACTATTGTCCAGTCATCTTTTTTTTTTTTTTGGTTTTTTGAGACAGGGTTTCTCTGTGTAGCTTTGCGCCTTTTCTGGAGCTCACTCTGTAGCCCAGGCTGGCCTCGAACTCACAAAGATCCACCTGGCTCTGCCTCCCGAGTGTTGGGATTAAAGGTGTGCGCCACCACCGCCCGGTGCCCAGTCATCTTGTGCATAGACAATATCTAAATTTCACTCTCCTCTGCTGGTCTTACTTCCTCTCTAATGCTTTGTACATTTTTATTTCCATTTACCAAATACATTGTGAACTCCATAGGATGAAAACTATTTTTACCACATTTTTCCACATATCAAGTTTTCCGTGAGTACTTGTTAAAAATAACCTTATTCAAGTTTGTAATAGTATGGGTCAAGACTTGTAAAAGAAGAGAGACTAAAATTATTATCTCAATATCATAAAAGCTGGGGACACATATATTTGTCTTAGATAGTGAAAAACAGGAAAATGCTTGAGAGAGATAGGCAGTGTTGTTGGAGCATATATATATATTATGATGGCTATTTTTGGTTGTCAACTTTATGAAATCTGGAATTAACTAAAAACCCAAGCAGCTGGGCACACCTGTTAGTGATAATTCTTGATTGGCTCATTTGGCATGGGAAGAATCACCCTAAATACCTGTTATTGGAGGTAGAAAGGTCCAGCTTAAATTTGGAAAAATTTGCATTGTTTGAGATCTAAAGACCCATCCTAAATCTGGGCCACACCTTCTCCTGGCAGCCTATATAAAGGACATGGAAGAAATAAGCTTTTGCCTTTTGCCTACTTTTTCTTATTTCTCACTGGCAAATTCATATATCTTGCTGCTGAGGCACTCCTTCATTGGTATTAGAGCCTACTTCTTCAGGATTCCAGTTGTACGATGAAAACCAGCTGATACATCCAGCCTCATGTATGTATATTCTCTAAGTTCTGTTCTCTAGAAAACGCCAGTATACATATACATATATGTATGTGTGTGTGTGTGTATATATATATATATATATATATATATATATATATATATATATATATAAAACAATTGTTATTCACTTTGTTTTTAAATTTTATATGTCTATATATGATTACCTGGTACATGTGGAAGCCAAAGAAGGGGTATCATCTCCTGGGATTTAAGTTAAAGACATTGTGAGCTATCATATGGGTGCTGGGATTCTAAACTGGTCCTCTGGAAGGAGAGCAATATTTTAAATACACAGCTATCTCTCTAGTCTGGTTATTCAATGCTTAATTGAATGAAATTATATGTCTTTGCCTAGTTTGGGTAGCAGAGTGATAATGGCATCACAGAATGAGTTTGAGAATACTACTCTTTTTCTTTCTTTTCTTTATCTCTCTCCTTTACCCTCCTTCCTCCTCCTCCTCTTCTTCTTCTCTCTCTCTGTGTCTCTGTCTCTCTCTGTCTGTCTCTCTGTGTCTCTGTCTCTGTCTCTGTCTCTCTGTGTGTGTGTGTGTGTGTGTGTGTGTGTGTGTGTGTGTGTGTGTGTGTGTGTCTATCTTTCTCAGAGTAATTTAAGGATTCACTGTGTGTCCCTACGGCGGTCACGTCTGAGTCCATAGCCCTACAGCAGCTTGGGTCTGTGTTGATGTCCATGGCTCCTGTTACCACTGAAGGTCATGCTGATGCATGGTGTTTGGGCTTCCACCTGAGGCCATGTTGGTGTCTGAGGGCCATGCTGCCACAGGGGCCATACTTATTTGAGAGGCCTGTGCTGCTACTTGGGACTGTGGTGACATCCAGGCCAAGCTGCTGCTGAGGACCATGTCTGGATCCCTGGTCCTGCTGCAGCTGGGGTCTGTGTTGATGTCTGTGGCCTGTGTTACAATTGGGAGCAATATGAGCCATGCCTGTTGAAATCCGAGGAACAAGCTGAGCTGTCCAGCCTTTCACTGGCTCTTGGAGACCAGGCTCTGCCCCTCACCCGTCACTGCAGCGAGAGAGCTGGCCCCACCACATATGGGAGGGTTGGCTCCTGGTGACCTGGGTCCTGAGAGAGCTGCCACTCTCTCATGGGAGAGCTGGCCCCACACTTGGAAGAGCTGGTGCCACCCCTCACCATAGAACAAAAGAGCTGGCCCGGAGGTATGGGCATAGGGGAGTTGACCTTGACCCTCAACTGAGAGGGGCATTCCCAGTGGAGGCATGGACTGACAAACTTGGGTACCACATCCAGGGTTTCGAGTTGGCCCACCCAAACATCTACCTCATCTATGATCTGCTGGAGCAGGTGAAGGAACTGGTCCTGTAGAGCCATAGCACCAGGATCTCAATGATGCAGGGCTACAGTAGAATATGTGAGATGTTTCAGTGAGGATCCAGTATTGATGTAGTATTGATCCAGTATTGAGTAGCAGAAGCCAGAGGCCTTAAACCAGACCAACAACTCATTGCAATGAACATTTGCAAGTAAAGCTGTTTGGACAAAAGGGTAGACTGCATGACACACCACAGCTCCCAATGTCACTAAGACAAATGAAGAGGTGGGAAAGATAAAGGAGCAAAGTATTTTTTTAATTAATAATTTTATTTTTTCCTTTTCTTTTGGGGGTTGCTACAAGGGTGAAAAGTGGATATGGAGAGATTGGGAAATGAGTGGGATTGGGGTACATGATGTGAAATTCCCAAAGAATTGATAAAATTACATTTGCAAAAAGGAAGAAAAAAAAGAATTGGCTGTAGATCTTTGAATGTCTAGTGGAGCTCTGCTTTGAGTACATCTGACCTTTTACTTTATTTTAGCTGAAAAGGTTTTTAATACCATTTTGATCTCTTCATTTTCTATGTGTCTGTTTAGATTGTTTATTTCTTCTTGCTGTAATTTTGATTATTTGGTTGACTCTAGAAAATCATCCATTTCTTTTAGATTTTCCAGTTTAGTAGAGTACAAGTTTTTAAAAATATTTCCTTATAATATTCTGAATTTATTTGAGTATGTTGTAATGTTTCTCTGTTCATTTATGACTCACTGTGAATTTGGGTCTTCTCTTTCTTTCTTTCTTTGGTTAATTGGGCTGGTTGATTTTTGTTTACCTTCTCAAAGAACTGGCTCTTACATTTGTTGATCTTTGTATTGTTTTCTTTATTTCTATTTTATTCTATTCTGCTCTTATTTTTATTATTTCTTGTCATCAACTGGGTTTGGATTTGGATTTTTCTTGTTTTTCAGCTTTTTGAGTTGTAACATTAAGCCATTTATTGGTACTCTTTCTGACTTTTTAGCATAGGCACTTAGGACAATAAATTTCCTTTACACTGCTGCTTTCAATGTATCCCAGAGGTTTTGCTGTTATGTTTTTATTGTTATTTAGTTCTAGGAGTTTACTTATTTATTTGTTCATTCATTCATTATTTGCTCCTTCTTTGACCCATTCATCATTCAATAAAGATGGATGCATTATCAATGGATGAGTCCCAAGTCCTGGAGGTTAATAATTCTTAGTTGTAGAAGATTTGTTCAAGCCCGTGAGAGGCCTGCCTGCCCCTTTCTGAATGGAGACAGAGAAGGAATGCAAGGGGAAGGGTGTAGATGGGAAGGAGGGTACTTGGAGGAGAGGAGGAGGGAGGGGAAATTGCAGTCAGTATATAAAATAAATGGAAAAAAATGTTATTTAAATAAGAAAAAAAGAAAACTTTGGAACCAAAACTTTGTATAAAAACAATAGGGTTGGAAAGCCACTCAACTGAAAACAAGATATTTTGTATGTAAAAAAGAGTAAAGTCAAGAACCCAAGAGCTGAAAGAGTGATTCCAGAGAACCAAAACAACTTTCTGAGAAAAATGAGCCCAATCCTTGTAACACCTAAGAACTTGAATAAATTTCAAAATGACCATGAAAAAAAAAAAGATTTACATCATCAAAGAACAGAGAAAGAACTTTGGTTTTCTAATGCAAACACTCTACCCAAAAGTGAGTCAGGAATGTATGGACAGGAAGAACCTTCTCTGAATTTTACCCAGTATAAGTGGCCATTAAGTGAGTGTGAAAACAAGGTGTCATACACTAAATTAATTTTGGAAATAAGAAGACTTCAGTCAAACTGCTTATTGTACAATGTGTGTTAGTTCAATTAAGGTTGGGGAAAAAAGGAGGAGTTATGGAGGAAATAAAAAAGAGTTCATGGTAATGCGATGAGCAAATGAGTTTAGTAAATCATAACCTATCTCCTGTCCAGAGTGAAATCAGTTTTCAGCTCTGACTGGCAGGCAATCAAACGCATTTTAGTACCATATGTGCATGCTGTCTTTGCCTGTCATTTGTTAGAAGTGCTCAAGAGCACTAAGAGGTCCACAAAATACCAAGAAAAAATACATAAACTAAGAAACGTATTATTGCTAATTCAAAACAAAACCATCACTCCATAGGTTATAAGATATAGTTTATTCTCTTTTAAGAAAAAATAGATATTTAAATTTGAGAAAAAAATTTAAACATGCATAGAAATATTTTTCTTTTTGTCACTTTTTAAAATAATTTTGAGATTGTGTTCTAATTACAACATTTCTTCCTTCCCTTTCTTTCCTCCAAATTCTCCCATGTACCCCTTCCCATTCTCCTACAAATTCATTTTTAACCAATTATTAATTCATGTATACATAAAATTGTATATACACATATATTTCCAATATAACCTGTTGAGTCCATAATAACATTACTTGTGTGTGTGTGTGCTTTCAGGGCTGACCGTTTGACCATACCAGAAAGTGCACAACCAATTGGTGTACTTTTCCTGGGATGTGACACCTCTCCTGCTCCCAGCTTTACTCAGTTGCTTGTAGTTCTTTGTGTAGGGTTGAATACCAGTGGGTTTTCTTCAGGTAGTTTGGCATGTTCATTGGAGTCCTCCTAATGTTCAGTTCATGTCTAGGCTGTCATGGTGACAAAACGTCTCGTGTTTCATGGGTGTAGCTTCTTGTGTTACTGGGAGACACAATCTCACAGGAAACTCTTTGATCCTTTGGCTCTTTCCATATCTGCAATGTTGCCTGAGCCTTAGGTGTGGGGGGTGTTTTGTATATACAATCAGTGGGACAAGGCTCCATAACTCTGCCTTTTGATTCATAGTGGTTTCTATTTGTTTCAATGAGAATTTTCTTTGATGAGAGGTGAAATGAAGGCTACACTTATCTGTGGGAATAAAACCAGGTGTTTATAGATTGTTATTAGGGATTGTGCTGGTTTAGTAGTTGTAGGTTCTCTTCCAATAACCATGATTTCACGAACAATGATCAGTTAGTGAGTTTTCCGATATGAGGCATGGTATCCCTCTTTTTGAATGGATCTTTAGCCCAATTAGAGAGAAGTTGGTTACCTTCAAGGTATTTGTGCCACTACTGTACTCTTAGTGTTATCTGGCCATGCTGTTCATTAATGTGGTTCATAGGCAGCATAGCTGTGTAGGTCTATTGGTTGCCTCCCAACTTTGGAAGCTTTCATGCTGCCTTCTTGTACTGTGAAAGCTGGTGCTTGTGGGGAGGTGGGGGAGGGAGCTATAGTTTTTTTTTCTTTATCCAAATATGAATAATGCTGTCTTGGGAACACAGATTCACATTGCCCCAAATAAGATATTCTAAAGTAGAATCAATTTCATAAAGTTGTTACAGTTATAGGACAAAATAGTCATGAATCAAGATATTTTTAAAATACATTGGTGGGAATTTCAGCTAGCTGGTTACAGAAAAGAGGGGGAAATTTCTGTTATATATTTCAGATGCTATTGTATGCCATCATTATCTTCTTGGTTAATATAAATAGTTCTATTAAACTAATATATCCCAAATGTTTTCATGTGACAGTGAAAAGGATGTTAGGTTAGGTAAAGATGAATTGTGAATAAATTCATGTGGCTAAAGATAGCTTAAGATAACTTCGGTCTAGTAAGGCAACATCCTAACTTTTCACAAGCACAAAGTTCTAATCAGTTGGCCTTGTGGATCTTTACCTAAATATGCCCCACCCCTGGACTTTGGTTCACACTATTTAGACTTAAATATTTGGAATGTTTTTATTTTAACAAACTTCAGTGTCTCAGACTTGGGGAAAGGGAGATAGAGAGTGGAGCTGATGGAAAGTGATGGAGTTGATGAGAATTTCTAGAGAAACATTGACCTTTTAGACTAGAATGACCATAAATAAATTTGATTGTAATTTCTCCTTCAAAGTGAATTTAAAATGAAGCGTTCATTAGCACTAAAACCTCATTTCTCTTCAGTGTAAGTTTTAAGTTAAGGGTAATTTTACATGGAATTAAAAAACCCTACTTACTTCTAGCTGTACAGGTATTCACAGGTAAGTAATCATCAGTGATTACATGAGTGGTCATAAAAATTTCCAACATAGCTGATTAATGGAGGAGGAGGAGATATGTTTGATAGTTTGCTTTCCAAGGGTTAACTGAATGATCTCTTCTTGTAATAGGAAGTTGTCATCTGTGGATGCTGTATTTTTGGTAAAGTTGTTTTTCTTTAGTAGCATTATGGGGGAGGAAATGAGTATATAAATCTAATGTAGTAGGAATTTGTTCCACCCATGACCTTGGGCTGTCTGGCCTGATAGAGGCAATGTTTCTTATCTGCCTCTATAACCAAAGGGAGGAGAAAGGGAGTCATACTCTCTTGGGTCGTGACGACCAGATCAGGTGGCATGAAGCAGAGTGTGATCAGTCCCCAGCTTTCCAAGGACTCTGCAACTGAATTTACCTTAACCTGTATCTGTGAGTCTGTTTCCTTCATAGAACCCCTTAATAAATTATATATTTATTTCATATATTATATCTCATTTCAAGTGGCACCCAATGTGGGGCACCATTTGTAACCAGACGTATCTCTCCTGCCTGCCTATTCCAGAATAATCAGTCAGAGGCTTAATATTAATTATAAACTGCTTGGCCTATGGCTCAGGCTTATTGCTAGCTAGCTCTGACATCTTAAATTAACCCATTTCTGCTAATCTATATATTGCCATGTGGCTGTGGCATTACCAGTCTGCTGACATTTGTTCCTTGGGCAGCTGGATGGCCTCTGTCCTGAATCCACCCTTCTTCTCCCTGTCTCTCTGCTTGGATTTCCCACCTGGCTGTTATCCTGTCTTACCATAGGCCAAAGCAGCTTTATTTATTAACCAGTAGGAACAACACATATTCACAGCCTACAGAAAGACCATCCCACAGCAGTGTAATTCTGACTATGTAAGGGAGCTGTCTGATCCATAGATTTGCAGGGCTCGGTGATAGCATTTTAGAGGGTGTGAGCTCTCTGTGTCTCCTTGCCTCTCCTATGTAGTCTCAGCAATTACCACCATAAGTTCAAGAGCATACAATGACAAAATTCTGATGGCAGTAGCAGGGTAGGACAATTTGCAATAATGGTTTAGTAACGAGAGTAGACCAAACTAGAGTGAGACAGTGTCTTATCAGTATTTTTTGATGATCTTCTTATAAAAAACACTTTTGCACACATAAATTTTATTTGATAGTAGAGGTCTCATAGTTCATATGAACCAAAATAATTACATGTTAATGGTCATATATTAAAGGCTAAGCTGACATGATTCCTATATGATTTCACTCTTCAGAAATACAATTTATTTCTCATAGCGTATCCAATAACTGAAAGTACTCCAAATGACATGGAGTACTTAGTAGTGCTCACCCAGTAGACAGAACAGAGCTGCAGCTAAGTGAAAATTGAAATTAAATTTGGTTAAAGAAGGGGATGTGTCAGTCTGTTGGTCTCTGTGGGACAGTTCTTGAATTCTGCTGCTGTCAGTCCTCAGTTTATTATCACCAAGGTCTAGAAATGAAACCGAGTGCATTCTTGACTTTGCTTGCATTACTCCCACATAAGTTCTCTGTGTCTATCATTTATTCTAGGCATATACAAAAACCTCTATTCCATTGCTTTTGGTCTGAACTATTTTCCTTTCAATATGATTTTTCTCAGTGATTCAGAGATTCAGCCTTAAACTTTGTGATTGGTTCATAAATATCAGGAGCACTAATTTTCAGTTTATTTATATGTGCATGAATATTTACCAAGAAAACACCAACATGGAGTCTTTGCTTCTTACAGAAGAAGGTTTAAAATAATTTTACTTTTTCTTAGATACATAGATGCTTAGGATGAAAAGAAACAGATTTTTACAGAATGCTTAAAAGCTGTGGCTCTTGTTGACGGGCACATTTCCTCAAACTAGAAAAGGGCTTATCTGCATTTCATTCTTGACCTTTCCCAGGCTGTTGGCTCTCTATAATCTCAGTACAGCTGGTGTATGAAAACAAAACCAGTAGAGCTTTTCAAAGATTATGGTGACCATTGTTTCTAATTATCCCAATCCCCATCAGCTCCTAAGGGGATGAGATTGTTGCTTATGGGTCCAAGCTTCTTACTCACGGTCTTCTTATTAAAACAAGAGACAAACATTTGAGATGCTCAAAAAATTTAGGATCCCAGAAGCAGGAGCACTGAATGCTATATTGAAAATGTAGTTAGAAATGGCATTGCTCAGGAAATTAGTTAGGCCCTCTGTCCCAAGATCTGTCAGAACAAGTCTAATAGGTATATGTTATTGTCACAAGAGCAGAAGCACAATGCAGATACTTCAAGAAATCTTGATCACATGTATGTATTAACAAACAGAAGCTATGATGATTGAGGGTTCTACAGAGGGGGATTCTCACATGGTTATCAAGCAAAGATTCATGTTTGGAATACAGGGCAAATCTTGGGAGGAATATACATTCCAAATTCCAAGACTCTGCAATCAGGGATAATAAGCAATTTTGTGTCTTCACAATAAGACTGACTATTAGGCAGCATTGTATAAGAAGAACTAACAGTTACCATGTCATTTGGAGTACTTTCAGTTATTGGATATGCTATGAGAAAACAAGGGGTCCTATTGTCAACTTCCTGTGTGACCTATATTAAATCACTGAAGTATGAAAATACTAAATTCTGCAAGTGGACAGCATCAAGCTTATCATCACTATCTAATCTCACAACTAGTTGTTTTCTTTGCAAGTCAAGAAGCAGCTCTGATTTGCTTTTGACATCACTATTCAATGACCTGACTGTAGGTATTTTATATCTGTTTGGACAGATAATACATGTTATATCAATGCATCATGCAGGGACTGAAAGCCATAAAAAAGGTTAAAAGCAAGCCATGTGTCAATCTTTTTTTTTTTATCCTTGGTCCACTTAAAAGATCATGTAATTCTTTGCAGAGTCGTATTTCTTGTATTTGAGGTAGAAATTGTGTCTGGTAAATATTTAAGCATGTGCCATGTGTTGTTACTAGTTGCTGATGAGCTTAGGGTCTTTTCTTCATGAGTTTCTGCTGAGCTACCAGCAAACTAGAGTGACACTCCTGCAAAGGGAGTACCTGTGTGTCCTCTTCTCATTCTGTCCCTTGCCCTTGCCTTGTAATCCAGTCTCTTCCTCCCTCCCTCCCTCCCTCCCTCCCTCCCTCCCTTCCTCCCTCCTTCCTTTCTTCTCTTGGAAAAAGGTGAATTACTGTTGGTGGTGTTCAACAACAGGCAGGCACTTGCAGGAAGGATTCTTAACCAGTTCTACCCATGGAGGAAGCTCTGGTTCTAGCCCACTATGACCTCTTTGATTGCTCTAAGTGCTCATCAGTTTCTGAAAGTTTATCTTGGGTGTTAATAGTGATCTGGCCTCTGTGTGTTAAGAGAGAGTGTAGTTAGTGTCTAGGTAGCCCCCAAACTCCTGGCGATAGAGATCCCTTGAGGATGCTCCACTTTCTCTTCTTATTCATAAATAACCACTTGTTTCCTTGGTCCTTTGAAGTGGACTCTAGAGAGCCAGACAGTAAGTTCACTTTTTCTCTATGCCTGGCCCATCCTACAAGCAATCCTAGAAATTTTGGTTCTTACTACCCCCCATTTTATCCTACTTTCATCATCCCATTTCTAAACATTTTTGTTTCAGATGACACTTGGCCAGCCTTAAATTTGAAAAATGTTGCAAAAATGTTAAGGTCTAGTTCCAAAAACAGAGCTCCTGCTGAGACTGACCATTTGTAATTGATAGCGTCTGCTTCCAGCCCCCCTTCTCTCTCTCTCTCTCTCTCTCTCTCTCTCTCTCTCTCTCTCTCTCTCTCTTTCTCTCTCTCTCTCTCTCTCGTGTGTGTGTGTGTGTGTGTGTGTGTGTGTGTGTGTGTGTACATGTGAGAGTCATATACATGTCTTTGTGTTCAGATGTCTGTGTTTGTAGGTACATAAGTGAGAGTGAGAATGAGAATGTGTGTATGCCTGAGTATGGTGTATGTGTGGTGTGTGTACAATTGTGTGTTAGTGGGTACCTAAACCTGCATTTGTACACATGCGAATGCTAGAGAAAGGCATTGGGTGCCCTCTCTATCACTCTTCAACATCCTCCTTTAATATTGGGTCTTTTGATGAACCTGGAGCTAGGCTTGTGAATGTGACTGAGAGCCCCTGAGATCCTTGTGTGTCCACCCTTTACATCTCACAGGTTAGGGGTACAGGCCATGTGACTATTTTTACCCAACGAGTGTTCCTAACCCAGGCTCTCATGCCTGGATATCAGCTGGTCTTGTCCATTGAGCCTTCTCTCCAGCCTCCCAGCTGTAGGCTCTTTCCTTAGTGTGTTCCACAATAGTAAAAACCCCAGAGAATGAGAAAGGCATCCTAGGTGGTGTTTAACCATGATGTTCTGTTGCTGAAACTTAGAGCAGTACTAGTCAGAACTCTTTCACTGTTATATAACTTCATGCTTTTAAAGAAACACGAAAGTAACAGAAAATAAAGCATTGATGTCAATAACAGGAGACTCCCATCTTGTTTCCTTACCCTAGACTAGCTTCAGAGCCTCTAACCACAGAATCAGAGTATTCCTTTCTCTATTTTCCTCACATTTCTGTTGACTTTTTTCTGAGTTGTATCCTTTCTACAAACATTTCCTTCCAACAGCATGACTATTTCCAAGGAGGAGGCATCTCAGCCTCTTTTGTTCATATGTAGATCATCAATATTTGGAAAAATAAAATCTGCCAATAGTCGGAGTTGGTACTTATAAAGCCTGGAGTCAGAGATAGTATCAATCCTACAAAATCTATCGAGCTTTTAAATACAAAAGGGATGTAGTGGGTAGCCATTCCAGCTTTGATCCGGAAGTTCCAACCCCCATTGAGACTTCGGCAACTGTCACGCCTACAAGGCGGGGCCAAGGGAGGCGCCTGGAGACCTGAGATCTGGATGGGCTGCGCACGCACTCAGTTCCGGGACCTTGGACGGTGAAGGTGGGCCAAGCAGTGCTCCAGAGAACACCACTGGACTGTGATACACCTTCCCCAGACCCCGCGACCTACCTATCCCTTAACTTGTAAGTTACGCCATTAAATAAATCTCCTTTTAACTATGTGGAGTGGCCTTAATAATTTCACCAATATCTGGCGCTCACGTGGGGCAAATTCCAAAGGCCTGGGTGGCTCCCACCCTCAGTCGAGTGCCTGCGCTGCCCATCCACATCTCAGGTCTCCAGGCGCCTCCCTTGGCCCCGCCTTGTAGGTGTGACAGTTGCTGAAGTCTCAATGGGGGTTGGAACTTCCAGATCAAAGCTGGAATGGCTACCCACTACAAAGGTTATCTGTTCCAAGGGAAAATAAGGACAATCACTTCAAAAACAGAGAAAGTCTTCTATATAAGCAAAAATAAAAAATAGATGTGTATCATTGAAATATCCCAACACTTCCCATTTTCAACTTTCAAAAGATGTTTATTTATTAAAACAGAAGCTTGGGAATTTCTGATTTAGGTAACTACAGACTTATCAATTGGACTACAGTAATGATAACCCCCCCGCTAGCTTTAAACTTTACTGCCCCACAATCCCTTCATCTCTCTTGGTCCTTAATTAAAGTGGTCTTCAGAAGCAGTTAGATGTTTCCTTTCCTCTGGTAACTAATTAGGCTGGCCTGCACCAAGCCTTCTGTCCAGAATGCTTATCCAAAGAGACCCAAAGAGCTATCATTTCACCTGTTCCAGGTTGAGGTATCCATGGAAACCCTGAACTCCTAATGTCTGGTATTTGACAGGCTCTTGTACTCACAGGGCAATTTATTGCTAGGCTGCCTGGAAACCAGCTCTTGAACCTGCGATCTAGATTCAGATAATTTTGTTAATAATAACCTCACACCTAATTGCATCTTGGCTGACCCCAGTATCATTCTGAAATACTCATTTTAAAGATAAACATACAATCTAAGCTAAATAAGCTAGTGAGAGCGAAGAGCAGAAATCTTATATAAGGATAAGCTTATATCCTTATATAAGGGGATACTTATTCTGTAGGGGAACAGAATAATTACTACTTTGTCCTCATGAGATTATATATGTGTGTATGTATATATAATTACCGTGTCATAAACATATTATTGCTATACATAACATAACACATGTATATGTCTAGATGGAAAGCAATTATGAACATGAGCTTTTATGTGTCTGTTTATGTACATATATGTGAAAGAATAGTCCTTCCCTTTAGGCTAGAGCTAGAGATCTCTGATGTCGACATGCTTTTGTTCTTCAGCAGCCCTGTTTTCCCCAGACCTTGTATTTTGTTTTTGTCCTTCTGGTATGTGAGGGCAGACCTTAGCAGAAAGTCGGCTGTCTTAAATATGGCAGGTCATCCATCAATTTCTCCCCAGGCTGTCAGAACTCCTTTTAATACCGCTTGTAATTTTCCAGGGGAGGCTTACAAAAGCCACAAACAGAATTTTAATGCTGTAAAATACCTTTGGAGACAGTAAATATTTCATTTTACATGAAAAGAAGCTGCATGTCAGCTGGTCTCTGAGAAGATGAAGACACGTTCCCAGTTAAAGTTTATCGTCTTTAATTCTCCGTGAATCAAGACCTTTGCATCGCTGTTCTGAAATGTGCAGTCACAGCTTAGCCACTTTTCTCAGACAGTGACAACTTGGGCACTGTTCTCTGTATACTTGTCATAGATGTGAACTATTTTCTGTATAGCAATGCCTTAAACAGAAGCATATGTTTCTTGTTATTAGATATTAGATTTCTGAAAGTCCATTTTCTCTTTTGATACAACCAAAAATATTAATTGCTTCCATAATTGCACAACATTCACCCAACTAATTTGCAAATGCTTTGATTATGCATCCCAATGCATCAGCCGAAGAAACTAATGACAAAATTAATAGCCATTACAACCCCTATTGAGAAGAAAATTTAGTCTCTAGGAAGCTTCTCACAGAGGGTGGACTGCATGGCCCTAAATAGTAAGACAGTAATGACTTTTCACAATAACTAGATACAATAGACTCTAAAATCTTTCAAATCAGCTAACAAATAAATACTATTATACTAAATAAGGCTGCCTTACAAATTAGTATGGTAAATGAGGTTTCATTTTAATTTTTTATGATAATACTCCATATTTCTCTCAGAGATGGTGAATACTTAGTAAAGTAAAGATCATAAAAACATTTCTTAGCAATCCTTTGCACAGCTTGCAGATGAGAGGGCAATATCCATGGTTTATTTGTGAATTTAATTTAGTGAGCAAATGCTTATAAAACCATTTATATGGTTGAGTTCTAAGAATGAAAAAGAGCTGGTCATGACAGTTTATACCTCTTGGAAGTGCTATCTGGAGAATAAAGGAGGCATCCACCTCTGGTACCTGGGAGATATGCAGGGTAAGGGTAAAATAATGCATCATTTCAGATAGAAAAGCTCTACCTTCAGGGAATGGGGTGCATTCGCTAACAGGCATATTAAGAATAGGAATTAGATGTTCTGGGAAGACATGTGGGCATGTTTTTTAGTAGCTATAGTGATGACTACAGAGGATTGGCAATGAGTACCATCGGATGATTTTGGTTCTGCTCCTGGAGATGGGGTGTGAAAAGAAGGCTGGTTCAAGAGAAGATTGACAGGGATGGAGAGTTTTTTAAAAAGACTAACACATGGATAGTTGAGGTAGAAGCAACTTCACATACCTGTTAATACCTTTTCATAAATGATTGGTGTTTATATCACAATATTATTGCTTCATTTAGTAAAATATACCCAACGTAATATTCAACAGTTCTGAACACAGACATAATAATGCATCCAATTGTGTTGGATTATCTAATAATAGAAATCTATCTGCCCCATCATGCAGAGGAGAATCAGACTTCTCACTCATGTCAGAATTTATAAGTTATATGTTGAAATGAGCTGAATACAGAAATAAAAAGTTCCAAGTATTTTTCCATTCAAATCATTATAAGCAAGCTTATTGTCTTCATTGTTTTTTCATTGTTCCCATTTTAAGGTGAGAACACAGTCTCAGTGATACTGAGTAACTTAATTACATCATTTAATTAGCAATTGGCAGAATATGGAATAGCGCTCAGGCCCCTGGATTTCAGAGATCAGAGATCACTCACTGAACAAGATGTCCTCCTGTTTGCATCTCGGTAGGTCGGGCTGTTCGAACTAACAGCCTGTGTTTTCAGCTTCTTCCACAGAGGATGAGACACA
Source organism: Peromyscus californicus insignis (assembly GCF_007827085.1). NCBI lineage: Eukaryota > Metazoa > Chordata > Mammalia > Rodentia > Cricetidae > Peromyscus > Peromyscus californicus. Next base: position 20,630,208 of record NW_026294469.1, on the reverse strand, counting down.
GATAATGTCAGCAGGCTGACAAGTCCTTCCAGTGATAGTGTCTGTTGTCAGGTACTCTGACACGACCAGAATCCAGAAGTGAAACAGGTGTCACAGACTTGAATGGTCTCAGATTGCTGCTTTGTAACAGACTTGTCAAGAATGGTTGCTGTATGCTGGCATGCTTTGCACCCAGCCACTGAGGCGGGTCACTCTCCTCACCTGGGGAGTGATCAAGCAACTGGCCTAAAGAAGCAACAAATGGAAGAAGTTTCTCGGGCCACACAAGGTCGCTTTCAGCCGTTAGAAACTGTCATGTGTGCAGCCACTTGAATCTGCATGAATATTCCAAGTTCAAGAGGAAGGGGACAACTATGGGATATGATTTTAAAAATAAAACTTTGGATTTTATAGCAGAAACCCCATGCCTAGATGTCTAGCTTGAACAGTTCTCCCAGCAAGAGGCATCCTCTACTTCCGGACATCCTTGGCAGATTTCCCCCAGTTTTCTGTTTACACAAATGCACTTCCATCAGGCACCATATCATCTGCCTTGTTGCCTCTGTGTTCAGAATAAAGCAGTGCCAACTCCAGTGTTAAAGAACTGCAGGATTTGGAAATTTGGGCATCTTCTTGTTCTTTTAGTTTGTCTAAGTTATATATGATGGAATCATGAGCAAGAAATTCCCAGAAATTCAAATTATTTTTTTCATTGAGTATAAAGATTCTTGACAGAAATGTTCACTTTACAGAGAGATGGTTAATCAGGTCCTTGTCTGTAGAAACTAGACAGTAATTGCAAACATGTGGAAAACAAGAGAAACGTCTTAGTGATTTGAGAGTGAGCCTAAAGATATTGCAATTGCAGTCCTTCATCCTTTTACACAGAGTTCTTTATGGAACCAGGACATAATATGAAGGGGGAGGTAATAAGTTATAAGAGCTTGGCTCATGTGATCATAAAGGCTGGGAAGTTCCAGTCAGTCATTTTTGTTTTTTAAGCTGGGATGTGCTAGAAAGTCAGAATATAATTCCTATCCAGAGCAAAAGATGTTAAGCTGAGGGAGTTGGTGGTAGCTTGAATTCAAATCCTGCAAAGCAGGAATGTTTATGTCTTAAAGTAGGACAGCTTGGATGCTTTCTCTCTCAATCTGGATACAGATTTATCTTCTCTGTCTTGCCACTCAGTTCAGGCCTTTAATGGATGGAATGGTTTTTCAAGCACGTAATTGAGCACAGTCTTCCTTTATCTACTGATTTGAATGATAATCCCCTCCTGTGGAAAAAACCCTTACTGAAATATCTAAGAATAGTATTTTACCAGCTATCTGAGCATCCCATAGCCCAGTCATGTTGACACACCATCATAATAGAATTCCAGAACCTTTTAATATCATTAGCCCAACTGATGCTCTTTGCTCTTTTAGGGGTTTAAATTACTCCAGTGTTTATTTATTAGGACATTTGAAGGCCATAGGAAGGTTACTAACCATGTTATTACACAATATTCTATAATTTATATGAGTCTTCTGAAAGAAATGCTGTATTACTAGTAAATAGTATTTACTATTATTGGACTTATTTTAAAGAATAGGGAATTTAAGTTTCAGAAACAAAGTTACTTATCCAAATATGTTTTTTCTATATTCATAGCTATAAAGATAATGATGTTATTGTATATAATTATTAAATGTTCTCCATGATATTTCTGACAATGAGGAATCACATAATTAATTATTTGGAACTCAAAATATTTTCATTAATTTTATAAAACCTCTAGACAGGATTGATTTGTTAGGCAGAGGAATATACAAGTGTTTCAAAGAATTTCATTCAGATTACTGGCCATACTGAAGGAATTGTGGGAACTTCCAAAGGGATTCCTCATCTGAAGGTTGTGTATGTGATTTTACACTTGAACTATGAGGCAAGACTTGAAGACATCAGTCTGAAAATTGTGAACATTCTGAAGATGACTCTATGTATGGAACTGACCAAGACTGTATGAGAGGAAAAACGACAAGGGAGAAAAGAAACAATGAAGATCACAGGTAGAATAATGGGCACAACATTATGAGAAGAATGAGTGAAGATTACGGCATCAGGAAATTCAGACAGACTATTGAGAACGATAATCAGCAAGAGCTTATAAAATTAAGAAATAAAGAGATCGCAAACTCAATGGGGAGTTTTGCATATGGTAAAATGTCATGGAAACATGAAGATTGTCAGTGAGAATGGATGTCACATGTTTTCAATACAATGCTTTTGCAAGTCGTGTTAAGAGGAGAGTAATAGCATAGGCTGTTAGTACTAATGTTCAAACCAGACCTGACTGAGGGAAGCTGGTATGATATACAACATACTTTGTTTTGAAATTGGGCATTCTTTTCCCCATCGCTTTTCCAGTCTCATCCTTTCTGCTTATAACGTCAAAGAAATATTTTCCTGATTAATCAGCATTTGATGGTGAATAGAATGACAGGTATATGAAAGTAACCAGAACTGAACACAAATGAAACGTGTCTTTCTTTTTAATTGTACAGTAAAGCTACCAGAGACAGGGATGAAAATGTTGAACACAGAAGGGTACCTAATGGTGCAGAACTAAAGTAGATATCAAAGAGATTTGGAGCCCAGATGGAGGTTCTCTACTTGACAGAAATCAGCAGCCTCCTTTTCTCCAAGGCTGAATGAAAGGCATAAGACAAGATGTATAATAATGCAGATGAATTTTCAGGTGCCAGTCTGCAGTCTTAGAGCTATTAGTTTTGGATGCTTCTATTTCTTCACTAGGGTGAGGATCTGCTGAAAATGAGGATGAGGTCAGAGATCTAAGACAAGAAGTGCAGATTCTGAAAACCTAAATGAGACATAGTAAAGAATTCCAGATACTTACAAGTAAAATGATTGACAAGAGCATCGATGGCTCTGCTGAGCTTGAGCCTTAAATATATAGTGGTGTCGGCAGGTGCAGGCATATAGCTCATTCAAAATATTCTCAAGTCTCTGTGTGTAAGGTCACAGAATGAGCAGCAGCTCATTCCCATCTTCCATACATTCCAAGACTGAAAAGCATCAAACTTGCTTGTTTCAATTTCATACTCCTTTTCACAGCATGCCTTTTCTAAACATGACCCCAAATGATACATAGGCCAATAGTGAGTATGAACAATCTGTGACAGAATTGCGAATCCTAGAGCTTTCCTTTGAACCTCTGAGGGTCATCTGCCACTTTGATCTGTAGACTCTACTCAAGCAAACATGGTAACCCTGTGTTTCTTTCACGCTGTCCAGGGATTTTTGCAGAGCACATCTTCTGTCACAAAATTATATGTGACTATATATTTGTGATGCTTGAAATTGATTGCATGCACATTTTATTGGAAATAACTTAAAATCTTCATCAATTCAAATACAATCTCAGTTTCTGAATTTTCTAATTCACAGGAGTCACTGTCATAAAAGTAGGTTGGTTCACCTTTGGTCATCTTTCTGTCCACTTATTCATCTATTCAGGGAAGAGATAGTAAAGATATTTGTTTTGCATAGTTCTATTTGCAAAGTCCTGAGGCTTTATAGGAAATGCAGTGTTCCTTGCTCTCTTTTTTTGTATTCTGCAGGGAGTAGATATTATACAGTCACACAATTTATTACTTAATTATAATAGTTATATGTGTTATGAGTAGTATAATTTCCTTTTTTATATTTTGTGTAATACAAATTTATTAATGTAGTAAATTAACCATTAATATATTTTTGATGCTTAAGGATTAAATTCTGGAAATGCTTGAAAAAACTGATCTATTCATATTAATTCACTGAAGTTTTGACAAACCATTGATTTAGTATGTATCAAATGTACATTTTCATTTATTAAATGTATACACTTAATATATGGTATAAAGAAATATCATAGCGCCGGGCGGTGGTGGCGCACGCCTTTAATCCCAGCACTCGGGAGGCAGAGGCAGGCGGATCTCTGTGAGTTCGAGGCCAGCCTGGACTACCAAGTGAGTTCCAGGAAAGGCGCAAAGCTACACAGAGAAACCCTGTCTCGAAAAACAAAAAAACAAAAAAACAAAAAAAAAAGAAATATCATAGCAATATGAACATATATATGCATATCTCTTCATATGTATATTACCATAGAGAGTACATATACTGACTAAGTTTATTGATTTATAATTTTAACAATACCTTTTCTAAATTTTTAGAGGAAAATTTCAAAGAAAAAGCTAGACATCATCACTGTTAGCAAAATATTTAGCATTAACCTTCACTTCTCTCCCTTTGTATCAACTGTTGGCTGCCATGGCAACCTTTCCCCCAGCTCTGCACAGTTCTTTTAGATGAAAAGCACAAGGCCTTGGAGACTTCAAATGTCTCCTTACAAAGCAGTCCCAAACCTTCACCCTGGAGCCATTACCACCCTGGGCCTCAGAAGCCCTGGCTACCCCATTTAATTTATTATGTCCTGCTTCAATCAATACCACTCTGGAGCACCAGGAGAGAGAAAGCCCATTGCATCTTGTTGTGCAGTGTATGTTCACAAAAAGTAACAAGAATTCTTTTTTAAATTTCTCAGTTGGGTTCCAAAAATTTCAGAAGGTACTAAATAGCTTGGGCACTTACACTAATTTGTGTTGTTCTTGTTCACTCCCTTCCTGGTGATCAACGAAAGTCCCGTTTTTATTTCTTCATTCCCCATTGTTAGTCCTTTCCCTGACCCTCTCCCCTCGTACACCTAGATAACTGCTGTTTCAATTTTGGTCCCAGATGAAGGCTCTCTACTTTTTGTTTTTAGAGAGAGAGTTGAGAACCGCTAAAACAAAGTTGGAGGACACACTTGTAAATGACATCACAGTTCCCTGGGATGGTGGCAGTGATCTTAAGTTTCCTTTTCATTTTCCAAGCAGCCAAAATCAGTTGTGATCCTAGCTGCAGTCACACAGCTTAGGAGTAGTGGTGTCATTATGTAAATATGCCCTGCTTACAAGTGTCATTCACGAGGCTGGGATGAGGTACAGTGGTGACTGAGACAACGATAAGAAGACCCTGTGGGAATAACTAGGCTTCTATGGTGGGGAATGTCTTTTTGTATGCTGTGAAAATATGTTGCTCTGATTGGTTGATAAATAAAGCTGTTTGGGCAATGGTGAGGCAGAGTAGGGTTAGGCGAGACATTCTAACTAGACAGGATGAAGGAGAAAGGCAGAACAGAGGAGACACTGTCAGCTGTCACTATGAGAAGCAAGATGTAAAGATACCAGTAAGCCACGGCCACGTGGCAAAGCATGGATTTCTAGAAATGGGTTAATTTAAGATGTAAGATCTAGCTAGTGAGAAGCCTGAGCCAGTAGGCCATACAGTTCATATTTAATATAAGATTCTGTGTGTTCATTTGAGTCTGAGCAGCTGCGGGACCACGAGGCCATACGAACCAAGCAGGCACAGGAAAACATTTAGCTACACTTCTATGTATTGCAGAGAGACAGAAAATAAGCATATTAATAAATATGTAAAGTTATCTCTGAAAGCAACCAAGTGCCCAAGAAGAGATGAGGCAGAGGAGTATTTCAGGAATGTTCATGAAGACCCCTGAGAAAATGAGGTGTTCATTTAGGTGACATGAAGAAATCAGGCAACAGGGAAGCTTAGAGGAGCACATGACAAACAGGAAATGACACCTGAGACACCTGAAGGCAGGAGGGTCACTCTGGGCCTGGAAGAGTCTGTGCTAGGAGTAAAGGAGGGCAGAGTAGTGGGACTAAAAGGCTTGCTGTGCTGAGGAACCACTTCTTGTAGTTTTGCTGGTCATGGTGTGTAGCAAGCTTTCTTGTCAGACTATCTTTGGATTGCCAGCCCCCAAATACTAACAGAGACTTGTTATGAATTATGAAAACTTGGCCATTAGCATAGGCATGTCCCACTAGCTCTTATAACTTAAATTTAACCTGCTTTTATTAATTTACATTCTGCCACATGGCTTTTGCCTTTCCTCAGTACGGCTTATCCAACTTGTTCCGAGTCTGCTTGGTGAAATCTCAAACCTACATTCCTCCTCCTGGTATCTCTCTCTGTGTCTGGAAGTTCCACCTATTCTCTCCTGCCTAGCTGTTGGCCATTTAGCTCTCTATTAAACCAATCAGAAGGCGCCTAGGACAGAGACACATCTTTACATTGTAAACAAATATTCTGCAACAATGATGAGAAGTAGAAAAACTTTCCACAGGGCAAAAATGCAACCCAAAGATGACGAGTGTTTCTACTGATCTTCAAAAATATCAGAAAAGTTACAGTCCTATTTACTGTGTGTAAATACTATGCCAGCAAGCCTGCAAAGTGCTTACTTAAAATACTCCCCTGGATTCTTTCACCATATCTATGAGTAGGTTTCTGTAAATAAGTAAACAGAAACACAGGAAGCCTAAGTAACTCTCCAAGAGCTCTCAGCTGTGGGGCTCCAGGTCCTGATAGCTGGGCTCTGCAATCTTTACCTCTTCACCCACTGGGGGGAGACTTTGTCAGTATGCTAATGTCTACACTTCAATAAAAAAATCATTTGGAAATCACATCTTGGCCTTTGGAACTACAGTTTGATGGACTCATCAGTGTTGACCATGAGTCACTAGCAACAGCTTATGAGTGTCATCACTGCCATCATCAGGAGTAATATTTGATGGACTTCTGCCAGCTGCATGCTTGTGGCTCAGCACGCTTGAGGATAACACTTGATTGATAAGTTAAAGCCACTTCTGCGCCAATGGGCTCTTCATCAACGGATTCAAGAAACCGCGAATCCAAAATCTAGGAGAAAAAAATAAAAGCATACCTATTCTGAACAAGTAGACCTTTTCTCGTAACTATTTCCTAAAAATGGACTTGAGCATTTGCTTCCCTCGTTGATAGCAAGTTTCGAGGAAGAATAAAAACAGCAAGATGGTTTGGGTGGAGTAGAAAATACCAAAACAAAGATATCAGATAAAATTAAATAAATAAATCAGGCTAAATTTATTCAAATTATTTTCATTGGAACTGGTCATGAAAACCTGCAAGGCCACTCAGATTATTAAAAAACAAAGGGCTGCTGCAACAGCTCGGCAAACACACCTGGTGCCACACAGTGAACTGTAACTCTAGATCCAGGGGATGTGACATGTTCTTCTGGTCTCCACAGGCACCAGTCACACCCATGATGCGCATAAGCACATGTAGTCAAAAACGGTAATACATACAAGGTGAAATAAATTTTTGGAAGCTTAAATGTTACTAAGGAAAATGGGAAAGTCTAAGTTTTGGGCTGATTTGTTTTCAAACCAAAACATGAGATGCTTTAGTTCCTACTTACTCAGGAAAGTGTGATTCCTGATGCATTGATGATGTGGGATGTAAGGGGAAATTTAATAGCTCCATGGATGAAAGTGGAGGGAAACAGACATAACAGAGGCCGCTCCATACACCAAGCATTGCATCCATTGTAACCCTGTGGGATGGGCTTCACCCAGGAGACACTTTGCTAGCAGTGCTTCTGTTTGGAGAAAATGAACCACCCGTCTGCTGACCTCTCCTCATTCAACATTTGCAATCATAGTAGTTGGGACCAGTTTCCTTTTGTGCTATTAAGAGTCATAAAGCTTACTAGGCGCTACTATTACCATAATAACCTTCACTATCATTCAATTTATTACATTCTATTTTACATTCACTCAGCTAACGTGAAAAGGAGAACAGATGTAAGGAGCCGGGAAGCTCCTGCAGTCAGCAGATCTCTGCTCCCGCGTGCACCAGCAGCTGGCTAGTCTGGCGCCAGCGCTGCTCCCTGTGCATCAGTGGTCTCTCTCTGCCTCCCAGCTGTGTGCCAAGGCCTCCTCCAGCTGATGGAGCATGGCTCCCCTAGGTTTTTGAAATCTTCTATTACTTATATGAAACAATTTTCTCTTTTATTACCCTGGCCATCTCCCCGAGGCTTCCTGATGGCATATTGGTTCTTACACCTTTTCTTTGTGACTGAGGGGTTGTTCTTTGTCCCACTAGTTCACCAAGTCTTGCCCCCAGCCCTCAAAACACAACATTCATTCTCCTTGCCAGTGCTGTGTTTTCTGAAAATTTAATTGTAGGACAAAATATTCTTTCTTCTAGCAGATGATGTATCAGGAAAGTGCCTCTTTGTTCTTTGGATCTAAACAGGGAAGCTGTTACTTGTCTGTTCTTGGGTTCTGACCAAAGCTGGCCACAATTACCAAATGGCAAGTTCCCTAAGTTATTTCCAGTAATACTGTCGCCATAATTACCTTCTTCACACTGCCAATAATTACTAACTATACAACCCTAATATTTGATGGAATTTTTTTTTCTTCAAGTATGTTTGGGAATAAGTTCCCCAATACATTTTTAATACATAAATTTAAAGCTTGAAGGTAAGGATGATGGATATGTGGTTTCATAGTTTTGATAAAAGAACATGACTGAAACACGGAAATTTTTTCAAGTGTGTCTTCACTTTAATTTCCTTTTTGTAAAAGTGAGCTCTTCAGGTCACTGATCTAATTGGAATTTTAAAAAGATGTATAAGAAAAGATACATATGTTAGTGTTTCATTTCCATTTAGATTTTACTATAAATATGGAAATTACTGTGAGACTCAATTAGATCACTCCAAATTCATGTTCTAGTAACTAACCCAAAGCTGAATGCTTGTTTGTAAGTGGAAGATATACCATTCCTGCATCACTGGCTGAGTGGTAAAAATGTGAAAGATTGAGTTTACCTTAGTCTATACCAACGTACATTCCCATTTATGGTACTGTTTTGCTGTGTCTGAGTCTAATAAGAACATACATGTGGAATGTGTTTTCTTGTTTTATTTTAGATGAACTTGAGTTTTGCCATAGACTTAAAAAATTTTATAAACTTTATTATAAATTTGTAAATAAATAAAATATACTCAATACTGAAGGTTGTGGGATATTACTTTAACTAGGCAAAGATTGTCACATTTGTTTGTGCTGCATTGGTCTAATAAGAGGCTGAACAGCCAATAACTAGGCAGTAGAGGGATAGGTGGGGCTGGTGGGCAGAGAGAATAAGTAGAGAGGAGAGAAGGAGAGAAGAGAGAATGATGAAGAAATAAGGGAGATGTCTGGCAGTTGCCAGACAGACAGACACATAGATGAAGAGAAAAAGTTAAATTAAGCTATAAGAGCTAGTGGAATGAGCCTAAGATAATGCTGAGCATTTATAATCAATAGTAAGTTTCTGTGTCATGATTTGGGAACTGGTTAGTGGCCCCAAAGCAAGCCTGTTGCAACCAAAAGCTTAAAACTTGGTTTTAACTAAACAGAAATTCTTCTGGTTGTTCAGGTTTTGGGGTATGGTTTATTTTGGTGTGTGAGGTATTTATTTACATTTGACTTGTAAATGAATTTTGAGATTTGTATTGGTTTACTTGTGATTTTTATAATTACAAAACATTTCATAAATCTGCTTATATAGAGAATGTATATATGGAAATATGTTGTTAATCCATATATACATAAACATAAATATAAGGATATAAAAGTATCAATTTAAACTACAGGCTTTTCTACTCCATTTTGACTCTTCCCTGCCAAAATTGCTTTTATTTGCTAGTAGAAATAACTACTAACTCCCACACATTTTTTTTTTTTTTTTTTTTGGTTTTTCGAGACAGGGTTTCTCTGTGTAGCTTTGCGCCTTTCCTGGATCTCGCGCTGTAGACCAGGCTGGCCTCGAACCCACACATTTTACTCAAAAATATTCTCAAGGAATTAATAAAAATATTAAATTACTCACAGTGAATTTTGTATCAGGACACCAAGGACAGCACCTCCAACTCATCACTCATTTGGAATGCCACTCCAAGAATACATCACAACCCTAATTACATCTAGGTTCTTGGTCACTGTTCAGTATTATACTATATGTCTTGTGCTTAAAGTATGTCCTATGGAGATAATTTGTTGAGTAAATACTTTAGTCATTACATTCACCTGTTTATACTTCTCCAAAGCATGAATACACTGATATGTATGTCATACAAACATAGATTTAGATAATCCTACAAATTTTCATATGCAGCATTTCATTTCATAATTCAGTAACAAATATTCTTTAATTTTAATGTAATTTCACTTTTACCTACATGGAGATATATTTTTCACAAATACTTGGAGACTTCTTTGTTATCCTTTCTATTTATTTCTAGCTCAGTTCCATTTGTTTGGGAATATGCTGTGGTGTTTATTCATTGCAGTATTTGCAGATCTGGTTTAACATGGAATCTGATGTTTACTTGAAAATAATATAACTATTTGTGGCATCGGGTATAGCCTCAAATACTTGAAAGTTATATCAAGTATTTTCATTGCTTTGCTCAAATCTCTATTCTTAGTGACTTTTTCTGTCTTGTTCTTTCAACTGCCAAGAGCTGTATGTTAAGAATCTCAAGTAACATTGCGGATTTTAGTAATGTCAGCTCTTTCTTCTTATAAACTGAAGTTATTTTTTTTAGTTGAAACAAGTTTATACATATATTATCCTTCCAGTGGATTGATTTTTATCATTATAAAACGTTTTCCTTATAGTCTAGTAATATTCTTTTATATAGTGTCCACTTTATCTGATGTTTATGTCATATCAGCTTTTTTGTATAAATTTAAATCTCGTTCATTGCAATGTATTGCACATGCAGGAGATTAAAGAAAACAGAAAATATGTTCACAAAACATATTTGATACTGCTAATGTATAATTTAATGTGAAGTTCCATGGCTTTCATTCCAAATGTTTATTCTAATTGTGTAGAAGGTATTTGTTAACTTATATACACTTTGAGTCCAGTTAATTTTGGTGTGTGATGTTTTGTTAATTGGTAAGCTTTTTTTAAATAATAAAGTTTATATAAAAAAGAAAAGAAAACATGGGGAGCAGGTATCCCAGGTACTGTACCCCCGGCTGGAGTATATGCCTGAAGAGGACAGTTAGAGATGGGGAAAGGGGCCCTCCTGTGTGTAAGGGGTGGGGAGAAGGGGCTCTCCTGTGTGTAAGGGGTGGGGAGAAGGGGCTCTCCTGTGTGTAAGGGGTGGGGAGAAGGGGCTCTCCTGTGTGTAAGGGGTGGGGAGAGGGGCTCTCTTGCAGGCAGCTTAAAGACATTTGTAATCAGGTCTTGTTCTTAGTGCCCAAGATTTTGATAAGAAGCTTATAGAGTCTTATGCTTACCTATTACTTTTTTGTAAAAATCTTCTTTAATTTTTTAAAATAATTGTTTAAATTTTTAAAAGTATAATTGCATCATTTCCCCCTTCTCTTTCCTTGCTCTCTTTTCAAATTCATGAGTTGAAGCCTTCTGGGCTTCCCCCTGTCCATTTTGGCATGGCTGCTAAACATTATCTAAAATTTTGATAGATTTTTGATGCCAAATTTCAAATTGTAAAGATGACAAACAGAGAAAGAATGTGGAAACCCTTAAGGACACAGCAAGTAGCATCCTAGAGTCAATTAAACTCAGCACTCTGCGGCTGCAGGCTGCTCAGGACCAGAGTAATGCAAAGCAGCACATGGTGGAATTGTAAGTGCTATTAATCCTATAGATGTAAAGTACGAGCCTAGTCCCTGGAAACCTGTGGTTAGCACAATGCTTCCCAGACTCTTAACCTTTAGAACCCGCTTGGTCATACGAGTCAGAGCAGCATCCATCTTCCCTACTTGTTGGAGCTGCGTTAGCTACTTTGGGACTTCACCAGACTCCAGCATCAAGTAGTGCAGGCATGGGAAAGTCACCACCTAGCAGCAGCCTAACTTCTCTCAGCCATGTCACCTTGTCTCCAAAAACAGTCCCAGAGCTCTCTTACTCTAGCAGTAAAGATATGTTCTCTGATGCTGGTGAATTACACCAAAGTGGCTCATCCTCAAAGGGCTTAATAGCTTCTTCTGGATCTGCCTTCATCTTCACATATGGCAGTTCAGGAAATAGCCTTATAGCACCCAGACAACTCAGAATCACTGAATTCCTCCATGTCCAAAAGAACAAATGATGATGATTTTTTTTTTTAATTCACACGACAACAGAAATGAAAATGGGTAAGTGGGGCCAGTGGGGAAACACAAGGACTTTATCAGGCACAAGCTTGGCTCTGATGGACCTTAGGAAGATGTTCTTCCAACACTTAGTCTTTAAAGAAAATATCTTTTAGAAATGTATGCAAATGTTTTGCACATCCGGGTCTTGAGGATCCCAGGGATTTAGTGGTTCAGGTTGTGAAATGGCAGGGAGGGAGAATGCTCAGGAGGAAAAGGGGTGGGTGGCCCAAAGCCATTCAATTCTATTTTGCCTGAGATCTTTCCATGTTACTGGAAGTTGCCCAAGGATACTAAAGAAAACAGAGTAGCTACAAAAGGGACAGTTCCCTGGGTTTCTTCGAACAGTGTAACATTTGTAAATGAGCGAGTCCCCATCATCTATCACCCCAGTCTTTTATGTTTAGTGTTTTGACAGGAAGATACAATTCAATGCTCAGATCTGGACTAAATCAGCCCCATGTCTCATGTCTAGACTATGGTGAACATTACATTCTCACATTCCTCAATGGCTATGGAAAGTCTGTCCTGAGAGTGCCCTGAGAGGAATTAGAGGAGAATGCAATGTTAATTGCCCCTAAACAGGTTATAGTGTAAACATCATCTTCCACACTAAACCTTTCTATGGAGGCAAGAAGCATGAATTACTAAGGAGATTTTTTTCCTCCAAATGACGTGATGTCTTTTTGATCAATTGAAGTACAATAGAAGGACACCACATGTCTGATGTGCACAGATCAAGAAGTGCCTGTCACCCAGACGAAAGTGAGACAGTTGGAGTCAGGATGGTGAGGAGTCCTACTGCTTCTGTCAATTTAAAAATCAAAACCACTTATGTAGCAACTGGAGCAAAACACAAACTGGAAGAAAAACAAAGTCCAGAAGGAAAGGGGAATTCAGCGAAATATGGGGCTCTTTCATGAAGATGAAGAATGCTGGGTTTGTGATGAACCATTACAGGAATATCTTTGTGTGGTGAAGGATTAGGCTGGCAGCTCAGTTCATATGGGGGACCTACCCTCTCTTTTTCCCCCAGGGTGCTTTTGAGTAGGGAGAAGTGAGAAATATTTAGATAGAAATATAGGGGAAAGAGACAGATAGAAACACAGGATAGCCTCGGGAGGGCCTGGGTCAAAACCCATCAGCCCCATTCTGTCTCTTCTAAAGGGATATTTATAGAAATGCCAAGGGGTGGAGCAAAAGAACTCCCCACTCCCAGCACAGCGAAGTGCAGATGCTTCCAAACACCTGGTAACCATGTACATGGTCAATCCATCTCCTTATGCAGCCCTTCTGGGTAAAGCAAGCTCAGATCTCACTAGGAAACCTTTGTGAACTCCCATAAGTTCACACCTGGTGATCAGGCCAATAGGCATAATTAAGCAACAACTAATTGTCCTTCATGATAGCCTATAACTCCCTTCTTATTGTAGTGCTGGCTATCTCTGGGATACTGAACATTGTGACCCAGATGAACAATCAAAGTGGAGGATGCTCCCCCCCACCCCACCTGCCTTCTCCTCTGTGGCAGTTACAATTTTGGCTTCAGTCCTAAGAAAAAATTCAGAATTTTAAACAAGCAACACCTTCCTTTTCCAAATCTCATACTTTGACAAACAGTTGTAAAGCCAAGTCTCAGCATTCAGTACTCTATTTCTGTTGTTCAAGCATAAAACCTTCATTCCCTACTCACATATCTTTGATTCTAGATACACACACACACACACACACACACACACACACACACACACACACACATGCTAACACATCTGATGATAAAATTTTCGGAAGTACTTCCACCTGTAAATATTGTTTCCTCAGACTTTTAGGAAATTAGTGCCATGTATTAAAATCAAGTGGTAGGAAACTTCATGGTTTCACCTATAACTTTATTTTGGAATTGAACTATTATTACATAGTATCTAAACCTGTACTATAATTTAATTATATGCAGAGCTTCTTAAGGCTTAATAAAGTTATTTCCCAACCTTAAAAAAAAAAACAAGACAGCAAGAAAGAAAACAAAACAAAAACAGATTGAACGATCTGTCTTTTATTGGAGACGTATGGCACTGAGTGTGTCAGTCTATTATTTTAATTTTTATGAATTTATTATAAGGAGTTTTTCAATAGCTCCCTCTCCATCTTGCCATGCCTTGGTGTAAGCTGACCATACAACCTAACTTGTTGCCTTTTATTTTCTCATTTTTTTTGACCATTGGGATGTAGGTAAAGTTATCTCCTCTTTTAGAGTACCTGTTGTCTATCAGAGTGGCAGTGTATTAGGAACAGACTGTAGCCGGAACTCAATAGAGCAGTTTTTGTTTATTTTGTTGTTATGCCACATATCTAACATGAGCTGTTTTGGAGGAACTCCCAGCCATCCCAGGCTTGTTACTAGGGTCACAGACTGTAATCCGAAAGGCTTTATGGAAGATCTAAATGTTGAGCAGGAATTCTAGAACCAGCTACAGTGCAGTAATCTAGTGTTTAAACATAGCTGCATAATTTATGTTCACACATCTATTAATACTTTTCAAACCTTAAATAATTTGGTGGATCACTCTCTAAACTCTTCTACTACATCCTGTGGTACGTTTTTCTCCAGGAGCTGTGATAGATACTCAAGGGGTGATAAAGGAGGCAAAGTGTCTGATTTCAGCCCATTTATAGTTTCTAGAACATTTAGTGCAATAGTACAAATCATAGCATGTTAAACACCGCAGATGATGTGTAACACTTTAAGCTGGAGAAAGGCTGATTTATCACAGTGACAGTGTTTTTCTTACTGATTCCTTCATTAGAATGTTGTTTTTGAAAGTCCATCATGTACTGTTAGATGAGAGCTCTGAATTATGTAAGAATCATTTTAGAGCTTGAAATATTCCCAGCACACTCACTCTATAAATGATGGCAAGAGCCTAACAAACTATCTGTGACATTGGCGCTGCTCTTTGGTGTAAAAGAAGAGGAAGCTGACACCAAATGATCACTATGATTACCTATGCTTGCAGAATTAAAAGCAGTTAAGCTGCGACTTAAAGTGGAATTCACTTACACCTGTGCTGTTGACCACTGAGCTACCATGCAGGTTTTGATAATTGAAGAACTGGCTTTGAGTTATACTCACTTTTCCTGTGTGGGATTCAGATTTCTCATTTATCCTTCAAATTCAGAAATTTCTAGAACTTTTTCACAGTAAAATTTCACATTTTACCCTTGTTCATAAAGCTGAAACCCAGAGGCCAGAGTCAGGAGAACATATATTTTGAAGAAAAGCCTTTCTTTCCTTCTCTTTTTAACATTATTTGTTTATTTCACTCCCTAGGTCTCTACAGAAGAAGGCATGAATCTTGCTCGAGAATACAGCTGTGCCTTCTTTGAGACCTCTGCAGCCCTCCGATTTGGTATTGATGATGCTTTTCAAGGCTTAGTGAGAGAAATTCGCAGGAAGGAATCCATGCTGTCCTCGACGGAAAAGAAATTAAAGAGGAAGGACAGCCTGTGGAAGAAGATAAAAGGCTCGCTGAAGAAGAAGAGAGAAAGCATGACATGATACTTTGCTTCTGTGTCCTTCCCATCTCTCTTTCTAGATTTTATCAACCAGACAGTTGCTCCTCTCCTTCCCTTCCCCCCTCCTCTCAATAGCTACCTGCAGGCAAAAATTAGCCTTCTATAACTGTGGGTCTTGAGATAGTTTTATTTTGCCTTTAACAGCTGGATAGATTTTTGTCAATCAGCTGGATAATGCTATTTAGATTTTACAATGTATTACCAAATAAAATTAACATTCCAATTGCCTCATTTTCTTGTAGAGAGTAGCTTCATTTCGTATGCTGTCTGGTTATAAAGAAAATATGCAAACTTGTAGCTGGGGTGATAAAAGGCTTAGGGGATCTGCTGTTGCCTGATAACTCTGGTTGTTTGAGTTTTACAAGTCTGTAAATAATGAAGAGGCTGGAACAGTTAAAAGCAAAAGATTAAGTCCTGGTCTTCTCTTAAGTGGAAGAGTCTTGGTATTTCTTCTTGAGTCCTCTATAGATGAGCATTAGAGAAACTGCTGATAATATAAACTGATGGGTCATTAAAGGATGGAAATCACATGTCCCCATATTCACAGTGCTCAGCCTGCCATACACTTTTAAAGAATTATCACAGTGAATTTACTTTGATTAAAGAATGTGGTTTCTGTTGTGGGAAGGCAGCAACACTATGAACTTGGTGATACATATGTCCAAGAAAGGACCCTTCAACTCTATCAGTGAATTCCTCTTGGGATTGCTACACCTGCATAGTAGCCATCTGTCTGCAGGGATGTAGCCTCTGCAAACCGAATGTTGTATTCATATTATTAAATTCCCTGTCTCATTTTCCAAGAAATAGTTCAAGAAGCTGTCATCAGAAGTATTGCTGTTATTTGTCTTACAATGGTTCATTGTGTAAAATAAAATCTCCCATTCACCCATTTTCCCCGTGTGTAAATTAGTTTGTTTAAACCCAAGCTCAGAAAGCAACCACTGGAAAGAATGATAATGGACAAGTGTTAAGAGAGAAAACTGAAAAGCTAAGCCTAAAATGGAATCTGTCAAAGCAATTTTCATGGATTGAGGGCAGTTTTATCATAAATTAGGGAACAGCAGGGTTGAGGGACAAGTATCTCACTCACTCTCTTTCTCTTCTTTGGCTCACAATGCTCCTGGAACTGGCTAAGTGCTGAGACTGGAGAAATGAATCATTCAGACATGGACCCTGACTTCCTGTAGCTTAACATTTACCTGGCAGATTCACTCCACTGAAATAATACTGGAATCATAAATTCTTATAAAGGAAAAAGACACATTCCTTGTATATAGATACAGGGGAAATATAGGTTGTCAATTCCTAGCTGTTGAAATAAAACTCAGCTTTTCAGAATATTTTATTTTAGGGTTATTTTATAACTTAGACTAGGATTCTTTTCTTAGGATCAAGAAGTTGATGTTATTGATTTTTTGTTGTTATAACTGGAAATACATCCCTTTGAGATTTTCTCAAGCCACATCGTTTATAGTTTTCTTCATCCTGAAATTCTAGTAAAATTAAATATACTACACATTTCTCTTCTAAGGCATACATCATTAAAAATATATGTCAAAAAAGAAAGAAAATACAAAAATTAAGATTGCATAAAGACTGTAAGTCATTAAATTTAAATTTATATTTAGTTGGCGCATAAAAATTATACATGTTAATAAAGTCCAGTGTGATGATAGCTTCTGATAGTTCAGATCTGTCTTTGC
Source organism: Peromyscus californicus insignis (assembly GCF_007827085.1). Lineage (NCBI taxonomy): Eukaryota > Metazoa > Chordata > Mammalia > Rodentia > Cricetidae > Peromyscus > Peromyscus californicus. Next base: position 20,612,852 of record NW_026294469.1, on the reverse strand, counting down.
TTTCTCCTCTTTTGGTTTCAAATGGCTAATCTTTTTCTTTTATTCTGTTAAATTGTCTCATTCACCTCCAGCACATCCTTTGTGTCCTGAGCCTGAGCCTTAAGCCCCTCTATCTATCTCCTGTTTGCAAGAAAATGCAATTTAGGAAATAATTGGCACTATTTTCTCCATGACCAGTCTGTCTATTTGTAAACCCAGTGATTTCCTTGTCACATGACACATTTTCTCTACAACCAAGTGCTTAGGAGTTTTATTTTTCCTTTGATTTTTAAATACTCTGCCATTGACTCTAAAGGTCTTATTTCATGATACTTTCACTCCTTTTTCTTCACTATAACTCTTGCATAAATGATTTGTGTCACTTGAAGTATTTGTATATAATTAATAATTTATGCTAAATTATTTTAATCATTTAGAAATTCTCCATAGAAGTTCAGTTAGAGAATCGTTTTATTCTATAGCTGCTTTGATATAACAACAAGGAAGTTGCCAAAATTTCAGCCTCAGGTTAAAAACATTCAAGACAGTGATTACCAGCAAGGGCAGAATGGTGCTTCAAGCACAACTTTCGCTCAGTTTTCCCTTTATAAACCTGGAAACCAGAAGGAAACATTTCATGAGCCTAGGTATTTCTATTCAAGGGCTATTGAATCATTCTAGCTGGTGTAAGGTTGAAATATTAGGATTTCTGTCTCTGACTATAATCTTATAACTTTGTAACTATACCTGGGTCATCTCATGAAATCCCTAAGGATGAGAAATCCACAATGTGACACCCAACTTCTAGTGTTTCTGGCATTTTCTAGCCTGGGACTCCAAACTTTACCAGACTTTTCCCATTATACAATCCCAAAAGTTCTTTAGGTGTAGGTATAATAGCAGCCTCACTCCTCACTACCTATTTTCTCTATATTAGGGTTTTCAGAAAAGTACAATGAATAGCATGTAACCTCTATACAAGATTTCTGCGAATCTTGTATAGAGAATACAATTTCTAGAATAGACATATGCAGACTGGAGATCCAGAAAGTCATTAACAGCTTAGTTTGAAAAGATAGAATCTTTGGAAAGAGAAAGAGACCAATGATGTAGTCTCCACCTGAGGTGACTACCCTCTCTGAGAAGGCCATGGTCACAAGCCCTAGTTTATGAGATGGTGCAACCCCCACTGATGAGAGTCTTTACAATTAAGCTCCTGACTTTCTTAGCCTTTCATTACTATAACAGGTTATTTGTGATAATTTGCAAAGAGAAAAGAGTCTCACTTCGGCATATATTTTAGATGTTCAAATGCATAATTGGTTGATTCTGAGGCTTTTGGATCTATCACAACAACAGCATATAGTGGAAGAAGCCACTCACCTCATGGGCTGGGTGTAAAAGAGGAAGATGAAGGAGATGGGATCCATCATCTCCATGAAGAGCACACACCAGGCCCTACCTGTTAAAGGATCTATCACTTTCCAACAAATCTAAAGAGTTTGGATCAAGCCTTCAACAAACAAACCTTTGGTATGTTTACCCAAACCATAGCACTAATCCATTTGCCAGTCTTCTCTGAAAACGCACTGTGGAAATGTTCAGAAGGATGCTTTACTCACTGTCCACTCAGTCCAGACAAGATGACCTTCAGAACCTGTCATCACAATTAGGCCTATTGTCTGGCTTAATGGCTACTTTAAAAAATTGTACAAAGGAACCTGAAGTAGGAAGGACAAAGAAAGTGTAAACTTTGAAGGTGAAGAGGGGTAGAAAAATATCTATAAGGAATAAATGGAATGTAAGCATCAAAGCTGGAGATAGCAAGAAGGAAACACATAATTTATTTCTCTGGTCTGCACCCAACCACTCCTTTCCTTCAGTTAAGGTTCTCTCCAGTTCATAACCTGGAATAAATATTCCCCTTCAAGACTACTGATTCCAGTTGTTCATTTTTATAGAAAAAAAGTTTTTAAATCGAATCTTTACAAGAGCTTTTAAAAGTTCTTCCAAAGAGTGTAAATGATGCTGTCAGTGTGTTTTATCACATTTACTTTAGAAATATTTCATAGCAAATTAATCATTAAATTAATTAATTCATTAAACAGAATGATGACTTAAACACATACAGTGTGGTGAAAGACTGCAATAAGAAAGTCCCCTCTATAGACGAGGAAACGTGTCTAGAGGAAAGACAACCTCCACACATGATAGACCAGACAGACCTTCTGTCCTGCCTTCTGGTTGTCCTTGCCCTACCCTACACTCCTTAGGAGCTTAGCAGGCCAGCAGTCAATTTCAACAGTGACTTTGGAGCTTTCCTCATTTTATTTTTACTTCTCCCTCAAATACAAGGCAGAAAGGGAGATGATATGATGGTGCCAGTTTTATTAGATGAAAAATTCTAACCCCAACTTTGGCTAGAATGACTTTAGGTTATTGTTACATCACCCAGTTTTAGTAAAAACGTGCTTGAAAAACAGAGAAGTTTTCTGTCACACCTAGCATGCCACTGAGGACCACAATAAAGATTTATTCTCTGGATCAACTATGTTGAAATTGGGGTATTTTATAGCTTTCTCTAGAGGTATAATTCAAACCAGCTAATAAATAAATTTAAAAATCTTTTCTTGAATAGACCCATAGTGACTCTTTAAAGTACATGAAATATAATGCTTGCTTACCCTTCTTTTTAGGTTAGGCAGACAGGATGTTGAAAACATTGCATGATAGGCTACTTACTCCATGGTAAGTGAGTATAAGCATGGATAGTGTAGTCTGCTAAAATGTTTAAATGTACTGTTGGTAGGAAGCGCTGGACTCATAGAAATTATACTACATATCATGTGTAGAAGAGGAAAGGGAAATATAAAAAGATATTCAGTGGAATATTATTGTGAAACATGCAGTAAAACAGAAGAACTATGAGCTAAGATTCAGCATCTTCAGCTGGTGCCACAGATGAAGCATGGATGGTATAACTTGGGGTCCCTCACAATCTTCATCTGTTTAAACACCAAGAAACTCCTGTATAAAATGGGGTCAGGGACAGGGCATTCTCTGAACAGTTTGGGTTGGCCTTTGGCAAGCATTGTGCATTTTATTTCATTTTACACATTCTGATATTATTGTAGGTAAGTAAGAAAAGTCACTGTTAATTGTAAGTTAATAATACAAGTCAGCTTATCGTTTCAACTCTCTCTGGAAGAAAATAATGCTATAACAGTACATACATGGCTGCAAAAGTCATACTAATATGATAAATGACCTTCAAATTCACAAGCAGCTAATTCATTCAGATAATTCAACGTTCATTTATTCATGTACTTATCAACTTACTCAATATTTCTGAACTGCTGTGTGTATGATATTATTTAATAATATTATTATTTATTAATTGATCAATATTATTAATTAATTTGATAAATGAAACAAACTGTTGTGTGCTCATGCAAATATTTTCTGATCAGTAACTATTTTAAGACCTGAACTAAGCTCTAGGGGACTCAATTGTCCCCCAAAGAGTTTAGTTTGGGAACATAACTCCTGGGGGTTACAGCTGATTCACTGAGAAAGAAAACCTTAAAGTGGTCATCATGTTCAGATTTGCACCATATCCTATGGTGCTAAGGAGAGTTATAGGATGCCAATATTGTCAATGTTAGAGAACTCAGAGGTGTCTATATTGTTTATATTAGGAAAACTCAGATGAGGAGGCCACTGTAATTTCCTGAATAATGAGGATTGAAGTGGTGTAAGAAGGTGGAACACCCCTTACTTACCAAGAGGAGAGAGGAAAGGTTCAGATGGTCCCTCAGAAATGACATTCTGGCCATTAGCCCTGTGGTAGGCATATGCATGGCAAACTGGGGTCATAGTTAATAAATGGATCTGTGACATATTGAAACAGAAGATGACATTAGAATCAGGCCTGTGTATCCATTAAAGTTGAAGATAGATTCTGGTCTCACGAGGGAAGTAAGAGACTATAGAAGGGCTCAGTGGAGAAATGAAGTAACACACATTTGCCTTATGAAATGGTAGTTCTGGGTGGAAAGAATAGATAACAGACTAAAGTACCATGGTTGTGTTGTAGTTTATTATTTATTATCTAAGAAATTTGTAATTACTCAGAGCCAAATAAACATTTTAAAGAATTTTTTTTTCTGAAGAAAAGTTTCACTATAGTTTCCACAGTGATATTCACAACATTTTTGTCTCCTCTTTACAAGAATTTCATGAAGCCCTCCCCTGAGCATATCAAATCTGTTGTTCAGAACAAGAATTTCACCAGAATTCACTGATCTGTGTCCAGGAAACCGAGGCTGTTGACTGCTTCAGTGTGGTTGCTTCTTCCTATTTTATTCCTAGGGTGCAGATCTACAATGTTAAGGCTATGGGGCCTCCGTGGCACTGTCCTGTGTGCTGACTTTCCCATGGTGCTGTCCAGGGCACAGACACTTTCTCCTGTGCTGTTGAAGATGCTGACTCTTTTCCAAGTGCTACCCAGTGTGTCAAACCTTCCACAATGCTCTGCAGAGTGTATATCTTCATTATGTTTCCATTGCTGTGGTAAAAATACTGTCACCAAAAGCACCTTGAGTAGAAAAGTGTTTATTTCATCTTCCACATCCATCATTTAGGAAAATCAGGACTGGAACTCAAGCAGGGCAGGAACATGATGGCAAGAACTGAAAGAAGTAATGGCGATATGCTTACTTTTCCCCATCGTCTTCTCAGTCTGCAGTCTTATGAACTCTAGGACCACTCACCAGGAGTAGCAAAGCCCACAACAATCTGGGTATTCGCATATCAATTATCAATCAAGAAAGTGTTTCCAGGGGATTATCTGAAGGCCAGCCTCTTGGAAGCAGTTTCTCAATTGTGGTTCTTTCTTCTTAAGTAAATCCAACTTGTGTCAAATTGACAAACAAGCAAACAAATAAACAACAACAACAACAACAAAAACCCAAATGAGCAGGTGGTGATATATTGTGTACCCTAATAAACTTATCTGGGGATCAGAGGACAGAGCCAGCCACTAGATTAGACATAGAGAACAGACAGTGGTGGCACACACCCTTAATCCTATCACTTGGGAGGCAGAGATCAGTCTGGATCTCTGTGAGTTCAAGGCCACACTGGGAACAGAGTCAGGCAGTGGTGGCATATGCCTTTAATCCCAGGACTTGTCATCTCATGCCTTTGCTTGGAAAGCACACATGTCTTTAATCCCAGGAAGTGACATGGCTGGGTGGAACACAGTATATAAGTCATGAGGAAATAGGAACTAAGCAGCAGTTCAATTGAGACCTAGTGGAACCCAGGTGTTTCTGGTACATGGACTGCTCTCACCCAATGTGAGGTTGAACTGTTGACCTTGTGTACAGCCTACTTCACAAATGAGTCTGTCAGCTACGCTAAGCCTATAGGCTGAAGATGATGCCCCAACACTACAGAGAAACCTCAGGTGACTGTCCAGGCAGCTGGCTGTTTCTGTCAACTCACAAATTTTTTGGAAGTTGCTTGCATGCACTTCCTGTTTTCATTTTTGTTAGGTAATATTATTTCCTTCTTGGGTCTCTGAGGGAGTTGAAGATTAGTTGTAGTTGAAGATTACTTAGTTATAGTTGAAGATTAGTTAGTTATAGTTGAAGACTAGTTAGGATAGAAAGTGAATTAGGTACATTTTGGACTTAACAAAATAGGATAGATAATGGAATTATTTTCTCTGAATTTGTCAAATACAAATGGACTAGACATTGTTTAGGTATTTATAACTTGTATATATTGTATATAGTTATTGTACTTTTGTATATAGTTTTTCTTATGTTAGTTATAACCTTTTTCCTTTTTTCTTTTTATTAAAATAGAAAAGGGAAAATATGGTGATATTTTATTTGTACTGAAATGTGATTTTATTTGTATGTTAATAAACAAAGTTGCCTTGGGGTCAAAGCTAATAGCAAGCCATAGCAGAGCTGGGCATTCGTGGCGCACGCCTTTAATCCCAACACATGGTAGGCAGAGCTAGGTAGATCTCTGTGTGGTCAAGGATACAGCCAGCATTGGAGACACACGCCTTTAATCTCAATACCAACCATAGAAGATCTGGAGGTCTGTACAAACAGGCAGTGATGATGCGGTCATGTGGTTGGGTTTACAACCAATGAGAAGGCAGAACAGAAAGTCTATATAAAGACAAACACTCAGGAAGTAGGTCTCTCTCTTGGCTGAAGAGGCTAGCTGCAGCAGACGGGTAAGGCTCTTAGCTCTGATCTCTTGGTTTTCTTCTTTGCATTGGTTCTGTGTTTCTTATTTAATAAGATGGTTGGTTACATCTACAGTTGACTGTGGCTTGTTCTATTTCTCTTATCTTTCAGCTTTTACCCCAATATCTGGGTCTGTTATTTTTTCTTTTTGTAATAAGACCATCTCAGATTTGTGTTACACAAACAGACACACCAAACTAGCCACAATACTGTCAAATCTTCCACAGTGCTGTCTAGGGTACTATCATTAGAAAGTTAATTTTCTATCTGTCATAAAACCTCAGTTTTAATGGGACACCTTAATTCTCCAGAATGAATTCTTGGTGATTGGGAACACACAGTAGGAACTGATATAGATGAGACAGTTCTTTCCTGTTATCTATTGTTCAATGCTATGATATGTTGGGATTGGGGAAATACTTGTAGAAAAGAGAAAAAGGGTAGTTGGCAGTTTTCATGTGTCCCACCCAGTCTGCAGTTGCTCAGACCCAAGTAAACACACAGAGGCTTATATTAATTAAAACTGCTCGGTCATTAGCTCAAGCTTACTACTGACTAGCTCTTACACTTAAACTCAGCCCATTTCTGTTCATCTATATGTCACCACATGTTCTGTGACTTTACCTATATGTCATTACATACTGCTCTCTGGATGGCGGGCTGGTGTCTCTTCACTCAGCCTTCCTCTTCCCAGAATTCTCTTTGTCTGCTTATCCTGCCTATACTTCCTGCCTGGCTACTGGCCAATCAGCATTTTATTAAACCAGTGTACAAAAGCATTATTTCACAACACAAAATAGAAAAGAAGATGAGAATATCAAACTCAATTAGGAGAAGCAAATATGTTTGCAAATGACTGATCATGGTTCTTCTGAAGAAAAGTTGTCAACTTGAAAGAGGTTTTAAGGAAGGGAAATGGGTGTGGTAAAAATGCATGACATTTGTAATCGACTAGAGATTTGGAAATTTCAAAATGAATGAAAGAAAATGAACATTTAATCTTTCATGTTTTTCTTCCAACCTTACATTTCTTCAACTTTTCTAAGCTAGCATGGTTGAGTCAAGTTAATGATTTCTTAACATAAGTAATTAATACTTCTAAGTCTAAATTTTTAGATTTATGAGGGAAAATAGAAAATAAACACATAAAAAGCAAATTAAAAACATGCTAAAGAATCCAGGTTTGCTCACAAACTTTCCCTTTCTCCAGTCTTAACAAATACATCTTCTCAATAGGTCTGAGGATCCAACCTAATATTTTGAATGCCTCCTTTTCTTGATCCTAATTTTATTTCTTCTTGTTCATAAAAATGGGTCATTTCCAAAATCATTTTGCAATATAATAAGGCAGAGGCAAAAAATTGTTTTTACTAATGCTCTGTTATTAATGAGGACAGGAGTGACTTGTATGAGAAACTGTAAAAAGTTTACTTAGAAAGTCAAAATCCTCAGCATCAATTATCAACTAAAACATGTTAGTGCAGAAACCTTTTTACAGAACAAAGCACAAAATCTCACCATTCCTCAAATATTCCCTTTGCAATGTACCATGAAAATTCTCCACCAGATATCAAAAAAGAGACAATCTGAAAAGTGGCAGCTGGATGGAAATCTTAGGAAATGGAAAACATCACATTATGTCTTCTGAGTGTTCTTTTGCTTCGAGATTTCCTCAAGTTTCATGATGAGGATAAAATCAGAAACAAATATTTTAAAATACCAAATAAGTAAAAGAAGAGAAAGACAAGAAATGAACACAGAAAGAAGGCTGTTATCTTCCAGCCACAGAGAAGCGACCCTAAAGAACTAGAAAAGATATATCTTGATCTTGTATTTCTAACTCCAAGAACAGTGAGAAAATAAATATCAGTTATTTCAACCACTAACTCTATAGTATTTTCTTTTCTTTTCTTTTTTTCTTTTGGTTTTTCGAAACAGGGTTTCTCTGTGAAGCTTTGCGCCTTTCCTGGAACTCACTTTGTAGACCAGGCTGGCCTCAAACTCACAGAGATCCCCCTGCCTCTGCCTCCCGAGTGCTGGGATTAAAGGCATTCACCACCACCACCCGGCTTCTATAGTATTTTCTAATAGCACCCTTTAAACTTAAAGTAATCATATAAATGTAAACAGTCTCCTGAAAATTGAAGAAGGAATATTTCTGAACTCATTCAAGAATTTTGTACTGATACCAAATCATACTTTTATAAATTTTAAACTAATACCAAAATATGTCATAAAATCCAAAGTACCTAAAACATCTTTGACAAACTAAGAATCAAGTAATAAGATTGTATCAATATCATGAAAAGAATGTAAGCACAGCAAATTTATAAATCTGTAAAAACTGTCATGTGCACTAGCCAAGTGGTAGAACTTCCCTCATGTGAGCAGTTAAAGAAAGAAATCATTTATCATATCACCTGGTGCAGAAAAATAATTTCACAAAATGTAATGGCAACTCATGATATTCAATAAAAAAGAACAAGTAAAACATCAGAAAAAACTCTCAGCCATTTAATAATAGAGGAACCAAACTTAGCTGAGATTGAACATGTGCAAAAACCCAGTAGGAACAGCATACTTAGCAATAAAAGGCTTTGAGTGCTCTGTCTACTTCAGTAAGAAAAGGGCATGAAACAGATGATAATTATAAAAGTATTCTGATGAGCAAGAATGATTCAAGCTGATCTCTACTTGGAGATAATGATGTCTCTCTATATAAATCTTTTAGGATTCTATAAAAAAGAGTAAAATTAGTCATTGTAGCAACATCACATCATACAATCTCAACACAAAAAATGCATTCCAATTTATCTACACCAAAATATTAGAAACAATCAAAAGGTACACTATCATCTACAATTGTTCTAAAGATAATAAAATGAAAATAAATCCATGCAAAACATCCAAGAATTATATGATAAAATGTCACCATTACAAGCTTCCAAACAAGGAAGGCCACCAAGAGTCCTTCCCAGCTATGATACCTATGAATCATATCAACAAGCAGCATGGCACAATAACCCAGTAGTGGCACACATAACCTTGGCTGTAACCAACAGTTCTCTGATTGGACTTAAGATTCATACAAGAAGAAAGAAACCAATTTTGTTACTGTAAACCGAGCTAACTACTCAATACTAGTCAAGTCATAGATACTGGAGGATAATCTACAACTGATAATTTATTAAAACAGCATAAATTCTATCAATAATCTGAGTATTTGTCCTTATACCAAAGGATAAGTTTATCTTGGCAGAGATGAAGAGCACTTCAGATAGCCACCATCGGTCAAAATGAAGAGTTGTGGAGCCCACTCCCAATGAATACATCTAGAAAACAATCCTACACCTGCTGTGGGATAATGCTTTTGTACACTGCTTTAATAAAATGCTGATTGGCCAGTATCCAGGCAGGAAGTATAGGTGGTATAAGCAGACAAGGAGAATTCTGGGAAGAGGAAGGCTGAGTGAGGAGACGCCAGCCTGCCATCCAGGAAGCAGCATGCAATGGCACACAGATAAAGCCACAGAACATGTGGTGACATATAGATGAACAGAAATGGACTGAGTTTAAGTCTAAGAGCTAGTCAGTGGTAGGCTGAGCAGTTTTAATTAATATAAGCCTCTGTTAAGTAAACACACAGAGGGTCTGAGTGGCTGCAGACGGGGCAGGACACAGAAAAACTTTCAGTTACATACGCCCACGGCTAGGGAAGAGAGAGGGAAAGATTATAAGAGCCAGAGGATTAGGGAGTTTGCTGTGAGATTGTGTCTTCTAGCAATATCAGAAGCTATACCTGTAAAATTTCACCAACATGACTGCCCAAACTTGAGCAGAACAAGGAGGACATAATCAAACAAGCTAAGCTGCCTAGGAAAAGCACACAAATCCTCAACACTACACAAAAAAACTACAGACAACCAAGCATAGCAAGAGCCAGAGAAATTGTCCTCCCCAGGAATGTTAAATGTCAGCACTGAAAAATCCATACAAGTAATATTATACAGACTTAGCACACGATATTTGGGAACACACAGGTATATACACATATGCATGTAATAACAATTAATGAAAAAAGAGGCCATGAATTTGAAAGAGACCAAGAAGAGGTACATGGGAAGATTTGGAGGAAGGAAAAAAGAGGGAGAAATGTAATTGTATTATAATCTTAAAAATTTAAAGCAAGCAAAACAAAGGAAAAAGATAAAATGACAAATTTATTACATATTTCTCTAAATTTCTTGTAAATAATCCTTGTTTTCAGATATGCAGAAAAATCTCAAAACTCAACTTTAAAAAGAGAATTAAATGAGAAAACAGGTTGGTAGAAAGAGACATTTCATTAAAGATGATACAGATGGTGAATGGATATTTGCAGATTTTCAGAATCAGTATCCATCACAGAAGTGCATATTAAAAATGAGCTAAACAACTGCATTAATATTAGCACATCTATCAGAACAGCCTAAAGAACAAATGCTGATAAAGGCTAGTGCTTGGGAAAGATGCTGAGGTGTTGGCAAGCCATGTACTCCTGGTAGGAATGTTATATAGTTAAGCCACTGTGGTAACTACTTTGGCAATTCAAAGTAAAAAATACTCATTATGTGACCCTCCAATTGCAAACTTGAGCATTCAAGATTTAACATGAGATTTGCACATGCATGTCATTTATAGCAGCTTCAGTCCTTGCAGCTGAGAGCTGGGAACTTCCCAAATGCCTTTTGAAGTAGGAGTAGGGTAAGCAGATATGTAAACTGTGGCAATTCATCCAGAGCATATACTACTCAGCAGGAGAACCAACATACTCTAGAGATGAATGAATCAGATGAACTTCTAGGAAGTTATGTGAAATGAAAAATGTCAATTTAAACATACTGTGTGATCTTTATGTGATATTCATGGAATTATGTCATCATAGTGATGGAAGAATATGCCTGTGAGTGATACAGTAACATAATCTTAGGAGCAATGGGGGTAGAAGGTAGGTTTTTATACAAAGGGTGGCACCAAGAACATTATGCAGCTGAGTGTCTTGATTTTCATGGTGTTTGCACAAACTGTGTATGATGAAATTTCATAGAACTATACACACTTACATGGAGAACTAGATAAATCCAAAGAATATAAAAGGAAAAACTTATATTGCTCTGAATATGTGTGTAAAGTAGTTTTATGGGGTGCTGGCTAGCAAATTGGGTCTAGTGACATGGAACATGAAAACTGTACATTATGTAAACTGAGTGTGTTATTAACAAGTAAGTTATAAGAATTGCGTACAGTTCATCACAGACTTCTCAGCTCTCAGGAAAACCATGTAGTGTGGACAGAGCCCCATGTGTCTGAGCCATTCACATTGCAGCTGAATGACATCTGAAATTACCTACCCCTTTTTTTTGTTGTTGGTTTTTGTTTTTTGTTTCGCTGATGAGGAGGCAGGCTTGCAGCAATAAAAGCTGCCAGGCATTTTGTTTGTAGATGAAGGACTGGAACACAGCTAGGCTCTCCCTTTATCTCTCAGTAGGCTGCATTCCAGCACACTCAGGTTATTCTTAAGAACTGCAGTTGATAAGTGGGAGTGTGGAATGGTGAGTGATCCAAGGCTACCCAGAGAACTGCACTGTAGTCTGTTGATATATTAATTATGTGAAAGGAGATGCTACTATCATCAGAAAAATGAAAACATATGTATGAACAGAAGCTATAATATCTATCAGACTGAAATAAATCCCAAATAAACCTATGGCTGGTCAAATCATAAATTACAATAAAAAGTAAATGGGTCAAACCCAAAAAATTTCTTTAGAGTGCATCAGTAAGAAATAGCATAAAAATAAAGTATATCCAGCTATGATGCATGTTTCTGATTATTTAAAAATATAGTTAAAAGCAGTGTATGAAAATTATTTCATATGGAAACATCCACTCTATAACAGTGAAGAGGATTGAAATGAATAACTAAACAAACTGGGACCAGTGTCCAAGAAGACCTCAACTTTTGTTCACCATTTAGACAAAATGGAAATCCATATGTCTAACATAAAACAACAGGATGTCTTTGTGTGGGAAATGACATCTGGAGTGGCAATACTTGGAAATCAGAGATAAAGAGAGATTCCAAAGATGGGATTTGTAAATCACAGTATTTAGCAAGTAAATACAAAATGGAATCATCTAAAAAATGAAAGAAAGAAAACAGATAATTTTTAAAAAACATGCCAAATGTAACTTTGGTACAAACTTGGTCAGGTTTGGTGTATGGCAAGAGCAGTGAGGTGGGAGTGAGAAATCATGTGTATGCTTCTTAGAAGCACCTTCTCTCCTAAGCAGAAGAAAATACTCTCCAGAAGCCAACTCTGGAAAAGGCTTTTCAGGTGGACCCTGACTCAGAAAGATAATAAAAATTAACATCCCCAAGGACTTTGCCCAGTCTTTCTCTTTGTTGGTATTAGTACCTTTGTGATTTGGTTGAACAAGTCCAAAGTTTTGTTCTTTCAAAGATATCTGTCGTTTGATGCTCAATTATTCAAAAACAAATTATCTTAAATAATCAAATAAGCCGTAAATGTTTAAGCAAGTTCATCTTTTTGAGATGTAAGGGTCAATGTCTTTAACCTGGCTAGTTTTTTTTGTCAACTTGACCCAAGCTAGAGTCATTTGGGAAGATGGGGTCTCAGTAAAGAAAGTGCAGCCAATAGATTTTCCTGTAGGTGAGTCTGTAGAGTATTTTCATGATTAATGACTGATGTATAGGAGGGCTTGTCCACTGAGGATGGTGTCATTCCTGGGAAAGTGGTCTTGAGTTGTATAAGAAAACAGGCTGAGCAAGCATGGGGAGCAATCCAGGAAGCTGTATGCCTCCATGGCATTTCCAATCTCAATGTTTTTGCCTTTAAGTCTTGCCCTGACTTCCCTGGATGATGGATTACAAGCTGTAAGATAAAATAAAATCTTTCCTACCCATGTAGTTTTTGGTCCTGGTGTTATATTACAGTAATAGAGATCCTAAATAAGACATTCAATCTGTTAATTGGCAACAATAGTAAATTCTATTTCACAAAGCATTATGAAGAATAAGTGAATATCTTCTATAGATTGGTAAATGGGTATTTAGATGAACACAGCTAATACAGAAGTAAACCAGCTTTGCATTATGGTCTTTCCAGAGAAAAGATAGGGATTCTGATAATAACTACACAGACTTTTCTTTGGCAGAGAATATCTAAGTCCATTTAGGAAAAATACTTAGGCTTATACCATCTAGGACTCAAAAGATTGCAATGCCTTGTGCAAAACAAAGATGATTTGTGATTCTTCAAATAGAAAGAAAGAAAACCTTTCTTTTTACTGTGACTTCTCCCTCAAAGGTGTCCCTGCTGAGACCTCATTCTCAAAAGAGTGTTGTCCTCTGAGAGTTTAAGGTGCTCCCAAGTCCACTGAAGGCAGTTCATGGTTTTCTGCGTCTCATTTCTTAATCAAGTCAGTGACCTTTAAATGAATCAAAGTCACAAGCAAACAGGACTTTTGTTCCCACTGATATTGCAGCATTAGCCAACTTATTAAATATTCTTTAATTAAAGTGATCTTTCAACATATCAATTCCTCGATGTATCAGCACAACAATTTACCAGTCTGAAATAACACCTTTGTGATCTAGGCAGCTCTCTTTTAATTATTCAAAGAAACATAATCTGAAAGGTCTTTGATAAATATTGTCTAATCAGGCATTTTCCAGAGGCTAAAGTAATAGAGCACAGTATGACTGAAGCTATAGAAAAAGGAGAGTCTACCCCAGGATTAAATGCCTTGCTTCATTCCAAATCCAGATTCCACTCAACTATAAAAGTTAAGTCTTTAGAGAAGATCTAAGGGCTCCATGTTTCAAAAAGAAGAAGACAGAAAATGTAAAATTGGAAACAACATATTCATTTGTAGTTTGGCCTTTCTAAAGCTAATCCTAAGTAGATCCAATTTACAGGGAACATTAATTCAACTTATTATTTACTTTGAAAGTGATTCTTAATCTGTGTTCACATCCATTTTCATGTATATAGACCTTACTCTGACCTCTTGCTTTCAAAATAAACTTATAATTAATAGAAACTAAAAGCCATGAAAGGCAAAGCAAAATCCCCAAGGGGCAAATAAAAGAAAGAACTGAAGGGATACAAGGTCAAGAGCTTGAATAGTAGCATTCAGTGTTAGCACAAGATCATAAGGCTTGTAGAATAGCCATAAAAACCTAAGATAGAAAAACCACAAAAGATCAGAGGGGAAAAATGGAGCAGAAAATAATAGCAAAGATTATATCTTGTGTCTTTCTTATTCAAACCCATTAAAGGCTGCTAATCACCACTCAGCCTTAAGGCAATCCCTAAATTCCTACATTCGTGAGGTACCCAGCTCTTCTTTCTGCTCTGTACCCAGTTGTTGTATCTCCTTGCCAAACACAAACCTCACAGAACACTTTCCAAAGTGCTTGTTACAACAAATTATAACTAACTTAGTAGCTCAGTGGTCAAACAACAGCAATTTATTTTGCAACAATCCTGGAGTCCAGGGAGATAAACCAGAGCATCAGGATGCTCCTTCTGAAGGCTCTGGGAGAAGAATCTGTTATCATATCACCCAGTTTCTCATGGCTGCAGAAAGCCTTTGTCTTATAACATTCTTCATCTGTCTCCTCACTGAGTCTTTTAAAGGTTGAAAGGGAAGGCAGCTCCAAGACCCCTTTGGAGGACCACTAAGCACATTCATAAAGCCCCTGTTTCTGTGACCTTTTCTGAGTAGCATTACATTATGACACGGTTTCAACATTTGATTTAGGTCCCCAACTGTCATTCAATTGCCATTTTCAGAAAACACAAGAGAGAGCCTGCTTCTTCCCCCCTGCCATGTGAGGACACAATGGAAGAACAGATACAGGAAATCTAGGAAGATTCCCCAGAGGTGGTATATGCTGGAAAGATGGCCTAAACCTTCCAACCTCCAGAACTGCTGTTGTTTATCCACTGCAGTATTCCAGACTGACTCAGATAAATGGGAATAGTCAGTGCTATAATAAGGTAATACTTAAATATTCTAGTAACTAAAAAATGGACATACTTTTGAGGGTTTCAACCCAGTGTGATATTCTATATGCACTCAACTCAACTAATAAAAAGGAGCCCATGGTACTATCTAACCCAAGACTAGAAGGCATATAATTAATCTTACTAAAAGTTTGCATCTTCCATTCTTTCATTCTCTGTCTTCTCCCTAGTTGCTGAACTCTTCACTGAGTTCTGGTCAGACCCGGAATATCATATATATGCACAAATAATATTATATGGATCAGATTGTATTTTTATATTTAGGTGTGTGTGTGTGTGTGTGTGTGTGTGTGTGTGTGTGTGTGTGTGTGTGTGTTCGTGTATAAAACAATTAATGAAAAAAGGCCTGATCCATGAATTTTAAAAAGAACAAGTTGTGGGATAGGAGACATACAGGAAGGATTAGAAGGAGGAAAGAGAAGCGGGGGTGGGGGTGATGCAATTATATTTTTGTTTAAAAACTTAAGAATAAATTTGTGTCTAGTTATTCAGTGTTAATATGGACCAAGATGTATTGAATGAAGTACATTTTGCAATTCATAGGTTAAATATTTGTGATGGTACACAAGTAAAAGGCTGGGTCTAAAGGTGAATGAATGGTGAAATCTTGAGAATGTCAAGCCTCCTGGGAGTTACCAGGGTCCTTGGGGACATGCTCTTGGAGAGCATTGTGGAATCTCAGCCTCACCTTCTTTATTTCTTTTGTTTACTGCCTGTGAAACAGATGCCATACATTTCCTGACACTGTTATTAGGCATGCCCACCAGGAGCCAAAAGCAAAGAGATTGCCAACTTTTAGATGAGAACTTTGTAAACTGTGAATTAATCAACAACAACAACAACAAAAACCCAACCCATTTTCTCTTTATAAATTATTCACTCCAGGCATCATGTTATAATGAGTGCAAGTTGACTAAGTTTGCAAAAGGCTGGTAAAGTTGTCTATCACATGAGCAGTTAAGAAAGGCTGAGCTAGCTAGCGTTTGGAAGGGACTGTCTTGAGAAAGGCATTATACATAATGCCAAGAAATTGGGATTTTATTTCAAAGGATATGAGAACCCTTCCAGAACTAAGCAGTATTGAGTAAAATTGATTGAAAGGGGCAATATTTAAAGCAAATGACTGATTAAAACTCCCTCCCAGCAAGTTAATGGTTACAGGATGGAAAGAGAATAAAGGAGCCAAATGAAAAAGAAAGAAAATCCATGTTGAGGTATGAGAGAAGCATCTTCAGCCCCTTCGTTTGTCTGTTTCAGAATCAGTTACTCGTGGTGATTTGGTGCTAATTCTCTTTCTCATGGGCTATTTAGCACAGCATTTTGAAAATCTCCAGAAGTAATAACAACAGCTCCGGTTTGTGCAGCCATGAGGCTGGGATGGGGAGGGCAGCTTTTGTGGTCCTCAGTCATCCATCCCCAATCCATTTGGCACTTCTCCCTTAGCAGTGACCTGTGAAGCCACGCACAGCTTTGCCAGAGAGAACAGCTGGTGATAACACAGCTGAGAGGTTGAGCAGTCTGCATCAGAATCCTCCTCAGCATTTTGGCAGGTCTCAGAGCAGCCTAGACTATCCAAATCCCATTCCAGGAAAAGCCCCATGTTACCATGCTTAGGGCTAAGGGAGTGCCAGGCTGGACTGAGATGTGGTATGGGCACATTCTGAGGATTTTCTTCATCCCTTTAAGGAAGCAGTGTTTTGTCCACAGTGCCAAAAGAGAAAGCAACATCCTCCAAACATCTCTGATCATTACATTTTCTCCTCTGGCTAGAGAAGTGAGTCAAAGTTCAATGGAGTTAGTAGACTAGAAGACTGACAGAAACGAGCTGATCTCTTTTTTATAATATTATTTCACTTAGGACAAATAAAAGAGCATTGGAGTTGGCAAAGAGAAAATATTTGAAAAAACAATGACACAAATTTAATGACAAAGCCAAGATCTAAATCTATGCACCCTAATAAACTTGCCTGATGATCAGAGGACAGAGCCAGCCACTAGATTAAACATAGAGGTCAGGCAGTGGTGGCACACACCTTTAATGCTACCACTCGGGAGGCAGAGATCCTTCTGGATCTCTACGAGTTCAAGGCCACAATGGGCTACACGAGAGAAACAGAACCAGAAAGTGATGACATATGCCTTTAATCCCAGGAAGTAATATGGCTGCATACAGAAAAGTATATAAGAAATGAGGGAACAGGAATTCACTCTTCAGGCTGAGGATTTTGTAGAGGTAAGAAATAGTGGCTGGCTGTTCTGTTTCTCTGATCTTTCAGCTTTCACCCTGATATCTGGCTTGGGTTTTTTTTTTTAAAGACCATCTAAGATTCGAACAACATGCATCCTTGTTCCAAGCACACTGTCTTTGTGGGGTCTCTGGATTTATTGATTCTTCCCAGTAACTAAGTAAAATAGACACCTGAAATTAGGTATGAATGAATGCTTAACAGGAATATCTGTGATAAATTTATTTATTTATTTTTATATAGAGACAGGGTCTTTCCTCTGTAGCCTAAGCTGGCCTTGAAATCACAATGTTCCTATCTCAGCCTGCTGAATATTGTAACTACAGTATTCACCAACATGCCCAGCTTAATAATAGAATTTTTGCTTGCAAAAATATTTCATAGTCTTCTAAGATTTGTTTTTCTCATTTAAAAGTATGAATCCCATCAGCCTCCTTATTGTAGGTATCAATTGAGATAGTGGATAGTATATTTAAAAACAAACAAAAATTGTATTAATCATATGAATTATGTATATAAAGCAATTCCAGGGAGCCAAGGAAGCCTTGAGTGAATATGTAAAGAGCAAATGAAATCCCGAGGGACCGTGTATTGTTGACATGGTCATGGCCATGACAAGGTCTCAGTATCTCATCATGGGAATGGCAAGAAAGCCTTTCCTATATTGGTCAGACTCAAAATGACCAAGCCTTCTTCTGGTCTGAGTGTGAATGCGGGCAATGTTTGCAAAAGCTAGAAACTATAGATTTCTCTAGGATGTGCACAACCTGAGTATGCTGGCCCACAGAGGCTTTCTACCCACATTAGATTAGCTAACTCTTCCTAAATATAGCTATCCAATTTGACCAGGCTAAAGGTGGTATTTTTTTCTCCAGTGTGTATTTTCTTCTTCTTCTTCTTCTTCTTCTTCTTCTCCTCCTCCTCCTCCTCCTCCTCCTCCTCCTCCTCCTCCTCATTCTCCTCCTCCTCTTCTTCTTCATTGCCAAAAAAACAAAGGGAAAGACAACAAGAAACAAAACAAAATAAAAAATCAACCAACCAACCCAACAAATTATATATGGGTCTTCAATTCTATTCCATTGACCAAAGATTTGTTTTCATGGACTGAGGTACTCTTTAGCCCACAGATAAAGACTCAGACTAGTTTAACTGCTTTAGAAATGAATCAGACCTCATCAAGCCAGAAAAGTGCCCCCCCCCATCAGCAGTTTTAAAACTGAGACCTTTAAATATAGGACTTTGATTATTGGTGAAAAGAATGAAATCTGGGTGTTATTCTGGTACTGAGTGGAAGTAAGGCAGTAAAAAATAGCCAAAAGATCATAAGATTGAAGTCCAGCAGAGGCTTTCTGGTAGAGAACAAAGACATACCGTTTTTTTCTACTCACCTAAGAGTTAATCTAGGAAACTGCAGAGATGGCTCAGGGCTTGCTGGGCAAGACGGAAGGTAAGTCCCTAGCACTCATGTAAAAGCAGAGCATGGTGACACAAGTCTATAAATCCAGCACTTGTGAGGGAGACAGATCAATCCTTAGTGCTCACTTGTCAGCCTTTATAGCCAATCAGTGAGATCTACATTTAGTGAAAGACCCTGCCTCAATAGGTAAAGTGGACAGCAACTGAGAAAGACTCAATATTAACCTGTGGCCTCCACATACATATGTGCCCACATGCACACACATGAACATATACCCATATACAACACACACACGCACACACACACACACACACACACACACACACACACACACACACACACACACTTAATACTAGTCACTAGGACTGTTGACCACTTGGATAGGACAATCCTCCCCACCAAGCCATCTGACCAAAAACATCAGGAAATATTTTGAAGTCTACGTGAACATGTAGATGGTATGAGGGTCTCTCTAGCCATTATCTGCTTTTACCTCTTGAGAGTTGAGTGTTCCACTTCCCTCTGTAACAAAATTTGTCCATTTATGACATGCTTTGGGTTTCTTATCTGAGTTCTTTCATAGAGGTATTAAGAACTAAGATGTTGAAAGTATGCCAGAGCAAGATCCTGATGATATCAGGATATTTTTTAGTGAGGAGAAAGCTGAAAAGAATGCTCAATCCGAGTCAGCAATAGCTTACAAATTGAGATGCTAGCATTCAAAGTCACCTAGAAAAAAATAACTGAAACACACATTATTTCATTATCTATAAAGGATAGCACCAAAGAATACCAGCAGAAATGCCTCTATTTTTGTTCCCAATCCTCTTGTCTGACCATTCCACAATTGTTGTGCATCTGAATCATAAATCTTTATATAATTTATGTCAGGCTTTACAAATACGTGAGAATAGCTCTCCAGGAAAGCTGGATTAGGAATCATTGCATGAGATAATTCCCAAGCTCTCATCTACCCCTCTGGAAATTTATGACTTTAATGTATTTTACCAATATACCTATGTGTCTAATAAACAGCACAATTTTCCACAGCTGAATCATTTTTCTTTGATTTTTTATTATCTCATAAGTATATATATATATATATATATATATATATATATATATTATTTTTAATGTAATCACAGTAGTACAAACAAGACTAGGACATATAACTAACATTTATGACTTGTACAAATGTCCATTTTTTTCTCTTGTCTTTCAAAATAGCATGTAAGTGCCATCTTCTAGGGAGCCAGGATGCACATAAAAGCAGTTTTTGTGTGAATATGCTAGGATTTTATCTGAATCACTAAATCCACATGTCAAGCTACTCATGTTGTAAAAATCAAATGAAGGAGACAAAATTGAACATTTTAAAAAGTCAATTTTATTTGTCTCACAGGAAATGCTTTCTTTACATTCAGACCAGAAAAGTGTAAAGTGTCTTGGGTGGTTTCTTTGCTAGTGTCTTTATTAATCTTCAGTTTAACCTAAACAAAAGACAATGATGTGCAAAAAAAAAAGGAAGAAAGAAAGAAAGAGAAGTGTGACTTTCAGAAGTCAGAAAAGAAATTTAAATACATTTGCCTGGCTGGGAAGTGGAAGAAAATGAGCTAGAGCAGCAGAGTGACTTGAGCTGTCACAAAGCCAGTGCCAGTTAGAAGCCAGTGCTGGCTTCTAACACAGAAGAAACTGTTCATTTCTCTCAGTGGCAACAGACAAATCTTTCCAAAAAAAGATCTTTTTAATGTTTTATTTATTTTTATAATTTTATGTGTAGGAGTGATTTGCCTACATACATATATACAGTGTCAGCAGAGGTCAGAAGAAGGCAGTGTACTCCGTGGATCATGAGTTATAGAAGGTTGTGAGCTGCCACATGGGGTGCTGGGAATAGAATCCAGATCCTCTCCAAGAACATCAAGTGTGTTTAACCATCTCTCCAGGCCAAGGAGACTTTTTTCAAAGGCAGGTTCTCAGGCTGGCCTTGAACTTGCCATGTAGCTAAGGACAAAATATCCTTGAACTTCTGATTCTCCTGCCTCTACAACATTCAAGTGCTGGTATTAGGGTTATGCAACATCACATCTGGCTGACAAAGATATATTAAGCAGGTGCTACATACTCACCCATCTGGAGTGGTCTTATATTTAGAACAACTTGGAAAAGTTTCATGGCCACAAAACTCAAGTCTAATTTGAGAGCTGTTAGTTACCACCAAGGTATACTTGCCACTAACGTACCCTTAGTGCCATGCTGATTGTGTTTGTGGTTCATATATGTCAAACCTGGGTAGGGATGTTGGTTGCTTCCTTTGGAATAGCAGGGTTCAAGTAATTGATTGGATGAAAAAAGGGAGGGCTACTTAGGGAGGGACAGGGGGTAAATACAGAAGGAGTGAAGAGGAGGGTAAAGTAACAGCAAGGATATCTGAAAAATCAAGAGAATTGTACTATTAACTACTTAACCTAAAA
Organism: Peromyscus californicus insignis; assembly: GCF_007827085.1. Taxonomy (NCBI): domain Eukaryota; kingdom Metazoa; phylum Chordata; class Mammalia; order Rodentia; family Cricetidae; genus Peromyscus; species Peromyscus californicus. The sequence continues at coordinate 20,591,369 of NW_026294469.1, read as the reverse complement.
ACCAAAACAACCCCCACACAATCTTAATATAATTCTGTGTGTAAACGTACATATATAGTTCAAGTGAAATTTTCACATCTGGACTAACCACTCCTCCTCCAAGAGCCAGAGGCCATCTAACAAAAACCCCAATACCAGGCATGAAAAGCCCTCTTTTGAGCTGTTGGTCAGGGTTGTCAAGAGACTCCTAAAACATACAGCCTATTGCTATGGCCCTTGGTTGCCCGCCAGAGTTGGAAGTATTCTCCTCTCCGAGGACCACCTTTCATGGTACCAGAAAGCTCCACAATCTTTTAAAGTAATGTAATGAGTCTTTCTCTATCCTACTAGCCAGCTTCCAAATAATGACATAGAGACTTCTTATTAATTATAAACACTAGGCCTATAGCTTAGGCTTGTTCCTAATGAACTCTTAAAACTTAAATTAACCAATTTATATTAATCTGTGTTCTATCATGTGGTGTTACCTCTCTTCCATCTTGCACCTCCTGTTTCCTCTCTGTGTCTCCTGGCCTCTCCTGTGTACCTAAATTCTCCTCCTGTAGCTGGAAGTTTTCCTGGGCCCCACCTGGTCTGCATTGGTTCAGATCCAAGTAAACACACAGAGGCTTATATTAATTAAAATTGCTCAATCATTAGCTCAGGCTAACTACTGACTGGCTCTTGCACTTAAACTAGCTCATTTCTGTTAATCAATATGTTGCCACATGTTCCGTGGCTTTACCTGTGTGCTATTACATGCTGCTCCCTGGACTGTGGACTGGAGCCTCCTAACTCAGCCTTCCTCTTCCCAGAATTCTCCTTGTTTGCTTATCCTGCCTATTCTTCCTGCCTGGCTACTGGCCAGTCAGCGTTTTATTAAACCAGTATACAAAAGCATTATTCCACAGCATCCTCCCCTTCCTTTCTCTCCCCAGAAATCCTGCCTGTACCTCCTGCCTAGCTATTGGCAGTTCAGCTTTTTATTACACCAATCCCAGAAAATACAACTTTACATGTTGTACAAATATCCCACAACAAGTAAGACTTGCCAGGCGGTGGTGGTTCATGCCTTTAATCCCAGCACTCGGGAGGCAGAGCCAGGCGGATCTCTGTAAGTTCGAGGCCAGCCTGGTCTACAGAGTGACATCCAGGACAGGCACCAAAACTACACAGAGAAACCGTCTCAAAAAACTGAAGCAACAACAATAACAACAACAAAAAGCAAGACTTTTATTCACCTGAAATTGCACAGATTGTAATGAGCAGATCTAAAACCAAAGGTCAGATCTCTCACAGAGACAGCTGACACATTTACATTCTAGAATATGCTTTCTATGGACAATATATCAGCTATGTATAGTTTAGAGGACTAAATATGTTTTGTGTGTAACCTTATTGAAGGCATAAAGGACTTATTTGTTTACCTTCTGTTCTTGTTTTTTATCCTAGGAAACTCAAGTTAAAAGCCTTAGCACTGTGGATGTTTAATTCTATCAAGTAGGTTGAAATGGACTTGGGAGATCACACTTGGTGCTGAGCACTCCATTCTTTAGTAATAAACACCAAATAAATGGAAGACACTCTTGAGAACTATTGTTCATTTTTGTTCTTCTATCACCTATTGCCACAAGCCAACCTGTTCCAAAACTGACTACCTCAATCTAATTTTCTTCTTGTATTCACTAAGTCAAGAACGGACAAGTACTTCATACAAGTGATTTACACTTAAGATGTCTTGTAAGGTTATCAGGGTTTACAGTCCTAATTGAAAATCTGACTAGAAGGCTGTCAACTTTGAAGAATACAGTTACTATGCCTCTTACAAATCAGTAGGACCTGAACATGCCTCAAAATGGAAGAGAAGCATAAAGAGGAAATAAGAAGTGATGCTTTCCTGCAAAGGCATCATCACTGGTCAGGAACGATGCATGCAGTATTTGTAGTAGGAAAACTAATGTCTCCTATAGACTGGAATATCAGCTGAAAGTCATTACTTTGTACTTCGTGCACGTAGGTGAAATTGACTTAATAGTTTTCCATATGAATACTGGAGACAGAAGAAAATGAGAAGGCTGTTTTTATTCCAACTCAAGCACCGATCCCAGAGAGGTAGGCTTATGGCCTCAGCACCCCAGATAGACTTGATTCCTGAGGAACATATACAGGCCTTTCCCAATCTGATTTTTTGCCCCATTTCTGCATGTGTGTATTTCTAAAAATGAAAGGTTCGTATGTGATATCTGAAGGCATCATGTCATTTTGGGGGTGACAGGGTTGGGCAAAGCACACCTCAGTACAGTAGAACAAACCAAGGCAACCGTGGGTCCAGGCAGGCCTTGCCTTTTGTGCCCTTGCCTTAGATTCCAGCATTGCCATGCTCAACATTCAGGACGTGTTCCACCCTGCTCCCTGGTCCCCAGGCCTCAGTGTCTCCTTATTGTTCTTCACCCACTGGCAAAGTGAGTTGCACATCTACAACCTTATTTTTGCATTAAAGGGGAATAGGTAAAATTCTGGGTAAGACTCCCTATTTAAATAGCCATCTTGGCAGCGGTATATTTAGGAAAACCTTGACGAAATCTGAAAAATCTAACCTGTATAAATCCTTGCTTGATTGTTTTGAAACCAGGATGAGTTTCCTGCCTGAGTGAACTCTCATTATAGCACTAATTAAATCTGGCCATATACCGGTGCCTTAAAGTTTATTTGGCTATTTCCTTTCAGAGTTTGGTTATTTTAGAGGAAACCAATTTCTTCTTCAAGGCAGCTCCTATTCCACTGAGGTTTCTGCTCATGCACCCCCTCCCCCCATCCCAAGAGCATCACCTTGTAGCCTAGGCTGCAGCTGACCTACTGTAGTGAATTCTCTGCAAACAGAGAATCCAGTTTTCTAAGATCCAAGGTCATGAATGTGTGGCTCCTGCAGATTTCCCCTTTTTTGTGCACTATGACTCAATGGCATTTTTTCCCCCAGAGATCATCTTACGTTCTCTGCATTTACGGTGAAAGTATATTCTGCCCACTATACAATGATTTCAGATGAGATTCAGTCTTGGGTTCCAACAGGTCTTTAGTCTAATGGGCAATCTTTCTCCCATGTCTTTGGTCTCTGCTAAAATTCCTTAGCTTTCAATAATAATTTTCCTCATTCCTCTAAGTACCCTTCTCTGGATATTTTTTTGTGACCCTGTCATATAACAGACATGATCCTCTGACTTGGGCTGTAGCTCTTTATACATCTTCACTCTGAGACAGACAGCTATAGCCAGTGTGGCAAAACCCTAGGCTGGGAAATAGGTGGCCTGCTTTTGCTCACCTCCTTACTGAGTGACCTTGAGAAAGTTAATTTGCCCACATAGGCTGGAATTTATTGTCCTATATGCCTTCAGTAAGGCTATATACACCAAACCAATTTGTAAACTATAAAATTCTTAAAACTCTATACAAAATGCTTATACCATCTTCCATACTTGAAGCCCAAAATATGAGCAACTGCATTCATAGCCTCCTGAAGCAGGGCTTGTTATCTACTGTGTACTCCATTCATTGTGCCGCTTAATACATACATAATTGACCTGAGAGAAAGTTATCATTGATAAACAGAAAAAAGCAAGACAACTGTGTCACTCTGGAATTTCTTTATGTTATTAATACTGTATTAGTATTGTTAATACTAGTATTGTAATATTAAATATCTCCATCTTGTTTAAACATTAACAGTTTTTGAGGTGTCTCCTGAACTTCATGCCTACTGTTCTTGCTGGTGATAGAAGCCTGCCCCACCCTGGAAGGCTTCTATTTACAGCCAGCTCTGATTGCCGTGAGTTCCTTATTGATGGCTTTTAAAACCCAGCCAGACCTTCACTCTAGAGCAGCATCCCAATTCTCCCGGTGGATATTGCTCATCTGTTTACAAGGCAACAGGCACACATAACCCTCGTTGGCACAGATCACTGGTGACAAAATATGAGAGCAATAATTTTAGCTTCCAGGCCAGCAGTGAATGTTGTGTTTATATCCTTGAAGAGAGAACATTGGAAATGATTACAGCTTCCAGCTGCTACATGACCCACCTCACATAAATGAGGCTGACAAGCACTAGGAGAAAACTATATTGTATGATTCTAATTGGTTGTGCAATGATGGTGACAGTTAAAATGATGACTATTGTGAGGATAACCACGTAAACAATAGTTTATTATTGTGTTAGAGCAAACTTTCGTGTCTAAAATATCTTATTTATTTCTCATAGGGAATCTTTGTGGTAGGTAGGCATTCATTAGCATAAGTACGAGGAGACTGAGGCCTCCTGAGGAGACTGAGGCTTCAAATGTTTCTTCCACACTCTCTCAGTATTCATGGGATTGATGTAACCTCATGAGTCCATTTCATGTTTCAGAAATATGGCAAAAAGCATCATGGTCCCTGGGCAGCCTGAGTTACAAGAATAGGAGTTAAAAGATGTCAGGATAAACAAAGGCCTACAAATAGTTCAGATAGTTGCTGAGGATACGGGGGCTAGCTGCTTCTTCAGAAAAGTGGATCAAGAAAGGCTTCTGAGTGGGAGATAATTTATAGTGAGGAAAAGAGGAGACAGTCAACTGGAAAGCTATTGAAAAGAGTGCTGGAGAAAGGAGAATCTTTTTTTTTTTTTAATCAGGGTGTGGTTCTTGTAGGTCGACAGAGCTCAGTGGGAAGGCCACATATCCAATAGTACATCACAATTGAAACTGTACTTGTTGGGTAAGAAGGAGAAATAAAAAGAGGACAGGGACTCGGGTGGGTAGGAAGGTAGAAGGTGGGGGTGGATCTGGGAGGAATTGGGGGAGGGACGAATGCCATCAAAATAGAGTGCATGGAATTCTCAAAGAACTTATATAAAAATGAAGGGAAAACCCTTAAAAAAATCAAAACAGAAAGTAGTATCAGGAAAAGGGAAATGCAAACACCCCGACTGAGGCCGGGAGGAACTTAATTCTGTGGGCGGAGACAGGAGTTTGAATCCCCAGAATTCAGCACCAGTGGAGATAGTCATACTGAAGTGAAAATGGGTAAGGAAGTGATTATGACTGTTGCAATACTTTATCACTAACCATCCTTAAGCCTTGTCAAATCTTTTTAAAACATGATGTGTATTTTTATACTTCACTGTTGAGTTCTATCAGCTAATGTGTTTCAAATTTGTTGGCATCATTTTCTTGTCCTGTGTGTTTACCTGAGGATAAACTTTATAGAAATCACAAGAAAATTAAACAATATTTTTTAACCTTTCTGTTTTCTAGGGACTATTGTACAAGATAAATATCTGTTTCTTAAATACATGTTTGACAGTGTTTTAGCTATGTGATGGATATTTTTATATTTGAAGGAGAAAGGAAGTAGATTTTCATTAAGTTTCTTGTTTGACCAATCTGGCTTCTAAAATTTTCTTAGGAATTCTCTGTTTGGTTCAGGCTAGGAATTGAAAGCAAAGTATTTTTAGGGATTTCTATTTCTCATTTTTTTTCTGGACACACTTTTTTCTGTATAATTTCTGCTTGTTAACCCACATTTTCCTAACATCTGCCCTTTATTTATTTGTTTGTTTGTTTGTTTTTCAAGACAGGATTTCTCTGTGTAGTTTTGGTGTCTGTCCTGGATCTCACTCTATAGACCAGTCTGGCCTTGAACTCACACTGATCAGTCTGTCTCTGCCTCTCCAGTGCTGGGATTAAAGGCGTGTGCCACTGCCGCCCGGCCTGCACTTTAATTTTTATCTCTGCTTTTAGTAAGTTCCTTATTTAAGACCAAGAAGTTTTCAGGAAACAGGGTGTGATTTTTGTTCCTGTACTTTTTCAAGTTATTGTTTTTCTTTCCAGTTTATGTATAAAGTGGATAAGTTTTTATCATTAGCTTTTATAAATTAGCATTCAAAGTAATGTGTTTCCTTATGACATTTCCACACTGTTTTTGCTGATCTCCTCTTTCCACTGCTCTCTTTAATCCCTTTCCTCCTGCCTCTGGTCCCCGCCTCCTTCCACTCACTCCCTTCTTCTGTCATGTGATATATTCTAATACCCACTTTCACCTTGTTTTTATTGTTTTTCCTTCTCCAATACGTCTTTAAAAATCCTCTTTCCCCTGTCCTGGTCTCTTTCTGTTTTCATGATCTATACATGTACATATGATTTAAAATACATGTTTATGCACACACACACACATATATACATATAAAACCTTTTATATGTATATATGAATTAAAACACATCTGCATCTGAGGAAAACATGCAATATTTGTCCTCCTGAGTCTGGGATACTTCACTTAGACCATAAAACCACTTCCAGTTCCGTCTGTTTTCCTGATGTCTTACTCAGTGTTCTACTGCTGTGAAGAGACACCATGACCACAGCAACTCTCACAAAAGAAAGCATTTAATTGAGGCTGGCTTACAGTTTAAGAGGCTTAGTTCATTATTGTCATGGCCAGGAGCATGACAATATGCAGGCAGACATGGTGCCTGAGAAGTTGAGAATTCTGCATATCTGAATCCGCAGGCATCAGGAAGAGAGAGAAAGAGCCACTGGGCCTGGCTTGGGCTTCTGAAACCCCAAAGCCCATCTCTAGAGATAAACTTCCTCCAACGAGGCCAGACCTCCAAATCCTTCCATATTTTTTTTAAATAGTATCAATCTCTGGTGACCAACCATTCAAATCTATGAGCCTATGGGGGCCATTCTTACTCAAACTACCATATTCCACTTCCTAGCCCCACAGGCTTATAGCCACATAGTGATGCTGAAATGCCTTCAGTCCAACTTCAAAAGACCTAATAGTCTGTAATAGTCCCAACCCTGTTAAAAAGTTCAAAGTTCAAAGACTCTTTAGAGACTCATGGCAGTCTCTTAACTGTCACCCCCTGAAAAATCAAAATAAAAAAGCAGATCACATACTTCCAACACACAATGGCCAAGAATATATATTACCATTCCAAAAGGGAGGAAAGGGACCATAGTGAGGAAATACTACACCAAAGCAAGACCTAAAACCAGCAAGGCAAACTCCAAACTGCATCTCCATGCCTAATCAAAGGACTTTTCAGATCTAACTCTTTTCAGCTTTGCGGACTGCACCACATTTCTCTATCGTGTGCTCCCTCCACACCTGGTCTGCAGCTTTCCTCAGCAGGCATCCCATGACTCTGGCTCTCCAACATTTTCCCGCCTCCCATGAAATCCAGGCTTCACTTTCACAGCTTTACTCAATGGCCTTTTGGGGCTTCAATGCAAGGATATCTCTGGCACACACATGGTCTCAGTGACTTTTCTTGCTGTAAAGGAGATTTCAAAACCTCTTTCTTGTATCCTTGACTCTAAAGTCAGATGGCTGAAGCTGACAAGTTCTGCTGCTTGCTGGGGATGAAAACGGCCCCCTCGTTCAATTACATCTGCATCAGCTTTCTGGTTTTGATAGTTTCCTTCAGGGCTTAAGCTTTTTAAAAATTTCTTAGTTTGAGGCCAGCCTGGTCTACAGAGTGAGTTCCAGGACATGCTCCAAAGCTACACAGAGAAACCCTGTCTTGACCCATCCCCCCCCAAAATTAAAATAAATAAAATAAAAATTCCTTTCCATAAGTTAGAAGCTTAGCTGGGCAGGGTCTTGCCCTGAGGTCACCATTCCTTTTATTCCATTTAGGATCAGGATTTTCTTTAAACTTTTTATCTCCTTGAGCACTGGGTTTAGCTCTTTTACTTCTTGGTGCTCTTTTTCTCCTCAAATTACACATTTTGTATTTTTTTCCTCAGCTTGCTCATTCTCATTATGTATCTTCCTAAGACTGGCCACTAATAACCAGGCAAAACAATCAACACTAAGCTGTTTAAAATCTCCTTTGCCGATGCCATTAATCCAAAGCTCTTGAATTTAGCCTCTGGCGGAATATTTTGACAAGGGCAGAAAGCAGCCATATTCTTTGCCAAAAATATCAGAAGAATGATCTCTAGGCCACTTACAAATTCAGTGCAGTTGCCATCAAAATTTCAACACAATTCTTTACAGACCTCAAAAGAACCATACTGAAGTTCATATGGAAAAAAGCAAAAAACCCAGGATAGCTAAAACAATCCTGTACAATAAAAGAACTGATGGAGGCATCACCATCTCTGATCTCAAGGTCTACTGTAGAGTGATAGTAATAAAAACAGCTTGGTATTGGCATAAAAAAAAGACAGGTGGATCATAATTATTTTTTTTTTATTCAGACTTCTATTATTGTGATGAAACACTACAACAAAGAAAGCAGGTTGGGCAAGAAAGGACTTATTTGGATTACACTTCCATAATGCTGTTCATTATTGAAGGAAATCAGAATAGGAACTCGAACAGGGCAAAACCCAGAGGCAGGAGGTGATGCAAAGGCCATGGAGGGCTGTTGTTTAGTGGCTTACTCCCCATGGCTTGCTCAGCCAGCTTTCTTATAGAACCCAGGACTACCAGCTGAGGGATGGCACCACAATGGGCTGGGCCCTCCCCATCAATCACTAATTAATAAAATGCCCTACAGCCCAATATTATGGAGGATTTTTTTCAATTGAGGTTCCCTCCTTTAAGATAACTCTAGTTGTGTCAAGTTGACATAGAAATATCCAACACAATTGTCATAGCAGGAAACATGGACCTGGAGAAGTTGAGAGTTCTACATCTGGATCTGCAGGCAACATGGAGAGAGAGAGAGAGAGAGAGAGAGAGAGAGAGAGAGAGAGAGAGAGAGAGAGAGAGAGAGAGAGAGAGAGAGAGAGAGAGAACCATTGAGCCTGGCTTGGGCTCAGTGTCACACTTACTCCAATCTGGCCACACTAACCCCAACTAGTCCAAACCTCTTAATCCATTCATAATCCTTTCAAATAGAGCCACTCCATGGTGATCAAGAATTCAAATCAATGAGTCTATGGGGGTCATTCTTATTCAAACCACCCTTCTTGGAAATGTCTTTATTTCATTTTTCCTTATGTCTAAATAAAACTCCATTGTGTTTATCTGCCACATCTTCCTTACCCATCCATCTGCTTATGAACATCCATGTATGCTGCTCTACACTTGTATGTATATGATATGTAGCTACCTAAATAAAAATTACTGCTTTTCCAGAGGTGGAAGGTGGCGAGTTCATTGCTGAAGACACCGTGCACTTTGGAAACAGGGCCCACAGACCTCTGACCTGGAACTGATCTAAATGCCTCCTCCCTGAGGACTAGCTTTCATGGCATCAGAAGGCCCAGTGAAGCTTCCAAAGGAGGGAGGGAGGCAACCAGCAGTCCCATCTAGCTATGACACCTCTGAACCAACCACATCAACAACCACCATGATATGATAACACTGTGAGTTTTATTTTGTTTTAAAATCAAATACATGTATTTGATTTTTGTGGTTACTTTCTTATGGCAACAATAAGCCTTCCTTTGTTTTATAATTTCCGTATATAAGTTAATTATAAATATTCAGTTAAATGCTGAATTTTGGTCAAAGAAACACCAGAGAAAAATTTATATCATGCACATTGATACTTATCTGTTTGAAGAGCCATGTGGACAATGACTTTTCATTAATGCAAAGCATTTCAGTCATTACACTCATAATTGTATTTCTGATATGTGCATTGTCACTGTTTAGCAGTTGGAACATCCTCTAACCTGGCATCTTGGTTGTTTTGATATGACTACATAGATATTTGATTTCTTTTCCTTTTTGCACAAAGTATCCTGTGTTCCCTTCTACTTTCTCTACTTTGCCCAAGAGAAAAATCATATTAAAACAGAACTCTGGATTTTTTAAATTTCATATTTGCATTATGATCTTGTTCCTTGATAATTCTTTCAAAAAATGAAAATGTATATTTCCTTAAATGTTTAAAAATCCTTAGTTTTTATTTTTTTTTAATTGTGCACGTGTACCATGCATATGTATGTATGTACATGTGAATGCAAGTGCCTAGCAAGCCAGAGAAGGGCATCAGATTTTGTAGAATTGGAGTTCTAGAACACTGTCACATGGCTGAAGGGAATTGACCTTTGTTCCTCTGAAAGACAAAATTAAATGGAGTAACCATATAATGGGGAAAACAATGTCCCAACTAGACATCTTTTGCCATAAAGTAAAACCCCCAGTGTGAAGAATGGTTGCATATAATTGAGTTGCTGGCAAAGGTGTCCCATAGACACCCCTCTAAACATTATAAGCTATTGCCAATGATATTAATTACCATCTACAATCTGACGGTAAGCCCGCATTGCTTAAGACACCACTTAGTTATGCCATCGAACGTGAAGAAATTGAGCTGGTGCCCAACTAGAAACACCACCCCTACAGACAGCATTCATGAGGCTGAAAGGTACTTTGCAATGTACTACAAGAGAAAAATAATCATAAATATCACACAGTTACAATACTTGACACCTCTAGCAGTGACCTGCCTGCAAGACCTATTGTTAAAATAGTAGCATAAATGTTATGGATGTAATCAACTATTTCCTGATTCGATATAAGGCCCACTTCATAAGATGGATCCTGTACCTGACACTGCTAATAAGTTCAAGAACCAGAGACAAGACGGGTCATAAGCCTTAGGAGAAAACCTACTACTATCATTCTGCTAAAGAAACACAGCAATTAAAAAAAACCTTAGTGACATATTGCTATACTCATAGTTCATTTCATCACTCAACTCTCAACAGAGGAGCTTCTTCTTGTAGCATATGGTAATCAACATGAAGAATCTCACCTAGACAATGTGCAGAGAATGAGACTTGGAGAACTCATCCCTAAATGGGATGTCTGTAGCAATCCCCTCAAGGCTCAGGAATCTATGCAGAGGAGGAAGTGGAAAGACTACAAGAGCCAGAGGCAGTGGATGACTCCAAGGAGACAGAATCTTCCCGACATAACACAGCTGATGTATTTATGAACTCAGAGACCATGACAGCATGCATTGGACCTACAAACATTCAAATCAGAAACTATCCCAGCACAGAGAAGGGCAAGTAGGCACAAAGCCCCATCACTAACCTGGAAGCTATTTACTAATTACTAATATCTGCTGGAGAGGGGAATCTGTTTGTTCCAATTGAATGACACTGGGCATATCAACCGAATTCCAGGACAGGTCATATGCTCAGGATTAGTTAACCAACACAAAACAAAGCCATTGACTTTTGTGTGCTATTTTTGTTTTGTTTTGGTGGTTTTAGGCTCCTTGTGTTTTTTGTTTGTTTGTTTTGTTTGAATATTTATTTATTTATTTAGAGAGGAGGATCTGGGAAGACCTGGAAGATGAGGAAGAATATGCTCAAAACATGCTGTATGAAAAATTAAAAAATAATGATTTTAAAATGTATTAAAAATCCACATCAAGGGTCTGCAGAGACAACTTAATGGCTAAACATACTTACTGCTCTTGCAGAGGACTTGAGTTGGGTCTCACAATTGACAATCACTCGTAACAATAGCTGTTAGAAACCTGACATTCTCTTTTGGCTTCTGCTAGCACAGCAGTCATATACAAACCCACACACCCTACAGACAGAGAGAGACATAAGTAAGTAATGAAATCTTTAAATAAAATCTTCATAAGATGAGTAAAATTTAAAATGGTTACAGTATCCAGGAAAATTCTTTTAAGAAAAAGAATATTTACTAAGCTAACCATGGTTTTTTCCTTTGTATCTTTCTTTTAAAATTAATAAATATAAAGGAACACCAATCAAAACTGTTCATCTGCTCACCTGCATTTTTACTTGAGAAACTATCGCCAAAGGGGAGACAAGGAACAAATAAAGTAGATTAAATCTTTTCTTGGGCCCTTTATCATCAATTGTGATATCTCTTTCTTTCAAAAACACACAGTAAAGTTCTTCCCAGAGCAACACTGATGATGTCTCGATAATAAATTTTCTAAAGTTGTTCAAAGTTAAACTGGTTCAGAGAGGTATGCTGAATTAAGTGTTTCAAAGTAGACTAAGCCAACTTCAGACTCTTGCAGGGATTTCTCTAAGGAATCTACCAGGGATGAGTTAACTATATAACACAGTATGGATATGTCAAATGTAGGGCTGCCATCTAGGGTACTGTATAGTCTCAGCTTAAGCTTTCTAGAACTGTTATATTCAAGTTCATTGATCTGATGAGACTGCATGTTGTTGGTGGTGCTACTTGGAAGCAAACTGGCATACAAGAGCTGCTGAGCAAAGGTATTTCTCTTTGCTGAATTCCACAGTGGCTTCCGTCCCTTCCCCAGGTCCTCTTATAGATTGCACTTTGATGATGGCAAACACTGTTGTCACCTCAGATAGGTATAGTCGGAAGTCTTTCTGTGTCCCACCTGGCCCGAGGTCAAGACAAATATCTCACCCACAGTCCTGCAGCCTTTTATAAAATAATCACACAGAGGCTTAATATTAATTATAACTGCTTGGCCATTTGCTCAGGCTTACTATTGACTAGCTCTTACACTTAAATTAACCCATAATTCTTATCTATGTTTAGCCATGTGGCTTGGTACCTTTTTTCAGTTGTGCCTTCACATCTTGCTTCCTCTGTGTCTGGCTAGTGATTCCTGACTCTGCTCTTCCTCTTCCCAGTATTCCTTTAGTCTGCTTGCCCCGCCTATACTTCCTGCCTGACTACTGGCCAATCAGTGTTTTATTAAACCAGTGTACAACAGCATTACCCCACAGCATTTCCCCTTTTCTGTCTAATCAAAAAGGAAGGTTTTAACTTTAACATAGTAAAATTACATATAACAAAACAGTTATCAAGCAAGAATTACAGTTATAATACCTAGTCTATTTGTATTTGGCAAAATTAAAGAAAATATTCTATCTATCCTATATTTGTGAGTCTTAAGTTTCATTTCTAATTTATCTCTTATCATAACCAAGGAAAATTATAGCTATCTAGTCTTCAGCTATATCAAAGACCTCAGAAAGATACAATATTACCTAAGTAAACAGGAAAAACATTGTAAGCAACTTCCAAAACTCTAGAATGACAGAGACAGCTGTCTACCTGGACAGTCATCCAAAGTTCCTCTGCAAATGTTGGGGCATCCATCTTCAGCCTATAGGCCTAGAGTCTCTCAGTCACTTTTCTCTGTGTCCTGTAGAATGTCTGGCAGTTTCTTCTGTGAAGCAGGAACCTGAAGGACCATTTTGCCTTGCAAAGTTCAGTGGTCACCTTTCTATGGGTCCTGCATGTCCAGTCGATACAACATTTTGTCAAGCAGTCCAGGCAAGAACAGTTTCCTGCCCAAATGGCCATTTTTGCCAAGAAGAAGAAAAACTCCATATGTAGTATCTTTGAAGTCCATCTTTCTCTTTGAAGTAAATCAGTGTTGCCAGGAACACACGTGTCTCACTGTCCAGAAAGTCTGAGTTTTTAAAACATTTTAAAAGCCATATTCTGTAGGTATTTGAAGTGTTTGAAGATTACCTACCTAGTTGAATTATATCTTTTTATACCTAGAAAACTTAACATGACTATAAGTTTGATTATCATAGAAGACTAATTATTAATCTGTATTCCTTAATTATCCATTACAATTTAAGTGAGTTACATAAACACAATACCTTAAATGAGAGTAGAAATATATATATATATATATAGTATAACAAAAATCAACTCTAAATTTGTACCAATAAACTAAAATCCATAGCAATGTAAAATATTTTTAAAAAGTTGTTACTCTTTATCCTATCATATCTATATCCCCTTTTATTCTTTAGGAAGAGATTGCATTTATAATCAACCCCATTTAAATAAAGATAAACATTTATAAACAATATTTTGGGAATTTGGGTGTAGCTTCTCATACTATTTCCTGCTGGATGAGGGCACTGGCAATCTAATGGGGATCCTGAGAAAATTAAGAATTATGGTAAGTCCTGACTGAAGTCTGTGATGCTGTATTTTCTGAGCCAGTTGTCTTGAAGCTGTTTTGGATGTTAGATTATCTGGGACATGGCTGTCATTGGAGACCTTTCAGGGGGTCTTGTTTGATCTATCCATATTAGCCTGGAAGCAATCCACAGGTTCTCATCTTCTGTGGAAACAAAAGCAGAGCCTCTTTTCCAAAGCAATATACCCTTAGACATAAATTTTGAAATCAAGATATCTTTAATATATATATATGTGTGTGTGTGTGTGTGTGTGTGTGTGTGTGTGTGTGTTTAACTCAATGGCTTTTACAATCAAATGTCTCTCTGCTGTTATAAATCCCAAAGACAACATAATCCAGACTCTCTGTGTGATATCTGTCTTTATGTGGTTTATTTTTTATATTACTTTTACTTTCTCTTTAAAGACTTTATTTTTTAAACTTTCTATTTCTTTAATATAACTGTCTATATTCCTTTATTTTTCTCTTTCAAGCCTACATTCATTTTTACACAGAGTGTAAACCATTTAGAGGTTTATTTCATCCGAACCTGTTTTATTGTAAAATTATTGCTTTAAACTGCAGCATTACCAGGACTGAAATAGCAACTTTGGCTGCTGGCTTCGCCTACCTCAGCTTTCCAACATGGTGGAACTATGTTTACCACCAGCTCTGGGGGAACCATGCTCTCTGCCAACTCTGGACTCTGGAAGGCAGTGGGTCTATGATCCATCTAGCAGTGTGTAACCCAAAAAACTTTTCTTTCTAGCCTTTTTTTTTTTTTTGTACTAGCAAAAGCTAAACCCACCACTCAGCAGATTGCATGGCTTGGAGATGCCTCTGTGTGCTGCGGCAGGAATCCACCATGCTGCAGGTCAAGCCCACACGCTGCTGCTGCAAACACTCTGACCTCAGGGCTTGCCTGAGAGACACAACTAGGAAGCTGTTTTTAGCTGTTTTAGAATCTTTATTTTTTTTTAAACCTTCTCAGGTTTTAGGTGGGAACTGTTGCTACCACGTCTGGGTGTCAGTTGTAGCTAGAAGTTTTCCTGGTCTTGCCTAGCACCAAGGTCCCACAGCCATTTATAAAATTCCTGTGTCCCACCTGGCTCCGCAACTGCTCAGACCCAAGTAAGCACACAGAGGCTTATATCAATTACAAATTACATGGCCATGGCCTATGGCTCAAGCTTCTTGCTAGCTAGCTCTTATATCTTAAATTAACCCATTTCTATTAATCTATAAGTTGGCATGTGGCCATGGTTTACTGATCTGCTGGCATGTTGTTCCTTCAGTGGTGGCAGCTGGCATCTGTGTTTTCCTCTTCCCAACATTCCTTTAGTCTGCTTGCCCTGATACTGGCCAATCAGTGTTTTATTAAACCAGTGTACAACAGCATTATTCCACAGCAGTTAGGATGTCCTCTCCTTTAAGGAGTGGATTACATTTATTCATGTGAGCAGTCCAAAATCTCTAAATTTCTGGTGTATATAAGCAATTAATGATTATCTATAGAGATGAATGCAAGGTATATAATTTTCTATTCAGATTCACAAAATGTAACTATAGAAGTTCGATAATGCCCAAGAAAAACAATACATCTTAAAAAGAGGTTCACAACAAAGTAAAGACTTCTCTGACCTTTTATTTGCATTTTCTACTTGTGTGTTTTATCTTTAGTAGGAATTAATTGCTTAAATCAGCAAGGAAATATGGGAATGATACTGAAAGGTTATGGGAGATGTTAAGAAAAGATACTGAGGCAGTATGTCTGGTCTCATTCCCTGCCAATGTTCATTAACCCACTTCTCAATCCCAAGAGGGCAAATTAGAGCATATAAGGCAGGAGGAATTAAAGACACATTGCCTGTAGGTGACCTACAACTGCCACTAAATGTGCATCTACTCAAAATGCATGGTTCTGTTTTTTTCATTCCCTAAAGGCCAAAGCCCATGAAAATTCTGCTGCTTCACAGAGAAATGTGTATGCCAAAGGCTCTCTTTGCTGTTCTGTGTAGATAAGAAAGCTCTTTATTTTAAATAAAACTTACGCTGCTGGCAAATCCTGCACTTGGGTTATTTGCCCCAATTAGCTGAAATATAAGGAAAGGTAATATTTCCAGGAATCTTTATTTTCTACCTACGCAATTAGGCTGTTTAGGAAATTAAACATGGTTCTAATATGTTGGAGGTAGTGATTTACATGCGATGTTCCATTAGTATCACTCTGCTATCATATTTCAATACTCATTCAGAAAAATATCAGAGACATGAAAACAGAAGACAAGCAGAGAGGCCAAGGACCTTGGAGTCATCACCAACATATGGGGCGAATGGGACAGGAAGGACCTGAAATATTTAGTTTCAGAATTGGCACAAAGGGTTGAAGAAATGGCTAATTTTGAAATGTTTCTTTGTGGAGAATATTTTCTGCTCTGTCACAAAAGAATTTGCCTCAGAATTATTTTTCCCAGGACATGTTTCTAGTTAATGATTCTTTAAACCTAGCAAAGTTCTGCACAATGCCACAAGTAGCCTGTGAAGCTAACTTCTATAATCATGCTAGGGAGACTGTCTTTTTTTTCTTTTTCTTTTTTCTTTTTCTTTTTTTTTTTTTTTTGTGGAGTTGAGGACCGAACCCAGGGCCTTGTGCTTGCTAGGCAAGCACTCTACCACTGAGCTAAATCCCCAACCCCGGGAGACTGTCTTGTAGTTAGCTTTTGTAGATGGTCTATGCTCTGCCACAACGTCCATGGATCTCACTGCATAGCATGCCATTGTGCAGAGTAGGAAAAGGACAGGCTACCCCCAACATACTCTCCAGTACCTCATTCTTCAGCCCCTCATCCTTCAGCTCATCACCTTTCAGCTTCTATCCCTGATCTCTAATGTTAGTTTAGTTGTAAGATTTTTCCTGGAATTTTTAATGCAGCTGCTCCATGAGCTTCTCTCAGTGTCGGTACTCATAAAAAAGGACCAACTGACCCTCAATCTGTCACTTTTCCTGACTCGAGTCAGCTCACTAACCTTTATTGGTTGATTACATAAAGTTAAGTCTTTTTACTAAACATAGACCTTTAGGTGAGAAATAAATATACCTCATCCTTATGACCAGAATATATGAATAAGAAGTGGATGTGAGTGAATTTGTGTGTGTGTGTATGAGCGTGTGTGTGAATGTGTGTGAGTGTGTGTAAATGTGTGTATGTGTATATGTACGTGTGAGTATGTGTGTATGTGTGAGTGTGAATGTGTGTGAGTGTGTGTTTGAGTGTGTGTGTGTGTGTGTGTGTGTGAGTGTGAGTGTGTATGTGTGATTCCAAACTCATGCATACATTTGTGCCTGCAAGTGCACTCACCTCTCTATGCACCCCTTTAGGCCAGAGATTGATATCACATGTCTGTCTTCCTTTGTTGCTAGTCATCTTATTTTTCCATTATTCATTTTTTTTTTTATTTAGGGTCTCTCACTGAACCTGGAGATGCTGTTTCAGCTAAGCTGGCTGGCCAGGCAAGCCCCAAGGGTCAGCTTACCTCTTCTTCCCAAGCACTGGGGTTACAGATGCTCAGCTCCACACTGGATATCTCGGTGGACACCAGAGATCCACACTCCACTCCTCAGGCTTGCACAGTAAGCACTTATTCTGCTGAGCTCTCTCTCCAGCACTAGAAAAGGAATGACCACAGGTTTCTGTTATGTTACTCCAGTTTCTTCATTAATCTTTAAAAGGATTCTCTACATGTCAGTGTACAAACAACCTTTTTTTTTTTTTTTTTTCCTAAATCAGGGCATCATTCATAGTAGGTTAAGAGTCTGCCTTCCTCCAGTAGAATCTCAGGTAATTGCAACCACACTTACTGTCCTACATAGAAGTAAAATCACTTGAGAAATATGGAAAATTGGAAGTTCATGTAGACACTTCGGGAGAATACATAATCTAACAATAATACACCCGAAAGAAAACAAAACAAAACGAGGAAAGAGGAAAATAGTCAGGGATGAGTAACATCACAACAACACTGTCAACAACCTAACAACTTAGGAGAGACAGATGAATGTTTTAAAAAAAACCCCAACTTGCCAAAGCTTGCTTATAATAAAATAGACAGCTTGACTAGCTGCCAATAATAAAAAATGAATTTATAGAGAAAAGATTCCCCCCAAGAGAAGCTCAGATCTAGATGTTTTCACTGCTAAATTCTAAAATATCTAAATAATTAATATTCTACAAACTTTGGTGGAATTTTATTATTTTATATGCTATTTTATTGAAATTCTCATAAGAGAAATATATTCTTTCTCCTTTTCAAAAGCAATAGGACTAAACCAGCTTGTCACTGGGAGTTCAACCATCTGAGGCCTGGAGGGGAGGACCTCTCCTTGCTCCCACCAGGTTCTGGTGTCTCCAGGTGTCTTTGGCTTCTGGATATATTGCTTCCCTCTCTTCCTTGTGGTAAGGTTGCTCTCTCCTCCCTTTTGTCTGCTTCAAGTGGCAATTAGCTTTAATCTAATCAGAAAACTTGTCACATCATTCAAAGCTAACAGGATAAAATATATCTCTTAGGATCTTGAACTTCATCCTATGTTTGCCTTATAAAATGATACTCTCTTTTACCGTATGCAGTGCTATTTACAGTGTCTGAGTAGGATGTAGAGTAAACTTCAATATCAAAACTGAATAAAATCATATTCAAAAAGCAAATTCTAAATCAATGGGAAAAGTCTGAACAAATTTTTAGAATTTGAATACAATGCTAAGTACAACACACATTTTGGACAAAAGTAAGTAGGTTGTTTCAGAAATGCATGGTTTCTTGAGCTTTCACAAATGAAAAATAAAATTTACTGCATTAATGGGTAAAGAAAGAAAGTTAATAATCACCTCAACACCAGAAAAAAAGCTTTTAACAAATTCGTAAATTTATTCCTGATAACGCTGCACAGTGTGCTTAAAATGGAATGGAGGCCCTCAACCTAATGAGGGTCGTTTACACAGACATCTACACTCAATATTCTCCTTAAGACCAGGGATAAGATCAAAGTTGTCTGCGTGTGTGTGTGTGTGTGTGTGTGTGTGTGTGTGTGTGTGTGTGTGTCCAGATTGCACATGTGGCATTCCTTTGGTGCCATACACCTTATTGTTAGAAATAGTGTCTCTTACTTACTGGCCTGACTCTCTACAAGTAGACTAGGCTAGTTGGCCAGAGAGTTCTGGAATCCACCTGTCTCTACCATCCCAGTACTGAAATCACAAATTCTTATCAGTTTAACTCATTATTCCATGAGATTCCATTCTTATAATATTTATTTAATATTAGAGATTTTAGTCAGCATAATGAGGCAATAAAGAAGAGCAATAGAGATAAATCAAAATAAAACAAAAATTCTATTAATTTGCTGTGTCTGTTATTAGAAATACAACAGAAAGTGGAGAAAAAACATAGCTATTACAAGGTGAATTTGGAAAACATAGATGGTATAACTATGCCCCAAATTAATGTCTTTCTTTACACCAGCAGCACACACTAAAGTCTTGAAATACAAAAATAATACAACTTACAAAATACAACCATAGTGAAACTTTTGCAAAAAGATGGCAAGAGCTGTAAGAACTATGCATACTGAAGACTGAAACCAACCAGGATAAATTAGGCAAACCTGAAAGACATGATATGCTTATTCATCAGTGTACCAATATTGTTAAGAAATCACATTTTTTTATCTTAATGTATACACACATCATATTTCATTTCAAGTTTCTTTCATGCTTTTTGGGGGATGAAAATTGAAAGAATCTGGTTCTGAAATTCATACAAAAATGCCAGGGTCTAGAAAATCCAGATTAATTTGGAGTAATGATATGCATGATGACAAGTCACTTAACACGATTCATGATATTAAGACAGGGAAATACATTCATGGAATAGAATAGAATAACCCAGAAATTGACATATATGTGTGCAATTGATTTTTAACATGTAAATAAATGTGACAGAGATGGATAGAATAGCCTTTTCGCGAGGGTTGAGGGAAAGAGAGCTTGGGGGAGCGGGAGATCCCAGCTGGATCAACAACAGAGAGGGAGAACAAGGAGTAGGAGACCATGGTAAATGAAGACCACATGAGAATAGGAAGAAGCAAAGTGCTAGAGAGGCCCACAGAAATCCACAAAGATACCCACACAACAGACTGCTGGCAATGGTCGAGAGACAGCCCGAACTGACCTACTCTGGTGATGGGATGGCCAAACACCCTAATTGTTGTGCTAGAAACCTCATCCAACTACTGAGGGATCTGGATGCAGAGATCCATGACTAGGCCCTGGGTGGATCTCTGGGAGTCCAATTAGCGAGAATGAGGAGGGTTTATATGAGCGAGAATTGTTGAGACCAAGGTTGGATAAAGCACAGGGACAAATAGCCAAATGAATGGAAACACATGAACTATGAACCAATGGCTGAGGGGTCCCCACTGGATCAGGCCCTCTGAATGGGTGAGACAGTTGATTGGCTTGATCTGTTTGGGAGGCATCCAGGCAGTGGGACCAGATCTTGTGCTCATTGCATGAGTTGGCTGTTTGAAACCTGGGGCCTATGCAGGATTGTTTGGCTCGGCCTGGGAGGAGGGGACTAGACCTACCTGGACTGAGTCTACCAGGTTGACCTCAGTCTGTGGGGAAGGCTTTGCCCTGGAGGAGATGGGAATGGGGGGGGGTTGGGGGGAAGGTGAGGGGGACGGGAGGGGGGAGAACAAGGGAATCCGTGGCTGATATGTAGAACTGAATTGCATTGCAAAATAAATTAAAAAAAAAAGAGAAAGAAAGAAAGAAGAAGAAAAAGACAATTACTAGTTTTAAGTATTTTACATTGGATTGGATTGTTTTATATTGTATACAAATTATATATATTGAAATTGATATTGTTAGAAATTGCTATATGTATATTTCTAATTGTACTTATACCGTTCATTTAACAATGCAATTTTCTGATCCTTGAATGTTATTATTACCAACTATTAGGATATAAAGAAATGAAAGTTAGTAGTTAGACATTACAATAGAACTTGTAGTCATATTAGATATGTTTTAAAAATTGAGCAGATATATTTTAGACAGGTCATCTTCAAACCCTTCAGAGATCTACAGAATATGGCATTTAAAATGTTTTAATAACTTAGAAAATTTTTCTTTTTTGTTATGATTATGAGACATGTCAGTTCCTGGCAGTACCAATCTACTTCAGAGAAAATATGGGCATTGAAGAAACTGCATATGGAGTTAACTTTCATTGTGGCAAACGTTAGCCACTGGACAGCAAAGTTTCCTCGAATTGACTGCTGACAAAATGGACAGACAGGACATGAAACAAAGGACTACTGATTCTTGCCAAAACAAGTGTGGTTATGGCTTTATCAAAAGGCATCTTCTGAGGCCAGGACAATGTGGCACCATCCCTGAAGTGGCCTTCGCAATTCGGAAAAGGTACAGTGCCCTTTTCTTCGAAGGCAGCTGAACAGGCAGTGGGCCGATGGCTTCTGATGTGCAATGGAACAGCAGCTGAAACAGTTATTCTTGAAGAGTAACTAAGCTCACACCTCTCAATAGTAGACTGGCATTTGATAGAGGGATGTGGAGAAGAACGGGATGCTGAGATGAAGCCATATATACACAGCCAAGAAGAATGGACAGCTGAATTAAAAAAACATCAACAATTTCCAGAATTTAAAATCCTGAATCATGACATGACACTAGTGGAATTCAGGTGTTTCTGGTACATGGACTGCTCTCACCCAATGTAAGGTTGAACTGTTGACCTTGTGTACATCCTACTTCACAAATGAGTCTGTCAGATATGCTAAGCCTATAGGCTGAAGATGATGCCCCAGCATTGCGGAGAAACCTCAGGTGACTGTCCAGGCAGCTGGCTGTTTCTGTCAACTCACAAATTTTTTGGAAGTTGCTTGCATGCACTTTCTGTTTTTATTTTTGTTAGCTAATATTATTTCCTTCTTGGGGCTCTGAGGGAGTTGAAGATTAGGTAGTTATAGTTGAAGGTTAGTTAGTTATAGTTGAAGATTAATTAGGATAGAAAGTGAATTAGATACATTTTGGACTTAACAAAATAGGATAGATAATGAAATTATTTTCTCTGAATTTGTCAAATACAAATGGACTAGACATTGTTTAGACATTTATTACTTGTATATATTGTATATAGTCATTGTACTTTTGTATATAGTTTTTCTTTTGTTAGTTATAACCTTTTTCTTTTTTTCCTTTTTATTAAAATAGAAAAGGGGAAAAAAAGTGAAGGCAAAGTAGATGTTCTTGCTGCTATTAAACATTACATATTACAGATGTATTCCAGATATGCATCATTAATATGCCATAAATTATCTAAATTTTCCTGATCTTCTTAGAAAAATGGTAAGGAAATCGCAAACACACACACACACACACACACACACACACACACACACACAGAGAGAGAGAGAGAGAGAGAGTCAAAAACAATACTGAAATCATAGCACTGAGTAGAATTCCATAATATCCTATTTTCATTTTCTGCATAACAAAATAATGTATTTGTAGACATACAAAAATAAGTCAAGGAGTTACCCCACTGATCTGGAATATAGGGACAATTATGGGTTGGAGGGGGAAAGCAGGGGACAAGAGGAGGGAAGAGAGGGGGATCTGTGGTTGATATGTAAAATGAATAAAAAATTTTGAATAAAAAATTTTAAAAAAAAAGAATAGCCTTTTCATCAAATGATACTGGAATCATAAAATGCACATACACAAAAAGATTATATCTAGTCCATACTTTGCAACATATAATAAATAATCTCAATATTGAGGACTGGGCATACCTATCTCCATGCCTGCCCTGTGCTCTTGCTCTCTCAGGGTACACTTTCTTTTGCTTAATAAGCTCCAACCTTGTTTTACGTTTAAAAACTTCTTAGGCATAAGTATAAAACTAAAGCCATAAATTTGAAGAAAATGCAAGGCAATAAAAGATAATCTCTGATGGGTCCCAGGACTATCCAAATCACTATCCATAAGCAATGGAGTACATTTGTTAGTATTTACTGTATACTATGTGGGCATCTGTGTTATTTCTCTTCTGGCATTCCCTTCCTGGACCCCTTAGGTAATAGAGAAAGGAAATGAGTATTTTCACACACACAGTATGATCCCTTTATGTTCTAGAATCTTCTGACACACAACAGTAATTAACAGTTGGGCTGAGGAGATGGCTTGCTCAATGAACAAAGTACTAGCTGTGCAAGTACAAGGACCAGAGTTTGCATCCCTAGATCATACATAAAAGACAGGTGATGTTGTTGACCTCTGCCTACATCCCAGTGCTCAGGAGGTGCTTTAGTTGGTGTTCTATTGCTGGGAAGAGATGTTACAACTACATGGTGACTC
This sequence comes from Peromyscus californicus insignis, assembly GCF_007827085.1. Classification (NCBI taxonomy): domain Eukaryota; kingdom Metazoa; phylum Chordata; class Mammalia; order Rodentia; family Cricetidae; genus Peromyscus; species Peromyscus californicus. The sequence goes on along the minus strand of NW_026294469.1, from coordinate 20,568,046 downwards.
TTTTTTCTTCTTTTAAATTTTTTTTATTCATTTTATATACCAGCCACAGATCCCCTTCTCATCCCTCCTCCCACTCTCTCCCAGCCTCGAACCACCTCTCACCCCCTCCTCCAAAAGGGTAAATTCTTCCATAGGGGGACAGCAAAGCCTGGCACATTCAGTTAAGGCAGAACCAAGCCCCTCCCCACTGCCTCAAGGGTGAGCAAGGCATCCCACCATAGGTAATGGGATCCACAAAGCCAGCTCATGCACCAGGGATAGATCCTGATTCTACTGCCAGGGGCCCCTCAAACAGACCCAGCTAGACAACTGTCTCCCATATGAAGAAGATCTAGTCTAGTCCCATGCAGGCTCCACAGCTGTCGATCTAAAGTTCATGAATTCCTATGAGCTTGGTCCAGTTATCTCTGTAGATTTCTCTATCCTGATCTTGACCCTCCCACCTTGCTCATATAATCCCTCTTCCCTCTCTTTGACTAGATTCCCAGAGCTGGGTCTGGTGCTTGGTTGTAGATCTCTGCCTCTGCTTCCATCAGTTACTGGATGAAGGCTCTATGATGACAGTTAGGTTGTTCACCAATCTGATTACCAGGGAAGGCCAGATTAGGCACCCTCACCACTATTGCTAGTAGTCTAATCTGGGGTCATCCTTGTGGATTCCTGGGAATTTCCCTAGCACCAGGTTTCTTCCTTATCCCATAATGTCTCCCTCTATCAAGATATCTCTTTCATTGCTCTCCCACTCCATCCCTCCCCCAGCTTGACCATCTTATTCCCTCATGTTCTCATCCCCATCCCCTCCCTTCTATTGCACCCCCTCATCCCCAGTTTACTCATGGAGATCTCCTCTGTTTCCCCTTCCCAAGGTGATCCATACATCCCTCTTAGAATTCTCCTTCTTTCCTAGCTTCTCTGGAGCTGTGGGTTGTAATCTGATTACCTCTAGTATTCACTTATGAATGAATGTGTGCCAGGCTGTGGTGGGGCACTCCTTTAATCCCAGCACTCAGGAGGCAGAGGCAGGCAGATCTCTGTGAGTTTGAGGCCAGCCTGGTCTACAGAGTGAGTTCCAGGGAAGGCACAAAGCTACACAGAGAAACCCTGTCTTGAAGAAGAAGGAAGAGGAGGAGGAAGAGGAGGAGGAGGAGGAGGAGGAGGAGGAGGAGGAGGAGGAGGAGGAGGAGGAGTGAATATGTACCATGTTTGTCTTTTTGAGTCTGAGTTATCTCACTCAAGATATTTTCTAGTTCCATCTATTTGCCTGCAAATTTCATGATGTCATTGTTTTTACAGCTGAGTAACACTCCATTGTGTATATATACCACATTTTCTTTCTCCATTCTTCAGCTGAGGGGCATCTAGGTTGCTTCCAGGTTCTAGTTACTACGAATAATGAACATAGTTGAGCAAGTGTCCTTGTGGTATGATTGAGCATCCCTTGGATATATGCCCAAGAGTGGTATCAATGGGTCTTGAGGTAGATTGATTTCCAATTTTCTGAAAAGTCCCCATACTGATTTCCAGAGTGGCTATACAAGTTTGCACTCCCATCAACAGTGGAGGAATGCTCCCCTTGTTAAGCATCCTCTCCAACATAAGCAGTCAACAGTGTTTTTGATCTTAGCCATTCTGACAGGTGTAAGATTGTATCTCAGAGTGATTTTGATTTGCATTTTCCTGGTGACTAAGGGTGTTGAGCAATTCCTTAAATGTCTTTTGGCCATTTGGGATTCTTCTGTTGAGAATTCTCTGTTTAGATCTGTAGCCCATTTTTTAATTGGATTGTTTGGTATTTTGCTGTCTAATTTCTTGAGTTTTTTTAAAAATATATTTTGGAGATCAGCCCTCTGTTAGATATGGGGTTGGTGAAGATCTTCTCCCATTCTGTAGGCTGTCATTTTGTCTTATTTATGGGGTCCTTTGCTTTACAGAAGCTTCTCAGTTTCAGGAGGTCCCATTTATTAATTTATTGTTGCTCTCAGTGTCTGCTACTGGTGTAATATTCAGGAAGTGGTCTCCTGTGCCAATGTATTCTATGCTGCTTCCTTCTTTTTCGTCTATCAGGTTCAGTGTAACTGGTTTTTATATTGAGGTCTTTGATCCACTTGGACTTGAGTTTTGTGCACGGTGACAGATATGGATCTATTTGCAGTCTTCTACATGTTGATATCCAGTTATGCCAGCACCATTTGTTGGAGATGCTTTCTTTTTTCCATTGTACAGTTTTGGCTTCTTTGTCAAAAATCAGGTGTTCATAGGTGTGCAAATTAATGTAAGGATCTTCAATTCAATTTCATTGGTCCAAATGTTGATTTTTATGCTAATATAAAGCTGTTTTTATTACTATAGCTCTATAGTAGAGCTTGAAGTCAGGGATGGTGATGCCTCCAGAAGTTGCTTTATTGTAAAGGATTGTTTTATATATCCTAGTTTTTCTGTTTTTCCCTATAAAGTTGAATATTGTTCTTTTGAGGTCTGTGAAGAATGGTGTTGGGATTTTGATGGAGATTGCATTGAATCTGCAGATTGCTTTTGGTACGATTGCCATTTTTATTATGTTGGTTCTACCTATCCATGAACATTGGAGATCTTTTCATTTTCTGATAGCTTCTTCAATTTCTTTCTTCAAGGATTTAAAGTTTTTGTCATACCGATCTTTCACTTGTTTGGTTAGAGTTACCCCCAAGGTATTTTATTATTTGTGACTATTGTAAAGGGTGATGTTTCTCTGATTTTTTTTCTTAGCCCATTTATCATTTGTATATAGGAGGGCTACTGATTTTTTTTTTTTGCGTTAATCTTGTATTCTGGCACATTACTGTTATCAGTTGTAGGAGTTCCCTGGGAGAATTTTTGGGGTCACTTATGTATACTATCATATCATCTGCAAATAGCAAAAGTTTGACTTTTTCTTTCTAATTTGTATCCCCTTGATCTCCTTTTGTTGTCTTATTGCTGTAGCTAGAACTTAGAGCACTATATTGAATAGGTATGGAGAGAGTGGACCTCCTACTCTTGTCCTAGTTCTAGTGGAATCACTTTAAATTTCCCTCCATTTACTTTGATGTTGGCTGTCAGCTTGCTGTACATTGCCTTTATTATGTTTAGGTATGTTCCTTGTGTTCCTGATCTCTCTAGAACCTTTATCATGAAGGGGTGTTGGATTTTGTCAAAGGTTTTTTTCCACATCTAATGAGATAATCATGTGTTTTTTTTTCCCTCTCAGTTTGTTTATATGGTGTATTACATTGATAGATTTTCATATTTTGAATCATCCCTGCATCTCTGGGATGAAGCCTACTTGATCATGGTGGATGACTTTTTTGATGTGTTCTTAGATTCCGTCTGCCAGTATTTTGTTGAGTATTTTTGCATCAATGTTTATGAGGGAGGTTGGTCTGTAATTCTCTTTCTTTGTTGCATCTTTGTGTGGTTTGGGTATCAGTGTAACTGTAGCCTCATAGAAAGAGTTTGGCATTGTTCCTTCTGTTTCTATTATGTGGAATAATTTGAGGAGTATTGGTATCAGCTTTTTTTTTTTTTGAAATTCTGGTAGAATTCTGCACTGAAACCATCTGGCACTAAGGTTTTTTCGGTTGGAAGACTTTTAATGATGGCTTCTATTTCCATAGGAGTTATAGGTCTACTTAAATTGTTTATCTGGTCTTGATTTAATTTGGGTATGTGGTACCTATCCAGAAAATTGTCCATTTCTTTTAGATTTCCAATTTTGTGGAGTACAGGTTTTTGAAGTATGACCTGATGATTCTTTGGATTTCCTTGTCGGTTGTTATGTCTCCCTTTTCATTTCTGATTTTGTTAATTTGGATGTTCTCTCTCTGCCTTTTAGTTAGTTAGGAGAAGAGTTTGTCTATCTTGTTGATTTTTCTCAAAAACCCAACTCTTTGTTTCATTGATTCTTAGTACTGTTTCTTTGTTTCTATTTTATTGATTTCAACCCTCAATTTGATTATTTCCTGGCATCTACTCCTCCTGAGTGAGTTTGCTTCTTTTTCTTCTAGAGTTTTCAGGTGTGCTGTTAAGTTGCTAGTGTGAGTTTTCTCCAACTTCTTTATGTAGGCATTTAGAGCTATGAACTTGCCTCTTAGTACTGCTTTCATAGTGTCCCATAAGTTTGGGTATGTTGTACATTCATTTTCATTGAATTCTAGGAAGTCTTTAATTTCTTTCTTTATTTCTTCCTTGACCTAGTGGTGAATAGTTGAACATTACTCAGTTTCCATGGGTTTGTAGGCTTTCTGTAATTTGTGTTGTTGTTGAATTCTGACTTTGAGCCATGGTGGTCTGATAAAATCCAGGAGGTCATTCTAATTTTTTTGTATCTGTTGAGATCTGCTTTGTGACTGAGTATGTGGTTAATTTTAGAGAGGGTTCCATGGGGTGCTGAGCAGAAGGTATATTCTCTTATGTTTGGGTGGAATGTTCTATAGATGTCTATTAAGTCCACTTGAGTCGTAATCTGTGTTAGTTCCCCTATTTCTCTGTTAAGTTTTTGTCTGGCAGACCTGTCTGTTGGTAAGAGTGGGGAGTTGAAGTCTCCCACTATTAGTGTGTCAGGTTTGGTGTGCAATTTAAGCTTTAGTAATGTTTCTTTTGCATATGTGAGTACCCTTGTATTTGGGACATAAATTTCAGATTTGAGACTTCGTCTTGATGGAATTTTCCTGTGATGAATATGCAATGTCCTTCTCAATCTCTTTTGATTAATTTTAGTTTGAAGTCTATTTTGTTAGATATTCGGATAACTACACCAGCTTGCTTCTTAAGTCCATTTGACTGGAAATACTTTTCCCAGCCTTTACTCTGAGGTAGTGTCTGCCTTTGAGGTTGTGGTGGATTTCTTGTATATAGCAGAAGGATGGATCCTGTTTTCATGTCCATTCTGTTTTTTTATAGGTGAATTGAGTCTGTTGATATTAAGGGATATTAATGACTAGTGATTGTTAATTCCTGTTAGTTTTGATGGTAAGTTGTATGTTTACCTTCTTTGGGATTTGTTGGTGTGGGATTATCTATTGCCTGTGTTTTCATGGGTGCATCTAACTTCCTTAGGTTGGATTCTTCCTTCTAGTGCTTTCTGTAGGGCCAGATTTGTGGATAGGTATTGTTTAAATCTGGTTTTATCATGGAATAGCTTGTTTACTCCATCTATGGCAATTGAGAGTTTTGCTTGGTATAATAGTCTGGGCTGGCAGCCATGGTCTCTTAGTGTGTGCATAACGTCTGTCCAGGATCTTCTGGCTTTCAGAGTCTGCATTGAGAAGTCAGGTGTTATTCTGATGGGACTGCCTTTATATGCTACTTGTCCTTTTTTCTTTGTAGCTCAATATTTTTTTTTTATTCTCTATGATTAGTCGTTTGATTATTATGTGGTGAGGGGACTTTTTTGAGCGTCCAGTCTATTTGGTGTTCTGTAAGTGTCTTATATCTTCATAGGCATTTTCTTATTTAGGTTGAGAAAGTCTTCTTCTATGATTTTGTTGAATATATTATCTGTGCCTTTGAGCCGATATTCTTCTCCTTCTTCTAACCTTATTATTCTTTTCATGGTGTTCCAGATTTTCTGGACATTTTGTTTTATGACTTTGTTAGCTTTAATGTTTTCATCAACTGATGAATCTATTTCCTCTATTGTATCTTCGATGCCAGAGAGCCTCTTTTTCATCTCTTGCATTCTGTTGGTTATGCTTGCATCTGTAATTCCTGTTCGTTTACTCAGATTCTCCATTTCCAGCATTCCCTCAGTTTGTGTCTTCTTTATTGCCTCTATTTCAGTTTTAAAGTCTTGAACTATTTCCTTTACCTCTTTGATTGTTCTTTTTTCTTCTTCTTGGTTTTCTTGACTTTCTTTAAGAGATTTATTGATTTCTTCCAATTTTTGTTTGTCTTTTCCTTGATTTCTTTAAAGGAATTTTTCATTTTCTCTTCCAAGGCCTCTATCACCTTCTTAAAGTCATTTTTAAGTTCATTTTCTTCTGTTTCTTCTATGTTAGGGTGTTTAGGCTTTGCTGATATAGAACCACTAGGTTCGGTGGTGCCACATTGTTTTTTTATGTTGTTGTATGTATTCTTGCACTGGTGTTGTTAGGAATTGTACACTGTGGGATGCCCAGATGCAATGGTGGGCTGCCAGGTGTTCCAGTCCATGTAGGCATGGCATTGGGGTGGAGATACACAACCCAGTCACTGCATTCACATGGAAATGGTTTATTATAATAGAGACATTAAGAGGCAGAAAGTCAGAAAGAGAGAGACAGAGGAGTGGGGAGAGAGGAAAAGAGAGAGGGATGACGGGGGGGTTTAGGGGTTTGAGAGGAGCACACCTCATGGGAGGAAAGCAGAAGAGAGAGGAGAGGAAGGGGCAGAGTTTTCCCTTCTACATCAGAGCATAGAGTACCATCAAGGGGCAGGATCATAATATTAACAGTGTCTACCCATTATTTCAGACAGCGGAACTGCACCCCTCCTTTGGATTCTGTTCCTAGGGTCCCTTCTCCAGACCCACTCAGTCCCAGCTTGTCCTTACCTCTGTGCTAAGCCCTGCCCTCAACCCAGGCAGACTTCTGCTACTCCGGAGTAGGCCACAGGAGCCAGAACCTGTGGGTTACCCACCTGCCAGTGAAAATGCACCCTCCTTGGATTCTGTTTCTGGGTCCCTTCTCTGGGCCTACTCAGTCCCAGCTGCTGGGCCCTGTCCCCAACACCAGCAAACTTCTGCCACTCAAGAGCAGACCCCACATGGCGACTCTGATAAAGGAAAACATTTAATTGGAGCTGGCTTACAGTTCAGAGGTTTAGTCCATTATTGCACAGCAGGAAGCTTGGCGGCATTCAGGCAGACATGGTAGTGAAGAGGAGGCTGAGAGTTCTACATCCATATAGGAAGGTAGCTGGAAGAGAGACAACCATAAGACCTGGTTTGAACATTTGAAAGCACAAAGCCCACTCCCAGCAACATACTTCCTCCAACAAGGTCACATCTACTCCAACAAGATCACACTTCCTGATCCTCTCAAGTAGTGACACTCCCTAATGACGGCACATTTAAAGGTGTCCGTCTGTGGGAGTCATTCCTATTCAAACCGCCATGTGGAAGAAGACAGGATTTAGGGAAAGCGAAGGCTGAACTGGCAACAGGAGAACAATCCAAGTGTTCCAGAGCAACCACGAAACGCACAGTTCGGAAGCTGAACATGAGATGGCAATTTCTCCTCACCCCCCTCTTCCTTGGCTTTGGCCCTTTGGTATCATTTTGGAAATCTAATTCCATGTTGCTACTCTGCCAGTCTAGCTTTCTAAATGAACACTTCCCCAGTTCAACAACACATCTCAGATACAGGGAAACACACTGCTGTCTTAGTGTAAGGTTGCAATTGATCTTTAACCAGAAAAATAAGGAGAAGAAAAAAAAGCCTCAGCAGGCAACTTTCCGAGTTCAGATCGTTCCCCACATCTCTTCAACCTGCTACAGATGGGAAGTCTGGCACAGCCTCGGGGCTTACCCCAGCCTCGGGGCTTACCCCAGCCTCGGTTTCTCCGCTTCTGCACCAATCTCCTTTCTATTGCTCGGGCATTTTTCTTTTCTCTTAATTTTTGCTTTAGGCATTTTTCATTCCAGTGATAAAACTCAGGCTTACATGGCAGACAACTTCAGAAGGAGCAAGTCATTGTCACTTCCTTGGCAGCTCTGACACAAGTTTCTGATCTGACAATATCTTCTCTCTAATTAAGGAAAAGAGCTCTTCCATGACTCTTCACAGGAAAGTGAGAGAGCCAAGTGAATGTATGGTGTATAAACTGTCTTCATCTGGTAATCAAGTACAAAGATGCGAATTGCATATGGATGCCCGAGCAAAGCCTGTGGCAAACTCTTTTCTGCTGAAAAGGACAGCTTCTTACACTGTTCTTTCCTTTCCTCTAGGAACGTTCACAGAAACCAGCAGCAGAGCACCATGGCCATTTTTGTTTGTTTTGCAAATATAAAACCTTGAGATTTTTTTTTTGTCACAATGGTATTTTGCAAAGCAAACGAGAGAAAGACCAGAGAAAACTAAAATGTAGCAAACATTAAAATTCATATTTCTTTTTCAGAGAGGAGGTTCTCAGAGGGTTATGCCTTACAATGCTTGAGGTACCAAGTGGGGTATTTAGATTTCACTTGTGAGGGGCAGGTAAACACACAAAGGTTCTACATCAGAGAAGGAAATGACACATTTGGAGACTGAAGAAGATGACTGTGGTGACTGTGCACCCACCCTTGGAGGCGAAAGGGCATGTTACAGTGTTTCCATGTTGAAACAGAAGCCTTCTAAATTAGCAGATTTTTTTTGAGACAGGTTGGCATGTATCCCAGGCTGGCCTAGAATTCTCTATGTACCTAGAGTATCTCAAAATCCTGGTCTTCCTGGGTTCACTCTCTGAGGGCTATGAGTATAGGCAGATGCCACCCCACTGAGCAGTGGAATTCTTTCAGTGGCTTGCCAGATGCCACTTGTAAGAAACCTGTAATTGTGTTACTCTCCATGTATATCTAGGAGGGCCCTGACAGCAGTGTGTACCCCAGAGAGAATTAGAGTGAAGGAAGTATACATCCAAATAACACACACACACACACACACACACACACACACACACACACACACACACTGCATTATACTTGATCTGAAGGTGAGCATTTTATAGCTATAACATGTATATATAAATATATATTAGGTTACATTTCAATGACAAATAGCATCCAGATTTTCAAATGATTTAAAGCAAGATGTCCTCATTAATTCAGCTCTGTGGATCTGGGCTCCGTGCATCTGGACTCCTGATGGGTTTAGGTGGTGTTATTTATTTAACACCACTTTCCCAGGTGTCACTATTCCTTCTCCAAAGAGGAGCTCAAAAGTGCTTTAAAAATGCTTTTCTGCATCTATTATCCACATTTGCACTTTACAGCACCTCTTTTTTTCTTAGTCACTTTCCTTGGATTTCTCATCTCCCATCATGTATTTGCTAAAGAATGAAAAATTTTCAATGTGCACTCTGCATCCACAATAGAGTTCTGTGTCTAAGAAGACTGCTTGACACCCTGGATTAAGTAGCAGGAAGATCCAGTCCCTTCCCCAAAATTCCTTTCTCATTGGGCAGAGCAGTTGATGAAATACACACTGAAAGAGATCTTTCCTAAGTGTTGGAAACTGACTCTCACCAACATGTTTCTAATTCATGAATTCATTTTGGAGAATACAGGAGCTACTAATATTTGTATGAGTTCATATAATTGTCTTCTGTACATTGCAATCAATGTTGTATTGAGATTCAGTTAGTGGCCAAATTCTGCATCGTTTAGGTTTATTAAAAAAGAAAAGAAAAGCATACTTTGTTTAGAAGCAAGTACACTCCATTCACTCCACTCTGTTCTGTAAGGTTTTAGTCACGCCACTGTTTTCCACCTAAAAGGTCCACTTGACATCACATGTGACCTCTTCCAGTCATGGGATTCTGTTGTAGCCTCATGAGGAAACTGAACTCAAGGGTCAACATAGGATTATCAGCATGATTCCCTACATGAAGATCGAGTATCCTAGGTTTGCATGTTCTGTTCTTCTATATTTGGGGGCCAACCCATCCATATATGGTAAACAGCTTTTATTTTCACCATTGAACATGTATTTCCCCACTTACCAACCTAATTCCCAAATCAGTAGTCTCACTAGTAGAACTGTCACCACATTCTTCCATTTGAAACATATTTGGTGTGATGAAGACACACTTTAAAGCAGGGTCATTGGTTCTGGGATTCTGCAGAACACTGACACTACCTCTACAGCATAGATTTCAATGAAGAACATGACCTGGAGCTGGAACTGACCTGTAAGCACATGCAGGATTTCACACACTGCACTTAGATGTTTGATGTAAGTTGTAGCTAGTCTAAGTAAGTGGCCTGCTTGGGAAATGCTGAACTGTGAGTAAATAGAGTTGGTCTACTCTTAAGTGTGCTGTACATAGCACAATTATATCAAAGCTATTTATTCTCCTCATTGAATCCTCCATTTGAATTGAATCTCCTCCATTAAACTCTCCCCTTTCCTTCTTTCTTTCCCTTTCCTTTGCTATTGACTAGGTAATCTCAAATACACTTTCTAGAATACAGTAAATAACATTGTTCAAAACACTGCTAGAGAATGCTATGATGGTCTCATCATTGCTAATTTATTGACACAAATGGAAGACATTCAGGATATGCTTTAGAGATTCTCCTGAGCAAGAACTGGTATATCAACTGAGATCAAGAGCAAGAAATTCCCAGCCCTGTTTTCTGTGGTTCACTGTTGAAGGCCAGTGGAAGGTCATATCCTTACTCTCTCATATATGACTTAGGGTCTACTAGTGATAGATTTTTCAGAGACTTTTTTTCACAGTCCTCTCTCCATACTTTTTGACCGTGATCCTCAATTCAAATCTGTTTAAGAGGCATGAATTCCTGTACCAACTCTGTGTTTCTAGGTCAAGTTTTCCTGCTTGATTCTCAACTATGAGGAATCTTCTATGATGCTTTTCTGTCTATCAATGAGTAAGTATTAATAACTGCACTTAAGAATTGTCCAGGCAGCCAGCATCCATGAGTCCCCCTTCATTCATTCTTAGCAATAAATAATTTTCATATGACACATCACAAAACCCTTCTTGGAAAATAGAAACATTGTCAATCATGCAAGCTGAACTGTCTTTTAAGTCCTTGCCAGAATGCTAACTGTATGAATGGGTTGGGGCAAAGGATAGATGTCCCTGCTCTTTAAAAGAAGGTTTTCAGTACACATTTTGAAATAGTAGTTGTTTGCTTCCCCAAATCTCTTCATCCTAGATGAAGATATCAGTTGCTCCTTTAGTCTTTCATGCTTTGGGAGAAAAGCAATAAAGAGTTGAAGGTTGAGGGTTCCTTACAGATTGAATTGAAGACTGTACACACACACACACACACACACACACACACACACACACACACACACACACACACACACACACCAGTCCTACAGTGTGAGTACAGCTCTTTTCTCCTTTCTTATCATCTATGTAGAGGAGGGAGGCTTGATCTCTCCTCACAGTCTATTTTTCCCTGATTTGCTGTCTGACCACTGTATTTAATCACTTCCTACCCCACACTTAATCATGATCAAAGGCAATTCACATCATTACTCTAAATGCACCTGCTCTGTCTCTCTCTGTCTCTCTCTCTGTCTCTCTCTCTCTCTCTCTCTCTCTCTCTCTCTCTCTCTCTCTCTCTCTCTCTCTGTGTGTGTGTGTGTGTGTACACCTTTCCCTTCCTCCCTCCCTCTCTTAATGACAGAATTATATCAAAGAGCTATGGTGCTCAGACCTGGATTGCACTTTCTTTAGGAAAACTTAGAAGAGAAACTATGATTAAAAATGATTCTCAAGCTCCCCTCCTGCTGTGTTTCCACACTGTGCAGTGCCCCATCAAGCCTTTCTTTTTCTTTCATTTGAACATCAAAGTGACTAATCTCCACTCAGATAGGAACTTACTGTTTCAAATGACAGAAAAGCTCACTTTCTCAAGGAAGGAGTTTCAATCAGGAGATAATGTCTGTATCATTCATTCTCCCACAGAGCTCTGCAGGTAATTTGGGGGAGTAAACAGAAACTTTGTTCACAAAATTGCCATCATTGACTGATTCTTCTGTTGTGGTAAAAAAAGAAAAGCACATTTGTCACATTTGTATGACAGAATTTCTGACATTCTGGCTCAAGTGGAGCTTCCCTTACAAATGCCCCATGCTAGTAATGTCTGTCTCAAATGACATGGGAGTCACTTTCTACCAACACTTGGAGCTGCTTTCCCATCGTCACATATACAGACTACTTTCCTCAGATAAAAGGACTTTGCCCTTTTTAGGTATGTGTGTTTTCAAAGTTAAACTTCCTTCCGTGGCTCTAGAGATAATCTAGCTAGAGTTTTACGTTTTTTTTTTTTTTTTTTTTCTGTTGCAATTTAGTCAAGATGTTTGGAATTATCTTACTTAGTTCAAGTACAAAGTAAGCAGAAACAAATTGAAGCTTTTGAGATATTTCTGTAATCATTTACTGTAGGTTGAGGTCCAAGCCGTCATTGCTCATGGCAACTACTTGCAGTTACTTGAAAAATATTTCATACAAGAAACTCTCAGCAGTATACCTGAACTTCTGAAACCGATACATCTAGAAGAAGATGTGGTGGTACATGCTGACTGTACACCTCTGAACTGATTCCTTCTTGAAGTTAGCATAGTTGATTCACCTCTGCCTCCTGTAGGGTAAGATCCTGTATAAGCAATGGCATGGAGAAACTACTGAATTTGGCTGTTTCATGTGCAGAAAATAAGATTTATTGGTGATCAGACTGCCAAAGCCATCTTTTGGGGGTAGAGAGAAGAGTAACATGGTGGGCAAACAAGCAGATTTTATGTGATGGGGTGGGGATCTGAGCTGATACAGGCTGTGTGGATAGATCTGGAACTAGGTACCCTTGCCAGAGGTGTTGACCTTTGGGGCAAGGTTAAGGGAGGTTCATGGTGAATGGAAACTGCCCTAAGAGATTGGCTTTTCTAGTAAACAGAAACCTCTAGATTTGTTTAGATTACCTCATAACAATATATGATTATTATAGTCACAGCTAGGAAATTCAAGGTACTACCAGTTGTGTCCAGCTTGAAACTCATAAAGCAAGGGCCTGGGAGCTCTTGTTACTTTATGTCTATCAAGACATATTGAGTTAATAGTTTTAAAATTCATGACTGCTTTCTCAGTTTCCAACAACGAAAGTTCTTATAAAGTTTCTGCTAATAAAATTATTCTTTATCAATTAGAGAAATAGTTGAATAGACTTTTTATAACTAAATAGAGTTCTTGGTAATCTTTGTACTCCTACAGTTTCAGGCATCTTAAACAACTATTGTTAGTATCCATACACATATTAATATATGAATGTATGTATGTGTGTGCCCTAGAAAAATCAACAAATGTACCTAACAGTTGAACCAGGAAGGATAACGCACTTCTAATACACCTTTACTGCCTTCACACACTGATTCCTGAAGGGTTCAATAAACTAGGGTATCAATTCATTTTTGTGTACAAAACACACTTTTAGAATATGTTGTATAACAGCGACAGGTTTTTAAATTAATTGACTTTCAAAAAATTTCATGTTTTAGATTATATTTTTCTAGTCCTTTAATTTCTCCTAATCACCCCCACTTCCCACCCCAACCAACTTCAAGTTTCTCATACTCCAATATGTGTTATTCACTGTTTTCATTTTTCTTTTATTTCTGATAGTATAATATAAATGATGGATTTGTATTATATTTACTTTCCCTTCCCTTTCCACACTCCAAACCCTCCCATCTACTCCTTCTTGCTCTTTCAAATTCATGTGCATATGTACATATATTTATATACTGTGTTAGCGTTGCTAGTACTGTGATGAAACACCATGACCATAAGCAAATTGGAGAGGGTTTTTTTTTTTTTTTTTTTTTTTTTTTTTTTTTTTTTTTTTACTTATACTACCATATCATATTCCATTATTGAAGGATGTTAGGACAGGAACTCAAACAGGGCAGGAACCTAGAGGCAGGAGCTGATGCAGAGGCCATGGAGGGGTGTTGCTTACTGGCTTACTCCCATGTCTTGCTCAGATTGCTTCTTTCTTTCTTCCTTCCTTCCTTCCTTCCTTCCTTCCTTCCTTTCTTTCTTTCTTTCTTTCTTTCTTTCTTTCTTTCTTCCTTTCAGATTTATTTATTATGTATACAATGTTCTGTACTGTTCTGTCTGCTTGTATGTCTGCATGCCAGAAGAGGGTGCCAGATTTCATTATAGATGGTTATGAGCAACCACATGGCTGGGAATTGAACTCAGGACCTCTGGAAGAGAGGTCAGTGCTCTTAAGCTCTAAGCTATCTCTCCAGCTCCTTTCCAGCCTGTTTTCTTATAGAACCCAGGAGACTTACAATAGGCTGGGTCCTATCCCATCAATTACTAATTAAGAAAATGCTCTACAAGCTTGCCTACTGTTGGAAAATGGTACCGGGAGGCCTTGGCTGGTGATGGGGACACACCATGCAGATGCCATGGGTGGTGGTGTGGCACAGTGGGAAGTTACTCATACCATGCAGGCACATGTTATTATTAAAGGGAAAGGGAGAAGGGAAGGGAGGAAGGGAGTAGGGGAGAGAGAGAGAGAGAGAGAGAGAGAGAGAGAGAGAGAGAGAGAGAGAGAAGAAGAAGAAGAAGAAGAAGAAGAAGAAGAAGAAGAAGAAGAAGAAGAAGAAGGTGTGGTTTTTTTCCTCTTAAAGGGAGCTTTATGTAAAATGACTTGGTCAGGAACACTGGGTGGCTCCCCGAGGTGCAAGTCTGAATACCAACACCTACAACCTGATCTGAAGGAGCCATTTTCTTAACTGAGGTTCCCTCCTTTCAGATGATTTTGGCTTTTTGTCAAGTTGACATAGAGCTTTCCAACACACATCTATATTCAGAAATAAAACCTGCTCAGTCTGTATAATGTTATTTGTATGTATGTTTTCAGGGCTGACCATTGGGTATTGGATAACCAATGGTATGCTCTTCCCTGGAGAAGACTGTTTCTCTGACTTTCAGTGTTCTTAGTTGCTTATAGTTTGTTGTGTAGAGTTGAAGACTCAAGGTCTTCCCCTCATCCAGTTTAGTGTTGTTGCCCTTGCTCAGCTTACGTTTAAGCAGGCAAGTTACTGAGATTTTATGAATGTAGCTGCTGGCATTCCTAGGAGACACAGTCTCACAGCAAATTAGAGAATCTTCTGACACTTAAAATCATTCCATCACCTCTTCTGAAAAGTTCCCTGAGCCTTAGGTGTGAGAGTGTTTGTTTTATAGACATGACTAGGGCCCACATTTGATTAGTTGTGGTTTTCTGTCTCCATCAGTATCAAAGAGAGGTTGCCTCAATGAGGGGTGAGGACAACACTTACCTGCGGTTATCAGAACAAATATTGAGAACGTAGTTAAATATTGTGATGGTTTGGTAAAGTGGTGACTGTAGATTCTCTTCCAAGATCCATGACATCACTAACCCTGCATAGCTGGCTAGGTTTTCAGTACCTGGGATGGTGTCCTCTTGTTGAGCAGGTCTTATGTCCAATTAAAGAGCTGTTGATTATTGCCAAGGTATTATGTCACTACTGCAACCTTAAGATTATCATGCTGTACTGGTCAGTGTAGTGATTCATAGATGTCATGGGTGGGTAAGACTGTTGGTTGCTTTCCTGCTTTGGAAGCTTACATGGCACCTTCAGGTACTGAAGAACCTGCCTGACTCCATTTTGGAGGCAGGAGCCATTATGCTGTATTGTTAAAAGCAACTTTCTATTTACTGTAAGAGTTGAGTTGCTCTGTTTCCTAGAACTTGACCTTCCCCAACCCATAGCCTTGCCTTGTTTTTGGGAATACGCTTACCCTCCCTGACCCCTCTCTAATTGCCCTACCTAATCACATGGTGACCACATGATGCTTTTTGAGATTTTTTTCTATATTTCCTTATTGCTCTGTTACATCTCTTCTGTAAACCTACTTTGCAACTGCTTATGATTTTATTCCTTAAAAGGGGTCTGAGAAATGGATTTGGGGTGTTAATCCCACTGACTGCAAGTAAGACCACTGCCACAGTTTAAAATTTGAAGTAAGCTCCAATTAAATACTGGCCAGGTGGACAGGCTCTGGTCAGGTCCACCTCCAGGTTTCCAGAAGATAGTCCTGAATCAAGTTTAGAAGGGCTTAAGAAGGAAAACCCATAATTCACTGCATTTCCCATCAGGTCCATTCAGGGGCAAACATACATACATACCTGTGTAGTTCCTGCCTATGTGCTTTCCACTTACATGTGTGCCGGGGACGGCATATAAGATGGCTGACGTGCTGCCAGCAGAGATTGGAGAAAAGGGGACCCAAGATTATGGACCATCAACCCTCCGTGTGTTCCTCTCCGGATCTTCTGCTTAGCATGCCTCTAGAGGGCCAAGGCAGAAATGCCTTCATGTTCCAAAGTCATGCTTTATGGCGTGCACTTGTCATGTCCTCCTCCATATAAATATTTCTTGTAATACTAGTCATTTTCTTCTATCTGATATTCATGATCTATGTTCCTAGATCAATGATGATTTCTGTGATACAGGAACGGAGTGAAGTAAATTTCACAGGAAATTATACAGAGATGATCAGCCAGGCTGGGGTTGAGGCAGTTATGTACTTCATGGAAAAGAACCTGCAGCCTGGGGAAGCTTTTTAGGCTTGGATAAACTGTACTGAATGTGTGGTCAACTATAGCACATGGTATGATAAGACACTGGACTTAAATTGGCCATGATGAATAATTCAGTTTCTGAGGATATTCCAAAGACATTATGTAAAACTTGAGACCCTAAGGGGTATTGACTGAAGGTTGTGGATGGAGTAACATATAGATGGGATAACAAACTAAAGTGTGGGAACCTAGAATAGGAGGAAAATAGTGGCCTCCACCAAGAAAGGGAGATGGCAACTTTAATTCAGATATTTTTTATTCCTCCTGAAGGAATGTGGAGATAATGTGGCAATTGATGGAGTGATTGCTACAAGCTTTATTGGGTTCCTAGATTGAAAAGAGCTGCCAAGAAAGGTGAGCTTCCTTTCATAGAAGCTCTATAAATTAGATTAGGTCTTCCTTGGAATTGATGGATAGAGAAGGACAAAAGTTGCTGACTTGCAGGGACAGATTTCTTGTCTGAGGTCATTGTGGCCCACCAGTCATGGGGCTTAGTGTTTGTAGAGGGCTGAGGAGGAACTTAGGAGGCTACAGGGGTCTTGAGGTTGGAGCAGACTGTGTGAGAAGGAAATGACTGTCTGGTACATTGACCACTGTTCTTATTTTTACCTTTTTTTGCGAAATTACATGTTGCTAGCCTTTGGGTCAAGTGCTCAAAAGATTGTATAATCATTAATAATAAAAATAGATTATGCTTGCTTTGGTGTTAAGTCTGGGATAGTTCCTGTGTTTAGTAAAAGATGATGAAGAATATATTGGTGATTTTCTAAGAATATTTTTTGGAATCATGAGAACATTTTGTATTAGCTGATTTCCCCTTTCCTTTCTGTTCCCCCTTTACTTATGATAATAAAAGACTGAGGTCACCAGGGCAAAAGCAGAAGCTAAAGAAGCTGTAGCAAAAGCTAAGAGAAGTTAGAGAAGCTAAGAGAAGCTAAGAGAAGTGAGAGAAGCTAAGAGAAACTAAGAGAAGCTAAGAGAAGCCAGGGAAGCAAAAGAAACTTAGCAACTGCAGAAGCCTGAAATGACCTGTCAGCTTGCACGAACATTGTCTCTGAGTCGTTATTGCGCCTTCCAGGTATCCCATCCTTCAGACCCCCGAAACTGCTGAGGCTGGTCCCTGGCACGTGTGCTCGAGCACATCTGGTGCAGATGGGTCAAACAAACTTGTTTAGAGGAGTGAAAACACCATGGCTTGTTATCTCCCATAAACAATAGCCTCCAGTATATCAGGAACTATCTGTCCTTGGGCAAGAGTCTTGCAGACCAGAGACATTTTGTTTGTTTGTTTCATGGTGCTCTAAAGCATAGTAATTAAAACTTAAAATGTAACTTTGGCTTTCACAGGGGCTGCTCTCTTTAACTCAACTTAGGAGGCAGTCACTGGCCAGATCTTGAGTGCACCCCAACAAAAATCAAGCTTGCTTCAAATTTGGCTCAAATTGTGGTAGTGATCTTACTCTCACTGGTGGGATTAACAGTACTTTGAAAGCTAGTCCTCAGACAGGAATTGAAATGGACAAATCGGTCAGTTCCAGCTCAGGGACCATTTGGCCCTTTGTCTGAAGTATATGGTGTCATCAGCAATAAGAGGTTACCTTTCACCTCTGAGGGGACCAAGGACAATAGCAATAGCCTGTATGTTTTAGGAGTCTCTTACACAACCTCAACAAACAACTCAAAACGGGGATTTATATGTCTGGTATTAGAGTTTTCATTAGGTGGTCTTTAGTTCTTGGAGAGGGCATTGTCAGCCCATAGAGAAATTTTTCTTTAAAGGATATATGTATATTTATACACAGAATGTTGTGGGATATTTTGATCACACTGTGATACTCTAGACTGTCAATGAATTTTATCTTGAATCAGGGGGGTGAGCCATCAAATAGCTGACTGCAATTAGCCATAGAAAAGCCAGAAGTCTGGAAAGAGAAAACACACAGGAAGGAAAGGGCAGGGATAGAGTTTGACTTTCTTTTTGGTTCTGGAACAAGGGAAGAGATGCTTCTCTTGTGGTGTCTCCAACCAAAAAAACAAGGTCAGCGAGTTGCTACTCAACCTCTCTGAGCTAGCAGGTTTTCACCCCAGCCTTTGACTCCCCAGTCTTATTGATAAATAGAACAATAGAGATGTAATTTAAACCTACATTTTGAAGCCATAGCCTGAGTGGCTGGCAGGGTGCTGACTGTGGGACCATGGGATCACAGATGATAATTAAAATATCAGTAGATTCATGTGCAGTCACTAAGCTGACAGAAAAACATTAACAAAATATGTGTATTATAGATTTTACTTTTTCAGAATTCATTACTGTTGTTTTATCCTTTTTCTTCCTTCTGCTGTATTAACTAACCTCCCTTCCCCCTCCCTAAAGAGCCCCCTGTTAATGCTCTAGTTGGTGGAATGAACCTGGGAGAATGAGGTCTAAAAATGAGGCAGGCTAAAGTCTCACACAATAGCCAACTTTAATCAGTGCATCAGACAATTTATATTCTGACGGTGTTCCTGAGGGTTAAGTGAGGTCATATGAGCAAAGGTGAGGGATGGGAATACCTCAAGAAGTTCTTTTATTGTAAATGATTGTTTTAGCTATCCTAGATTTTTTGTTTTTCCATATGAAGTTGAGCATTGTTCTTTTAAGGTCTGTGAAGAATTGTGTTGGAATTTTAATGGGGATTGTGTTGACTCTGTAGACTGCTTTTGGTAAGATTGCCATTTTTACTATGTTAATCCTACCTATCAATGAGTATGTGAGATCTTTCCATTTTCTGATATCTTCTTCAATTTCTTTCTTTAAAGACTTAAAGTTCGTGTCATACAGGTCTTTCACTTGTTTGGCTAGAGTTACCCCAAGATATTTTATATTATTTGTGGCTATTGTTAAGAGTGTTGTTTCTCTGTGTGCCTTTCTTATATGGTTCACAGACAGTGACACTACAGGACTAATTAGCAAAAACATGGACTATAGTTTGAGTAAAAGCCTTTGATAATTAAATAAAAAAGGAGGAAATGTAAAGTGGGAAATGAGTAAAGTATGAATGAGAGGGAAGTATATGAGTTACAGCTATGAGAAATTATATAAAAATCGTATAGAGTAAATGTAGATACACAGATGTAGGTACAGAGATTTGATACAGGTGTAAATACTTTCAAAGGACAGCCATGAAAACCCACTAAGGTAAAATAAAAACAAAAATAGAGCAACTGCCGAATTAAAGTACAATCATGTAAATTAAAATAAAAGAACAAAAATTCTTCCAACAGACATAAAATATAACAAAGCACAAAATGGTAACATATTCAAGGTCTACAGAGAAATCATGGAATTGATGGAACTGAAGAAAGTGTGTTGTTACCATGTGACTCTCTTCTGGTTTAACGTGTGCTATGCAGAACAGGGAAATACTGAGCGTATTCAGTTTGTATATTTGAGTACATGCAAACAATCAATGCTTTTGCATAATGTTGCCAACAGTCTAACTCAGCCTGGCTAGAGAGAGGACAATCCATGTTGTCACTGGAAGATTTAGAACCAAGAACCACTTTGATATTGTCAGTCCTCTTTTCACCTCAGTCCTTTCCATACATCTGCCTCATTTTCTCTTATTTCAGACATGTAATTTTTTTTTTATATTGTAGGTGCAGGGCTATTGAGAGCAAAAAAAAAATAATGAAAGGAAGAAAGAATTCTACTCAAGAGTACTGTCTATGATGATATCAGTTTACAAATGCCTATTGGAACATTTTCAAATCATCTACTCTAAGATTTTAAGTGTCCATTTCTCTACTGGGGTAGTTGGGGTAGCTTTGTGACTATTTAAGAGAAACAAAACATTTCTAGCAGGAAGAAGTTTCCAGAGAAGTATTGCTGCTCACAGAATTGAGAGAAATCCAGGTTAGTGAGCAACAGGCAATCACTGCAGGGACCTGACAAGTATTAAATTAGCATGAGACACAGAATTAATTAAACCACAGTGAACATCATTTATAACTGAACACCTTATGGAAGCTACAAAAGAGCTGTTTGAGAAAATGTCATTTAACAGGAAGCATAGAAGGAATGGAAGAAAGATTATTCCTACAAAGGGAACAATCTGTGAAGATGCCTTAAGGTAGAAACATGCTTAGCACCACAAAAAACCTGATGGAAAGGTCACCATGACTTGGGTGCATCTCAACTTGAAGTCACAATGGCAAATGCCTAGTTGTGCCCATAGGAAGAAAAGAAAGTCATCTTGTGTGTGGTTCTTCAAGTACAATGGGTGTTTATTTAAAATGTGAGAGAACTCCAGTGGGGTTTTTTTTATAACATAGATTATAGATAAGAATTCAGATGATTTGACGCAATAAAACTGGATGATATAAATGAGTATGGAAAAAGTTGACTCCAGCAAATGCGGGTGTGTGAGTTCCATGAAGTGCATCCCTATGATGAAGGGCTGGGAAGGAATGAAGCTAGCCCTGTACCATACAGAGATTGCCCTTGATTGGTTATTACCACACATCACTTTTGAAACAAAGTCAAAAAGGGAAATCAGTAAAAATTGTTACCTTTCTACACTGCTACCAGTTTGATGTTGTATTTTTCCCAGTTTCTTAATTTGACAGCCAGATTGGTCTTGCATAAAAGATACCAGATAATATTTAGGATAAGTTCATCAATGAAACAAATTTATTCTCTGAACATAACATTTGTACACAGAAAAGTTCTGAGTATTAATTAAACTAACTGAAAATAAAAACAGGTACAATAGCTTCACTGATACAAGGCTCAAAATATTAAATAGAAATTTTTAGAAATTAATTCTTCACAAGCTTTAAATTGTATGCTCTTCTGAGTTGTGCAATAACATGTCATTATCTCATTCCATCCTTAGCCAAGAAATGAATTATTCCTTTATTCAGTACATTATACTTTATTAGAAATACAGGAAAGAGACCCCAAAAGACCTTTCTTATGGTACATTATAGTTATTATACTATACTATCTCACTGTGTGTAATTTATAAATTAAATGTAATGATAGAAAAGACACAATGTATAAGAAAAGCAGTATGCTAAGACTTTATTACTGTCTGACATTTCTGGAATTTACTGTAATTATTGGGAAAATGTCCCTTGCAAATAGAGTGAGGGACTTAGTGTTTGATTTGGTTAGGATGGGCTAAGATACAGAGGTACAAAAATGAACCAGTGTCTTAAGAAGTAGGGAGGTCTGTTTTTCATTACATAATCATCCAGAGAAGGTGTTCTTGGCAGCAGGGCATCTTCCTGTTTAGCAATTTGCAGAGACACAGGGAACAGTAGCTCTACCAATTTCATAAATGGACCTATGCTGGTCATCTCAACAGAAAGAAAGAAAATAGTATGAGAAGACCCCAATAGTGTGAGTCTAGGTGTGAACTGATTTCTATATCAATGTTCAGTACAACAATATCTGGAAAATGTGATCCAGTCAAACAGCTGAATCTCAGACCTGTTTGTTGATTATGAAGGAAGAACTTGGGATCTGTGCATCTGTTTTCATCATGTGTTCTGAAGACTATTGACAACTAGGAGAATATGACTCGAATTGCTATAACTTATAGAAATTCAAGGCCACTCCCCTGTCCTAAATTCAATCTATAGATCTCTATGAACTTGGCCCTTTGACAAGGATTTGTAACAGCAGTGAGTGAGACATTCCTCTCGCAAATAGCTTTCCACTGCAGCTCTGTAATCCTTAGTATTCTCATGACAACACTTGGCACATGGGGCTGTGGTAGAAATATAATGGTGTGAGCCATATAAGAAAATTGAAAAAGAGGAAAAGCCTTGGTTTGGAGCACAAGGGTTTTGAAAGCTTGACCAGGAGACTTTTTTTTTTTAAATTTTGCAATACAATTCAGTTCTACATATCAGCCATGGATTCCCTTGTTCTCCCCCCTCCCGCCCCTCTCACCTTCCCTCCAGCTCACTCCCCATTCCCACCTCCTCCAGGGAAAAGCCTCCCCCGCGGACTGAGATCAACCTGGTAAACTCAGTCCAGGTAGGTCCAGTCCCCTCCTCCCAGGCCGAGCCAAGCGACCCTGCAGAGGCCCCAGGTTTCAAACAGCCAACTCATGGAATGAGCACAGGACCCGGTCCCACTGCCTGGATGCCTCCCAAACAGATCAAGCCAATCAACTGTCTCACCCATTCAGAGGGCCTGATCCGGTTGGGGACCCCTCAGCCATTGGTTCATAGTTCATGTGTTTCCATTCGTTTGGCTATTTGTCCCTGTGCCTTATCCAACCTTGGTCTCAACAATTCTCGCTCATATAAACCCTCCTCATTCTCGCTAATTGGACTCCCAGCGCTCCACCCGGGGTCTAGCCATGGATCTCCGCATCCAGATCCCTCAGTTGTTGGATGGGGTTTCTAGCATGACAATTAGGGTGTTTGGCCATCCCATCACCAGAGTAGGTCAGTTCGGGCTGTCTCTCGACCATTGCCAGCAGCCTGTTGTGGGGGTATCTTTGTGGATTTCTGTGGGCCTCTCTAGCACTTTGCTTCTTCCTATTCTCATGTGGTCTTCATTTACCATGGTCTCCTATTCCTTGTTCTCCCTCTCTGTTGTTGATCCAGCTGGGATCTCCCGCTCCCCCAAGCTCTCTTTCCCTCGACCCTCGCCCTTCATTACCCCCACTCATGTCCAGGCTGTTCATGTAGATCTCATTCCATTTCTCTGTCATTGGGTGATCCCTGTGTCTTTCTTGGGGTCCTGTTTTCCAGGTAGCCTCCCTGGTGATGTGAGTAGCAGTCCAGTCATCCTTGTTCCACATCTAGTATCCTGCTATGAGTGAGTACATACCATGTTTGTCTTTCTGAGTCTGGGTTACCTCACTCAGGATGATTTTTTCTAGATCCATCCATTTGCTTGCAAACCTCATGATGTCATTGTTTTTCTCTGCTGAGTAGTATTCCATTGTGTATATGTACCACATTTTGTTTATCCATTCTTCAGTTGAAGGGCATCTAGGTTGTTTCCATGTTCTGGCTATTACATACAATGCTGATATGAACATAGCTGAACAAGTGCTCTTGTGGTATGATTGAGCATTCCTTGGGTATATGCCCAAGAGTGGTATAGCTGGATCTTGGAGGAGATGGATTCCCAATTTTCTTAGAAAGCGCCATATTGTACATATTGTACAACCATATTTCCAAAGTGGTTGTACAAGCTTGCATTCCCACCAGCAGTGGAGGAGAGTTCCCCTAGCTCCACATCCTCTCCAGCATAAGGTGTCTTCAGTGTTTTTGATCTTAGCCATTCTGACAGGCATAAGGTGGTATCTCAGAGTGGTTTTGATTTGCATTTCCCTGATGATTAGGGATGTTGAACAATTCCTTAAATGTCTTTCAGCCATTTGAGTTTCCTCTGTTGAGAATTCTCTGTTTAGTTCTATGTCTCAGCCGTTAAAGGCTAGGCTCACAACCAAAAATATCGGAGACTTTTTTTTTCTTTTTCTTTTTTCTGGTCTTTTTTTTCCCCTTCACTCATCCATATCTCTTGCCTAGCACGTTTTTATTTTCTGCTGGTTGGTAGGCTTACAGCTTTCAGCAACATAAATCTGTCCTCTCATCAAATTCCCAGCCAAATTTAAATATTTGGATATTTTTGAAGAGATGATAGGCTTGAGAGTTCTACTCAATGTCATACAAACACTCTTGTAGACCTTTGTACCTTGTGGCCTTGAGGTGTAGGGTCACTCCAAGCACTGAAGACTCAGTGTAGGAACCTCTGAAATCATACTCTGGCTTTCTCTGACAGAAACTAGACCTTTATTAGTAAAGTTCTCAACCAGGTAGAAAGGTACATGGGGAGATGGAAAGGTTAGGAGTGACAGAACTGTTTCTGTGTGGGAAAATTCCTCAACTATACAAATAAATGAGTGGGGGTGAGGGATAGAGGGCATCTGTCAGTAGGTACCTTTGTCAAGGTTCTTCAAACAACACACACACACACACACACACACACACACACACACACACACACACACACACACACTGCCCAAATACCTATGGAAATGTAAACATAAAAAGAACCAATAGTTTGTAGTGTGTTGAAAAGACTATGTATTTCAAATAGGTTTTAAAAATGAAAAAAAAAGAAACCATAAAACCTCACCCTCTGATAAGTTCAACCAAAAGATACTTCAAATAGAATTTGTGTATCAGAGAGTATGTGTTTCAGAACTGACTGATAGGATTACAGCACATGTAGGTCCAGTATTAATGAGCAGGAAAATCTGGTGTCCCATTCTTCAGCATCAGTTTCTTCTGGAATGTTCAGCCTGTGCTCTTTAAAGGCTTTCTTCTGTTCATTGAGTGAGCCCCATCCATGTTATTGAATGTGTTCTGCCTTATTCAATTACTACTGATTTAAATATTAATCAAATCTAAAAACTAATCACACTGCTGTCTAGACTGGGGTTTAGTTAAACAACAAGCATCCCACCTCATCTCATTGTCACATGAAACTAACCACGATAGAAGGGATGTTTCCAAGCATGCAGAAACCAAAATGCCTGACCTTCCTCCTTTAGTATCTAAGGATGTGGTTCATCATATTTGTTAGGATATTTTCCTTGAGAAATAAAGAAGAAAGGAAGAAAAAAGAAAGGAAGGAAGAAAAGAAAGAAAGAGAAAGAAAGAAAGAATGAAAAAGAAAGAAAGAAAGAAACAAACAAACAAAGAAACAAAGAAACGAAGAAATAAAGAAACAAAGAGAAACATACATCAAATAAGGATTTAGTTTCTGTGTGGTAGAGAAAAACTTTGACTCTTTCTTTCTTTCCTCCTTCCTTCCTTCTTTTGTTTATTTTTGGCTTGGCTTTGTCAAGAGTAAAGTATATGGATATTCATACAGCCAGAAACAATACGTAGACAAGTATAATAAAAAATAATAATAATAAAAGAAAAAGAAGTCATCAATTTGAGAGGGAATAAGAGTAGACAGAAGAAGGCTTAGAGGAAGGAAAGGAAAAAGGTGAAGAGATGTAATTATATTCTAATTAAAAGGTAGTTTTTAAAAATTAAGCAAGGAAAGAGGATCCTTACATGGACATTAAAGTGACAGTTTCAGTCATTTTTACCACAGATCTTCCCTAAATAAATGATGCTTCTATCTTCTTATGGAAGAGGATGTTAATATTAAATATTAAACTTACTTGTCTAAAGGAGGCAAGTAAAAGCTAGGTTATAGCTCTGGAAACATGCTTAAATGCAAACAAAGTGATAAGTATTTTGTAATTTGTATTTTTACAAGTTTACTCTAAACAGATTTGATGAATATTTGTTTATAGGTTGCATGAGAAATTGGCATCCTTTAAATCACCCAAGAAGCCTAATAGTAATAGAATACACCATAATGAGGTATGGTTGAATTTATGCTAAGCACCAAAGACACTCAGTAAATTTGCTTTAAATGAAGAAAGATAATGAAATAATTGATTTTTTTCTGAGTAAGAAAAAGTATTTTAAGCCTCAAAGTACAGAACTCACCCTTTCATTTGTTTCTGGGGTTCAGATTTTTTGATATGTAAACAGCAGAAGGGATTGGAAATCTGTTATGGGTATAAAGAAGAAAACTGCCTGTATAGAAATAGTGAAAATGAGAAATTAATCACTCTGGTATATTTAAACAGTAGACATTGTGAAAATGTGTAATATACAGAGGCTCAATATGTAGGATGAAAGTAGCTAGGTTGGGAAAACAGTCTGTAAGACATCAATATATTTTGTCCATTCATCCAGTTAAACATTTGGTGATGGAGAAAGCAGGGGCTAACAAACCTCCACCCCTATAGGGTAACAGTTAAAAGAAGATAGCTATTGGGAGAAGGAGAATCAGTTTTATTTAGGGGCATGACCCACAGTTGGTCAACCATCGTCTAGTGGATGGACCTGTACTCATGAGTATATGAACACCACTAATTGGATCCAATGGTTTAAAAAACAGCATGAAGTTGAATGGAGAAACAGAGTTTGGAGGGCCTATCTGGGAAGATAGAAGGAGGAGTAAGAAGTGAACATGATCAAAACACATTGAAGTGTTTGGGTGTGTTGATAGGACCCCACTGACTAAATATTCTGAAGAAAATAAGCCACAGACAGTCACCCAGTTGTAGCTAGAGTTTTCCTGCCTGGCCCACAGTTAAGACAAATCTCTACCACCCGCCAGTCCCACAGCCGCTCAGACCCAACAAAGTAAACATAGAGACTTATATTGCTTACAAACTGTATGGCCGTGGCAGGCTTCTTGCTAACTGTTCTTGTATCCTAAATTAATCCAGTTCTATAAATCTATACCTTGCCATGTGGCTTGTGGCTTATCGGCATCTTCGCATGCTGCTTGTCACATGTCTCTCCCACTCAGCCTTCCACTTCCCAGAATTCTCCTCTCTCCTTGTCCTGCCTATACTTCCTGCCTGGCCACTGGCTAATCAGTGTTTTATTTATTGACCAATCAGAGCAACAGATTTGACATACAGACCATCCCACAGCACCCAGTACTGGGCTATTTTTGTTTGGTGCCTTGGAGGAGCATTGTCTCTCTGTTATGGTTAACATCTTTTAAACTTCTTTTACAAATGTGTCTGTGTGTATACACACATTATATACACCCATATATATCCATATGTATATATATATATACACATATATACCCATATTTACATACATACATACATATTCATACACACACATACACACACACACACACACACACACACACACACACACACACATATATATATATATATATATATATATATATAAGTACATACATATTCTTCTTTAAGGAAGCTTCTACAGTAGTAGGTTTCCCTGTGTCTTTTTCAAAGATTTTTATATTAGTAATTCCTCCCTATTACTCCCTTTCTACAGTGCCCTCCTGTAAGTCACCTCATTTAACTCTTCCTACTCTGTTACTCCCTTCCTCACCTTCATTCTACCCATGCTCTATCCACTTCTCTTGGGAAGAAGTTTGTTTGGTGATGATGCAAGTTTTGATGGCAAACAAGCAAACTATCTCAGGACAGTGCTTCCTGGGAAAGGGGGTGTCAGCAAGTGTTTCAGACTCTTAAAGTATTTTTCTCCTAAAGAAAAAAAAAATCACTAAGAAAGAAAATCTGCAACTATAAAAACTAAATAGAATTGATGAAACCCAGGGATGATTCTATCTCTTGCTTGCTCTAGAGTAATGTGTTTCTTATCCTGCTGTCTTCAGTCCTGTGTCCTGCACATATATTACACATAATTTATTCTCTAAATCATGTTACCATGGTTAGAGATAAATACCAACGTGCATGGGATTTTCATGAAGATTCTTGCCACAGGCAACTTTGTTATAAGCACAAATAAGAATAAATACCACCAATGCTGCCAAGTTCGTGTTCCAGGACAGTGGAGCATACACATGTGATTTTATAACACCATTTCCTGTCTTTTAAATGGTGTTTTCTTAAATGTGAAGGAAGATACACAATTCCACCTGCTGCTCAGGCATACATATAGCATTGCCCCTATTGTAGTCATATGGAAATATGTACACACACACAAGCACATAAACAAGTCTTCGGATTTTTTTTATTCTTTGATTTGTTAGTATTTAATCTTCAAGCATATTGGATGGGCTAATACTTGTGTTTATCTCTTGGTTTTGTGTATTAATCTGTAAGAAATACTGAATAATACAGTTGTAGGTCCCCATGGTTCTGTCATCCCTTTCACTTCTTTCTCCAGCACTGAAGTACGCTTGCAAGCATCTACTCCAGCTCAGAGACACAAGCCACTTTTAATGTAGTAATCTTCAAGTCTGGGAAGAAGGAAGCAAACTGACTTTTCTAGAGACTTCACCGTTACCATGGTGTCATGTACATTGTTAAGCACTGCTTTGTTTTAGAAGAAAGGAAGTCTTATCTTTATGAACTTGTTTTCATATAAAAGATAGTTTCTTATGTTGTGAACAATGTTCTCACACATTTCTGTGAATGGCCAAATGAAATCATGTTATCATCCTTGCATAATGCATGGCTTTCTTCTCAGACTGTGGTACTGAAACCATGTTGTGTCATAAAACAGTCAATTCTACTCCAATTTTATTGAAAAGTTTCTCATAGGCCAATCTGCAATAACTGTTGATCTTGATCTCTGGACATAAATTCCATCACTTACCAAGCTTGCAGTATGGAATGTGAGGAAGACACAGAAGCATTTGGCTATTGCCCGGTTAACATCTAATCTTAGGCTGAAAAGCAATCTGCCCAATATTTCCATTTCCAAAGAGAATTCTTTATGAGCTTTTGGACAGGTTTGCCTTTCAATTGGAGTATTTGAATAGCGTCTGTAGTAGGGGAGATGCTGCCAGCAGATGATAATTCTGAATTTCACCTCATCATTAATGCTTTGGACCTCCAGGGAAGTCACTGTGCCTTTGACGAAGGTCGAAGCATTTTATAACCTTAATAAAGGATCATAGCCCTAGGAATAGCAAGTGTGAGCAAGTGTGGGGAACTGATTTAATAAAAATATAACTAAATTTCCACTTTACAATATATTGTCTTGAGAATTTAAAATGAAAATCAACACATGAATAGTACAATGCCCCTCAAACTTCAGAGCTATTAAAATATAATTCACATACATGACATTATTCAAATGAAAATTATCTTTTCTTTCTTGGGATTAATATTTTCCTAAAATTTTTATATTTAAATTGTCTAATATTTTAAAGGATACTGTACAGAGACAAATAGGTACCTTATTAGATATGAACTCAAAATCAAAATCATGATGCTTCTCATTGTAATTTTGTTTCCATATGGAATTTAGTTTGCTCTGTTTGGAGGTGTAAAATGAGGATAAAATCACAAGCAAAATGAATATAAAAACTTCATTGCCATTTATACCCCAAGGGATGAGTCATCTGTGTCAAATGTTATTAATAAATCATAGTTTTATGGGATTTTTAAGAGGTAGTGATCATAATTTATGTCAGTGAAGACTTTTTCCTTTTCTGAGGCTTCTACTTCCTTCCATCAATTGTCAGTCACTGGCCATGTTTTTATTCTTGAAAACTGAGAAAGGAAACAAAGGCTGCCTTGCCAGCACTGGGAGAGAATAATATTTCGTCTTTGTTGACCTTCATAGAAACCTTTAGAGGAAAGCATTATTATTCCTATTCACAGACTGTCGATCAGAAAGGTTAAATAATTTTGCAAGGTCACTCTCTTGAGGAGTATTAGAGCTGAGTTCCGCTGAATTTTCTCAGTGCAATAAACCACGCTGTATATTGCAGAGAGAGACAGAAGTCCAGGAATCTGGGAAAACGACATCCACTAGGTCACTAGCAGGAGTGTCTATGGTGATTCCTGAATGAAGCAGGAAACTGACCTGTGGATTGTTCCTCAAGGCGAATGTTGGAGAAAAAGGAATGTCGGGCTGAACTGGATATGGTAAGGGTGTGCTTTGAGTTGGAAACCCAAAATGGAAAGCTGAACAGTTAACCTTATAACTAGTAGAAGGCTTCTAGATTTCCAAAATCATGGAGGATATCAGAAGAGCACTCTCACATTAGGCAAAATAGTTGGAGATTCATATCTAGAATCTCATAATTCTGCTTTTCTTTACCAAAGTCTGCTTTCCTTACAAGTATTTGCATACTTTCTGCTTTCTCTAACAACTGTTATGCTCTGTGATAGTCATTCAACTATTTTATTCCCAGCACCTATGCATAGCATGGTGTTAAAACGTATTTGAGAAAGATGGAAGTGGGAGGCAAGAAAGGGAAGAAGCAAAGGAGGGAATGAGAGGGGGAAATAAAGAAGCATAAGGGAAGAAAGAAGACTTTTAAAATATATGATGATAAAGATACTTAAGGACCTGAGCTGAGAAGTGGTGCTTATTGAAGCTATGATAAGCTATCTAAGAAGATCAAAATTGATTTTATTTTCTTTTTTCTTTTTATTGAAATAGTTTCTTCTCTCTTGTAATACATCCCAACCATAATCATCATGAGAAAGGTAACCCAGACCCAGAAAGACAAATACAGTATGTATTCACTTATAAGTGGATATTAGCCATTAAGTAAATGATAACCATGCTACAGTCCACAGATCCAGAGAGATTAGGTAAAGAGGAAGGCTTTAGGGAGGACACATAGACCTCCCCAGGAAGGAGAAATAGAATAAATTTTGTGGGTAGACTAGGGGTGGGTGGGGATGGGAATAGGAGGGATCAGGTTGGAGGAGGGATGGAGGGAGAGAGTGCAGCTGGAGTTGGGGAGCATTGGGGAAGTGGTATGGAAACCTAGTGCAGGGGAAACGTCCTGGAATCTATGAAGGTGACCTGGTAAAGAATCCTAGTAATGGGAGGATACAGAGTCTGAACTGGCCATCTTCTGTAACCAAGCAAGGCTTCCAGTGGCAGGACTGGGTTGCAATAAAAACTGATTTTAATTTAAAGGTGTGTACTATGCTTTGAAAATGATCCTCCAACACACATGTTGAGAAGTTAACTCATGAAAATTGTCCTCAAACTCATGTGTTGAGAACTCCATCTTCCTGAACGGATGTGTGCTGTTGTCTCAGAATGGGCTAGTCATGTACACATACACCTAGGTCAACACATCTTTAAAGTGATCCTAAGATTTTCTTGGAGAAGAAGCTTCTAGGCAGAGGAAGAATAGTTGAAAGACTTGGAGCAACACTCGTGTAGGTAAACTTGAGCAATACCAAAGACCTTGCAGTGCTAAAGAAGAATGATGTGGGATTGTATGAAATAAGTGAAGACATTTCTGCTTGCTACATGGAGCAGGGTGGGGGGAAAAAAGACCATTCCTGAGGCTAAGTGAAGCATGATGATGGTTTAGACTAAAGTGGTAGCAGTGAGAGGATTGTGGAATGATAGGAGGCCAAAGGCACAGGGAGGAAAGCTGACAGAGTTGGTCAAGAGCTTTCATGCTGGGGCTAAGCAGTCAGATTTCGAATCCATGACCAGGACGCAGGTAGAGCATTGAGTGCAATGAGCAAGTTAAGTAAGGTTAGGGTGTGCTGCACAAGTTAGAGGAGGGTCTTCATTACAAAGGCGAGAATTTGTTTAAATCCAAAGGAAAATGAAGCTGAAAAAGGATGAGGCAAGGGCAAGGAAATGGATAAAATGAACTGAAGGTTAAATGCTGTCCCCATTTTAGACTTTAAGGGCGTGGAAGCTGTGTGCCTACTACCAGTGTCTGGGAAAGACTGACCACAGCCGAAACCCCGCTTTCCCTTCAAGCCAGATGAGGCTGCATTGCTGGAACCCTGTCTCCAGAATTTCTGGCCTTGGGCCGTCCTGTTGCTAATGAAGAGCCATTTAAGTGAGCTATGAGCAAAATGGCCAGCACTGACTTACAGTGAACTCCAAGATGGTTCCACCTGGAAGTGAATGCCCTCCACAGTTAGTATGTGAAGCCTCAAGACAATGACTTATTTCCTCTGCTTTCTCTGAAATTGTCAATGGCTGATAATTTAACCAGTGATACATGCAGGGTCTTTCTATTCACACCTTACAAGATGTTTCTCTAGCCACTCTGGGTAAAACTGAAGGCTGACTCTTGACACTGGGAGAGAGAGAGAGAGAGAGAGAGAGAGAGAGAGAGAGAGAGAGAGAGAGAGAGAGAGAGAGAGAGAGAGAGAGAGAGAGGACTAAAAGTGTTTCATGCCAGTCTTGCTCTCCAGGGCCTCTGTCATCAGTTCAAGGACAACTGGTAGTTTTCCTATAGGCAGGCATTAAGACAACTGCAATGTTGTTGGTTGGGGCCCAGGAAAGATAAACATGAGGATAAACATAAACAATTTTAATATAAAAGCACATTTTTGTTTTAATGCAATATAATGAGTGACACAGTCCAATCTAGAATAGTAGCTAGATTCTCCTAATCTGTAACTTAGGGCAGTATTACAAATAAATAAAGAGTATGAAAGTGTGGAGTCTTGGTTCTTGTTGGTGGAAATAAATTTTAAAGTTGAAATGGATATGAGAAAAACAAATTAAATGTAATACTTTTATGCCGAAGGCATAGCCAAACAAAATGGAAAATAAAGGACTGTGAGGTAGGAGGAAGAATTCTCAAAGAGGTAAATTATATCTACAGGCAATGGTGCTCTTGCCTTAGAATTGAAGAAAATGGGGAGATGGATTATTATTGAATATTTTCATGCATTTCAAGAACATTTCTTCATAAAAAAATATAATATTACCACATGCTTGCTCTAGAAACAAAACCAAACAAGCCAAATAGGCATCTTTTCTCCCAGCTTCCATCAGGTGGAAGGATGTGTGTTATGAAGCAATGAAGACAAAGAGATTCAGGGCTGGAAAATTCCAGCAGTCATCCCTCAAAGCTCATGCCTACTAACTGAATCCTAATTTATAATGTGTCAAAATAGTCATAATAGTCCCATTTTCTTCCTATATTGTGTGCATTTGGGCTTAAACGTATTTTAGCTATAATTCTTCACTAATTTCTGAATCAAATTTACAGCTAAAAGATGTTTTATGGGATCCTTAAAAAAAGAAACTATTTTTTGCTCAAAAATCATTGTATCTGTTACTAAAGCTTATTTACAAAAATAGAGAATCTAATAAATGTCAGAATGAAACACTCACATAAAATAAGAAAATTAATAACCATTAAATAAATGACAAAATGTTTAACTTATAAAGAAACAACATAAGCAAATTCAATATCCTCATATTTGTGGATAAGTCAACAAAGATCTTTTTAAAAGATCTTAGTCAGTATCTAAGTTTAGAGGAATCTTTTATGAGGAATACAGGCTTTTCGTATATTAAGTAGATAATAAATTTATATCATTAGGACAATTTGTTAATAATATACCAAGATTACTAAAATGTTGATTTTCTTTAATATGATATTTTAAATTTAGAAATGTATTTAAAGAAAAAAAACATTGGTTTATAAAGTAATAATATGTTCATTGAAGTATTAATCAGAATGGGGTATTATAAACATTGAATATTAAAAAGTAAGATTTTAATAATAAGTTATAGTATTGATGTTAAAATTAGTTAATGCTATTAGAAATATTTTAACACACCACAGAGGCAAATAATTAGAATACCATTTCCATAGATGAAAATATTCAATTTTAGGAAAAAATACATAAATATCTATAGAATGTGAAAGGAAATTCACCAAAACATTAACTTTAATAAAAGGAAAAGCCAGAGGGGCTTTTAAATCCTGTTCTGGGCACAGTTGCTGCTTAGATGAGCAGTGGTTGAGTAAAGTCAAAATATAAACAAGCCATTAAATATCGGCAAGTTTCAGCCTTGCTGAGGAAGCCTCAGACTGACAGCTCAGAGAATAATGTATGAATTCCAAAAAGTAGCATGAATTCTTCCTCTTATGAAAGAACCATGAGACCCTGCATACTTAATGCAAGGCTGTGAAAATGCCAGCGTTTATGAGAGGATATAAAAGATCCATGCATGTAAACTCCCAATTCAATTTGTTCACTTTGCTGAGAGATGGATATGCTGTGTGCTGGACATCCACTGTTGGTTCAGAGTCTGGACATGTGGCAAGCCCACTCTAGGCTGCCCACCTCAGCCTTCCCAGTAGCACATAGGCTGTGCCATTTATGTATTACTTGTGTGCAAAACAGAGATTGTTTTCTTTATGTCTACTAATATCATGTCTGGGACATGTCCCAGACATGATATTAGTAGACATATGAAATATGTCTTCATTCCATATTTCATGCATTCCTCTCTTCACACTTTTTGTTCATTTGTTTATTCCTTTGTGGTAAATAACTATTTCTGCTGCTCATCTTCTCTGAGGCAGAAGATCTCTCACTATTCATGAAAACCTCCTAGGTTAAACAAGATTCAGTCCATTTCATATTTAAATATTAAGCATCTAAAAATTTAATAATTGATCACAGACCCAGTTTTTCCTCTAGTGCCGCAGCTAGTTTGATAACAGTTGAAGGCAGGAATCTTAAGGGATGATCAGTCCTGTTTATCACCCAATACTAACCATATTCAGGAAAGGTAATCGATTTTTCTGCCTTGTATTTCATTTTATTTTACTTATCTCACTTTTTAGAAACAAAATTTCACACGTAGCCCAGGATGACTTACACTTTTTTGTCTCTTGTATCAGTTTCTTTGTGCCACCTACAGGCCCGTGCTAACACAGGTGACTATTTATTTATTTATTTTTTCCTTTTACGTACCAACCAGTTCCCCCTCCCTCCCCTCCTTCCACTCTCCCCCCCACCCCCTCCCACCCCCATCCACTCCTCAGAGAGGGTAAGACCTCCCATGGGGAGTCAACAAAGCCTGGCATATTAAGTTGAGGCAGGCCCAATCCCTCCCCCACTCCCACCCCTGCCACACCTGTATCAAGGCTGGAAAGATGTCCCAACATAGGGATTGGGCTCCAAAAGGTCAGTTCCTGCACTAGGGATAAATCCTGGTCCCACTACCAAGGGCCCCACAAACAGACCAAATCACACAACTCTGGCCCACATTTGGAGGGCCTAGTTTGGTCCCCTGCAAGTACCCAGCTGTCAGTCCAGAGTCCATAAACTCCCACTAGCTTGGGTCAGTTGTCTCTGTGGGTTTCCCCATCATGATCTTGACCCCCTGCTCATACAATTCCTCCTCTGTGTCTTCGACTGGACTCCAGGTGCTCAGCTCAGTGCCTGACTGTGCATCTCTGCATCTGCTTCCATCAGTCACTGGATGAAGGCTCTATGATGACAGTTAGGGCATTCACCAATCTGATTCCAGGGGAAGGCCAGTTCAGGCACTCTCTCCACCATTGCTAGGAGTCTTAGCTGGGTCCTTCTTGTGGATTCCTGGGGATTTCCCTAGCACCAGGTTTCTCCCTGACTCCATAATGGCTCCCTCTATCAAGATGTCTCTTTCATTGCTCTCCCTCTCCACCCTCCCCCTACTTAACCATCCAGTTTCCTCATGTTCTCATCCCCCATCCCATCCCCCCTCCTTACCTCAATTTACCCAAGAGATGTTACCTATTTCCCCCTCCCAGGGTGATTCATGCATGTCCCTCTTAGGGTCTTCCTTGTTACCTAGTTTCTCTGGAATTGTGGGTTGTAGTCAGAATATTCTTTGCTTTACATCTAATATCCACTTATAAGTGAGTGCATACCATGTTTGTCTTTCTGGGTTTGAGTTACCTCACTCAGGATGATTTTTTTCTAGTTTCATCCATTTGTCTACAAATTTCATGATGTCTTTTTTTTTTAACAACTGAGTAATATTCCATCGTGTAAATGTACCACATTTTCTTTAGCCATTCTTTGGTTGAGGGGCATCTAGATCATTTCCAGGTTCTGGCAATTATGAACAATGCTGTTACAGACATAGTTGAGCAAGTGTGCTCATGGTGTGATTGAGCATCCTTTGGGTATAGGCCCAAGATTGGTATATCTGTGTCTTGAAGTAGATTGATTCCCAATTTTCGGAGAAATTGCCATATTGATTTCCAAAGTGGCTGTACAAGTTTGCATTCCCACCAAAAGAGGAGGAGTGTTCCCCTTGCTCCACATCCTCTCCAACATAAGTTGTCATCAGTGTTTTTTATCTTAGCTATTCTGACAGGTGTAAGATGGTATATCAAAGTCATTTTGAGTTTCATTTCCCTGATGGCTAATGATGTTGAACTATTCCTTAAATGTCTTTTGGCCATTTGAGATTCTTCTATTGAGAATTTTCTGTTTAGGCCTGCATCCCATTTTTAACTGGATTATTTTGGTATTTCGATGTCTAGTTTCTTGAGTTCTTTATATATTTTGGAGATCAGCCTTCTGTCAGATATGGGGTTGGTGAAGATCTTTGCCCATTCTGTAGGCTGCTGTTTTGTCTTATTTACTGCGTCCTTTACCTTATAGAAGCTTCTCAGTTTCAAGAAGTCCCATTTATTAATTTATTGTTGCTCTCAGTGTCTGTGCTACTGGTGTTATACTTAGGAAGTGATTTCCTGTGCCAATGTGTTCAAGGTTACTTCCCATTTTCTCTTCTATCAGGTTCAGTGTGACTGGACTTACACTGAGTTCTTTGATCCACTTGGGCTTGAGTTTTGTGCATGGTGGTAGATATGGGTCTAATTGCATTCTTCCATGTCAACATCCAGTTATTTGTTGAAGATGCTTTCTTTTTTCCATTGTACAATTTTGGCTTCTTTGTCAAAAATTAGGTGTTCATAGGTATACGGATTAATGTCAGTGTCTTCAATTCCATTCCATTTATCCCTGTGTCTGTTTTTATGCTAATACAAAGCTGTTTTTATTATGATAGCTCTATAACAGAGCTTAAACTCAGGGATGGTGATTCCTCCAGAAGTTCCTTTTTTGTACAGGATTGTTTTGGCTATCCTGGGTTTTTTGTTTTTCCATATGAAGTTGAGTATTGTTCTTTGGAGGCCTCTAAAGAATGGTGTTGGGATTTTGATGGAGATTGCATTGAATCTGTAGATTGCTTTTGGTAAGAATGTCATTTTTACTATGTTGATTCTACCTATCCAAGAGCATGGGAGATCTTTTCATTTTCTGATATCTTCTTTAATTTCTCTCTTCAAAGACTTAAGTTCTTATCATATAGGTCTTTCACTTGTTTGGTTAGAGTTACCCTAAGATATTTTATGTTATTGTAGCTATTGTAAAGGGTGATGTTTCTCTGATTTCTTTCTTGGTCCTTTGATCATTTGTATATAGGAGGGCTACCTTTTTTGTTTTTGAGTTAATCTTGTATCCTGCCACATTACTGAAAATGTTTATCAGCTGTAGGAGTACAGAATTTTGGGGGTCACTTATGTATACCATCATATCATCTGCAAATA
This sequence comes from Peromyscus californicus insignis, assembly GCF_007827085.1. Taxonomy (NCBI): domain Eukaryota; kingdom Metazoa; phylum Chordata; class Mammalia; order Rodentia; family Cricetidae; genus Peromyscus; species Peromyscus californicus. Next base: position 20,530,796 of record NW_026294469.1, on the reverse strand, counting down.
GTGAAAATTTGACTTCTTTCTTTCCAATTTGTATCCCTTTGATCTCCTTTTGTTGTCTTATTGCTATGGAATTTTGAGTACTATATTGAATAGATATGCAGAGAGTGCACATCCTTGTCTTGTTCCTGATTTTAGTGGAATCACTCTGAGTTTCTCTCCATTTAGTTTGATGTTGGCTGTTGGTTTGCTCTATATTGCCTTTATTATATTTAGGTATGTTCCTTATATTCCTGATCGCTCCAAGACCTTTATCATGAAGTGTTGTTGGATTTTGTCAAAGGCTTTTTCAGCATGTAATGAGATGATCATGTGTTTTTTTTTCTTTCAGTCTGTTTATATGGTGATTACCTTGACAGATTTTTTCATATGTTGAACTATCTCTGCTTCTCTGGGATGAAGCCTACTTGAACATGGTAGATGTTTTTTTATGTGTTCTTGGATTCAGCTTACCAGTATTTTATTGAGTATTTTTGCATGAATGTTCATGAGGGAGATTGGTCTGTAACTCTCTTTCTTTGTTGTGTCTTTGTGTGGTTTGGGTACCAGGGTAACTGTAGCCTCATAAAAAAAAAGAGTTTAGCATTATTTCTACTGTTTCTATTGTGTGGAACAATTTGAGGATTTTTGGTATTAGCTCTTTTTTTTTTTTTTTTTAAGCTCTTCTTTGAAACTCTGGTAGAATTCTGCTCCATCACAGTGGAGAAGATGGCATGATCACTTCGGAGGACAAATGCTACTTGTTAAGCTTACTTCTCTGAGCCACTCACCTGAACCAGATGCATTCTTCAGGGACCCGTTCTGTGAGTCCACCAACAGTCCCAGGTGACACAGAGACTACAGAATCCAAAACAGGGCATTTCTTCAGAGAGAGAGAGAGAGAGAGAGAGAGAGAGAGAGAGAGAGAGAGAGAGAGAGAGAGAACTGGAAGTCTGCTTCTCTTTAAAGATAGATGCTTGCTTCTGTTTCAGTATGTCAACTAGATTAAAAGCTCAGGAGACTTTAACAAAATGTAATATAATCTAATTTGTTAGTGGCATTCAATGACTTTTCTTTAATCAAGAAAGTAAATCTGGTCATAGGCAGATCTTTCCTAGTCAAGGGAGATGGGAGATTCTGGTTATTGTTGTTGTTAGTTTGTTTGTTTTGTTTTTCCTTTTTAAAAGTAATACACTAAAAAAAAAGAGACCGCTCTCAGGAATATAAATTGTAATGTAATGTATCACCACTCTGTCCTTCCGCATTTGTCCTGGAGTGCTCCAAAGCCAACAACTCTGGCCAGGAGGAATTGCATCTTTCTTCAAGTACAACCAAACAGCTAGCCATTTTTGAAAATAGAAAGAAAAAGATAAATATAAGGAAAAATAAGCTATTATTGCTGTATTTCAAAGTTACTCAAGCTTCCATGGATTAGTAAATGATAACACTGTAGAACCCACTGACAGTGAACCTTGCATTGTTAAATGACATTACATTTTTCTAAATTATTCCACTGAAAATGTACATGTTTTCCCTTTTGAATTCATGCTAAAAGCACTAATATTATTTCATCATTTTTAAAAATGGGTGTGGAGAAACTAAACGTTGTATCTCAAAAGAACTTTGCTCTCTGATGGTGGTCCTTACTATAAACTGAGCCCCTTCTAATCAGTTTAGGTCTCTTTATATGAGCTGTGGGTCTAAGGGATATTTCCTCCAGTAAACTTCTTCCTTGGGAACAATTAAGTCTCCAATTTAAAGATAGCTTAAAGTGCTGAGAAGTTAGGTACATGACCTAGTTAAAAAATCACTTAGTATAAATGCAACCTGCTCAGTCTGGTTAGTGTTCCTTGTAAGCACATGATTTCAGGGATGACTACTTGGTATTGGATAACTATTAGGGAGCTATTTCTCCTGGTCTCAGCAGTCCTTAGTTCTTTGTAGTTGTTTGTCTATGGTTGGGGCCCCATGAGACTTCCCCCTTCCACGGTAGCCTGTCTGTTGGTGGTGTACTTCTTCAAGGCTTGTTTAGGAGGCCGTGATTTCAAGAGAAAGGAAAGGGGATTATACATAAGAGGGACCAGAGGGAGAAAAGGGTAGAGGGAAACGGTGCAATTATATTTTGCTTAAAAGTTTAATTAAAAAAAGATAAATGGAAAAAATGTTCAGGAGTAATAAAAATGATTCCATGTTTTCTAAACTATGATTAATATGTTCAATAACTAATAATTGAAATTTAAATAAAAATCATACAGTAAACACTAAATGCCTCTAGCTGACCACTATTTATCATTTTTCATAATTTCAAAATAAGTTTTGAAAATATCAGATTATTAAGGACATATTATTTATGTTACATGATTGCGTTCAAGATATACCTTAACATCATTCCTTGAATTTCTTTTTTCTCATATACTACAAATTTCTTAGTAGACTATATTTTGTCAATTTTTTTCCAAAGCCATTTTTTTGTTTTGCTTTATCACTAGGAGAGGGTAAGACTTTAACTGTAATTTGAGCATTTGAGAGAAAATTAAAATGTAGATTGACCATTGATGAGATTAGAATAAACTTGCATGTCATAAATACAACTTGTCCCTGGACCTGCTGCTGCTGGGCTTTGCCCCCAGCCCCAGCTGACTTCTTCTACTGAGGCACAGGTCACATTGGCCACAACTCTCCTGTCCTGTGGCCCACACCCTCTCATCTCAGCACCAGCACTCCTGCTGAGTCTTGTCCTAACCTCAGAGGAATCTGTCTGCTCTGGTGCAGCCCTCAGGTGAGTGATGAGTCGGGGAGTGACCCGCCTGCCAGCTGGACTGCTGCTACCCCCTGAATTCTGCTTCCCCAAGACCCACACTGCTGCCCAACCCTTCCCACCTCATCATCCTCCCTGCGGTCAGCCATTCCCCAGAACTCCGGCAGACTCCATAGGTCCAGACAGAGTACACACCAGTTGAAAGAACAGACCCCATAGGCCTAGTTACAGTACACACCATTTAGAAGAACAGACACCACAGGCCCAGACACAGTACACATCTGTTGGAAAAACAGTCCCAGCAGCTCTACCGGAGGCCAGGTTGGTTCTAAGTACCCCTCAAGAGGACTCAGACTTTACTGAAGGCCAGGCCAGATCTAGAAATCCAAGAAGACTTCGGCTTTACTAGAGGCCAGACCTGGTCACGAGACTGGGAAAACCCCAGTGAAGACACCCTATGAATACCTGAAGACTCACCAGTCACCAGAACCCTTGGCCACTTAGCCTAGAAGACCAGAGAAGAAACAGAAAGCAAGGAGCAAAATACCCGTCCAACAAAGACAAACAAAGGAATTGACATCTAGACCTATAATCATCCTAAATCCAGATATCTAAACAGTAGTGTAAGACTACAATCCATAACAGAAAGGGCAATATGTCACCATATTGCTAGCCTTTGAGATTTTGAGTAGGTTACCCATACCTAAAGCTCTTTATAGGAATTTATTTTCTTTAAACATTGCTTTTTTTCTTCGATGTCTCCATGACTCTCTAAAACAATTTTTTTCTGTACTTTACCCACACTTTTCTGTAAATCTTTCTCTGTGTCTTATTAAAGCCTTAGAAACGGGCTTGAGTAACCATTCTCTACTTGTCACAGTCGCTCATAGTACACCTCATACATGTCAAATAACTGAAGGACACTGGTTGGATGCATGTGTCCCTCAAATTTCATATGTTGGAACTTATTGTCTAATATACTAAAAGTTGGGGTCTATTGAAGTCATGGTGTCTCTGCTCTTGTGAAATAAATCAATGCTCTCTTAAAATCCTGGAGACAGTCATGTCTCTGCTCTTCTATTACATATGAACAAAACAGTAAGTTCTTACCACTGAAGCAGACAAAAAGAGCCTTAACCAGATACCACATCTGCTTGCATCTTGATCTTGAACTTGACAGCCTCCCAAACTAAGTAGTAAATGTCTATTGTATATCAATTGCCCAGTTTATGGTATTCTGTTATAGTAGCTGAAACAGATTGAGAAACTCAGAGTTGGAAAGTCACTTGTTTGCCCCATTTTGTGTACAGAGAATGAAAATAGGAGCAACTTCCTGAGGCTAAAGATCAAATATCTGCAGCATAGAGTTGAACTTGAATGTAAATATTCATATTTATATATTCCTAGACCATAGGTGAGTTTCTATTCAAGGACTTTGTCTTTAAAGCTGTACACCTCCCCCCCCATACACACACACTTAAAGGCAAAAAAAAATTTGTGAATGAAGGATCCTCAAAATAAGTAAGATTTTTTTTACAACCAGCACTTGTACTTGGGAGGATATAATGGATATGCCTATATAAGAACAATTCTAATCTCAGCAAAAGACTATGGTTAAACCTTTTAAAATCAAATCAATAAGCCCTTAAACTCAAAATCAACAAGGAGATATAATTCAGTCATATGTGAGAGTTTATTTCTACATCAGGAAAATTCTATCCTTCACAAGAATTGATGAAATATTTTGTGTCTCTCTTGTGTGTGTATGTTGCCCTAAATACTGTAAACAAGCTCATTTAAATGGCTTATACAGAAATAATAAATTCTACTCAGTAAATTTGTTTTTTTATAAACAAATTATTTCTTTGTGTCAAAAGAAACTAAAGTATATCATTAAAGTAATTATAATTTCTGCAATTGAACTTTCAAAATTATCCAGATAAATAATTGTTTATTGCAACAAGATCCAAGCTAGCTTCCTATTCACTAACTTGTGAGTAAAGAGAAAGAAAAGTTGTTCTGAATGGATTCAGCAGTCTTTACTTCAGGTGGCCAAGAAGCTCAAATGCTAGGACACACTTTTGCTTCTATCTCAGAGGTGTGGCATGTTGAACACATGTTCACATTCATCGTCTTTGTTTTCTTATTTACAATAATTTTTCAGTTACTGGACTGGCTATTCTTGGTTGTCAACTTGACAACATCTGGAATTAACTAAAACCTAAGCTTCAGAGTATACCTGTGAGTGATTTTTTTTTTATTAGATCATTTGAGGTAGGCAGATTCACCTTAAATCTGGGCCACAGCCTTTCTGGTAGCAGTCTACCTGTATAAACTACATGGAAGAAGGGAGTGCTTGTTTTTTGCCTGCTTGCCCTCACTCTTGCTGACAAGTTCATTTCATCTCTGATATTAGAACCTAGTTCTTTGGGAGTGGAGTCTGGTGTATACTGCAGATCACCTGAGACATACTGCCTTGTGGACAGAACAAGCACTGTATTGCTCTTGAACTTCCCATCCTGTGACAGCTATTGTTAGAGTAGCTAGACCACAGCCTGTAAGCTAATCTAATAAATCTTGTGTATGTGTGTGTGTGTGTCAAAAGAAACTAAAGTATATAATTAGAGTAATTATACACACACACACACACACACACACACACACACACACACACATATATATATATATATATATATATATATATATATATAAAATCATTTTATAAGTTCTGTTTCTCTAGAGAACTCTGACTAATATACTGGACCATTCTACACAGTGGTGAGCTGTTACGAACAGTGTACTCTTTCTTCATGTCTTGAATATTCATTCCTTTGGTCTATGTAACTATACCTAGTTAAAGCATCCATGATTGGATTCACATCTAACAGTTGCTTTCAGCTAGACCCATTAAAATATCAGCATACTTATAGGAGAAACATGAATCTGAACATCGCTTGTGGCTAATTTCAGAGATTCAGGAAGGAGTAGTCAGGAAGTCCATTTTCAGAGAACCGTCTCCTGTAGACATCCCTGGAGATACAGTGGAAGTACATGGGACCTAACAGAGGACACAGTATCAAAGCCCAGATTTGCTGCCCTACAGATTTCTTAAGTGGGTTTTGTAGAAGGGGCCTATCAGACTTCCAAGAATTACGTGTGTTCCTCAATGACGATATCACCACTGGGCTTAGCATGAGTAAGATGGAATGCTAATGATGATGTCATTTGAGGGGGAAGAAACAACTTTGTAGATGTCTCTGGCCCTTTCCAGTGATTTAGGCTTGTACCAGGATAGAATAAAGGCTTTCTTAAAAGTCCACTGTAAAAATATAAATTAATACCAGTAGATCAGAGCTTATATGATCTCTAAATAGCTCAGTACAACCTAATTTGGAACATGCTCTCAAAAGAATGGAAAGGGGATCATTTAACTTCAGGGGAAAAAAGGGAGAAATTAGGGGACTGAGGCCTTGTCAAGGAGCCCTAAAGTTGAAGTAGTGAATGATTCCATTGTTGAAACCTCAGAGTGAAGAACCCAAGTAGAGTACTTGGCTCTGAAGGGCCTTAGCAGGTGTTCTGAGGAGTTAAAATGGGAGAGGAAATTGGTGGATGAAGGTACAATTCAGAGTTCCATGTCTTAGACACATATGTCTATGGCTGCCCTTTAAAGTATGAACCTTTTCTAATTAGTTTTTATCAAGATATGACAAAGAACACGCAATCATGGCTGGAAAGTTTTCACGGCTTTGAAATAAATATTATACTCTTTTATTCCTGTATCATCTTTCTCCCTCTCTTTTACTCTCTCTCTCCCTCTTTCCCTCCCCCCTTCTCTCTTTATGTTTATGTAGATGTATGCAGAACATATGCAAAAGTCAGAAGTCAATATTGAATGTCTTTCTCAATAGCTCTCCATTTAGTTTTTGAGACAGCATCTCTCACAGAATCCATGGTTGACCAATTTAACTAGACTGGTTGGTTAGTGAACTCTTGGGATTCTTGGGACTCTGCTGTTACAGCATGGGATTTACAGGTATTTGCCTCTATATTTTACACGAGCACTTGGAAATTCAAACTCAAGTCTTCAAACTTGCACCGCAAATAATTTACTGACTGAATCATCTCTCCAGACTCTTATTTCTTCTTGCTTTGTTTTGTTTTTAATGTAATCTGTGAACTATGGTACATGTGGTTCATATTCTTAAAGTAAAACTACACCAAGTATAAAGTAAGCATATAGTAAGCGATTCTCTGCCAAAACCCTAGTTGGATAAACACTTATCTTCTTTCTCTTTCTTAATATCTTAAATGTTTGTTTCAAGTTGAAAGTGGCATAAAGAGGAAGTTTATAAAGAATTCATGGGGAAACACTGACTAGACCTGAGTTTCCTTTTCTATAAAATTTTCGTCTACAAGAAGACCAAGCCACAGAAATGTAACATACATCCAGGGTGCCTAGGTCAGTTCCATGCAGGCTCCCTGATTATCAGTTCAGTCTCTGTGAGCCCCTATGAGCCCAGGTTAGTTGGTTCTGTGGGTTTTCTTGTGGCATCTTGACCCCTCTGGCTCCTACAATCCTTTCTTCCTCCTCTCCTGCAAGATTCCCTGAGCTCTGCCTAATGTTTAGCTGTGGGACTCTGAATAGTGGGAGCTCTTAAGTAAAGAGAAAGAAAAGAATACTGCATTCTATTGTATGATATTTTGTTTGTGTTCTGACAAATAAAGCTTGCCTGGAGATCAGAGAGGGGAGCTAGCCACTAGTTAACCATGGAGGCCAGGCAGTGGTGGCACTCACCTATAATCCCAACACTTGGGAGAAAGAAGCAGGAAGATCAGGAGTTCAAGGTCACCCTGGGCTACATGAGATTGAACCAGTCTAAAAAAGAAACAGAGCCTGATGGTGGTGGCTCACACCTTTAATCCCAGCACTAGGGAATATAAGGCGAATGGAGACAGGATCCAGGCACCCCATTCTGTTCTGAGATTTTGTAGAGGTAAGAAGTCTCTAGTGGCTGGCTGTTCTGCTTCTCTGATCTTTCAGCTTTCATCCTTAATATCTGACTCCAGGTTTTTATTGATAAGACTAATTAGGATCACGCATCAGTAATTAAAAAAAATAGACTGGAGTCTCCAACCTCAATATCATTTAGAGCATTCTAGTTCTCCTAAATTGATACAGAAATCATCAGACATGCTGTGAGTAGATCTTATGCTCATAATGCTAGGACTAGGGTGATTTCAAAACAGACATGGTTGCAACCCCAGGATGCCTTCCACAAGGGTTAACAGGCTCTGCTGGGATATCACAATGAATACCGGCTCAAGAGCATAGTGGAGAAGTTACAGAAGAGACACCTAATCTGGGTAAGCACCACTCAAATGGCTCCACAAAGGCTGCACTCATTTGCCAAGCCATAACTGTTCACACTTAACTGGAATGTGGGTCTTGAGGATGCCATGTAACCTTCTCCGAGCTTATTCAGAAGTGGCAGTGAATCGGGACAAGAGCCCAAGGTTCAGCTTCACAGCCTTTTCTTTTCCAAGAGCCTCACTCTGCAATGTGCTGGGTTAAAATATTGAACACCAACAGAAAATCTCTTGAGGTTCTTGTTTTTCAGGCAACACTCGGAATTTCAGAAATGGCTTCTTATACACACAGCAAATTTCAGGCAGAAATGACTTTCTATTCTGCTGCTGCAGGCAGACTGTCTGCCATAGTGGATTTCACTGGAATTTCTCAGGCAGGTTCCCTGCTTCTTACAGTCTGCACTGTGGTTTCCTCATCTCTTGGGAAACTCTTCAAACACTGTGCAGAGAGAACCACTAGGAATCACTGATTCATAAAAATGCAACATATTTGGGGAATTTTGTGAACAGGCAACTTTCTCTCTCTCTCTCTCTCTCTCTCTCTCTCTCTCTCTCTCTCTCTCTCTCTCTCTCTCTCTCTCTCTCTCTCTCACAATTGGTTCATAACCTTTGAGAGACATGAGAGTATAATTAAAACTGCAATTAGTAACTAGGTATTCAGTAGCAGTGAGAAAAAAGGGGAAGTACTGCAAGAGGCATTGTGTTTAATCAGAGTCTAACCAGGTTCTAAATATAGTCTGCTATTATCTAAAAATGGGAACTGCTCTGTTCATCATGGCTGTGATTCTGCATGGCTCTTCATTATAGAAGAAAGACAACAATTTAAAGGTATCCAATATTTCTTAATTTCTGAGGAACATAAATAAAGTTTTAAACACATTTATAGAAATGAATGAAAACCATCTGAGAGGCGAATGTGGTTTATTAGGGGTCCTTCAAGAGCAAGGATATTAGCCACTATCATTTGGGTTTTGAAAATCCAGATGCAGACTTGTAGGGAAAAACTGGGGTGCTAAGTGTGGAAATTTTAGTCTTCATTGCAACAATGTCTATTATATTTTATTTATTTAATAGTGTGTGTGTGTGTGTGTGTGTGTGTGTGTGTGTGTGTGTGTATGTGTGTGTGTGTGTGTGTGTGTGTGTGTGTGTGTGTGTGTGTGTGTGTGTGTGTACTTGCATGCACATGTGCCCAGGAATTTGAGTGCAAGCAGAGACTGGAGGAAAACCCATGAAGTCAGTTCTCTCCTTGAACTATGTGAGATCTGGGTCTGAAATCAGGTTGTTAAGATTGACGGCACAAACCTTTACCCACTGCTACATCTCATTAGCCTTGGAACAGTGTTTAAAAGTGAGAACCTTTGTTCAGCTATGTTCATATTAGCATTGTTTGTAATAGCCAGAACATGGAAACAACCCAGATGCCCTTCAACTGAAGAATGGATAAACAAAATGTGGTACATATACACAATGGAATACTACTCAGCAGAGAAAAACAATGGCATCATGAGGTTTGCAGACAAATGGATGGATCTAGAAAAAATCATCCTGAGTGAGGTAACCCAGACTCAGAAAGACAAACATGGTATGTACTCACTCATAGCAAGATACTAGACATGAAACAAGGATGACTTGTCTGCTACTCACATCACCAGGGAGGCTACCTGGAAAACAGGACCCCAAGAAAGACACAGGGATCGCCCAATGACAGAGAAATGGAATGAGATCTACATGAACAGCCTGGACATGAGTGGGGGTAGTGAAAGGCGAGGGTCGAGGGAAAGAGAGCTTGGGGGAGCGGGAGATCCCAGCTGGATCAACAACAGAGAGGGAGAAAAAGGAATAGGAGACCATGGTAAATGAAGACCACATGAGAATAGGAAGAAGCAAAGTGCTAGAGAGGCCCACAGAAATCCACAAAGATACCCCCACAACAGACTGCTGGCAATGGTCGAGAGACAGCCTGGTCTGACCTACTCTGGTGATGGGATGGCCAAACACCCTAATTGTTGTGCTAGAAACCTCATCCAACTACTGAGGGATCTGGATGCAGAGATCCATGACTAGGCCCCGGGTGGATCTCTGGGAATCCAATTAGCGAGAATGAGGAGGGTTTATATGAGCGAGAATTGTTGAGACCAAGGTTGGATAAAGCACAGGGACAAATAGCCAAATGAATGGAAACACATGAACTATGAACCAATGGCTGAGGGGTCCCCACTGGATCAGGCCCTCCGAATGGGTGAGACAGTGGATTGGCTTGATCTGTTTGGGAGGCATCCAGGCAGTGGGACCGGGTCCTGTGCTCATTCCATGAGTTGGCTGTTTGAAACCTGGGGCCTATGCAGGATTGTTTGGCTCGGCCTGGGAGGAGGGGACTAGACCTACCTGGACTGAGTCTACCAGGTTGACCTCAGTCTGTGGGGAAGGCTTTGCCCTGGAGGAGATGGGAATGGGGGGGGGGGGTTGGGGGGAAGGTGAGGGGGACGGGAGGGGGGAGAACAAGGGAATCTGTGGCTGATATGTAGAACTGAATTGTATTGCAAAATAAATTAAAATAAATTAAAAAAAAAAGTGAGAACCTTGAAAGGTCACTAGTTCATGCAGGTAGATTAACTGATTTAAGCTGTTATTACAAAGGTGGGTTATTTATATCTGTTTAGGTACTTGATGAGAGAATGGGGTTGGCCTTGTTTTCTCTCTGAAGTACAATCTCTTGTTCTTTGGCCTTCCACCTTCTGCCATAGGATGAGTCATCTTCAGAACCCTCAACCTGAGATGGAAGTGTTTTGAGCTGTGATGAGCGACTTCATTTTATTTACAGATTATCCAGGTGATAACACTTGGTTATAGTAGTACAAAGCAGAGGAGCACAAAGGGAATGCCTCAGCAGTAGCATGATGGAGGTCGGGCAAAGGAACCTGGAGGGAGGTCATGTAGATTAGAGAGATATCACATAGTCTCTCGACAGCCCTAAGTTGGGGTAAGTATAAAAATTGGGGAATCTCGAGTTATAAATCATGTTCTGGACAATTAAAATCAATTCTTATTTTTTGAAAAATGACTCACATCCTGAAACTGTTTCTAGAGGCAGCAATCTGCCTGATGGACAGCAAGCTGGCTGTTCCTGATGTTTACTGTAGAAAAGTATTGGTTTTCTAGGCAGATGCCTTTAAGTAGTTGAGGTTAGCTCTATTTTCACATGTCTTCTAGCCACTATTTCACTTACATATTCACCAAACCCATGCCCTACATTTAGATCACCAAGTAACTGGAAGTCATCAGGTTAAGTGAAATAAGCCAGACCTGGAAACAAAGCTGCATATTTTCTCTCAAATGTGGAGTCTGAATTTTTTATTAAAAGACATGATAGTAGAAGGGGAACTATGTTGGATGAGGTAGGGTGTATCAGGTGGGGAAAGAAAGGCCAATGGGGTGAATACAGTCAGAATATAGTCTATATGTGCATGAACATGTATAGAGTGAAACCTCTTTGTGTAATTAAAGTATGCTAATAAAAGAGGAAGATAATAAAATTTTCTAATTGGAAATTCTACAAAAATATAACAATATCATTTAACTATATTATTATGAAAACAATGGCAAAGTATTTGGAAGCTTTCAGAGCTCCTAACAGCTACATGGAAGTGGACAAACTCTTTAAGCTACAAATAAAGTCTATGAATTTAGAGAAGAAATCAAGACTCAGCAATTGTGGGTCCAACAATTTGTTGCTAGTTAATGTGGGATGTTAATTTAAAGGCATATATAATTACACTTTTTCAGACAAACCTTCTTTAAAGTTTATACTGTCCATCCTTCCCCTCTGTGTGGTGAGCTTGATTTTTGTTTTACTTTATTCTAGTTTATTTTAGTTATTGTCTAGTAATTAAAGATAATAAAGGACAAAAGACTCATTTCTTATATAATTCAAATGATTCTACTAAATTTTAAAAGTTAAATTTTGGCAAAGATTTTCACAGTTGTCAATATTAGCAAAAGGATGACATCCCATCTCAAGATGAGCATGTGAAAAAAGGTCCCACACACCATCCACGGACTGAGCTGCCTGGACAGTGAGCCATACCATGACAGGGAACTAGCCAAGAGAAGAATGATGTAGATCCTCCCTCAGAGAATGTAAGACAGGTAGCAGAAAACACTTTAATTTATATCAAATATGATAAGGATGTTTTATTTAGGCCCTTCTTACCAAAGTCATTCTAGGAATGTTTGTAAGAAAAAACTAATGCCACTGAAAACCAAGCAAGAATTCTCCAGAAGACAGGTAAGACACAAACCTTTTTAGAACTGGTGAGGTTTAAAAATCTAAATAGAGCCTACTCTTAGAGAAGGCCAGGAGGTATCTTTGTCAGAAGAAAAGGAAACGAGTAAGCAAAGCATGGGGCAACAAAGTAGCTTAAGTCAGTTGCTCACATAACAACTAAAAAGAAGGCATGGGTAAAAGAATAAAAGTAACAATAGGAGTCAGTGAGGTGGCTCAGCAGTGAGAGACACTAGCCACCAAGTCTGAAAACCTGAGTTCAATCCTTGAATCCACACGGTAGGAGAATCAACTCCCACAAGTTTTTGTTTGACCTCCACACAGATGTTGTGGTACCTGCATCTCCTCCCACAAATCACTCAATAAATATAATAGTTTCAAGTAGTAATAAGAAGAGTTGCCAAAGAATAGGCCATGGAATACGAGAATGCTCACCAAGAATTTGACGTTGGTGGGGCAGTGGTGGCGCACACTAATCCCGGCACTTGGGAGGCAGAGGCAGGTGAATCTCAGAGTTTGGGGCCCGCTTGGCCTACAAAATGAGTTCCAGGACAGCCAGGGTTACACAGAGAAACCATTTCTCAAACATAAATAAGGAAAGAAGGAAGGAAGGAAGGAAGGAAAGAAAAGAAAGAAAGAAAGAAAGAAAATGAAAGAAAGAAAGAAAAATAATTTGAGTCTTGGGGGATTTTTAAGCAGGGTTATATTTTTTACAAACTCAGTTTTTAAAAATAGAACTAATGTAGATTTTTTTACATACTTTAAATATAATTGAACATCTTTGTAGTGTTTATCATTTTTTTCTAGATAAAAGAAATTTATAACCCCAATCAGTTTGTATAGCTTAAGTAAGATGTCTAATATATAAGCAGATAAAGGTGACTCAGAACAGAAGAAAAGAAACTGAATCCCAAGGAAATTCTAAAACCTAGTGCAAAGATAAACTTCAGAAGTCAGTCATGCTATCCTCTTAAAATTTCACTTACTATTATCCTCTTAGTACATGCATGTGGAGATCTGAGGACAACTTTTGGGAATGGGTTCTGTCTTTTCACTTTGGGATCTGGGGATTAAACTCAGGCCATCAGGTTAATGTGGTAAGTGCCTTTACCTGCTGAGCCATCTCCCAAGCCCAGCCAAACTTGTTTGTTCTTTTTTAATACGAACAGAGAGTTAAGTTAGAAACTTTGTTGGGAGCAGCAATATACAAGGGACAAGATGTAGCAGAGTGAGCTCCCAGACAAAAGTTCATATTTTCAAAATTAAAAAAAATTGAAGCTCATAATAGAGAGATAAAGAATAATAAAGTTTGGTTCCTGGAGTGAAAAGAACTGTGGGGCAAATTTCTCTCCAAGCTCTTTCTTTGCTATGAATCCCTGTCCATAGGAGCACAGAAATGTGTGCTCTACATGAGACTTAAATGTGACCCTTGTTCCCTAAGAACACTCATCATTTGCAGGTAACGAAGTGCTGGGGACCAGTACCTGCATATAGACTAGAAATGCTGAAGTTCAGAGACAGTGGTCCAGTAACACAGGTGGTGGAAATGAAGGTGATATAGGAAAAGTAGTCACCTAAATTTCAGTGTTTACCAAGGCAAAGGTTGCATGAATGTTTCCTGTGCCCAAACACTGGTTAAGCATAATTAATAGTACAGCAGTGTGGGACTGTTAGACCTTATCCAGTGTAGAACTGTGGAGGCCAACAAGACAAGCCTCAGCAACATGTCCATAGTATCTCTGCCTGGATAAGAAGAAATATACAGAAAACAATTACAGATGAACAGCAATACAGTAGGAGTACTTAAGGTTATAGAATTGATAGAGCAAATAAAAACATAGGCTACCAGTGCATTTTAACTTTAGATAAATAACAAATTGCAATTCGCAATGAATACCTAATACCACATGAGATATAAGAGTACTAAAATAAATCTGATGTTTATATAAAATTCAAATTTAATTGGACATTCTTCTATTTTGACTATAAACATATCAACAGCCCAGCTTCAGAGAACATAAACCTAAGAAGTGATTTACCACCCAAATACAAGCATCGTTCCCACACCTTGAGCATTCTTTCTTTTCTCAGCCCTGAAAGTTTAAAAGGGAGAAAGGAGAAACAAGAACTTGCTGCATCTCCACCACCCACTGAGCAATGTCTAGCTGGGGACTCTAGCAAAGCAGCTGGAAAGGTACACAGATTTTACCCCTCCAAGAACTGAACAGCCTGAATGCTGAGATGTCTGCATTGTGAATCTAACTGCAGAATGTTTAATAAATTAGGAGGTAAGAAAAGTGGGGGCCTGCTGAGTTTTTCTTCGAGCAAAGGGGAAAGAACTCCCCACCTTCTAAGCGAAGTAACTGGGACGAGAGAAGAAAATCAATTTGTGCTCTGCTTATATTCACGAGACTTGCTGTCTAATATAACAGCTACAGATTGGCACACAGAAGCCAGACACAGTGATTGCGAGAGATGGGCACATGTAAAGAGGAACCCGAGTCCTCCACGTTTGCTGTCCTTACTTCCATGGGGATTCTGCTTCATCCTTTCGCTTGCAGGACACCACTCACACCAAGCAGGATTCTTGGTATGTGGTCTCCTCCATCACGAAAGTCAGAGCGGCACCGCTTCAGCTGTCTGCTTTACACCTTCCTTATTGACTTGTCCGGACTACCAGACTCCTCTGTGTCTAAACTGAGCTGACACAGATAATCCAGGATAATCTCTACCTCAGGGTCCTTAACTGCAGCTGTAACAGCCTGTTAATCATGCAAAGTAACATTTGGTGTTACTGGGATTTAAGACAGACACTTTAAGGGATTAGAGAACACTTGTCTATCACAGGTGTATTCTCTTCCTTCTGTGAAAAATCCTGGGCTATTAAGTGAGATGAGGGATTGTCTGGGATTCCCCCCTTGACTCACTCCCATTCCCAGCCTAATGAACTCACTTATAAGCCACACTTGGTCAACTCAAATGCGGTGATCACTTCTGTCACTCTAGGAACTTGGCTTCAGTTTAACATTCACCATTTATTAGCTCTTCTTACCATTGCTTTGGATTGCTGTTTCCTCTCTGTCTGAGCAAGGTCTCCCTGCCCCTCTCCTGGGCTCTATTGCCCTTTTCCACTCTAGCAATGTTATTTTGCTAAGAATTACAACACAAATTCGCCTTCCATAAAGATAAACCTGAGGCCCACGATTAGGGAAGCAAAAGCCCTTATCAAAAGGGGCTTCCACCCTGCTGAAGTGCACACCTATTGAACAGTCATTTAGCTAACATGCAGCTAGCTGGAAAAAAGAAAACCTCCATGTCTTCCTACAAGAAAATTATTTTTGTTCTTTATAAAGCAATGAAATCAAGGCCTAGTGGATGAAGAGGAGAACAATGCAGAGACAATCCTATTGACAATTTAGTTCCCTGGATTCTCTAGACTTGGGGTCCATCCCCCACCTGCCCTTACTTATTTTCTAAGAAAAAGATACAAATTTTTTTCCTTTCATAGTTTAAGCCAGTTTGTGCTAGATCTCAACAATTTGCATAGAAATATTCTATAAGTGTAATCCTGCTCTGAGTTGAGTGCTACACATGTGATATCCCATGAAATTCATAAAAGAGACTTGAAATGGTACAGTATTTATTACTATTTCATAAAGACAGAAGCTGAGGCAGAAACTGAGTGGGGAACTGTGAAGGCCTTGACTTAACTTTACAGGATCTATCTTAGGAAAAGGGCTACCATCTCAGACCACCTGCTGTACTCAGTTCCAGGATGGATACAGAGCAGTATCCTCTTGCAGACATCCTGTCTGCTGTTTATAGAGGAAAAGAAAGCTTATCAAGATCCAGGTACTCCTGCAGACATCGTGTCTGTGGTTTATGACCCTTGAAGATATCTATATAATCCTGCTGAGCAGTCCAGATAATCCTGGTCAGCAGGTTGTGTTTCCCTGCCAATAGTCTAACCCAATGGTTTCAAATGTGGTTTCCTGCCCAAAGTCTAGACCAATAGTTTCAAAAAAATCACCTTGTCCCTTCTACCCAATCCCAAGTTGCCAATTCCCAGCTTGTGGTTTTTCCCTATAAAAACCCTCTACACCTGGGCTCGTGGCCGCTGCCACATTTCCTTCCATCTGCCATGCGGCAACCCAGGTTGAACCTGAATAAAAGTACCTTATGTACTTGCATTGGAAACCGGCTCCTTGGTGGTCTCTAGGGGTTTCTCGACATGGGTACAACAGAACCTGTGAAAGTAAATAATGGAAGTGTAAGGGAGAGAATGTAGCTCAGGTTTTGCATGAAGAACCTAGAACGGCAAACATAGTACCGTATTGCCTCCTTCTTCCCTTGTAGAAGAATGTGCCGTATCAGCAGACATTATCCTCTTGGCCCACTCCAGAGTGCTGGGCTCAACCTCTCACTTTGCACATGCTGCTGCATTTTTTGTTTTAGTGTGTAGTTATTATAATGCTGAAGACAGAAAACTGTGACTTGATAAACTCTTGATGAGGAAATACTTGGAATCCATCACTAGTTATGTTGCTGATGGTGATAGAGAAAAGTCTCTTTAGAGACTACTGCTGGTGGTAAGCATATCTACTTTACATTTTGGTTGTGAGCCTTGCCTTTAATGGTTGAGCCATCTCTCCAGTTCATCTTCTCTATCTCAAATCTCCATTGAATGTTTTTCAGCAAAACATCTATGAATGTACAAAATAAATGATAGATTTCAGGGAACACGTAAAATATGACTTAGATGTGCAGCTTTTCAATCTTCCTAAGCCTTCTTTATTTCAGAAAAGTTATCAGGCTATAGGTCATGAGTATCGAAGGAACAAGTTCCAAGTTGGAGAAAGAAAGGACAGGTGTGGGAGGGAGAGTGAAGAAGGATGTCAATTTATGTGCTAATCATTCTAAGGAAGGCTGACATCATCATAAATATCCCTTTCTCACAGAGACCTCCCTTGAATTCACAGTCCAGGTTAGTTATCCGATTCTTTGCCAACTGCACTTTCCTAACAGCAATGACTTGTACTGGCTGCTTAGCTATGCACAGTTGTGGTGGTATTGTGTTCCCAAAAATATTGTGTACCTTAATAAACTTATCTGGGGTCAGAGAACAGAAAAGCCACAAGATACTTAGGCTAGAAAATGTTAGCACACGCCTTTAATCCTAGCATTCCCGAGACAGAAATCCCTCTGGATCTCTGTGAGTTCAAGGCCGCATTGGAAACAGCCAGGCATGGTGACTCACGCCTTTAATCCCAGAAAGCAGCCTTTAATCCCAGGGAGTGGTGGTAGAAAGCAGAAAGGTTTATAAGGCGTGAGGACCAGAAACTAGAAGCATTTGGCCTGGTTAAGCATTTTGGCTGGTTAAGCATTCAGGCTTCTAGCAGCAGTTCAGCTGAGAGCCATTGGGATGAGGACACAGAAGCTTCCAGTCTGAGGAAACAGGACCAGCTGAGGAATTGGCAAGGTGAGATAGCTGTGGCTTGTTCTGTCTCTCTGACCTTCCAGCATTTACCCCAATAACTGGCCTCGGGTTTGATCTTATTAATAAGAACTGTTAAGATTCATGCTACACACAGTTCTGTGTATTACCACTAGTCCTGACTGTAGGTTATGTGCTGCCAATGATTGGCACAAACCTAGGGCTTTATACTTTCTGAACAAACACAGACAAGGGAAGTAAGGATGCTTAGATACACAGGTGACTAAGAACCATTCTTCCCAAAGTCAATGGATGATGTCTCTAGTGACACTGTGATTTCAGTTAGATTCTCTCTGTCATGACACAGACATCACACAGCTCATTTTTTTTTTCATTTAATTTCTAGTAGAACTTCTCATATCACCTAATAAATGAGCATTTGGGGCAAATCCCTACCCTAAATTCCTATTATTGGCAGTATTACCATTATTATATATGTTGGAATCAGTTTAATACCCAGGTAAAAATATAATGTTTTAGTGTGCTCTTTCTTTTGAGTCCCAAATTCAACTTTTAATTTTAGGACAAAATTAAATTCTTTACCAGCGACAGAAATTGAACTTTGTCTTGACACTTGGCTAGTTTATGCATCCTTGACTGTTCATTCTGTGTGTTTCCCTTCTACAAGCTGTCCTAGAACTTACATCAACAACTCTTCCAGTCCATGCCTGTCCTCTTCCGTCGGTGCAGCAGCTCAATTAAAGAATATTTATGTATTTATGAGTGTTTTCCACTCCAACCTCTTCAAAACCAATGTCCTTTTAAATACATTGTTGCTCTTTTCACTATTGTAATACTTGAGTGCACAGTCCTTTCTTTCTTTATTTCTGTTAGTACAAAAGTATCTACAAATTCATGTTTACAACACGTATCTAAATGCTCCTCAACAGTCATCATACTAAGGTAAGACAGGATTTAAAATTATCCTTATATCCATAGATATATATGTGTAGCTGCCACCTCTCATCAAAGAAACTTCTTTGTGCAACAGGTAGAGATTATTACAGAAGTCTAAAACTTGTCAATATGCAGAGATTAAGTGACTGTGTGGTGTTCTACATCTGTAACACAATTCCTACGTGTAAGGTTCAGAAAACCCTTGAAAGAAGAGCCTGGGAGACTGTAAGGACCATAGGATCAAGGTGTCTGCTGTGAGACAGTGCCATGTAGACATGAGAAGGAAGCTGTACTCATCTAAAC
This sequence comes from Peromyscus californicus insignis, assembly GCF_007827085.1. Taxonomy (NCBI): domain Eukaryota; kingdom Metazoa; phylum Chordata; class Mammalia; order Rodentia; family Cricetidae; genus Peromyscus; species Peromyscus californicus. The sequence goes on along the minus strand of NW_026294469.1, from coordinate 20,511,719 downwards.
AAATGGAACAAAGGATTATGACTTGGGATTCAAGTGCAGTATGGAAACTAGCACCACGTATAGTTTTCTCCCTTACCCACAAATTTACTTTCTAAAGTTTCAATTATTTTCAGTCAACTACATTAAAAAAAATCACACGAAAGTACCAGAAAGAAACAATTCATATCTTTTAAATTGCATACCACGTTTAATCATATGATAAAATCTCATACGGTTCTTCTCTGTCCTGCCCAGTGCATGAATCATCTCTTATCCAGAGAGCCCATTGTGTACTCACCCATTAGTTATTTCAGAACAACACTGGTTATCATATCTACTTATCCCTGCACTGCAAATGCTTGTGTCCAAGTGATTCTTATTTTATTTAATAATGACCCCAAGTGCAAGAGTGGGGTAGCTGGCAATGCAAATGTGCCAAGAAAATCTGCAATATGCTCCTTCTGTGGAAGTGACAATTCTTAATACGGAACAAAAAGAAACCATATGTTGAAGCTAAGGCCCACAGAAAGAATGAGTCTTCTTTCTGTACAAGCGTGGAAAAGGAAAAAGAAATTCACTCCACTTTTGCCTTGCACTTCAAACTTCAAGTTACTCCCACAGTGTACAATACATGCTTCGTTAAGATGGAAAAGACATGTCTTGTCTTTTTATAAAAATAAGAAAAAAAGAATAGTGTAAAATAATTTCAGGACTACCTGTGGTTTCAGGCATCTCTGAAACATGTCTTCCATGAATAAGAAGGGATGGCTATACCCTCCTGGTAAAACTTCAGTCCCCTGAAATCTCCTTCAAAACAACTTAAGTCCCTTATTTCTCTTTCAAGTCAAGCTAAGAATATTTTCCTGAAGAGAGCTCCCACCCAGTCCCTAAATTTATTTATATTTCATTTCTTCATGACATAGTAATGGTTGCTGTGAAACCAACATGTGAATTTAGCTTCATATCATTTCCCAAAATTCTGTTTATTTTTAAAATACTCTTGTTTCTCCCCCATAGTAATCCTCCATCTGTTCTATTGTACAAGTTCTTAATAAATATTTGATGAGCTGTTTGTTGTTTCAAGCCATTTCCTATGTAAGATGTGATGTACTATAGATGAACTTACAAAATACACAAAGCTCAGAGAATAATCCTGAAGCGAAATGTGCATGACAGACATAAGGGTAAAGCACGGCCCATTGCACTGCCCCAAGTTTCTTACCTTTCCTCTTTAACTTTTCCCTGAAGAAAAAGTTACTAAGTTCTGTTGTACAGTATCACGTAAAACAGAAAATAATTCATCTCCACTACTATTGATAAAACATCTGTGTTGTTTCCATGTAAAGGACATTATGATTAAAATAGCTAATCATCTAGAACTTTGACAATCTATTGTTCTTGTTCAGCTGATGTTTGTGCAGTCAGGTTGGTGAAACTCTAAGGGTTCTGACATTACTATGAGACAATCTCACAGCAAACTCCCCAATACTCCAGATCCGACAGTCTTTCTGACCCCTTTTCTGCAGTGTCCCCTGAGCCTGGAAGTTGTTTTGTAAATGCATTCACGAGGACTGGGCTCTACAACTCTTGGATTGGCTGTGGTTGTCTGTAACAGTCTCTGTCTGTTCTTTACTTGATGAGATTGAAAACTACACTTATCTGTGGGTGTGAGGACGAAGAGTTAGAATGTAGAGATTATGCTGGTTTAGTAAAGTGGTTGTTGTAGTTCTCCTCCAAAACCCATGACTTCACTAGCCCTGGATAGTTGGTTATGTTTCCAGTACAAGCCATGGTTTCCCTCTTGCTGAGTGGGTCTTAAGGCCAATCAGCTATTGGTTACCAACACACTTTGCAAAACACTACTGAAAGCCCTCAGGACTAGAGAGCCATGCAGGTCATTGTAGTGCTTCACATGCCTCATACCAGTGTCAGACTGTTAGTTGAATCCCTCTTTTGAAACCTTGCATGGTACTTTCTGGTACCATGAAAGTTAGACCCTAGGAGAAGGCATTCAGGTCAGTTCCAGCTCATGGGCCTCTGGGTCCTGTGTCTGAAGTTCATGATGCCATTAGCAATGGGAATTTACCTTCCACTTCTGGAGGGAAACCAAGGGCAATAGCAATAGTCTATAATATTTTGGTAGTCTCTTGGACAAGCCTGACCAACAGTTCAAAAGAGGGTTTGTCATCACTGGTATTGGGTTTTTATTAGGTGGTCTTTGGCTCTAGGAGGAGGCATTGTCAGCTTAGATGAGAAAATTTCATTTAAACTATATATATACACTGAGATACATATTATAGATATTTTAGGCAGTTATTAATATTAAATATTTATCAATCTATACAAAATAATATTTTTTTATCTTTAAGTCATAAAAATATTTCCTAATATAGTTCCTTTTCTTGTTTGTCTATTTTTTTTTTTGTTTTTAAGACATGGTATCACTATATAGTACAGGCATGCCTTGAATTCATGATACCCCAGCTTTTGGCTCCAAGGTGATGTATTTATGGATATATACCACAATTCCCAGTTTAGTAATACAGCTTATTAAATTTTTAAATTAATTATTTACTAAAACTTACATGCCATTAATTTTTGTTTATTGTGTGACATAGGGATGAACTTTTCCTTTTCTTTATGTATATCTAGTTATTTCAGTAGTGTTTACTTGAAAACTATCATTTTCTCCTACAGCTCTGTATTGCTATCTTGCTTTTTAAGTCAAAAGTGAAGATAGCAAAGTATTTGACAGTATTGCACAATCTAATAAACAATACATTCACACATTTTGATCTAAAGGTATACTTTTAGGAATACAACCAATATGATATATATGTATATATATATACATATATATAGAAAAAACATACAAAAGTATATAAAATAACACCATTTTAAAGATGCCTAAACTGTAAAAGATTCAAAAGCAATCCACAATTGAATATAAAAGTATATTGCATAGATTTTTTCAGCATAAATATTTATTTTAATGAGAATATTAAATAGCAATAAAAATGCTAAACTACAGTTACACATTTTGGGGGAAATGTCTTTTGAATATATTATAGAAAGCAAAAATAAGAATAACTATACCCAAGGCTTAAAATCATACAAAAGTAACACATTGAAGTCAATATAGTAGCTACTCTTAGGGGAACAGGTGTTAAGTTGGAAGGAGTGTAATAGAACCTTTGAACCATTAATTATCTTACTTGTTAATTTCATAATATTTCCATAGCTCGTCATTGAAATAAAAATACAATTTCTGCATCATTTTTTGTGAATCGGAGTCAAATTTGCTAAGAGATTTATTTTACTTTAATTTTTTCATACAATATTTTTTGCTCATGTTTTACCCTCCTGCATCTTCTCCTAGATCTTCCCACCTCCTGCATACCAGCTTCATGTTCATTTATTCACACACTCTTTTGCCACCCAGAAAAACAGCAACAACAACAACAACAAAAACAAACAAACAAACAAACAACCCCCCCCCAAAAAATCCCCACAAAACAGAATCAAAGTAAACAAACAAATATAGTAAGGGTGAAAAAGCCCACAAAAAACCACGGATTCTGTATTGAGTTGTTCAAGTACTCCTGGGCATTCGGCCTCCTGGGCTGCGGTTGATAGACCCAGCAGCACACTGTTGTAAAAAACTGATTTTCCCTTTCCTAGCAGGTATCAATTATAAGTGCCCCCCCCTTTTTTTTTCAGGAGAAGGGACTGTGTCTACTTTCCCTTCTCAGTGCGGGCATTTTGTCTGATTTGAACCTGCACTGGTCTTGCGGATACAGTTGAAATCTCTCTGAGTTCATACATGTATCAGTTCTATTGTGTCTTAAAAAGTATTTCCCTGGAGTCATCCATCACCTCCTCTTCCACATAGATCCTGAGCCTTGGGGAAAAGAGTTTGGTGAAGACATCCCATTTAGGAATGAGTACTCTAAAGTCTCTCACCCTGTGCACATTGTCCAGTTGTGGGTTTCTGGCATAATTACTGCAAGAAGAGGCTTCACTGATGAGGACTAAGCTATGCACTGATCTATGGGTATAACAATATGTCCTTCGGAGACATTTCATTGCTATGCTCCTTTAACAGAACAATAGAAGAGAGTTTTCCCCTAGGTTCATGACTATCTAACGTCAGATTCATGGCCACTTTAGCAGTGTCAGGTATGGGTTCCATGTCATGGAGGGTGCCCTAAATCCAATTAAAAAGTAGTTGGTTACTCCCATAACACTTTGTGACACTATTTGTGTGTATCTCCTTTCTCTGCTGCTTCTTTAATTGGTCCTCCATTATAGACATTTCTCACCAAAGTTAGCATCTTGGAACAATCAATCCTGAGCACAAAACGTAGCACTCATTTATTATTCCTCCTTAACACACTTGATAGACCATTGGGATATTCTGATACAGCGGGAAAGTATTTTCTTCTTACAGTAACTGAGTGAATGCCTTTCTCAAAGAAATTGGAGAACCACAGTCAATTCAAAGGTTCCTGTCAAGACCACAGGTGCACTGAGATCTTTTAAGTTAAAGCATGTGTCCATCTTCTCACTATTTCTTCATGGCAATCAGGGTTTGTTATGCTGGGGGAGGTCTGTAAAGCACATCAAAGCAAAACATGCATACGATAATCTCCCCTATTCAGCATCATGATTCACAGCCCAGCACCCACCCTAACACCAGGTAAATACTTGTGCTCATTCCATACATTGGCTGCAGAAGTGTAGTGATTTCTGTCTATCACAGACTCTAGGGTCTCCTTGGTTTAACATGTCTTGTATGACAGCATGTTCGCATTTCTAAAACATGTTTTAAAACCCCAATTTTTGAAGTTTATAACTATTGTAAGAACTCCTTTAATGTAAGCAAAAGATTAATTAATTAATTAATTAATTAAAACAATTAATGGAAAAAAGAGACCATGAATTTGAAAGAGAGCAAGGAGGGGTATATGGAAGTGTTTAGAGGTAGAGAAGGGAAGGGAGAAACCATATAATCTCAAAATCTAAAACAAATAATTTAAAAAAGAATCACCATGGAATAGGTGCTAGTTTAGAATATGTTCTGGTTTAAATGTCAGACACCATTCCCTCAGTTGAGTTGTTTATTCACAAAGAAGGCTCAGAAGCCAACTTTTGATTGTATGCTCCATTGGGGGAAAGATGTGAACCCCAGATTGTTTGTCCAGGACTACACACATGCTTCTCTGCCTTCTGTAAATGGAAGGCTTAGTAATGAAAAAATGAACTGTACGCTTTGGCCAAGCACTCTCTAACACCAGATTTGTGTGTAGCATTCTCAGATGGCTTCTCTGTGTTCCTTTGCAACTTCTAGGACCTGTTACAGCAACACTTGACCTAATTTGAGGCATAGCAAAAAACAAAACAAAAAACAAAACAAAACAAAACAAAAACAAAAAAACACACTATCCGACAACAGCAAAAATAAAATCAGTAACAACAAAAAAATAACAAAGAGTGTGATTATACAAATTCATTTGTCAAAATGAATAGAAATTTTGAGTATTTTAAGAATTAAACAAGAAGAAAGCAGCTCCTATTTTGCACATTAGGGAATGCTCCCAGGAAGTAGTGGCTGCAGCTCTTGAAATAAAAGAACATAATGGGACTAGTAATCAGTAAAGGGACATGTGGAAGAGGAGTTTCCTATTCCCTTTTCTTACTACTCAAGAATCCTGAAACTTGTGTGTTATTGTCTCCTATGACAGGGAATTAAGAGGTTAGGACACATGTTTGTATTTCATGATAAGCCTCCAGTGGAGAAATAACTAGACCTCCTATAAAGAAAGGTGTTAGGAATGGAAATAAAGATGACATACAGCCGGGCAGTGGTGGCGCACGCCTTTAATCCCAGCACTCGGGAGGCAGAGCCAGGTGGATCTTTGTGAGTTCAAGGCCAGCCTGGGCTACCAAGCGAGTTCCAGGAAAAGGTGCAAAGCTATACAGAGAAACCCTGTCTCAAAAAACCAAAAAAAAAAAAAAAGAAGATGACATACCACGTGATCATGCTCTTCTGCCTGCCCATTTCCTCTTCCTTGCCCTACTTAATAGCATGCATGTCTTGTTCTACCCATTCGTCACTTTTATTCCTCCACAAATGTGCCTTCTTCTATGTGTAATTCCAAACTCATCCCTCCTTTTCAGTTCCCAATTTGAGTTCTCTAGTCTCTGTGTAGGCATCATCTCAGATTGAACAGCTATGAGTGAACACTTTCTTCCCCATCCCCATCTGGCAGCAGCATCACACCATCTGAACTTCTGCTGGGCTATGATGGTGTGCTGTGATTTCTTGCTCTGGCTTAAGGTAGAATCTGAGCCTTATAATATCATTGTTTCCCTTACATATGCAAAGTGCTATGGTCTATCTCATGAACTAAAGAGAACTGAAAAATGGAAATGAGCAGCAAGTCTGTCATGACACACTCACATAGTATCCATGCTTTCAGTTTCTGACTAAACAAGTACTATCAGGGAAAAAAAAAACTAGGTATTGTGTCTACCACATGTCAGAGAATGGACCAATACATGAAATTTTCAAAATAAAATATAGAGTGGCTGTATAATTAATTAATTAACATACAAAATAGCATGATGAATTTCAATAAATTGATGGGAGACTAAAATCCAGACATTCAGATCATTGATCAACGAGACAGTTTTGATTCATTGGGCCAATAAACTAACACATATATTAGACAGGAAGAGAAAAGGTGCCAAACTTCCATCTTACTTTAAGAACAGCGAGCTTCCCCGCCCCCCAAAGAGACTAGTCATCAATGCTAAACATTTTACACATATTATGTCACCCAAATACTCACTACAACCTAGGGTTGTATGTGAAATTACAGGCTGTATTTGAAGAAAATTGAGGTTTAAAATTGTATGATTTATGTAACTACAGAGAAAGAACATTACTAAAATATGCAACATGTCGGTGTCTCTGAAAAAATAATTGTACCGTGCATTATAATTCAGGAGAGGATATTGGGTAGAACATTAAAGTTAAATGTAAATTAGTAATGAAAATTTCAATTGCAATGTAAACATTTATATAATTTAGCATAAGTATCCTTTGATATCTCTTAGCTTTAATAATTATTCTTTCAGATAATTTAATTCATTAAAATTGTATAGATTTTTTTTCAAAAATATATTTTTGTTTTGCACTAATCTTTTATGGGGTACTTTCACTGGTCAATTTAGAAAGCAACTCTCTTAAAGTTTTCATAATAAAACTCACTTCCTTTTTAATTGGGAGACCAATTTAAAAGCCCTTCTGGCTGGCACATGTGATTGCCTTCCTCCAACTGAAAGAAATGGTCTCTACACAGCCTCTCAGAGCAAACAAAAGAATGTGGTGTCTCTCCGAACCCTTGCCCTACCACAGGTTTTCCCAAGCTAAAGGAAACAAGAAAGCATTACCAAAACAAACGCACAGTGACGTTTTCTGTGGCATTTTTACAAGAAAGGGCGCAGAATCAGAGACTGTGATTTAAGAGCCCTCTACGAAGTCCACAGGAGCAGCCCTGAAGCGGAGGTTCCCCAGGCTGCAGTTCCTCATTTCCAGTGGCTGTCATCATGCTCCTTCCTGGGGTCCACGATGGTCAATTACCTTAACTTAGATGGAAACACCTTGACTCATTCACTCAGTCACTCTGGAATACTGAAAATTTCACAGTACACAGAACCATGCAACTTCCTGTTAGTCCCCATGAGAGAACATAACACCGAAGCTAAAGGTGATTCCTCTGCTGTGAAGCTAAGGATTAAACCCTCGCTTGAAGAAATTGGGGAGCACTCTTCTGTGAGCTCCACCTCAAACTCTGTAGCTCAGACCTTTCACTGATCATGACAGCAATGCATCTAAGAAAGCTAATTAAGGAAAAGTACTTCAGTGGCATGCAAGATGTTCTACGCTACATAGACTTTTAGACTTAAAACTATTTGTGAATAACTATTTGGTTATGATTCCATTGATACAGAAGGTTTTATCTGTTTTGTCTACATGTTAATTTCAATATAATTCTAAACACCAAAATTATTTTTTAAAAGTACAAGAAATTATTGTATTTTTCTACATATTGTTTCATTGTTGTTTATAAATTGGCCACTTAACATGGCTTTCATTTTTTTTGAGGTACTTTATAGTAACTCAATACATACATACAGAGCAGAATAATAAGGTCTGTGCAGAAGGACATTCCATCCCTTCAGCCATTATATTCTCTACTGAGAATGGCTAATGATTTACACCAATTATTGACACTCCATTTGCATTTCAGTTCTTAGATGTAGATGCAGCACCCAGATTCATGCTTCCAATAAAGTCAGTATCAACTCCCTAAACACCTTTTTGAAGGTCTTTTTGATGAAGTACAGTGACTGTCCCGTGATATCTAACTTCTGAAACTAGCCTCTTCCGGACACACGTGATCAGAGAGGCCTTTCCTCTATGCCCCTCAGCTGTCATGTCATTTGGCATTTCATTTTTCTTACTTGCATAAACTAACATTTCATAGTCATAACTTCCGTATAGAACACGGTATTTACCCACTTTATAATCTAACTGCTATTAATAGATCCTACTGTGGTTAACAGCAGCAATTAACTCAAGATACACCTGTCAACATAACCAACCATGAGTTCTTGATCTTAGGTTTCAAAGCTGAGTGTCTGAGACCCTTCCCCTCACGTCTGCATTTTTTCCCATTGCTGCTTTCAATGTCTTGAAAGAAAACTGTCACCAATTCTCACTTGTCTTGACTCCTAAGCATTCTTTCACACAGTATTTCTCACACAAAATTCATCCTCCATTGTGCAGTCACAGTGACTTCTTTAAAGTACAAGAAAAAAAAACTTGACATCATCTATTTTTCTTTTTAGTTTTTCAGCTACTGTCTGCTGCCCCAATACTGTTGGAATCTCCCAGATAATAGGCCTTACATTGTCCTTCTGCAGCCTATACTGTTACAGAGATCCAGATGTTAGACTGTTCACTAACTGACATGAAGAGTACAGTTAGTTCTTGTACATACAAGGAAGAATTTTCTCTTTCCCAAGAACTACATTGTAGTTGGCATTTTCTCTGGGCTGCCAACCAGCTCCCAAATAAAGACACAGAGACTTATTATTAATTATGAATGCTTGGCCTTAGCTTAGGCTTGTCCCACTAGCTCTTTTAACTTAATTTAACCTGTTTCTATTCATCTACGTTTTGCCTAGGGACTTTTTACCTTTCTTTCATTCTGTATGTTCTACTTTCCTGCTTCTTCTGTATCTGTCTGTCTGGCCCCTGGCATCTCTTTTTCTTCTTTTGCTGAGCTTAAATTTCTCTTCCTACTTTCTCTCCCTGCCTGTAAGTCCTGCCTATACCTCCTCCCCCACTATTGGTCATTCAGCTTTTTATTAGGTGCCTTAGTCAGGCAAGATAAAACAGCAACACATGTTTACACAATTAAACAAATGCAACACATCTTTGCATGGTTAAACAAATATTCTGTAACACTACATCTTTGACATTTCTCCATACCATGAAATAGAGACCCATGTTCAAAGAATATTTCTTAGATCTTCAAATATTTTCCCTAATACTTTTGTCATTCTTTAACTTTTTATTTCCTTGGAGATAGCCAAACTAGAGCTTTATAAAAATCTCAGACTCACGGCAAACATGAACAATTGCCATTTGAAACCTGATTTTGAATGTGGGGATTCATTTATTGTTCTACTCAATGTTTGAATTGTTATTACAAATAATGGACTGAATAGGACATCAAAGTCTGCTTCTTCTCTTTCCTGTACCAGGGGAGCAACTGTTCCCTGGAGCAAGACCCAAGCAGGGAATCTGTTAGGGAAAAGGTGTTCTATTATTAGCATGCATCTTAAGATGTTGTCACCCACACACAAAACATGGGGTAAGAGGAGTTATAGTCAGCAATATGCATTACTTAGAAATTATTGTTTATAAAACTCTATAACCATTATAAATAAATAAATAAATAAATAAATAAATAAATAAATAAATAAATAAATGCATACAGCAGTTCCATGACTAGTCCTGACTCCAAATCACAAACCAGTGGTTATATATAGAAACAGTTTAAATCTGTCAGGTTTTTCTGCTCCCTGTATATATTTACAAACATTATTAGGGTTTTTTGTTTGTTTGTTTTGCTTTGGTTTTGGTTTTTTGAGACAGGGTTTCTCTATGTAGTTTTTAGTGCCTGTCCTGGATCTCACTCTGTAGACCATGCTGGCCTTGAACTCACAGAGATCTGCCTGGCTCTGCCTCACAAGTGCTGGGATTAAAGGTGTGTGCCACCACTGCCCCGCCATTAGGGTGGGTTTTTTTTTCCATTTTTTTTTTTTTGAGCCAGATTCTCTTTATTACGTAGCTCTGGTTGTCCTAAAACTCCCTATGTAGACCAAGCTGGTCTCAAACTCAAAGAGATCCATTTACCTCTGCCTTCCGAGTGTTGTGCCACCACATCTGGCTAGACTTCAGATGTGACGTAAAGTTTAGGATCATAACACTGAGAATTTCTCAGCAACCGTAGGTAAATTCAAATATTATATCTTCTCTCATGTCCTGCTACACTCAGTCTTTTAAGCTCAAATGACTATAGGAAACGGAGGCAATATTACTGAAGCTAACATGTTTATTAATATTACTTTGAACAACATCTTGGGACCTAAAGGGTTACTTAGAAATGTTTCCAGTTCAGGACCAGATATCAATATTTTCAGATCTGATCAATTTCCTTAGGTAAGTCTTTATTCATAGTCTCCTCAGTATCTCAGAAAGCTATGCTTTCTTTAACACTTTTAGGAAGGAAAGCCACCTAGCACATGGTGTGTGGACAAAGAGCCCCTTGAGAACAAAGAGGTTAATAAAACTTGAAATAGCACAGGTTCTTTTCAGAGAGTTTTTAATTGGACCCTAGGTAATTAGACTGCAAGAGGCATTAAAATATACTGTCATGATTGGGGGGAATGATTTGAGCTTCAGGCAAGAGGAAGGTCTTGTGAATGATGTAGCCGATTGAGACAGTGAGATGCCAGCACTGTCTACTCCGCTTTGTGCTTTGTGCTGGCACCTTTCAGAGGGTGACAGAGGCAGCAGTGACATCTGCCTATGCTCGAGGCTTTTAAATAGTAATTGATCTGTATGAATAGGAGGGCAGTAAATATGGGCTCTCCTTAACACACATTTTCATCACACTCAGATTTAGTATATTAGGATGAAGGAAATGTAACTAAATTAAATACAACTTATAATTTAAATATTAACTGAGAATTTATTTCAATATGGCACAATACTTTAATATCAACCCTAGAATTCCCTTTCACTGTCTCCGTTGATCAGAAGACCACTTATGAAAGGAAAACACATAATATCAGTACTTGCTCCCCTGAGTAGTGAAATTAGCGAGTAAGCTTATTTTCTTACAGGTGCTTTTTAAATTTTTTGGGATGAAAATGTGTTGTTTCTATTCAGAAAGTCAAATTAGAAGAAGAAAGAGGAATATCTTTAGAGTACTCATTTCATAGTACTCCATATAAGTTTATTATAAATTAAACAAATTACCAATCTGTAGCCGGGGAGGCTTTTCTCTATCCTGTCCCATGCCACATCTGCTTGTAAATAGTCATTCAGAGGCTTAATATTACTTATACATGCTTGGCCTATTGTTCAGACTTATTACCAACTAGCTCTTACAGCTTAAAGTAATCCATTTCTATTAATCTATATTTTGCCACGTGGCTGTGGTGTTACTGGTCTGCTGGCATTCTGCTTCTTAGATGGCTGGATGATGTCTGCCCCTGACTATGCCCTTCTCCTGTATCTCAGCTTGGATTGCCTGCCTGGCTCTTATCCTGCCTTGCCATAGGCCAAAGCAGGTTTAGTTATTAACCAATGGGAGCAACACATATTCACAGTGTACAAAAAAAAATACCCCACATCACCAATCACAATCTACCATATTAAAACAATATACTTATGTTTTAGGTCTGATATTCCAAAGTCCAAAATGTAGTGCCAGAATCACTACTATGGGAGACTCAAAAGGAGAATTTCTGTCCTTCCTATTTAAGTTCTATAATCACAAATCTCATTCCCTCCCTCCCTCCCTCCCTCCCTCCCTCCCTCCCTCCCTCCCTCCCTCCCTCCCTCTTCTGTCTCTATCATCTCTATTTCCACTACCACATTTATTTTAACTCCTCTATCTCCATTTTAAGGACCCTGTCACCTGCACTGATATAGTCTGAACTCTTCGGGAGAGATACTTACAGTCTTTAAATTGTATCTTTCTAGTTCCTTCTGCCATACAAAGCAACATTATCATAGGTTGTATGGGTAAGAATATAGGCATCTTTAGGGACATTACTCAGCTATAGGAACCTCTTTTATAAAACCTTTCTGTTTTCTTCCAAACATCCACATTCTTGCCTTCATTTATAGCCTCTCCTCGCTCACATGTATTTTTGTTTTATGTCTTCACAAGATGTACAAATGCCCTCCTCTGGGCCATAACAACTAATGTCTTTGATCCTTCCCCTCTGAACCTCAAGCATCATTGATTTCCTTTCTTTTCTCATTCTTTCTTTTATTCAATTACTAAATATAAATTAAGCTGCTCTTTGGCCCTGGACATTATTTGAATCCTAAAGACAGAATAAAAAACACAGGTGAAGATTCTGCCTCAGGGAGCTTTCACTGTATGTGTGTGTGTGTGTGTGTGTGTGTGTGTGTGTGTGTGTGTGTGTGTGTCAATGTGTGTATGTATGTGTGTGTGTAGGGGGCACTGAAATAAACCTGCAGACTAATATATAAGTAAAATCTTTAGAGGTTTACTCAATGCTAGGAATAAACTGTTCAGAGTGCAAAACATAATAACACAGAGTCATATGACAGGTGGATCAATGAAGTTATGAATTTCTCTCTAAAGGGTGAAGGTGTGGTCTAGACCCAGAATGGAAGAAAAAGGTAGAAAAAATCAAGTCAGTTTAAGGCACTGTGAACACAGATCGCATTGAGTCATGCACACCTGCAGAAGAGCTGTAGGTACACCAGATCTGGTCATTGACAGAACATCACTGGGATGGGGGCCAGGGGACGGGGAAGCTGGGAGGGAATAGGGGGATAGGGGAGATGGGGGGATGGGGGATAGGTGGCAGGGGCGGGGATAACAGCCATTGTAAAGAAAGGGCTCTGGTTCCTTCACTTTGAATATTAAGATGATAAATTTTTAAAATCGGCTGCCCTATAATGCCCAGAGATATGTATAATACCTCACTTTACCTGGCTTTAGGTTTTTGTTTTTTGCTTTTTGTATTTCTGGATACTGTGAGCAAAAGATATTCAACATGAACAGTTTACTTAGGCTGTGTCTTCCTAAGTGTGTATGAATGTGTGCATTTGTGTATGTACTTTTTTTTTGTTTGTTTTTCGAGACAGGGTTTCTCAGTGTAGATTTGGTGCCTGTCCTGAAACTCGCTCTGTAGACCAGGCTGGCCTCGAACTCACAGAGATCCTCCTGGCTCTGCCTCCCAAGTGCTGGGATTAAAGGTGAGCACCACCACCACCCAGCTGTGTATGTACTTTTTTGTGTTTGTGTGTATTTGTGAGTGTATTTCTGTATGTGTCTGCATGATTTGTATGTATATATGTACAAGTGTATATATGTGTATGTATGTATGTATGTATGTATGTGTGTATGTATCACTATGTCTGTGAGTGTATGTATCTGTATTTGAAAGTGTATGTATATGTGTATATGTGTGGATATCTACCAAATGTGGGCCCAGTGGATTGTCCATTTTAGGAATAATCAAAGTGACCAACAGAACACTGAAAAATAATTACAAGTTAAGTGTGCTCTGGCCATCCATGCCTACATTATTATCGTGTCTGCAATGAGGCTTGGACTCCTAATGGAAGAACTGCAGCTGCTGTGGTTGCTCAGACTCGGATGTGTGGTCCACAGCAAAACGCCTCACTGCTGGAAAACTGAATAACATCGCTGACCTCACTACAGCTTGGCTGCTATTCAATACCTGGGAAAACATTATAGATCATTCTTATTTGATCATAGTGAGGCTGCTCAGCTCTGTTTTATAATGGTCATAAGTAAAACAAAATAACCAATCTTGCCTGAATGAAATAAAATCAATATTTCTACTTTGTAATATGTGTCTCAGGAAGAAAATTCAAAATTTTGTCTCTCTAAAGGTCAGGTCCAAATCACTCTAAAGCACATTATTTTTTTTCCAAATCAGAATAAAATGGACCAAACTTGTGATCTAGATTTAGATCATGTGCTTAACAAGCTCAAGGGATTCATCTTGAGGTAATTTTTACAGATGATTTCAGTGGTCATACATTCTCATGCTCCTTAGAACAACACACTCTAATTCTTTTTTGTGACCAAGCATAACATAAAATGAGATTTATCTGTGTGCCTGCAGTATCTATTAGCACTATGGAGATGGAGGTTAGATGAGCTACCTGCCTCTGCAATAAGACATAATCACTGATAGCATTCTGATAGTAGTTATAACATCAGGGCTGGTAAAGTCATCTCTGAGGGGCTGACAGTCTCAAAACCTCCAAGTTTACAGGGATGATTAGTGGGGAAAAGAAGACCATTTCTCTTGTAAGTGTTTTTAAATTCCTTTGTGAAATTGTGTTTTGAGCAATGTAATTGAATACTGAAATTTATCAAGTAACAAATAAGTAGAAATAATAGTCATGAATATTAAAAATTTCAAGCATATTTTTACCTTTAATGATCTGGTAAAAAAAATTAAATGAAATTTCAAGTATCTTCATGTTTTTTCTTTAAAGCAATTAGAAATTTAGGAGAAAGTTTATTTATTGCATCATAATCAAGAAAAACATTGCAAATAAATTGTAATTTAATTTATCCAGTTCTGTTTAGTTTTCCAGAGATTTTATTGTCTTTTTTTTCCCTTAGAGGGGGGCTAGGAGCAAAGGAAAGGGAATACAGGAGGGGTCAGCAACATCCATTCTCACAGACACATCCTTTGAGACCAATTCCCTCCAACAAGACCCCACCTCTGATATTTCACCTCTTACTAATAATACCATCTCATTAGAAACCCTTGGGGCAGAGCTCACATGGGCTCACAGAGACTGAATGAAGCAACAAGCACGGGGTCTGCAAGCGTCGGCACCAGGTCCTCCGTGTATGTTGTGATGGTTAGCTTGGTGTTTTCCTGGGACTCGCTAACAGTGGGAGAGGGTGTGTCTCCGAATTTTTTGCCTGCTTTTTTGCCAAGACTTTTTTGTCTTGGGGTTTGTTTCCTCCTGCTGGGTTGCCTTGTCCAGCCTCGATAGGAGGGCTTCTGCCTTGCCTTATTGTATTTTGTTTTGACCTATTAGGTTGTTGTCTCTTGGAGGCCTGCTCTTTTCTGAAGGGAAACAGAGGAAGAGTGGATCTGGGGGAGGGGGAGATAGTAGGGCGATGGGAAGGGTGGAGGGAGGGGAAACTGGGGTCCGGGTATAATGTATGAGAGAAGAATCTATTTTCAATTTTTAAAAAAGAAAGAGAAAGAGAAAGAATTTTTTTGTTTTGTTTTGTTTTTCAAGACAGGGTTTCTCTGTGTAGCTTTGCGCTTTTTCCTGGAATTCACTTGGTAGTCCCGGCTGGCCTCGAACTCACAGAGATCGGCCTGGCTCTGCCTCCCGAGTGCTGGGATTAAAGGCATGTAAAGAAATCTTTTAACGATTGAGTATTTTGACCAGTCAGAGCCCTATTCATCTCTTAGAAATTCACCTCTGACACACTAAGTGGTGAGTTTCACTTATTCCCTACAGGATGCCTCCTCCTCCTCCTCCTCCTCCTCTTCTTCCTCCTCCTCCTCCTCCTCCACCTCCTCCTCCTCCTCTTCTTCCTTCTCCTCCTCCTCTTCTTCCTTCTCCTCCTCCTCTTCTTCCTCCTCCTCCTCCTCTTCCTTTTCCTCCTCCTCCTCCTTCCTTTTCCTCTTCCCCTGATTCTCCTTCTTCTTCTTTCTCCTCCTCCTCCTTATTGTCTTCTTCTTCTTGTAATATAATTGCAACATTTCTCCCTTCTCTTTCCTTCCTCCAAACCCTCCCATATACCCCTGCCCACTCTCCTTCAAATCCATGGCCTCTTTCTCATGAATTGTTATTGCATGTACATATATACTTGTATATATGGATATATTCCTAAATACAATCTGTTGATTCCATAGACTGTTATTGTACACGTGTTTTTAGGACTGGTCATTTAGACTGCACAACCACTTTGCACGCTTGTCCCTGACCGCCTCTCCTGCTCCCAGCTTCCCTCATTTGCCTGTAGTTTTTGTGTAGGTTTGAGGACTCATGGGCTTTCCCCCATTCACTTTGTCATGTTCTGGTACCATGAAAGCTGGTTCCCCGGGAGGAGGCTTTCAAGTCAGTTCCTTTTCAGGGGTCTCGGGCCTCCGTTTCTGAAGTGCAGTAGGGACTTAGTCCCACCTCTGGGGGATAACCAAGAGAAACTGCAGCAGGCTGTATGTTTTGGGAATCGCTTAGATAGCCCTAGCCAAAAACTCAAAAGAGGGCTTCTCACGTCTGGTACTGGGATTTTTGCTAGGTGGTCTTTGGCTCTTGGAAGGAACACTGTCATCCCAAATGAGAGAAGTTCATTAAAACAGTATGTATGTTTATACACTGACTCAGAAGCATTATAGGATTTTAAATTAAGTAACAGTATGATTCTTTGTGGTCTTTTCATATGTTCATGTTGTTACTTTACTCACCTTTTTCCTTCCACTATCCTTATCCCCTCCCTAAAGAGCCCTCCCTTTCAGATTTACACTGTCAGATCATTTGTATCCTGTCCCTCAACTTTCCCTTCTTCCCACTTTCTTGTTTCCCTCTGTAACCTCCATGAGGAGCACCCACTTTCCCATTTCCTGATAAGATTACTTGTACCATGCTATACCTCTCTATTGCTCCCCAACCCCCCATATACTGGCAGTGGTCCCATTTTACTTTCCTGGTTTCTGTAGTTATTAGATACTCATAGCTGAAGATTTGGAGTTTAGAGCCTCCAATAAGAAAGAATGGGAGAAGTGTGTCTTTCTCGGTCAGGGTTACCTCATTCAATATGATCTTTTCTAGTTTCACCCATTTACCTGCAAAGTCCATGATTTTATTTTGATTTACAGCTGAATAGCATTACATAGTGTATATGTACCTCATTTCATTATCCATTAATCAATTGTAGAACATTTAGTTTGTTTCCATTTCCTAGCTATTGTGAACAGAGAAGCAATAAACATGGCTGGACAAATATCTGTGGGGTATGATGTCAGGTCCTTTGGGCTTATGCCAAGGAGTGATATATTTGGGTCATGGAGTAGATTTAATTTTAGCTTTTTGATAATTCTCTACACTGATTTTGATGGCGGCTGGACCAGTCTGCAATCCTGTTAATGAGGATTCCTTTTAGTCAAATCCCCTCCAGCATTTGTTGTTGGCTGTTCCATTGATCTTTGCCATTCTGACTGTGTGATAAAATAAATTCTCAGACTGTTTGGATTTACATTTCACTAATTGCTAGGGGCAAGGAACATTTTTTGAGATATTTGTAAATCAATTTTTTTTCTTTTGAGAACTCTTTGTTCATGTGTCAGACCCATTTTTGGAATGGGCTATTTGTTTTGTTTTGTTTTTTAACTCTTTGTTTTTTGAATTCTTTGTAAATTATGGATTCCAGTCTTATGTCAGATATATAGCTGGCAAGGATTTTTTCCCATTTTGTGGGCTTACTCTTCACTGGGTTGATTGTTTCTTTAACTGTGCTGAAACATTTTAGTTTCATTAAGTCCCATGTATCAGTTATTGGTCTTGATTCTTGAACAAATGAAATCCTATTTAGGAAGTCCTTTTCTACATCTGTACATGTAGAATACTGCCTATATTTTCCTTTAGTGGTTCTAGTGTTTCATGTTTAGGTCTTTGATCCATTTGTAGATAGCTTTTGTGCAAGATAAACTCTAATTTCATTCTTCGGTATGTGGACATCCAGTTATCCTGGCTCTCTTTGTTGAGGATGCTCTTTTGTTAAGCATATGATTTTGATGTCTTGATCAAATATTAAGGGGCTGAAGTTACATGTGCTTATTTTTGGGTCTTTGGTTTTCTTCCATCTGTCTACATGTCCTCTATCTTGCCAATACCATATTGCTTTTATTATACTGGCTCTGTAATATATCTTAAGATCTGAAATAGAAATCCCTCCATTTTTTTCCTCTGTGTTGTTTTGGATATTTGGGAACTTTTGTGGTTCTATATGACTTTTTTTGATATTTCTTTGCTTTTTCTACAAAGAATGACATGTTGTTTTGGTTGAGATTGTACAAAATATGTAAATAGCCACAAGGCTAGACAGTGAGGAGAACTTGGGAAGTCTAGGCATACCCAGAATGTATGGTGTAGGGCACAAAGAGTCCTGTGAGAGGATACAGGTTTTGGGTCCTGGAGGAAGTTGAGAAGTTGGCTGTACTACAAGAAGAGATGTTGGAATGAGCACAGGGAACAGGATGTGGGACCCCCAAGGAGGCCTGGAGGAAGGCTGCTTTGCAGGCTCTGGTGGCCAGAGTATGCCAGGACACTGGCTAAGGGCCCCAGGCTAGATATGGTAGGTTGCAAGGAAAAAAGGTATCTGGTCATAGGGTTACTCACCAGGCTAGACCCTGGAAGGCAGTAGAAAGTCTGAGTATGGAGTGGGCCCCTACATGCTTCTTAAACCAACCAATCTAAGAATAAAAATTAATCATCAAAGCTTAGTTAATTTATATTTTTTGTTTATTGACTATGTGAGTATAATATTGAGGGATAATGTTTTAAGCCAAAAATACTTTTTGAAAATAAATCATGTAATTATGAGCTGGGGCTTCTCTATAGTTACTGAAGGTGTTGCTCTGAGGAGAATAATTCTCTGTGGAGGCTCTTCTGCAGTGGGTGCTCATCATCTGCTGTGAGTGCTTGTTCATGGAGAATGCTCCTTTGTGGAAGGTGCTTCTCTTTGGAAAGTATGCCTCAGTTAAAGTTGCTCTATGGAAATTATTGCTTTAGGGAGGGTAGTTCTCTGTGGAGGGTGTTGCTTTATGGTCTGTGAAGGGTGTTGCTTTGTGGAGGCTATTCTCTGTGAAGGATGTTGTTTTGTGGAGGATGTTGCTCTATGGTAATTGTTGCTTATGGGGGGAGGTCTTCTAGGAAAGTGTTGCTCTGTGTAGGTGTCCTGTGTGAAAGGTGTTGCTCTGTGTATGATGTTCTCTGTGAAGTGTGTTGTTCTGTGTAGGCATCCTCTATGAAGAGTATTGCTATGTGGAGAATGAATGCCCTTTGAGGAAGATGTTGCATATGGAGCTGTTTATCTCTGGAGGGTATGGCTTTGTCCAGAATGCTTCTCTATCAAGAGTATTCCTCCATTGTGGGTCCTAGAAAAACAACAGCAACACCAACTTCCCTATTCATCTCCCTAAATATTATAAAATTCACTTTTATAATATGCTTAACATATATTTATTACTTATAATGCATTGCATTCAAATATAAATAACATAATGTCCATGATACTTTTAAACCTGGTTTTCCTCAGTGATAAAGATGTAATTATATTTTAGAATAACTGTATTATATAATTATGGTGAGAACTACTAGTGGAATCAGATTCCAGCATAAAACTTAAAGCTAAGAATCACACCCCCCTCCCCATAAAAAGGAAAACATACTTTCTCACATCCTTTATGGAAGCTGTTGTTCTGTGGAGGGTGAAGGGTCTTGTTCTGTGGAGGGACAACACCCTTCACATAGGAAACCCTACACATTCTCATATTCTTAGTGTCTTGGACATCAGTGTTACATCTTTTAACCTGATACTTTCCTCCTCTTGTTCACCCATTGCTCAATCACAGTGGGCTTAGGGTATGGTGGATATAAAACTCCCTGGGTTGCAACTTTAGTGAAGGGAAATTGAAAAGGAAAGTGGTGAGTGCTTCTGCCCTGTGTATACTATGAACACGGAATTAAAAGATAGATATGTGTTCTAATCCGGGCTGTCTACCTAACTCTAGTTGGACAACCTAGTAATCTCGTTTGCCTCAGTTTTTCTCTATAGCAAACAAGTATCAGACTAGAAACTCTCTAAGGCTTCTTTAAGAATCCCAATAAATTCCAAATTTCAGTGCGTTGAACTAAGAATGTCTTTCCTTATTCCTACCAGCATGGATCTTATTTCATATCAATGGCTTGGAGCTGCAAAACCCTTCATCATTCACCAGCTGACTGAGGAGCTGACCTCCGTTTTGCACTGCCGTGTCTCTATGGTTGACTGGGTTGTTTATTTGCAAGTCAGCCTCCTAGAAATTCATCTTATCTTTGGAGGTTGGCAATAGTTCAGTGGTTAAGGTAACTCAAATAAGCTGACCATGAAAGGACTACTCCCTGGTTCTGCTTCTTGCAGTACCAGCCTTTGTTCTTTGATGCAACTGAGACTCCTCTGGAGAGAATTTAGAACAGAAATTTACCTATTACCAGATATCCCTGTGGTCTCAAAGATAGGTAGCGAGCAGCACTGACATTGTCTGAGTAGTAGGATATTCTAAAAAGAGCTGTTTGTTATTACCCTATGCTGAAGCCACTACACAAAATCTCCTCTGGAAAAGAAAGCCAAGCCAACATTTCATTATTAGATGAAAGTAATTTTTATATGTTCAGGGAAATTCAATCAGCTTTTCAGTGCTTCAGTGTCTTTAATGAATTGATATTTAGTAAAAGTATATGATTGTTTCCTTGAAGAAGGCATAGGGGTTAACCTAACAACACAGGCTTAAAAATCAGAGTAAAGAAACAACCAATTCGTTTGCAAACTTCATTTGTTTCAATGTTATCTTGACAGTTTTCAATGTCTCTTAGTAGGATTTTGCTCAAAATTGTTGTTCTGAAGAACCCAGTGAGGAACTGGACTACCAACTTGCCACTGTAGAGACTACTGGACTATGGACAAGATTTTTCTCTGTGTAGTTTTGATGACTGTCCTGGATCTCACTCTGTAGACCAGGCTGGCCTCCATTTCACTGAGATCCTCCTGGCTCTGCTTCCCGAGTGCTGGGATTAAAGGCATTTGCCACCACTGCCCGGCTAGGGACAAGATTTTTTTTTTAATTTATTTAGTAATTAATTTAATTTTACATATCAGCCACGGATTCTCCTGTCCTCCCTCCTCCTACCCCCCAGCCTTCCCCCCAATCCTCCCCCCATTCCCACCTCCTCCAAGGCAAGGTCTCTCATGGGGATTCAGCTTGGCCTGGTAGATTCAGTTGAGGCAGGTCCAGTCCCCTCCTCCCTACACCAAGGCTGAGCAAAATGTCTCAGCATAGGCCCTAGGAGGGATTATATGAGCAAGAGATATTGAGATAATGATTGACAAAAGCATAGGGACAAGATTTTAAGCAATGTCATAACTTAGACTCTCAGCACTGAGAGAACAAGCTTTAGATTGAATGTCCTCTGAAAATGTACATCCCACTTTGCAAGAGTCATTGGTTATATTTCTTTCCAGTATCAACTTATTTATTTCTGGTACCAAATTAAAAAATGTTTACCTAGTTAGTTACTTAGCTAGGTAGTTAAATACTTATGACAAGATCTTACATAGTGCAGGCTGGCTTCAAACTCACTGCGTTGTGTGGAGGATAGCCTTAAACTACTTGTCTTCTTGCCACTGCTTCTGAATTGCAGCTATTACAGGTTTGTATAACCATGGTTGGCTCATACGGTGATAGCAGATATTTTCTACCTTCCTTATGCACGCATTAGCTAATTTTAATTCAGCAACAATCAACACAAAACAAACCAAAGGTTTACACAACTGCCTAGTAATGGCCCTAGGGTTATGTCCATAAGTCTAGAAAGTTATTCATTATATCCAGAAAAACCCAGTCTACACAACTGTGTCAGGTAATCAGAAACATGGCAGTGTGGTAGCTGTGGAAAGAGCACCAACCATGGAGCTTCTTTCATTAACCTCTAATCATTAAGTCTTTTTAACCTTGAAGTGAAGATTTCTGGGAATCCTTTAAAATGATCCCCATTCTGTAACAACTATATTTAGGGAGTTATTGAGGGAACATTTTCCCTCCTTCTCAATTAAGTGACCAGAGTGATGACAGGAGTCCCCTGACATTTAACTGATTGGCTCCAAATTATCAATGAAACATGGCACTGAGGTGATTTTCACTTCTTAAATACCAAAATAAATTTAGTTTAAAAATCATTCTTAACAAGGAGTTGGTATGAAGACTCCAAAGAAACAAAGTATTTGGGGCAGTGCCTCAATTTT
Source organism: Peromyscus californicus insignis (assembly GCF_007827085.1). Taxonomy (NCBI): domain Eukaryota; kingdom Metazoa; phylum Chordata; class Mammalia; order Rodentia; family Cricetidae; genus Peromyscus; species Peromyscus californicus. The sequence goes on along the minus strand of NW_026294469.1, from coordinate 20,489,322 downwards.
GACTAAACTTTTTCAAACTGAAGTTCACACACAGCTTAGATTAACCACTGAAAATTAAATCAGGGTGTATGGCTACAACTTGAAATGTGTGTGATGTTTCAGCATCATTCAGTTCTGGGAGAAAGAATGACAGGTAAATGGACCTGACCAAAATAAATTGCTGTGCTCATTCAGTACAGTTCACATTTAGAAACAGGAAAACAAAACAGGAAGCATCTATTCTTACTATGTGAAAGCAGGCTTATGTCTACATGGAAACACATCAATTCTTCTGTGAAAATGGAAACAAAATTTAATATACTGCCAAGGTTTTCACTGAACACACCAAGCAAGAAAGCAAACCTTGATAATGGAGGCATCCTTCGACTCACATGGCTGCTCTGTGGATTTTGAAAGATGGATTTATGTTTTTCATTTCTGGAGATCAGAAAGAAAACTAAGAGGTGTTCATCGCCCCAGTAGATGTTCAATATGATGCAGGTCACATGAGGCCATATTTTCAAATACTTCAGACCTCTAGAGAATTAGCATGCATCATGCATCATTTGTTTCTTGCATTTAGCTAGATATTGTTTGCTAGGAATCCCAGCACTGTAATCATGATATGATGAATTGTCACTGTGAGAATATTTCCCTTAACACACATACATAGTTTTTCTAAAGATGTTTCAGTATAACACACAAAGGGACAGCAGGGTTTCAAATTACATCCATCAGAAGTTGCTGTTTTAATTCAGGAGGCAAAACTCTTGAGTGACTGTTTTGAAATTTAATTTGACTGGTTGTTTTCACTTTGTGAAAATATAGCCTTAGATTGAACAAGAATTTGCTACAAATCTCAGAAAATACAGTTGCCGCTGACTAAGGCCTTCACACTCTCTGTGATCTGTTTGAAGCATTGGATGAGTCATTTACCTGAGGTGAGCAGATAATTGCACTTTAAGTTTTAATCTCTAGAATATAGACTTCCAAAGAAATTACCAGGAATAGTATTTTTATTTAATTTTTATTATGATGGACTTGGACATAGTGTGAATTATAATAACTCACATTTACAATTTTCATTTTATTGTCATTCAAAAATGTATTAGTTTTTATTATTGTCTGCTTCTATCCAATCCTGTTTTCTCCTCAGAAGGACAATATCCAAACATTAAATTCTAAGAATACAAAATCTTTAAAGTTGTCTCTCTCTATCAAAGAAATGCACATGGACATATGTGTACACACTAGGACACAGGAAAAGGTAAGGGTATCAAGCATTCAACTCCATCGACTCATGGATCTTCAATGTTGGTAGGAGAGAGTAAGTTTATCACTGTTACCACCCATGCAGAGGAAAATATTTCTAATAACCCATAAAGATTAGTTATCAGAGTTATGACCGTATGAGATGCTGACAATGATATCACACATTGGAAATAATCCCAGCCCAAATGAAGAAGAATGATTTGAGGCTTTCTGAAAAGAGCTTGAGGGATGTAAACAACCTATAGGAAAGGTTTTCTATGCATCCTCCCCCAAAGCAGACACCAGAACACTGATGAGCATGTCCAAATAGTGAGAGTATTTTGTCACTAAATCTGTGAGTCATCAAAAGACAAACCATGTTATGTGATTTTTCATCTGAATTTGTGCCAGAATCCCTGTCTTTGTCTCTCAAGTCCATACTTGTATCTGCAATCCTCTAAACACTGACAAGAACATCATATTCCCAATCAGCATTAGAGATGTCTCACTAGTCACAGTGAAGGTTGAAGATTTGGGTATCAGGGTAGTGCTCAAATTGCTGAATACTGTCGCGTATTCTGTAATCATAAGCAATAAGCTTCTGTGACTTCCTACACCCCATTTTCTAATCCACCTGCCCAGAAAATGTTCTAAGCATATTCCCTCTGTGTGGTGGCTTAAATAAGAAGGGCTATCATAAGCTCATATATTTGAATGCTTAGTTACTAGGGAGTGGCAGTATTTGAAAGAATTAGAAGAATTGGGGGAGTGGCCTTGTTGAAGGAAATGTGTCACTAGGGGTGGGCTTTGAGGTTTCAAAGCCCATGTCAGATTCTGCCTTTCTATTTCTGGAGCCTGTGGATCAGGATGTAGAACTCTCAGCTACTTCTCAAGCACCATGTCTGTTTGTATGCTGCTATACTGCTCAATATGATGATAATAGACTAACCTCTGAAACTGTAAGCAAGTCCTCAATTAAATGTTTTCTTTAACATGAGTTTTCTTGGTCATGGTGTCTCTTTGCAGCAACAATAACACTTTAATCATTACCAGGAGCATAGTACTTCTGTGACAGACCTGGCTGTACTTTTTGTAAAAAAGTATGGAAGACTTTTGAACTTTGGATTAAAAAAGTGGCAAGACACTTTAAGCAGAGCCTAATGGGCCATCCTAGTAGGAACATGGAAGACAATGTTGAGGATAATTTGCACTATGGGGGTCCAGCTCAAGAAGTTTCAGAAGGGAAGAATATTAGTAACAGACTAGAGACCATTCTGTGATATTTTTTGCCAAAAATTTGGCTGTTTTTCTGCCTTGTCCTAAAAATTAAAGAGAAAAATTTAGAGCTTTGGATTAATTATGTAGGTAGAGGAGATTTCAAGACAGCTTAGGATTGGTAATACCCTGTGGTTATTAGTGGTCACTCATATTCAGATCTATAATGAAAAGGAGCAAGCCAGTAAGTTGCACTCCTCCATGACCTCTACATCAGCTCCTGCCTCCATGTTCTTGCTCTGTTTGAGTTCCTGTCTTAGCTTCCTTTGATGATGAACTATGATGTGGAAAGGAATAAACCCTTTACTCCCTATCTTGTATTTGGTCATGGTGTTTCATCACTGCAACAATAATCCTAGCTAAGGCCAGACATATATCAGGGGTGTCCCTTCATAGAGGCCCGGAGAGGCCATTGCATGAAACTATGAAGGTGAAACCTGGATAGTGTTGGAGACCTCAAGATGTTGGAGATGCCAGAATCATAGAACACCTGCTGAGAAATGCTGCAGAACTGGTATGGAACCAGCCCAAGAAATAGAAGTATGTTGAAGTCAACAAAGCCGAAAGGAGTTGGAGATCTGAAGAGCACTTTGACATCAGACATGGGAATGCAGAATTTGGAGTTAGTCTAGCTGGGTTTCAGTCTTGCTTTGGTCCAGTATTTCCTCACTATGCTCCTTTTTTGGAAAGGTAATGTATATTCCATGTCATTGCTTGTTGGAAGTATGTCATCTACTTTTTGATTTTGATTTTACAGGAGGTTGCAATTAAGAGAGTTCTATGATTCTCAGGAAATTTGAACTTAGGACTTTTAAACAGCATTGAGATTGTGGTATACTGTGAGAACTTTTGAAGTTGAAATAAATGTATTTTCTCATTATTATATGACTACAAGCCTATGGGGGCCAGGGAGTGGTTTGAATAAGAATGGAAAGGCACAAAGCTACACAGAGAAACCCTGTCTCAAAAAACCAAAAAAAAAAAAAAAAAAAAAAAAAAAAAAAGAATGGCTCCACATAGGGTCATATATTTGAATTACTAGTCACTAGGGAGTGACATTATTTGAAAGGATTAGAATGATTAGGAGTTGTGGTCTTAGAGGAAGCATGTTACTGAGGACTTTGAAGTTTCAAAAGCTTTGGCTTTTCTCAAGTGCTCACAAGTATCTCTGAATACCATAGTGATAAAAAAAAAAGAAAAGAAAAACAAAAAAATGACATGCAGCTTTTAAAACATCACTTCATTTGGATGGTATGGAAGACATCATATCTAACTGCCCACCTTCCTCTAGCTGTTGTAAGGAGCCAGGAACCTCTCGATTTGGTTCATCTTTGCTCTATGCTTCTGAATACTTTCTGGGGGAGAATATCTGTCCAACATATCCAGCATCTGTTCTGGAAAGTACACAATACACCACGAAAGGTCACACATGTTGCCATTGGCACAGTGGGAGCCAAGAGGATGTCTGTTCTCAGAGATTCTCCCATTACACAGAGAAAATACAGATGATTCAGATCACATTATTAAAATTAAAGTATCCAGTCAAACAGAAGCTGCTAGAAGGAAAATTCCAAACTAAAAAGGTTAACTACACCCAAGAAGACACAAGGAATAAATAATCCCAGACCAGCAAATCAAAAGAATACACACACACACACACACACACACACACACACACACACACACACACATCACCATCACCACCACCACCACACAACAACAACAACAACAATAGCACCAACAAAATAACAGGTATAAGCAAACACTGCTCAGAGTTATATCTCAACATCACTGGTCTTAATTCCCCAATAAAATGACACAGACTAACAGAATGGATGCAAACAGCTGTCCATCTTTCTGCTATATCCATGAACACACCTTAACATCAAGGAAAGACATCACCTCAGGGCAGAAGGATAGAAACAATATTCCAATCAAATGGACCTAAGAAGTGAGTCAGCAGAGCCATTTTAATATCTGACGAAATAGACTTCAAACCAAAACTAATAAGCAGAGATAAGGAAGGATACTGCATACTTATAAAAGGAGGAATTCACCGAGAAGACATTGCAATTGTAAACATTTATTTCCTAAACACAAGGGCACCCAAGTTTATAAAAGAAACACTACTGAAGCTTAAATCACATATTGACCCTCACACATTGATCTTTGGAGACTTTAATATCCCACATTTGCCAACAGACAGGTCACCCAGACAAAAACTAAACAGAGAAATGCTGGCGCTAACTGCTATTATAAACCGAAGCGTCCTAACACATCACATAAACACAAAAGCACATACATTTTCATCACCTCAAGGAAGTTTTTCCATAGTTGATCACATATTCAGACACAAAAAATTCTCAACAGATACAAGAAAATTGAAATAACACCCTGAACTCTATCTGACCACAAGAAATTAAAACTGGTTCTCAACAATAACAGAAACAATAGAAAGCTTACGAACTCATGGAAACTGAACAACTTTCTACTAAATGAAAAACAGGTCAAGAGAGAAATAAGGAAAGAAGTGAAGAACTCTAAAATTCAATGAAAATGAAAACATAAAATACCCAAACTTATTGAACATAGCAAAGGCTGTTCTGAGAGGCAAGTTCATAGCACTGAGTATCTACATAAAATACTGGAGAGATCTTAAACTAGTAATTTGATAGTATATCCCAAGTGAGGTAACCCAGATACAGAAAGATAAATATGCTATGTATTCACTTATATGTGAATATTAGCTGTTTAGTTAATGATAACCAAACTACAATCCTTAGAACCACATAGGTTAATTCTAGAGTATAGGACTGGGCAGAGGACCAGATAGATCTCCCTATGAAAGGGGAATAGAATTATGGTTGGATAAAGGGGGCTAGAATGGGAGGATCGAGATGGGATGAAAAGTGGGGAAGAGTTGACCGAGGGAATATGAGAAGAGACAACTAAAATTAAGGGGCATTTGACAGGTAGTATGAAAAACTAATACAGTAGAAACTTCCTAAAATATAAACATATATGAAGGTGACCTCTAAAATTGCCAAATAATGAGAAAGACAGTCCCAACTGGTCATCTCTTGTCACCCAACAGAGCTTCCAGCACTGGGAATAGGTTATGTGTAATTGAATTGTTGGTTGAAGGGGTCCCAATGGGAATTCTCAAACAACCTAGGCTGTTTTCAAGCATATAGGTTGCTCTCCACAAACTGATGGTAAGGTCCCATCGCTGAAGACAACACCTACACAGCTCATTGAACATGCAGAAGTCAATTTGGTGCCTACATAGAGTCTTAATCTCTATGTACTAGCATCTTTGATACAGGAAGTTACTCTCTAAGCTACTCAAAGAGAAAATGTAAACACAAAACTGCCACAAAATTTTTGGTTTCCAATGATGCCTTGTATGCAAGATTTGCTAGGGCAATGGTGGCACAAAGGTTGTGGGAGTAACCAACCAATGTCTGATTTGACTTAAGGCCCACTCTGAAAGATGGAACTCATACCCAGCATTGTTTGGGTAACCTGAGACTAGATATCCCAAGGAACTAGGATAAAACCAAATACTACTATTCTTAAAAAAAAATGTGGCAATAAAATGATTCTTTGTGACATTCTGCTATACTCAGATCAGTGCCTTTCTCAGCCAAGAGAAACTTCCTCCTGCAGCAGGTGGGATCAAATACAGAGACCCACAGCCAGACATTATGCAGAGAATGAGAGACCTTGGAACATTGAAACACTCATCTCTAAAAGGAATGTCTCCATTAAATACCTCCCCTCAGGGATCAGGGAACCCTGCATAAGAGGAATCAGAAAGAGTGTAAGAGGCAGAGGAGATGGAGAACACCAAGAAAACAAGCCTTCCAGATCAACGTGAGCAAAGCTCATATAAACTCACAGGAACTGGGGAGCATGCACAGGGCCTGCAGGACTGTACACCCAGTTCTTGTGTATATATTACAGTTTCCAGTTTCATGTTTATGGGATTTATGTGTGTGCAAATGAATGGGTTTCTGTTTCTTGTGCCTTCTCTTGGGCTTTTTAAAATTCTGATGTTTGTTTTGTCATATTCTGATATGTTAGTTTTTATTTTATCTTATTATATTTATCTTATTATTATCACTTAGAAGCCTTTTTTTCCCCCAGTGAGAGGCAGAAAGGGAGTGGATCTGGATGGAAGCATAGGAGGTGAGGAACTGGGAGGATTACAGGGAGGGAAAACTGACGTCAGGATCTATTATGTGAGAAAAAAATCTATTTTCAATAAAAAGGAAAAAAAAAGTTGGATAAAGGCTTCTGTGCCTCATCTTTGTATATGAAAAATAAATAAATAAAAATACAGTCTTCCAAAATAGCAGTGAAGAAGCAAATGCATTTTGTTTTGTTTTCTTTTATGTTTAGCCTATTCCCAAATAATTGATGACGTTTAATTGCTTTTATCACCTTGAGACGTTATGATGGAAAAAGGAGAGACATTATCAGCTCCCTTCCCCACACACTCCAATCTGTACCACGATGACGCACACTGAGGTACCCTATTGCCTTCTTGAAGTCAATTCACAATGCTATTAAATGTTTCTCGTTGGCCAGCCTCGGGTTTCCTATGGATGGCCTGGTTGGACAAGAGGGAAGGTACTTCTAGACTTTTGTCTGTCCCTGATTATGTTGCCCAGCCAGCCTTTCTGGACTAGTTATTCATGGGAGTTTTCTCTCTGTGCAGCCCCTGATCACACCTCTTGTTCTCCGCTGTCGTTGGGCTCCACATTTCTGCCTGCCATCCTCCCTCTCCCCTTCACTGTAAGTTCCTTCTTTCATTCCATCTTCAGAGAAGCTAACTCTAGGCTGAAATTTTGACAAACACTTTGTAATGGCTTGGGAGTGAGATAAGGGAACACTAAGAATTTAGAGACTACTTCATAGCTTAGACACTGATCCCTAGACCAGTAGCCATAGGCACCTACTGGCTTCCCCCCATAACCTCCTGCCTGCCAGCCCACTGATATTTCATATTTAGTTTTGTACTTTTATTCCTTGTATTAACAGAGTTGGCTACAATCAATTGCCAGATTTAAAATTACAATGCAGCTATTTTACATGTAGAAATATTGGGTGTTCTTGTTCACCAAAGAATATTGTAGTCATTTAATCATGGATTTTTTTTCAAGATGTTCACACTGAGTTCCTCCTTAATGATTTTAGTGGATTCTTCTGTAAATCATTTGTTAGCATAAAATAATTCAGCAAGTATGAAGACCTTGCAACTCACTGGTACTGGGGCATGTCAGACAGAAAGATGAATAAGCATTATCTCGGCTTTTATTACAAAGGAAAATGGGACGTGGAAACCGTAAACACCAGACAATGCAAAAGCAGAGGAGACTGTGAACACACTTGCCAAGTACGTATGCAGTATCATTTGACTAGTTGAAAGGGTGGATGGATTTGAGGGAGAAGCCCGGGAGACAAAAACCCACACGGAAGTTACAGGGCAAGGGGAGATAAATTTTGCAGGTCAGGAGAACAAAGAAAATAAGCATTTGTTATCTTCTAACAATGCTTGGAATTTGGGCAGTGTTAAGCACAGCAGACCTGAGCAACATCCTGGCTTCTGCATGGAGCTAATGTCCCCAGTTCTCAAGGGCAGTTCTTCCAAAGGGGAGCACCAATTATTAGTGCTCCCCTTGTTTCACAGTCAGAATTCCTTGTTTTGCCCTGGCTGTAGCCAGCACTTGGAATTAACCAACAAATGAATGTTGTCCTTACCCCAAGCATAAGAGGTTTCCTCTGTGGTAGGTTCTGGGATTCCACCCTAAAAATAATGAGGCATTTTATAGAACACATACCTCTAATGCAACAAGTGGAAGGACAAAAGGAGACCAGTAGCTCCGGCTAAGATGCAGATCTGACGACCTTGTTAGTTTTCTTAGGGCTGGGAAGCAGCACACACAGATGTCCTGGGCCATGTGGCTGGGCAGAGACAAATCACCCACATGCAGCTGTGTAGACATCTGTCTAAAACAATTAAAAAATAGATGCATCCATTCTCCTCAGTTTCTTGAGAGACTCTGGGATTATCACAATTTATATGCTAGCCCCAAATCTGTCTCATACAAAGTGATAAAAGGTAGTGCTTTTCTAGTCCTGCATATTTTAGAGCTCATTGTTAAATATAGGTGCAATTTTATAGACTTTAAGTCGTAAGATAGAATTGTCTGGCTACGTAAATTGTGAATACGTAAATGGATTGCAATATTATTTCAATTAATTAGTTAAATCTCTAAACTACATTTTCAGATGTGTGACCTGAGATTTTATGATGCCAGTGGAGACAGGAATGCAGATGTTTGCTCTGGGCCACACATTCTCCACGACAGACAGAAGCAGGATGCTTCAAATTCTGGATTTGATGCTGTGCTGTCTTATCTCATCAGTTTCACTGGATCAGGGATCTAGAACTGGGAAGCACTTCTGGGTGTGTCTGTGGGGTGTTTTCAAACAGGGTTAACATGTGTGACAATAAAGAGAACAACCACCCTACATGTGGGGTTCACTGTAAAGTCCTTTGGCCATCTAGGAAATAGACAGAAGAATATTTTTTGCTGAAAGAAAAAATATAACAAACTATAAGCATCCAAGTCCGTAGGTGCCTTTGAGTTCCATCAAGTGGAATGAACATTTAGAAACAATGACTTCAAATGAATAATTTAACTAAGAGGTAGAAAATAAATAAGAGATGTTACATTGTGAGTGAGCTGGCAGTGGCTTTGGTGCCTGGCAGTAAGAGCTATTCCAGAAAAAAAAAAAAAAAAGTTACATTTGTAGCATAAATTGTGCTTGAACAGCAATCTAAATCAATGCCAACTTAGCAAAAAATAAATTAGCATGGAGACTATAACAATAAACTTGGTTTAAAGAACCAATTCTCTTACAATCAGGAGAAATTGCTGCAACAAAATGCATTTTTTTTCTTTAAAAAAAAAAAAAAACCCATACCCTGAACATTGCAACTCATATTTCTACTCAATTTCACTCTGTCATAACTATATGACTAAAAGCCAAACTTTACTTTTATTTCAAGCAGGTATTTTTTCTACTGTTCATTCCGTTTAGCATGTCTGTGAAAGCTGTACTTAGGTGAACATTTGTAACATGTAATTTACTCATAATTTTACATAATTATGCAAAACTGTAAGTGAGGGAACCATTCAAGGTTTTGCATGTTATTTGCTTACAGGAACTCTGCCAGACTTGGTGATTTAAGAACAGGTCTTTCTGAGGAGTCTGTGAAATACACCAGGACAATGTCAATGGAGAGGAATTGCCTTGGGGAAGGAACCTCGTCTTGACAGATGAGAAAACGTCATTAATGCCAGGCACTTTCATTGCAAGGAGTGTTTTTTTTTTCTTCTCCCATCCACTTTAAAGACCTTCTTTGTTGACTATTAAACCAAGCCTAAAGAACAAAAGAAATTTAATAAGTTTTTTTTTGCTAAGTTGACCATTGATTTATCTTCACACCATTTTAATACAGCTTTCATTCTATTACACACTGCCGATTTCCTCTATTTTGACTTCAGACCTTCTGTGACGTTTTGTGTCTGTGGGTTTAGTCGATGGACAACTGAGATCACGGTCTGTGATCGCTGTTTTAGCTCTTCCTCAACCCTTGCACAGCCTGTGTTTCCCCTCAGGTCATATAATATCGTCCTTTGATAACTGATATGGACTCTTGAATAAAAACATTTAATAGGCTCAAAAATTTGAAACCAAATTTAGATGCTGGAGAGATGGTTCAGTTAATAAAGTGAGGGAGACCATAAGAAACAAAGTTATTTCTCCACAACTCATCTAAAAAGGCAGACATGATGGTACACACTTCTAATCCTAACACTGGCAAGGCAGTGATAAATGGATTCCTGTGGTTCATTAGCCAGCCAGTCCAACTTAACTGGTGAGTTTCAGAATGAAGAATTCGTATTTCAAAATAAGTTGAAGGGTGTTCCTGAAGAGTGTCATCCAAGGTTACATCTGGTTTACACACACATATTCGTGCATACACATACACACACACACACACACACACATACACACACACACACACATACACACACACCCCTAAATTTAGATATCAAACCAGTGTTGTTTTTTTTTTTAAGTTTTGCTATTTAAACTTACCCATCTGTTTTATCTCCATTCACATTTAAAAAAAAAAACTTTATTTATGCCTTGTGGCTTTCACATCATGCATCTTTTTTGGTTTTTCGAGACAGGGTTTCTCTGTGTAGCTTTGCGCCTTTCCTGGAACTCACTTGGTAGCCCAGGCTGGCCTCGAACTCACAGAGATCCTCCTGGCTCTGCCTCCCGAGTGCTGGGATTAAAGGTGTGCAATACCACTGCCCAGCCCACATCATGCATCTTGATCCCATCTATCCCTGCCCCAATCCCTTCCTATCCACTTTCTGCCCTCGAACCCTCCCCCAATCCAAATAAAAATAAAGTAAAATTTAAGAGAAAAGGAAAAAAAAAGGAAGCAAAAGAAAAAATCTGGTTGTGGAAGCTGTAGTGTAACACAGTGAATCACGCAGTATACCCTTTAGTCCATATATCATTATTTATAAGTGTTCATTGCAAAGAAACATTGGTCCTGTTTGAGGCCTCTGGTTTCTATTGCACTATTAATACTGGGCCCTCACTGGGACTCCTCTAGGCTATCCAGTTGTTGCCCTGTGTTGTGGAGATCCTGGAGCTTTGGGTCTGCAGGACTGGCCCCTTCACATGATCCAGCAGATCACAGATGGGTTGGATGTTGGGATGGGCCAACTCATAGCCCTGGTTCTGGGCCAAGGTGATTGCAGGGATGATCAGCCTGTCTACTCTCCCTGTTCCTCACAACCAACGTGAGTTCTCCAGCATTGCCGCAGCTAGTTCACCCTATGCAGCAAGGAACAAGGGGCAGGCAGATTCTCCTACTCTCATGCCCTGGGGCCAGCTCACCTCCACCTCCACCACCAGGGCTAGCTCTACTGTTTTGCCCAAGTGAGGTGCAGGGGCCACTCTCCCGAGTGCTACAGCTGGTAAGGAACAGGGACAGCTCTCCCTTCCATGACCTCAGGGCTAGCTTTTTCACCTGCCACAGGTAGTGAGGGGTATGTGGCGAGGGCATCTTTACCTAGCCCATGCCACCTTATGGCAGATGAGGAATGGGAATAGATCTTCTACAACTCTGTTCTCAGGGCCTGCTCACCTGCCCGCCTCCCCTCCCCAATGCTACTCAGACAAGGAGCAGGGCCTGCTTTCCTGAGTGCTTCCAGCTGGTGTGGGAGAGGGCCAGCTCTCTAGTCTACTGCCAGCGGCAAGGGGAGATGTGGAAAGGGCAACTTTTCCTTGCCCTCACCACCACATGGCAGATGAGTTAGGCAGGGCCAGCTCTCTTCCTCTTATGCCCTCAGATCCCACTCACCTGAGCCTCCACCAACAGGGTCAGCTCTACTGTGCTGCTTAGGGAGGAGCAGGGCCTGCACTCCCTCGTTCTGCAGCCAGTGAGGAGCAGGACAAGCTAGCTCTCCCTAGTGTTTTCTCCTCAGTGCCCAGGGCAGGCCTCCCAGGGAATGCGCATGGATGTCCTTCTGCTCAGTCTACTCCACTCACATTTTACGTCATTGTGGACACATGCTTTGCAACTTGCTTT